>NC_074711.1:51096462-51741462 GCF_947242115.1 Biomphalaria glabrata | reverse complement strand
TAAATTTGAAGTAGCCTACTTGCTGCCGTTGCTGGAGTAATGACAGACGAACCCCTCCAGTAACACTGCCTTACCCACCAAGATATATAGAAAAAGCACATTAAAAAAAGTAAAGTTCGCCTTTCAGACCTTGTGGTTTATTGGGCAGATGATGTAGAGGTTCAGTAACGATTCTAATAGATGTGGCGTCCTGCCTGTGGAATCCCGCCGCGCAGGTAGGGGGCCGGGCTCTCCGCCTCGAGCGAGCTGGTGGTTCTTCTATCTCTGACAAGAAAGTAAATACTACTGGCCAATACTCCAAGACCAAAAGTCTAAAAATCTTACAATGGAACGCAGAGGGCATCCAAAAGAAAAAAGAAGCTCTAAAAATATTTCTGCATGAGAAATAAATTGATGTAGCTTGCATCCAAGAAACTAATTTGAACAGTAATCTTCGTTTCTCCATTAGAGGCTATTATTATTATTATAGCTTTTATATAGCGCTATTTTCATGCTTATAGCATGCTCAGAGCGCTTTTGGTCCAAAGTCATTTGTGGACCGGTGGGGGGGAGGGGGTATCTAGGAGTTGGTTTTCCGTGCTGCCTTTAGGCGCTCAGTAAACACAACTCTGCCCGAGTCGGGTGTCGAACCTCGAGCCCCCTTCTGGGTAGCCAAGCCAAGCCAAGTTCAAGCGCACTTGGCCTCTCGACCACGCTTCCCACGGCTACACCTGCATCAGACAAGATAGAGAAACCAGACAAAAAGGAGGAATCCTCACCCTCATTAAAAATGACATCCCTACCACAGACATAACTATGCCCAACTCCTCAGAATCAGAAATAATGGGAACTAAGCTAATTCTCCCAGATGGAAATATTAATCTATTTAACTGCTACTTCCCACCAGATAAGGAAATATAGATTGACCACATACAAATACCTGACCAAGAAGACTGTCTAATCTTAGGAGATATGATTAGTCACTCTCAGAGCTGGGGATACCCAGACCTAAATGCCAGGGGAGAAGAAATTGAAAAATGGCAAGCAGAGAACAGACTTGTCTTACTTAATAAACCTGAGGATAAACCAACCTTTTTCTCAAGAGCATGGCTAACATCAACCACTCCAGATCTAGCCTTTGCAACTGACAACTTATCCAAAAAGTGCACCAGAGAAGATGCAGACCAGCTAGCCAACAGTGACCACAGACCTATATTGATCAGTATTAATACCCCTTGAAAATATCAAAAAAACTCCACCATCCCCAGATGGAACTACAAAAAAAACCAACTGGAAGCCAAGTGCTTTACCGCTTAGCCACCGCGCCTCCTAGAAAAAGCGCATGCTCGTTGATAAAGTAATACAAGCAACAGCCTGAGAAAAACTAAATCAAAACTTGTCGAACAACCCCCAAATAAAAACTACAGTTACCTACAGATTTGAAATTGAGGAGCTTTTAAAAATCCTAAACAAGTAAACAAACTAGTTACCGGTACTGTACAAGTTAGGTTTATCCGATTGGCCCTAAGGTCAATCAAGCAAAAACCGCCAACGTGGCTGTCGAAACTGTCAATAATATCGTGCACAGTGCTGAGAATCTACTTCATGTTCCAGCTCTTGTCTCGTTTTAGAATGGAGACTCTAAACAAGTTGAACTAGGCATTATTGTTGCTCGAAAAACGAGACGTTAATGAAGAAACTAATCAATTTAGATGTAAAGCCATGTTCTGTTATAGCTCTCAAAATCCAAACATGTTTTTTGTTTGGTTCGGTGTGTCTGTCGACTTCAAATTCTAGGCAGCACCAACTCAATAACAAGTTTGTCTGCCAGCAGTCTGGCCTTAGTCTAAATGCCATTTCTGATGTGTTCCCCATGGTCACGGCGGTTTTGCTTATGGGGCTGATATGCTATTGAACGGTCACTATATTAAGTTGGAAAGACTGAAATACTGGTTCAAGAACAGAAGAATAATTGACGACAATGAAAACACAAATCAGAAACGTTCATTGCAGGTGCATTTAGTCTGGCTTCACCAGCAGCCCTTATTTAAAGATCCGCAATACAGTCAAAGATCTTCTCAAAGTTGTGACTGAAAGCGCGGATGGATTTGTATTTCTCAGACCATCGTTTCTTACATAAAGAGGTAAATTGAGTACTAACGCTTTCGCTTATCCGAAAAGACATTCACGTGATTGACAACAATATTAAGTCTTTTAGACGTCTAAGGGACAAAAGCTTATTTTGGATATTTTTCCAGAATCCTTGACTGAACATAGTTCTGCATGCTATCCATCACGGAGCAGCTTCTGCCATTTTCTGCTCTCGCACCCTCTTAGGCAATCCCACGGGAACTTTGTTTTGCTACCTTTGGCCTAATCGTCCCCTCTCACGGTCGTTTTCACCCAAACGCCACGATGAGGCATGCTAGCTTGTCCGGGAGTGTCATCACCAAACTTAGATCTGGTTGCATCTCCTGGAGAAGCAGCTGAAGAATCAAAATTCAAACGCAGAACCGCTACCATCAGAGAATAGCGACAATGTTACGGAGATCAATTCGTGAAATAAAGAAACCGAAAAATTGAAGAAATAAACTAGTATGCATATTGTTTTTATTATGTACTGTTCATGGGCGTAGCCAGGGGGGGGGGTTCTTGGGGTTCAACCCCCCCCCCCGAAATGAAATCCCCCGCGGGGGGGGGGGGACGGAATTAAGTGACTGATTTTTGCTTTCATTTTGTTTATTTTAGGTGAGATTTTAATACTAAATCATCACTTACCACAGCACAGCCAAGGCAGTTTTGAGTTAAAAACCCTCTACCAGGGAGTTTTGAGTTTAAATCCCCCTACCAGGGGGTTTTGAGATTTTAAAAACCACTATCAGGGGGTTTTGAGATACAAATCCCTCTACCAGGGGGCTTTGAGTTTAAAACCCCCTACAGGGGGTTTTGAATTTTAGACCCCCTACCAGAGGTTTTTGCAGTTAAATCCCCCTCTTCTATAAAACAAAACAAAAAAAATACAAACAACAATCCCCAAATTCCAACAGCACAGTTGAGGAAGATTTTGATTTTAAAACCCCATCCAAAATTTACGATAACCCCATCTTCAATGTAAAAAAAAGCAAATTACACACTAAAAATTCTATGAGCGTAGCCAAAGGGGTTTTGAGTTTAACCCCCCTCCCCCTTCCAGTTGGGGTTTGAAGCTAAAAAGTACCTCTTCAATATAAAAAAAAGCAAATTACACACTATAAAATCTATGAGCATAGCCAAAGGGGTTTTGAGTTTAAATCCCCCTCCTCCAGATGGCTTTTTCTTTAAAGTTTAAAACCCCTCCAGATGGTTTTGAGTTTAAAATTCCCCTACAGAGCGTTTAGAGTTGAAAACCTCTCTCTTAAATATTATTTTAAAGCAAACTACAGTCACCAATTCTATGATCGTAGCTAAATGGGGTTTTGAATTAAAAACAAAAAAAAAAACCCAGAGATTTTTTAGTTTAAAACCCCTCAACAGATGATTTGACGAAAAAACTTTCCTTTTCGATATAAAATATAAAGCGAAATACAGGCATTTAATTCCAAGAGCGTAGTCAAGAAAGGTTACAAATTTCTACCAGTGGCTTGGGCTCAATTAATTAAGTGTGAATAGTCTTCTGCCGAAATTGAAAATCATTAAATGTGTCTCCATAAAGATGGCTAAGACAGATTTTAGGAGTCAGTCGTAGAGATCGGGTCTAAATCAAAGAAATCATATGCCGAACTGGGAGTCGAATCCTTAGTAAGGTTGTGACAGAGCGTCGCATGAGGTTTTGCGGGACATGTTTTCCGACAAAATGAATTACGCAAAATAAGAGTTGCGGAAACAGCTTGCCGGAAAATGCGCCGAACGGCGCGAGAGGGTCTAAGTCAGTAAGAATGGCACATTAGGTTTTTGAAATAAAACTTTTAAATAGCAAGATAATGCACTGTAGATACTTCAGAATATGTATTTTGTTGGCTTTCAATACCAGAAATAGTGCTCGGCGGCGGGGCTTCGCCCCGCGCTGCGGGAGCGCTGCGAACTCCCCCAGACTCCCCTTGCTAGCAAGGGCGGGGGAGTCTACAATAAACAATAAACGTCTTCCGAAAAGGTCAGAATGTAATAAAGATTAATTATGTACACACACACACACACATATATATATATATAATTTTTTTCCCTTGGGGGGGGGGGATAACCAAAACCCTCCCCGAAAAAAAAAATCCTGGCTACGCCCATGGTACTGTTACAATTTTTTTCCCTTTTATTACCCTTCCTTCACCTTCATCTAGCCCCTTATCCATTAAGACGTTGGGGCGCCACACATGATCTGTTTGTTGATCGTCTTTCTCCATTCCTCTGTTTTAAATTTAGCCTTGGATATAATCTCTTTCAATTAACGTCCATTCTCTTGTGTTGTCTTTCCATCGCTATTATTATAGACGACTTTAAATTAGGAAGTCATAATAGTTTTAGTATTAGAAAGTTCATTTTTCTGTTATATTTTTTCTGTTAAAAAAAAAAAGGAAGATGTGCTGATATATAAATGTATTGGCCTCCTTCAGTTGTACAACGACTAGGGTTCATCTCGTAGGACACTTTTTCACCTGACTGTGGAGCCCTATTATCGAGAGATATTCCCGTCCACATATTGCTTATCGCAGGTTAAGTTGACATTCGCTTTGGTGGTAGAAGAGCCAGACGCTTTTCTTCCAGACCTGAGGTCAATGCTTTTTGATATCCATAGCTTTCTTGGTCACCATCTCTTTCCGCACAGAGTCTAGGGCTATATGCATATATGACTTCCCAGTAGTCAGTTTTAATGTCCACACAGAGCGGTCTAGGTCTTCCCAGTAGTCAACATCAATGTCCACACAGATCGGTCTAGGTCTTACCAGTAGTCAGCATCAAAGTCCGCACAGAGCGGTCTAGGTCTAGGTCTTCCCAGTATTCAGTATCAAAGTACGCACAGAGCGGTCTAGGTCTAGGTTTTCCCAGTAGTCAGTATCAAAGTCTGCAAAGAGCGGTCTAGGTTTTCCCAGTAGTCAGTATCAAAGTCTGCAAAGAGCGGTCTAGGTCTAGGTTTTCCCAGTAGTCAGTATCAAAGTCTGCAAAGAGCGGTCTAGGTCTAATTAGTCTTCCCAGTAGTTAGTATCAAAGTCTGCAAAGAGCGGTCTAGGTCTAATTAGTCTTCCCAGTAGTTAGTATCAAAGTCTGCACAGAGCGGTCTAGGTTTTCCCAGTATTTAACATCAATATCCACTGCTTTGAGGTCCCGTTTGATTACTTCCACATATAGAAGGTGGGGATTCGACGACCAGTTTTTCTTGAGCCAGTCTCAAGTTGACCATAAAGGAAGACTCTCAGGATACGGTTGTCCTCCACCCGGCGGGCATGACCAGGCCGCGCAGGCGACGTCTGAGGTTTGTAAGCCTAAAGATGCTGAGAAGACCTGTTCGAGCAAGTAGGCGGCAATAGGCCGCATATGTTAGTGATACACAGTGATATGGAAAATATGCACAAATAATGTAGCACGGTGCTACCAGTGATACCAGTCAAAGCGCTGGTTGTGGTAAAATATGTAGGTCGCAGCTGGGACTGCGTACTACGTGAAATACTGCATTTTTCATTAATCTTTGGACTCGAAGACAAGCCTTATGATTATTTTATCAGTTAAACCCTCTAGAAATCCAAATATCACATTTTATCAATGCCATATAATATTTGGACATGTAATCTAAGGGTTCCATATCTCAAAATAACTTAGGGCCTTTTCAAGCTTAAATCCAGACCTACGCCCATGATTTTAGATGTGTGATCATGGATCAAACCTAAAATTATTACTAGATCTAGTACTACTGCTAGGATCAAATCTGAAACATAGCAAACGGTCAGCTGTGTGCCATTTGTGTCTTGCTGTTTCTGTTGTAGACCAAGATCTCTGTCAATATATAGACTCTAGGTCTATCTTTCTATTCTATATATATAATTCTCTTCATGTCTCGAGAGTTTGGACACCACGTAATGGAAAGATCAATCTTTTATTTTTGCAAGTCGGACGGACTAGAGTTACCCTACGAAAAAAATTGTGGGGGGTGGGGAGAACAAGTAGTATTCACCCGTCACAAAATATCAGGGCCGGACTTAGGTCTAACCGTTGTGACCAAGAAGTCATGGAAAGACCACTCTTTTTTTATTTTTACCCCACGTAGTTTTAGCGGTCTGCGAAAAAAAAAAAAGAGGGGGGGGGGAGAACAAGTAATCTACTCTGCATTCACCCGTAACTAAAAAGCAGGGCCGGACTTAACCATTGTGGGGCTCTATTAGAAAAAACATTCGTCTTTGCATTTATATTCATTCTTTATTACGTACAGAATTACTTTACGAGCCTTGAATGTAGCGAAGTCATACAGTACATCATAAAAATTCTATTTCCTACATAGATCACGCTCAATAGCAAGAATTAACGAATGTTTCAATCTATCTACGAGTATTGTTGACCTCAAGTAATTCTTCATTAGTTTAAGGCTCGAGAAGCTTCTTTCATCCGATTCCAAAATTACGGGATAATGCCGTTTTTTTTATCGCGCGTAGGATTGTCGTTTTCCATATTGAATGACACCACAAAATGACTATTTTTTTGTCTATATATTTCAGGAATTTCTTTTTTTTTTTTTTTTTTAGTTTTCAAAAGATTTTAATAATTTCCGGAGATTCCCATGACTTTTTCATATATTTTGCAATTTTATGAGATTTCCAGGAAACTCCTGGTAAATCAGAAGGCTGCGGAAATGCTTTTTTAAGTTATAAAATGGTTTAATTTAATAATTTAGACCTAGAATTTGCGCGGGTCCTTTGAAAGTGCGGGGTCTACTGAGGTCGCATATGTTGCATTGGCCTAAGGCCGGCCCTGCAAAATATCGGTGTATGCTACGCCATGGGTCGACTAGTATTATATGCCAGCTAAAATAGCCTAGGCAAACCTGTCACTAAATAACGCCGTTAACAGTGGCTGGCTACTTAGTGCTCTAGATCTAGATCTAGTTATTTAGGCGAATAAAATATTTAAAGAGGGTTAAAAAATTATGCGCATGCGCAATGAGTAACTTTGAGAATGTAATGTCAGCCATAATTGTTAGTAAGGTACTATTGTTTCTAATTTGTGGAATTAATAATAAATTCCCTCAACACATCGACATGTCCTTGTAATTGATACAGAAGAAACAAGGTTTGAAAGTTTACATACTAAATGCAAAGTTTTTAGAAGCTAACATGTCATTAATGATCGAATTAGGGGTTTGTTAGACTACAGTACATGTAGTTGTAGTACATGCATTTTTATCATTTTATTTTTATTATAAAATTAAATTAATTTTATATTTTATTTATATTTATTGTACACTTAATCTTAATCAACTTATTTTTACTTAATGTGGCTTATTACACTACTGTCAGTACTGTTGACTACCGTACAATGAACAATCACAATGAGTACTGACTACTGAGACTTGAGTACTGTACAGTTACTTGAGTTATAATACATAACGACACTGTCAGTGTCAGAGTTAGATTACTCTTACTTAGCCTTAGCCAAAGTCTTACTTTACAATTTACATGATTACTCATTTACTGAGTTATCATGAGTCCGAGGAGTCTAACTCTGTCTGAGTACTCTGACTCTGAGCCATCTTACTTAGATCAAATCTAGTCTAGATTCTAGACTAGATCTATCTACATCTAGAATTAGTAGAATCAAGATTCTCTAGAATGACTAGATCTATCATCTACTACTACTGATCATGTCTGATCTATCATCTAGATTTAGAAAGCTAGGGCCATTAGACTTAGGTTTTAGATCATTAGCATTAGGCAGGGGCTAGATCTAAAATCCTTATAAATTCTAGTCTAGAATCTACTCAAAGACTAAAGACAAACTTGAGTTTACAGTCTAGTCAGAGTCAGTCAGTGCCAGTCACTGCTATTCAAAATGAACAAACTTACAAAGTTACTCACCCTTTACTGACTGTTAAAATACACACTTGTCTTTACTTAGAATTAGAAATCTAGACTCTAGATCTTGTCTTGAGCAAAGATACTTACCAACTTGAATACAAAATATATTGTTCTATAATATTTAGATCTAGATCTATAATATCTTATCTTATATGATACAGACATTACTTCAAAAAAGAAGATGATTGTGTCCTGCATGTCATGCATTTAGTCATGCATGTTAACCAATAATTTAAATTCCTGGCTGGCTCAGGCAACCCATTCCATGCTCTAATAGCACTAGAAAAGAAGGGGCATTTGTACAAATTTGTCCTAGCATATGGAACGAGGAATGTGCCTTTATCTTTGTGTCTTTCTGATTATATCTATAGGTCAAGTATCAAGACTCTAGATAGAATCTACCTAGATCTAGATCTACAGCTAGATAGTAGATCTACTAATCCATCATCTAGAATCTAGGTCTAGGTCTAGTTAATAATAATAATAGTAGAATGTCTAGATTTATTAATAATACTAATTATTTGATTATTAAATACATTCTAAATCTAGAATGTAGACTAGGTCATCCTAGTCTAGGACTAGTCTTAAGGCTTAGAGTGCCAAATGCTGGAGTGCTTGTTGATAAGAGCAGAGTATTGGCTAGATTGGAACCTAGGACCATGTAACATGTCGATTGTGACTTCAGTCAGATTAGAGCGCATACCATGTAACTGTCCATATGTTCAGCCATATACACCACTGCACTGTACAATTTCTAGATTCATCTAGAGCTTTCCTAGAATCTAGATTATAAAGTAGATCTCAATGGTTTTAAACATTCACCTTCACATAACTATAATTATATCCCTTAATTTGTTGGGGCACCACACATGATATATGACAACCATTTCTCTCTCTCCGTTCCTGTCTTGGTAGGATTAAAGTCTCTTCTATAGACATGCCTGTCCATTCACACATACTCATCAATTTTAACACTACATAACCTGAATAAAGTCTGTCAAGGGTTATATTGAATGCCAGGCTTAGTCTCCCTGTGTGCATAATGTGGTAACTGAGAAGGATTTTTTCCAGTGGTCAGGGTTGAAGCAGTATCTGAAGGTTCCATGCTGGTTGTTACTTGTACCATTCTGGATTTTGGTCATTCTGTTTTATCCAGATGTTTTACTTGGTTGCTTTCCACACACTCCAAAAAATGTCCTCCTATTAGTGTTGCCACCAATGTATCAGGGGTGTCTGAATTGTTATCTCACAATCATTCTACTTTACATTGAGATGGCCCCATCGCAGCCCTCCCCTGAAAATGGGCATGCCATCATTTTGTTTTTGGTCTGCCCCAAAGCTAGACTGACTTGGTCTTACTGAGCAATAATAAGGTAATCCACTGGGGACCAGGTTTTACTAATATTGTTAGCTTTTTTGCTTCCACATACTGTTTCATTATTTTCAATATGATGAGAACTCAAAAAAAACTAGAATCTCCTGATACAATAATTACAGAATGTTTCAGAGATAATCAGCGTCTAATCTACACATCTTTGCCTCAATTTTTTTTAAGATTTCTAGATCATGACTTGATTACTAGATGGACTTGAGCTATCTTTTTATTTATAACCTGATACTCCTCTGCTCTAGTAGAGCTAAACATCTAGGTTACAGCTAGCTGTAGACAGTTCAGAAATAAAATTAGCTTAGAATAGCTTCTAAAGTGCCTAATTATGCTTTATTTGAACAAAAAACTTTTTTTTTTGGTTAGATTTGTTTTATAATTATTCAAATATTGTAAAATACCCTGGTGTAAAATTGTTAAATGCAGTGCTGCAGTTGTAAATTGCAAAAGGGGTTTGAATTCATCAAATTTGTCAATTTTAAACCTCGATGTACATAATTCAATTTAAGTTTTTTAAAAATTATTTCCACAGAGTGATCAAGAGCAATGAACGGAGACTCAGCAAATAAATTTATATCCGCTCTTGTAAAGTCACTACAAACACTTTGTCATGGCTATGTTGAGTTTAATGATGGCATAGAAATTATTGGCCATTTATATTTAAACATAGACAGTGGAGCAAGTTTTGATTATGTAGTAAAAGAGAAGGTTTGTAAAAATGCTGAAAACTCAACTGTGTTTGTGAGCAAAAGCTTCCAGGCTCAAGCCCCAGCTGAGGAGTGTATAACAAGAAAAGATAAAGATGACGAAGCTGTACCAGTCTTTGAAGAGTCTTCTGAAATGTCACCAACCACAGGCACTTCCAGGCTGCAGTCTGCCATCACCAGCATTAGTAATGTTTTATCTGGAAGTCAGCATGATGTTCATAAATCTCGAATGCTTGATCATTCATCACATCATTCACCTGTACAGAATAATGGCAAACGGAAAAGAGAGCACAATGGCAGCTATAGCGGCTTGCAACCTCCTTACAAGTATACCACTTTACAAGCAACTCCCTCCACTTATTTCAACACCCCTTCATCATCTACAAAACAAGTAGTGGACCGTAATCATTCTTCTGAACATTTCAACAATTCTTCCCATGCTGAGTTTTTTGGCGGTGACAGCAATCAAAGCTCAGGTATGGGCAGAGAAGATGAAGATGATCTAGACTTAGATGTGACATTTGTGAAAGAAGAATATGAGAGTCAGAGAAATTCTGGCCAAAGGGGAGTTTCAGCAGGTGGAGCATCCAGGCTTAGTCAAGGTAGTTTCCTTTCCCTGTAGTAGCATAAAAACCCTGCTGATGAGGATTAGACCTCTTTACAAAGTCATTTACAGTTTGTTAATGACAGGGATTGAATGACAATATTATGAGCAGGGCTTTAATAGTAGCCTGTTTTATTTGGGTTGCTTATATCCCCTTTCTCTTCTTTAAATACCATACACATTATTCCATAGAAAATGTTCCAGATTGTGATAGAATTCAGATAAAAAACATAATTTCAGTGTTGGGGTGATTGATATAATGGACTAGCTAGAGTTCTACCCTCAATTGAATGTTAAATTATTAACATGTATCTCAAAACTATGAATATTTATAAATATAAATAGTGATCTCCAACTAAAAAATAATTTATTTTACTTATCTGTTACTTTATTACAGATCCGTCCTCTAATCAATCCAACATTCTTCATGATGGTGGTACATTAGGCTATCAGTCTACCAATCACCACCAGGCTCCCCAGCAGTTTGCCAGTGGGACTGCTGTTGAATTAGGTACATCAAGTCAAAACTTTACAGACCCGTCTCAAGTTGATTTATCGCAGCATTCATCACAAAGCTCACAGAATCCAAGAAGTAAGTAACCCAGTAGCTTTTAATAGAGGAAATAGTGCCAAGATTACTCTTGAGAATAATACTATAAAACAATTTATTAAGCACCATAGCTAATAGTAAGGTTAAGGCTTCTGTCTTTTGTCAATCATTACACTACACATCATAATTCAATAATGGTATGAGATGATGATATAAATCTTCTAAAAAAATTTTTTAATAGTTATTTTCTTAGTAACATTTTGTATTGTTTTTACAGACAGAGAGAGATTTTAATCAACTCACCAATTTTTCTCGTAATAATAATAATAATAATTTAACAAAGCTTGATCATCAGAAAAGTAGTATTAGCTCAGTCTGTACTCAACACTATCAGTTGCATTCACTTGTTTGTTGTTGACATTTTTAGTTTTTAATTACTGATATATATACATACATATTTATTTTCTAAATTATGTGTTAATGTATATACATTTTTAAATACAAATATTGTGTATTTATCCTTAGTAACTGTATGTTGTTTTTATGAAGTAGAAACAAATACCAATAAATGGTTATTTATCTTTTTAAAGTATTGTTAGTTGTTTGTTTAGCTGTATTTTTCAAAGCACTGTTTGAAAGTGCTTGTTATGAAAAAAAAAATGTGTGGAAGTAAAATGTATGGTTAAAATTGATCTGTTGCAATTAAGCTGCTATGGCATGAGATCTTCTCATTCTCCAGGTGATGTTGACCTTTCAAGACACATGGACTGCACCTTGTCTGGGATGGCTTTGGATTTCACCAGTTCTCCTTTTAATTCATCAAACATGTCTGGCATATCTGACACACTGCAGCTAGGGATCAAGCTATTTGGACCTACATTTGTTGCTGACGTTGCTGCAGGGGATTTAAGTCTTCCATTAACAACTTTGACAGATGAAAACCGAGCACTTCCGGAACCTGTCAACGCTAGTGTATTTCCTGAAATGTTTGATGTTACAACTGTTAGTAGCTCATCTTTAAAACCTAATCAAAAAGTTTTATGGCATGATCGTAAAGACAAACTGAGACGAAGTATTTTAATGAGAAAAGCCAATTCTACTAAAATAAGAAATAGATCCAGCTCCAAGAAAGTTGCCTGTAATGAAAATGAAACGACTAGGTCCCCAGTCAAAACAATAAATACTTTCAGTGAGGGTTGTAGTATTTTAGATCCTCTTGGGTTACCTTTTAAAAGAAAACGAGGTAGGCCGCCCAAAATACTTAAAATGATTTGCCGAAGTGAATTTCTTTTAGATGGTACTTCCAGAGATCCTGTGCTTGGTCATTCTATATCTTCAGAAAACAGTGAGACTGATGCTAATTCTATAGTACAAGATCTTGCATTGTCTGATAGAATAACACCATCTAGATCTATATTTCTGTCAGAAGGTTCATCCAAGAGAATAAGAGGCTCTTATAGACAATATACACCTGCTGATAAGCTGAAAATAGTGGAATTTGGTATCAAATATGGATCAACAGCAGCGTCTCGGAAATATAATATTCCTGAGTCAACTGTTCGTTCGTGGACCAAAAAAATGGATATTTTTTTAATGCAAATGAAAAATGAACAAAAATCTCAAGAAAGTAGTCATTCAATTGATGTATTAGAAACTAAACACAAAAGTTTATCAAAAAATAATGAAGAGGCAAAAACATCTGTCACAGAAATACAGCAAACCAGTCAAGCAGACACAGAAGATGGATCTGATTTGGAAAAAGAGAAAGATATTTTCTCTTCTAAACCATTAGTCAAACAATCACCAGCAAATGATGAACAAGTGAAGGAGAAATAAGAACAAATAAAACTGTCACCAAAATGTTGAGTGCATTTTATATCTTGACTTGTGGTTATCTGGTTTGTGTTTGAAATGACTGACATCTTAAGGCTAATTTATTTATGTAGGTTCATATTTATACAATGTAATCAAAGACATTTCACTTTGAATGCCAAGTCAGATCTGAGTTGATAATTATTTTAAGGAAATGTTGCATTCCAAACTAATGTAAATAAACTATTAAAAAAACTGCCACCTTGGAGGACTCAGTTTTGAAACATTCTGGTTCATAATTTTAAAATATATTCAAGAACAAGAATCTTTTTTTTTTTCAATGTTTTTTGTCTTTGAATGTATACACTTTGGTGGTGATATTTGCGAACATTGTTTAGTCATTTGTTATAGATTTGTCTTCCAAGACATATTGACTGTTAAACGCATATCAATAGTATTTGTATATTTTTAACGTAACAGTAAAGTTGCTATTTAATTCTTTTGTTTAATACCAACAATTTTTGGATATTCTGTGATAAAACGAGGCACAATAACTCTTGATTAGAATTTATTTTTAAACTGCTGCATTTTTTTCTTATGATTCCAAAAGAAATACTTTCTGCAATAACAAGCCTCAGATCAGATTTGAATATTTTATTGTTTATATCAGAAAGACAAGATTGAATTGTGTACAGTTTATAGAATTTTGATGGGTTTGAAGTAAGAATGACAAATTATGGTCACAAAGCATGTTCACATGGGAAATGTCTAAGCCTAGCAGCATGTATCAAAATAAAATATATCTTGTTGAGAAATAAAAAAAAACATTTTAAGTTTTGTTGTTAGAGCAAACAATTTTTTTTTTAAACAATGTTAGTCTTTTTTTTTTTAATTGAAATTTGAACTCTTCATAATGTAAATTTCATTTTAGCATCTTATTATGTCAGATTTTTTTTCTGAAATAAACTAATTTTATTTTTGTTATATGATTGTTATATTGCACATTAATAGTTTCCTGTGTTAATAGAGGACTCTGGAAGTAGTTCTCAAAAGTATACGTAGTCTATTATATAAAAAAAAGTGACATATCATTGACTTACAGTATTGATGAATGAACATACAACTTTATGAGAAGTCATGCCCAACTATCTAGTAATTGTGATATATATTTTAAAATAAGAAAAGGTTGTGTTTTATTGTTTACAAAGAAAAGTGTTCACAATTATTGAAGAATTCATTTGGATAGAAGTTTTATGGACTAAATTTGTACTAATTGAACAGAATAAAAAAAAAGTTCCTGAAATATATGAGGACTTTTTCCCTATTTAGTCCATTCAAATTAAACAATAGAGTTGAACTCAAATTTACAGGAGTGCCAATCAGATGCTAGTATTTATTTTTCACTTCCAAGTATAAACTTTTATAAAGTTATTTATAGAGCATGTATTTTTAAAAAAAATTAGGATAATTCTAAATATAAAAATAGTCAGTGGATTTTAATTTAATGTATTTTTTTTATCCAAATGGATTCCTCCACAAATGGTATTCCTCCTTTATACCCACTCATTTGGTGTATTTGATACAAACATGAAATCATAATGGGTAGACTACAGCTGGGGAAGTCCTTTTTTTTTTTTTTTTTTTTATGAAATGTATGGAGCTGAAAACTAACTTGGTAATGTTTTTTGTTTCAACTATTTATCTGATGATCTAGAACATAACACACTATTTGACTCTAAGTGTTTACAATCTTGTTGTTTAATTTGCATTTTGAATAGAGTAATTTTTTTTTACTACCACCTTGTGATACCATTGTTGAATTTATCATTATAAATTTATAATATATATATATATATATGTTTTGCCATTTACACTTTAGAATTTTATCTCTCATTTATTTTAAGACTATTGTATGCACAGTCTTCATATTTTTTTTATCCCGAGTAAGAAATCCCCTCTATGTAAATAGAGCAGTGTTGGAGACAGGGACATTGAATAAGTTTTTTGTTTTTATTGCTAGTTAAGACTGATGACTTGTGTATATATGTGATTGAATTCCAATTATTGTCTTGAAATGCAAAGTTTATTTATTGTTTTATTTTCTTGTAATATTGAAAAAGAAAAAAAATAATGGTCTAATGTATAATTTGTTAGACTGAAAATGGTATTGTAATTGTTGAGTTTAGCATAGGTAGACAACATATCTTTGTCCATTTCTTTTTTGTGTTCATTATGTTGTTGTTTCTTAACCTGTTGATAGAAATTGTTTTGATATTATGTCAAAGTCTTTTCTCCAACACAATCCAGACCCAGATGGTTGAGCAGAAAACTTTTAGTAGTGACAGTTGACCAATTCTTTGATTGCAGGTAAATTGGAGGTAGTGGAAAGTGGCAAGGAGCATCACAATTTTCAAGTTCCAGGTGTACCTATCAAATATTTCAGATGCCCAGTATGCGGCATTGTCATTCGACACAAGAACAACATAAAAAGACACATGCGCCGGCATAATGGTGACGTTTTTCAATGTTCCTTCTGTGATTCTACTCAAACTTGCCGTTGGCAACTTCAGAAACATTTAGAATCCAAGCATTTCTTTTTCTCTCATGAGCCCAACCAAAGTGAAGACCTGGCTCAAGAAGAAGATAAAAAAATAAATCCCTTGAATGCTAGTTAACAATCAATGCCAAACATTTAGTTATCTTTCAGTACAGAAATGTTAACCCAACAAACTATTAAATAAGAAAGCTTGTAATTGTTGCTCAATTTAAAGTCCTTAGTTTAGGCAATCTTCCATTGTAAACAAATTTTTTTTAAATTTTAGAATACATTTTAAATGGAAAGAAAAACTCTTTGTGGTTTCTTATTAATCTTCTTTTCCCACCATTTCATGTCTTCTTAAATTGGGCATAAACAAGCTTTCTTATTGTTGCAGATTCCTCCACTCTTGGCAATATTGATGTTAAGCCAGCCTGGTCACAGCATTTTGTCATAGCCCCTGTGGGCACACAGTTGTATGGAGGACGGCCCATTCGCAGCTACAATTGTCCAATCTGTGGCTTACTGATAATCCACAGAAAAAATGTTCATCGACATATGAGGAAACACACTGGTGAAATGTTTTTTTGCGATCTGTGTGAGTGGCGTGGAACATGCAGGTGGAAGATGCGGAAACATCGAGAAAAGAAGCATGGGATATCACCACTGACTCCATCCTTAGAGAGCCCTGTTTGAATTTCTCTCCTTTGAAACAGTACACAAACTTATCTGTTCACTATGAGTCATAATGTTTAGTTTGATTTTAATTTAAACTTTGTTATGAAGTAATATAAAAAGAGTTTTATTACTCTTTTATTGAGTTGATAAGGAGGGGGAGGAAACTGGTAAATTAAATGTTTCCTTAAGATGCCCTTAGATCTTTTTTTTTTTTTTAACTATCATTTGTGTACATAAGTATACCCATGCCATTTTTACACTTAATATTAACCTTTTGTTACTTGTCATTATTTCTTTTCCTGGTTTGTGCATAATTCTAAAATTAATTTTTAAAAATCTATTGTATGTTTTTGTCTCATTACAAGTTGCTGCTGATTTTTCTTTTAAATTGTCAGAAATCGTTTCCTTTTTTCTTTTAAACATACTAGAATAAAACCATTGGAATCAAGTTATTGTTATGATACAATAGTTAAAAGTTTATTTTGACTAGTGGAATAAATGTAATTTATAAACATATTGATCTTGTACATTTTGTAAATAAAGGAGTTAGTGAGTTGGATAGAAATAGATGGATTATACATTGGTATATTTTCTCTGTACCTTTTGACTTTTTTTTTTCAAAAGTAGGAAAACATTTGACAGTGTCGCTGATAATCCAAGTACATCTAAGAGTATTATTGATTTACAAATAAATATTAAATGATTTTTATTGTGTGTTTTTCATGAGGATTCTGTTGTAACGTGAAGTTAGTGCATTTATCATTATATTGTTGTTTTTTTTTATTGTTTTTTGTTTTTTTTGCCTTAAGCTTTTTAATACCTAGCTTTTTTTTTGTGCATGTGCAATAATTTATTGCCATTTACTAGAAATTTATTAACTGTATATTTTAAAAATAAAATTCTATGATGTTATTGTATCACAGAAATAAATTTAATTTTGTGTCTAAAATTATAATTTTAATAATTAAACATTCTGATTTAATGAATTAGAGAAATACAGTTTTGTTTTAGTATGTCTTATATAATTGTTGGAATATACACAAATGTACTTTAGTAATATTGGTTAGCAGTACCACAAAAATTGTCTTCATTTACCTAGGACTGTTGTTGTTTTATTAAGTCATGTATTGTACAGTTTTTCTTAGACTTCTTTTGTGCTCATTTAATTGTACTTCTAGGCATTTAGGACTTGGCTTTTTGGCCTGAGACCAACTATCAAATTAAATAAACTTCAATAGCTTTGAACTACAAGTAGAACAATAAGTTTTGTTTTAATATAACCCAATTTAAGGTTAATCAGAAGATAAGATGTAGTTATATTTTCATTAACTGTTGAGATTTCAGATATTTAGAAATTAGTTTTAATCATTCTTAACATGTTGATGGCTTCAAAAAGTGAAATACTTAAGTCAATTTTTAACTTTTGTGAAATGTCTTTATGATTTACTATGTCATGAATAAATGGCAATAGTTTGATTCATTTGAAAATACTAAATTTGCAAATAACTCCAACATTTAAAAAAAGGTTGTTTTTTTTTAAAGAGAGCTGGCGTCTTAATTGTTTAGGTCAAATGTCAACTAATTGTAAAGCTGTAAATGTCAAGCTTAGATATTATTGTTTGTCAGAAACTTGTCTTAGCATTGTATGTACTAAAGTAGTGTAATAAATGGATTGATTTGACAAGAATCTCTTTGCTTTGTTTCTAAAATGTCAATTTTAGTTGACAATATTTTTACAATTATCTTTAATTATCTAAAAGAAATTCTGTGTAAAGGCTAATAGTATAATACAGACATTCTAAAACTATAGAAAAATATATATTGATATATATAGTCTCTATTAGTATTGACTGTCTCTCATTTAGCTAAATTTGTACTAAACCAAGGCAGAAGTTTTCAGTTAGAAAGCTTCAGAAATCGGTATAAACTTGTATTCAATAAATGCCATAGTTAATGTGTATTTCAATCTAGGAATGCATGTGTGATGAACCAAACAAACACCATTCCACTTAGGTAGAGAGATTGAATATTACATACCTTACTAAATGGCTTGCTTTCAAACAAAGACAGAAGTCTTCACCTTTTGATATATTTTTTTTAGGTTGAGTTAATTTTATTGAGGTGATACAGTAATTAATTCTTTCAAATTACTGGTAATCTATTATTCTTTTAAATCACCCTTTAAATCCATATTACTAAATCTTTTTTTTTTTACTCAGTTTTGAATATTTTATTATCAATTATTATTCCTTTGTTCTGGCTTAATGTATTGAATGTGCCCTTAAAATGTCTTTCTGAACTACTGAATTGTATACCATCTATAAACTTAGATTACTTATTTAGAGGAAATACATTGTCCAAAAAAAAATTAACATTTCTTAGAGAAGAAAAAAGCATACAAGAAAAGTAGTTAGAATTAACTTGGTATATCAGGGAAATGAATACACTCTGTTGTATTCGTATATGTTTACAAGCACCAGCTATGCAAATATTTAAATAATGAAAACTTACTACAACTAATAATTATTTCGCATACACAAACTGTGACATTTGCACTACAAACATTATTATTGTGTAAACTTTTGTTGGAGCCAGAGTGGAGCTTTCATTCACTGCTCCTCCACCCATTTCAGCCTTGCTGGCTTTTCCTTCCCGTACTTTGAACAATCGCCATATGTCCCCATCGTCGCCATCTGCACCAGTCTTTGACATGACAGTATCGCCTCGTCTGTCGCTCCAGAACTCTCCCAAAGCAAGAGGACAAGAGTTACTTCACACACAGAGACAGACCAAATGGGCAATAGCCAGGGCTAGAGGTAAAATGTCTATTTTGTAGTGTCAATTTAACATTAGAGTTGATGTTAGTCAAAAGTTTTTTTTAATTTTGGTGAGTGGTTTCAATGATTAGCATCACTAATATTCTTCATGTTATAAATACTTGTTATGTAAGATAAAATGGAATCTTAGCTTCAAAATTTTAGAATTTTTTTTTTTTAAATATGGCTTCTAATTAGGGTAGTAGAAATACTGAGATGCCCTATGGTTGGGTCATAAACAGTCAGCTGAGAATCAATCATAATAATTATAATAAAATGGTCCACTTTTTAAAGAAAAACCTGAATTTCTAAAAAAAAATTTTGCTTCCATTTTTTGTTTAGGTCATACTTCCTTACTTTAACAAAAGATATAAAATGTATTGATTTAATACAAAATTACAATGAAAATCAATTTTTTTTATTAACCAGAATGGCTGGCCCTTCATGGCATGAACATAAATTTTGAACAGTTCACAGATGAACAACTGGATCAGATGTTCCTGGGCTTCTACACATCCAGTCAAAAAAAAGATGGATCACCATTCTCAGCTACTGCTCTTCTTGCTTTTAGAACAGCCATCAGTCGTTATCTGAATACAAAGTGTGCCAGACAGACTAGTATTGCAGTGAGTCATACATTTAAAAATTCTAATGCTGTTCTGGCTAGATTGATGGCTACAGCAGTCAAAGTAAACAAAACAATTTCTGTTCAGGATATAATTTTGATGTACACAACTGGCACTTTGTCCTGTGCCAACCCTGAGGCACTACTTTATAAAGTTTGGTTTGAACTCCAGATGCACTTCCGAAGCAAAGTTGATTGGAGCAAAGTTTTGGTGGATCATTTCTTTTTCTCTCGAAATCAATCAGGTAAGATTACTGTTACTTGGAATACATGTGGCCTTGGAAATTGTAACCAGGTCACAATATTTGAGGCCACAGGAGGCCCTTATTGCCCTGTAGAATCTCTGAGAATTTATTTGGAGCATCGCAACAATACAGTCAAAGTTCTGCTTCAAATTCCTGCTTCAAAAGATTTATTGGACAAGGGGATTTGGTATTTACCAGAAGAAATAAGAGACTATCGAGAGAAAAGCTTTATGAAAAAGATTTCATCACAAGCTAAACTAAGTCAGACATACACTAATGCTTGTGTTCTTAATTCATTTGAAGATTATTTTCAAGCTATGCTGAACTTGAATCAGGGCAAAACATAAACATACAAAAATCTACTGAAATAAATAATGAGATAAATAGCATCTCTTTCCTTGTGGCATTGTTCATGAGCAAAGCTAGTACAAAAACAGGTGTCACTTCCTTTAGGCACTGACGTGTTAGAACAGTAGCTCTTATTTTATTGCATCTCAGAATCAGGGCTTTTTTTTGTGATGGTATTGCGTACCGGCACCTTATTATAAACATTATTACTTTTCTTGTATTTTAATGTATATTATTAATTTTTAGTAGTTAAAAGTTAGGCAATCAACTACTGAGTATTGGCACCTAATCACCTATTGTTTTACAAAAAAAAAAAAAGCACTGCTCAGAATAGACCACAACTTTTAGTTCACTAATGCTTTGTCAAGTTCATATTGGAGAAAAGTGGACTGATTACTTAGTATCCTCAAAATAAAAGATTCAGTCAATTGGAGGTGGTCACATAATTTAACCTTGACTTAAACTGGTCTTGTCCTTGATTTCAAACCAAAAACCAGTGCTACATTGGGCAATAGAAAATATTGAATTTATTTCCTAAATGATCTTACTCTTAATCAATAGTATTCTTTATATCCACCTTTAAAAAAATATTTAGCTGTCTTTTTGTTCACAAAGCTTATCACTTAAAAAAGAAAACAGATAAAGATGAAATGAATTCTATAATAAATTATTACACTTCACATTGATAGAAATTGAAAAAAAAACACTATTTTCTTTTAAACTTTTATAATAAATCTATGTCATATCATTAACTTTTTTTATGAAGAGACATTTACACATAGCATCAAAATGTAGAGCCCATGACATGTAGATGTTAGGATGTAGGACCACTAAACATAATGCTAGTAGTTATTCTTGCCTGTAATTATTTACTCTTTTTTATCAGTAGTTTCTTCTGTGCTTTCATCTGCATCATTAGAATAGATTAATATCTAGTCCTACATTTGAGATAACTCCACAGTTAATTTGTCTGTTATCAACTGATTTGTGTACATTTTATTACACAAGTGTGGCTTAAATGTTGTTGTTTTTTAAAAAGAGATATTACATTGTGATAGACATTTCGCATAGCATTCAAAATGCTTGTGACTTACCAGGTATGGCAATATTTCTAAACATGGCTAAGCTGTTCTTCTCGTCTTGATTGTCTATTCTTCATTGATGAACAGTAGTGGTAACAAAGAACTATTCTTGTTGAAATCTCATCAGTCTTGGAATTTTTACTCCACTTGAAAAGTCCAATGATTAAAAGCTGTTATTGTCTTCAAAAGTGTACTCATTTCTTTCATGTTACCTTGCAATTCTCTAGTTTAAATTTCCTTAATGCTAAGGTTTGTTAGCAGTATACACTCATTTGTTACAGTTAATGACATGTACTAGACATCTGTTAAAAGATAGTTTAGATTGCAGTGCATTAACTCTTACTGTTGGAACTCATTTATAATGATTAATTTCTTAATACTTCTATTGGTAACATTGTGTGGAGTATTCAATTGCCTGGTTGAAGGTCATGGGTTTCATTCCTTCTCTAAAGTTTACTTGTTCTGTATTTAAGTTTAGTTTTTGTTGATAGGAAAGTAAGCATCAGTCACTACACTTCTTCTAAGGACCTTTAGATCACTTAATTTGTTTCATTGACATTTAGGTCACATCACTTGTTCCATGAGCCTGTTTAGCCAGGTCTTTTGTTTCAAGGATTTTCAGGTCACTTCACTTGTTTCCTAGACTTTCAGGTCACTTCACTTGTTTCCTAGACTTTCAGGTCACTTCACTTGTTTCCTAGACTTCAGGTCACTTCACTTGTTTCATGGACCTCAAGATCTGACATTGTGTTCAATTTTTTTTTCTTTTTTTGATTTAATGTTCAATTCAATGTTTTCATTCTCCCACTAAAAACAGCTGTTGTGAAATAAGATATTTCCAAAGATATGGTCTTAAAACATCACTTATTTTTGTGGGAACTAGACATTGTGCTAATGCATAACCTGAAATGGTTTACAAAGAAAATGTTTGTTTGTTTTTTAAAAATATTTTTGTTTTGTTTTGTTATGGTTCGAAGGCCTAATTATTTTTATATATTTGTATATAAAATTTTAAAATTGTTCATATAAAATAATTTTGCTGTCTTAATATTGATATGGGATTACTGAATATTTGTTGTCTAATTTGTAAGCCTGGCACAAATGTACTTAGTAGTTCTCTAACCAAGTTTGAATATCACTGAAACTTTTCTCATAAGCATCTTATTGATTATTTGTTTTAATATAACATATAAATATACTAAAAATGAGTATTTGAAGATGTATGTGAATGTTAAGTATCTTATAAAATAAGTATCATATCATTGTTACTGTTATGTATCAGCACTTTCTGTTCATTGTTATAGATTAGTTTTGTTGATTTGAATTCAGTACCATAGTTGTAGTATTAATAAACTGAATTACTCCACACTTTAAGTCTTTCTTATTGAATTACAAAAATTATTTATGTTGTGCTGTGTTTCCCTGTAAATCTTGAAATCTTTCAAAGTGAACATGTTCTGGGAAAGTAAAAAAAAACAATGGATAATATATATAAAAAAAAAACACCCTCTCACAAACACTCTTATTCCTGCTTCCAGAGATTCTCATCTGGTTAAAACAAAAAAAAATTGCATTCAAAAATTGCAATTTCCACTGTCCCTATACAGTCATCTGATTAATAATTAGATACTGGAATTTAAAGATAAAACAGTGTCATCCTTAAATGTTTTTTTTTTAAATTTTGACAACACTATGTCTACTCACCTGGGTCACAGCTGGGGGGAGGAGCGCACTCAAGTGAAATATTGAAACAAATTTAACCCTCTTTTTGTATTAAAAGACTACTAATGGCTCCCTAGATTTTACAATTACACAGTATAAGAAAAGTTTTTAAAACTCTATAAATAGAATGTATGAGGAATTTCTTTCCAAATATAATTTGCCTTTTGAGGGTTAGGGACTATCACCCTACTGCCTCACCCCCCTTTTGCGACACATTATTGATTTTAATGTTGGTTGGTCATTAATTAGCTAAGACTTTACAGTTTCCTTTGGCATGGTAATTTATTAGCAAAAAGTATGGCAGCAACCTTTTTGTCTGATTCTATCTATTCTTATGCACGAACTGTGGCAAAATCTGCTGCTCCAGAATTGGCTTGATTAGCCACACCAGATTCTGACTTGTCTTAAGACTAAACAAAAACCAGTGACTCAGCTGGGTGCATCCATTGTCTTCAGAGACAGAAGGAGCCATAATATATAATATAATCTATTCTTTTACAAACTGTTATAGTTTTTGTTTGACATTCAGTGATCTACTTTTGTGCCTTGTTGAAGTTGAAGGTCTGCTATTAACAGTGTTAGTAGAGAACAAAATTCTTGGCTTCTGAAGACTCAATACAGCTTGAAGCATTCTTTTGCATTGCACTAAGATCACATAGAGCTTATATCAGTATGATTTAACCAACTAGTAGACTAAAAATATGTTCAATAACTTCAAAGGTTACATCAAAATCTTCCAAAAAAGGTACTGTTTGTAAGTATTGGTAGAACACTTGATTAGATTTTGAATGAACTGATTACAGTAAAGGGAATAGACTCCTGTAATATACTTTTTGAAAAACTTAGGTTCTATGAAGCAGAGGATGTAAAGCTCATTTGTATGGCTGTCAGCTAATGATGGTTTTGTGTGGCCAGCACAGGGGCCAACTGCTCTTACTTCCCCATGTACCCATTAGAGTTTGGTGTGTTCTAAAAATCTCCACCGGGATTGGAACTCAGGACAGCTCAGCTGAGATACCAAGCTAATTACCACTCAAACATCACAATACATGATTGCAACAGGGGCACAATTAGCATAAGAAATTACTTGAAAAAAAGAGGACTGTAACCAAATGGTCTTACAGTTTATTGCATATACATATGACACTGTTCTCTTGTTGAAGAATATTTTAGATGGTTATTTTTGTTTTACATCTTAATGACAAAGATCACACAGAATTAGTAAGCATTAGAATTAATGTAACTTGTTAGTAAAACAAAATATTTAGATTTTATGATTAACAATTGTTGTAAAAGAAATACCTGCTGCAATCTGGAATAATATAGTACTAAACAAATAGTTAAAAGCAAAGCAAATCTTAAGAAGAAAAAAAGATTTTAAAAAATCTTAGTCATGAATGCAGCAAGAAATGGACCTTGGCAAAAAAAAAAATACAGAAAATTATATAAATACCAGTGTATGAAAACTATATACAAGCTTAACAGGGCTCATCTACATTGAAAAAACCCAACACTGGCAATGTTGTGCAAGTTAGATTGAAAAAACCCAACACTGGCAATGTTGTGCAAGTTAGATTGAAAAAACCCAACACTGGCAATGTTGTGCAAGTTAGATTGAAAAAACCCAACACTGGCAATGTTGTGCAAGTTAGATTGAAAAAACCCAACACTGGCAATGTTGTGCAAGTTAGATTGAAAAAACCCAACACTGGCAATGTTGTGCAAGTTAGATTGAAAAAACCCAACACTGGCAATGTTGTGCAAGTTAGATTGAAAAAACCCAACACTGGCAATGTTGTGCAAGTTAGATTGAAAAAACCCAACACTGGCAATGTTGTGCAAGTTAGATTGAAAAAACCCAACACTGGCAATGTTGTGCAAGTTAGATTGAAAAAACCCAACACTGGCAATGTTGTGCAAGTTAGATTGAAAAAACCCAACACTGGCAATGTTGTGCAAGTTAGATTGAAAAAACCCAACACTGGCAATGTTGTGCAAGTTAGATTGAAAAAACCCAACACTGGCAATGTTGTGCAAGTTAGATTGAAAAAACCCAACACTGGCAATGTTGTGCAAGTTAGATTGAAAAAACCCAACACTGGCAATGTTGTGCAAGTTAGATTGAAAAAACCCAACACTGGCAATGTTGTGCAAGTTAGATTGAAAAAACCCAACACTGGCAATGTTGTGCAAGTTAGATTGAAAAAACCCAACACTGGCAATGTTGTGCAAGTTAGATTGAAAAAACCCAACACTGGCAATGTTGTGCAAGTTAGATTGAAAAAACCCAACACTGGCAATGTTGTGCAAGTTAGATTGAAAAAACCCAACACTGGCAATGTTGTGCAAGTTAGATTGAAAAAACCCAACACTGGCAATGTTGTGCAAGTTAGATTGAAAAAACCCAACACTGGCAATGTTGTGCAAGTTAGATTGAAAAAACCCAACACTGGCAATGTTGTGCAAGTTAGATTGAAAAAACCCAACACTGGCAATGTTGTGCAAGTTAGATTGAAAAAACCCAACACTGGCAATGTTGTGCAAGTTAGATTGAAAAAACCCAACACTGGCAATGTTGTGCAAGTTAGATTGAAAAAACCCAACACTGGCAATGTTGTGCAAGTTAGATTGAAAAAACCCAACACTGGCAATGTTGTGCAAGTTAGATTGAAAAAACCCAACACTGGCAATGTTGTGCAAGTTAGATTGAAAAAACCCAACACTGGCAATGTTGTGCAAGTTAGATTGAAAAAACCCAACACTGGCAATGTTGTGCAAGTTAGATTGAAAAAACCCAACACTGGCAATGTTGTGCAAGTTAGATTGAAAAAACCCAACACTGGCAATGTTGTGCAAGTTAGATTGAAAAAACCCAACACTGGCAATGTTGTGCAAGTTAGATTGAAAAAACACAACACTGGCAATGTTGTGCAAGTTAGATTGAAAAAACACAACACTGGCAATGTTGTGCAAGTTAGATTGAAAAAACACAACACTGGCAATGTTGTGCAAGTTAGATTGAAAAAACACAACACTGGCAATGTTGTGCAAGTTAGATTGAAAAAACACAACACTGGCAATGTTGTGCAAGTTAGATTGAAAAAACACAACACTGGCAATGTTGTGCAAGTTAGATTGAAAAAACACAACACTGGCAATGTTGTGCAAGTTAGATTGAAAAAACACAACACTGGCAATGTTGTGCAAGTTAGATTGAAAAAACACAACACTGGCAATGTTGTGCAAGTTAGATTGAAAAAACACAACACTGGCAATGTTGTGCAAGTTAGATTGAAAAAACACAACACTGGCAATGTTGTGCAAGTTAGATTGAAAAAACACAACACTGGCAATGTTGTGCAAGTTAGATTGAAAAAACACAACACTGGCAATGTTGTGCAAGTTAGATTGAAAAAACACAACACTGGCAATGTTGTGCAAGTTAGATTGAAAAAACACAACACTGGCAATGTTGTGCAAGTTAGATTGAAAAAACACAACACTGGCAATGTTGTGCAAGTTAGATTGAAAAAACACAACACTGGCAATGTTGTGCAAGTTAGATTGAAAAAACACAACACTGGCAATGTTGTGCAAGTTAGATTGAAAAAACACAACACTGGCAATGTTGTGCAAGTTAGATTGAAAAAACACAACACTGGCAATGTTGTGCAAGTTAGATTGAAAAAACACAACACTGGCAATGTTGTGCAAGTTAGATTGAAAAAACACAACACTGGCAATGTTGTGCAAGCTAGATTGAAAAAACACAACACTGGCAATGTTGTGCAAGCTAGATTGAAAAAACACAACACTGGCAATGTTGTGCAAGTTAGATTGAAAAAAAACAACACTGGCAATGTTGTGCAAGTTAGATTGAAAAAAAACAACACTGGCAATGTTGTGCAAGTTAGATTGAAAAAAAACAACACTGGCAATGTTGTGCAAGTTAGATTGAAAAAACACAACACTGGCAATGTTGTGCAAGTTAGATTGAAAAAACACAACACTGGCAATGTTGTGCAAGTTAGATTGAAAAAAAACATCACAGAAGACAAGGCTTCTCTTTGTTGAGCAATTTGTTATTTCTGTGTCCACATCAATGACATGGCGTTCCATCTTTGCACACAAAAAAGTAAGGTACCAATTGGTTCAGTGGCAAGCTGGGATTAACAACATAATGTTCTAACAATATTCAATGATGCTATTTTGTTTTCAGACATTGACAAACGAATGGTTTACTTTTGAATTATTAATCAGGACACAATTTGTTTCAGTTGCAATAATTAATTTTTATACCAAATGGTGGTTTGCACTGAAAAGATTTCAGCAAAAGCAACATAAAACAATTTTCTCTGCAATTTGAACTAAATAAAAAGCCAGTTTGCTTGTTTTGTAAGTTTCAGGTGTTCCTTCAGAAATGAAATGTTTACATCCTTTTTTAAACTTCTTGCAGGATGATAGTATGGGTATAGAAGGGAGAGTTAAACTTCTTGCAGGATGTTGGGTTATAAAAGTAGGTAGAGTTAAACTTCTTGCAGGATGTTGGGTTATAAAAGTAGGTAGAGTTAAACTTCTTGCAGGATGATGGGGTATAGAAATGGATTTAAACTTGGGACCAATGTTTTCATATCACACAATTATTCTACAATTAATTTTTTGTGCTTTTCATACTTTTAATAATATATCTTTATAATCCTTGTTAGATTTGTCTTACAATTTTGCAGTACAAATTACAAAACATGAAAATAGCAAATAAAATATAAATTCATAGCACAGTTTCACTCAAACATTAAATGTTAAGTTTGGATTGTATTTAATAATCTAATTGCAAAGAGAACAAAAGAATTATTGTGCCAGTTTATTTTTGTGATCAGTGTCTTGTAGTTAGCATGACAGTTTTTGGCTAAATATGACATAGATCCATTTTTTTTCTCTTCAGATGATGCTACAGCTGGTTCACCTCCTCGAATGCCTGATGGTGTCAAACCTTTATGTGGTTATGTCCATCCTGATGATGCCAGGAAATGGATGGTCAGTTATTTCAATTACTACTTTAAGATGTACTATAACTTAAATTTGACTCAGATCAGGGAAACATATTATTTTTGGCTAAATTAGTAATGCTAATTAAGCAATATGATGTGGTAATCTAGAACCTTGTATTGATTGCCTAAAGATGTGGTACTCTAGAACCTTGATTACCTAAAGATATGATACTCTAGAACCTTGTAGTGATTGCCCAAAGATGTGGTACTTTAGAACCTTGATTGCCTAAAGCTGTTGTACTCTAGGACCTAATATTGATTGCCTAAAGATGTGGTACTCTAGAACCTTGAACTGATTGCCTAAAGATGTGGTACTCTAGAACCTTGTACTGATTGCCTAAAGATGTTGTACTCTAGAACCTTGTAGTGATTACCTAAAGATATGGTACTCTAGAACCTTGTAGTGATTGCCCAAAGATGTGGTACTTTAGAACCTTGATTGCCTAAAGCTGTTGTACTCTAGGACCTAATATTGATTGCCTAAAGATGTGGTACTTTAGAACCTTGTATTGATTGTGTAAAAATGTGGTACTTTAGAACCTTGATTGCCTAAAGCTGTGGTACTCTAGAACCTTATATTGATTGCCTAAAGATGTGGTACTTTAGAACCTTGTATTGATTGCCTAAAGATGTGGTACTCTAGAACCTTGATTACCTAAAGATATGATACTCTAGAACCTTGTAGTGATTGCCCAAAGATGTGGTACTTTAGAACCTTGATTGCCTAAAGCTGTTGTACTCTAGGACCTAATATTGATTGCCTAAAGATGTGGTACTCTAGAACCTTGTACTGATTGCCTAAAGATGTGGTACTCTAGAACCTTGTACTGATTGCCTAAAGATGTTGTACTCTAGAACCTTGTAGTGATTACCTAAAGATATGGTACTCTAGAACCTTGTAGTGATTGCCCAAAGATGTGGTACTTTAGAACCTTGATTGCCTAAAGCTGTGGTACTCTAGAACCTTATATTGATTGCCTAAAGATGTGGTACTTTAGAACCTTGTATTGATTGCCTAAAGATATGGTACTTTGGAACCTTTTATTGATTGCCTAAAGATTTGTACCTGTACTCAAGAACTTCACTAGAAATGTGGTGCTAAAAAATATTATATTGATGTCATCTTTTAAATAGTTTTTGGTTTATTTCATTAAAATATATAAATTTTTTATTTGATTGATGGTTATCATCGACTACTTGGTACAAAATATTATTATCATTAGTTCTAGATTGAAAGTTGACAATACTAGAATGTCATTCATAGAAAACTTTATTTAAATGTGTTTATCTTATCATATCTTATATGATACAGACGAAGATGATTACGTCCTACGCATCATGCATTTAGTCATGTATATTAACCAATGACCCAAACTCTGCCAAGTCACTGGTTTTCCTGGCTAGCTCAGGCAACCCATTCCATGCTCTAATATCTCTAATAGTGTTAGGGAAGAAGGAGCTTTTGTACAAATTTGTCTTAGCATATGGAACGAGGAATGTGCCTTTATCTTTGTGTCTTTCTGAGTATTTTATTAAATTTTGTTTTTGTATTTGAAGATTTTGGTTCAGTGTTTAATGTATAATTGCTACTTTACTTTTAAGTCTTCTATCCTGAAGGCTTTCTAAATTTAGTGATTTTACTAAAGGTGTTACTCTAGTCAAATGTGAATATTCATTTGTTATGAATCTCACTGCTCTATTTTGTGTCTGTTCCAGTTTTTAAATATTTTCTTGAGTTGAGGGGTCCCAAACAGAAGATGCGTATTCTATTATTGGCAACACAATTGCAGACTCTTTGGCCCACCAGGGAGGGCAAATTCCACCCACTGATGAGGCTGTAAGCTTTCATCAAGCCCTGGCTATAATACAAAAAACAGAAATAGAAAAGTGGTTTGAGTGCTGGGACAAGTCCCAAAAAGCCCGTGGAGTCCGGGAGCGCATGAGGCGCCCTGACTGCACTTCCCCGTGGTGGAGGCTGTCCAGGCCTGAGCAAGCTATTATAGCACAGTGCAGGACAGGCCACTGTCCTGTTGGCTCATATTTCTCATGGCTGTGGCCAAATTTTGATTCGCGGTGCCCCCGCTGCGGGGAAGAAGAGGAAACCGTGCCTCATATCCTGTTTGACTGCCCCAGACTTGCTGATATCCGTCTCGACAGGTCTGGGAAACCCAAAATTCTCGACCTGTATGGCGACATTCATGCACTACGCAAGACAGCAGGGTTTCTGTCCAGGGCTTTTGCAAGAGAGGATTTGAGCCTCTCAAGCCCTCACTCTAATGGAGTTTGATGATGATGATGATGATTATTGGCCTAACCAAGGTTAAAAAACATTTAAGTTTTATGTTCTTATTTGATTTATAGAAATTTCTTCTAATAAATCCTAATGCTTTGTTTGATTTTTTTTATAGTTTCATCAATATGGGGATTCCATGACAGTTTTTCATTTATTATAACACCTAGGTATTTTGCATTTTTAGTCTGTGTTACTGATTTACCATGAATAAGATAAGTGGGATTTGTTTTAGTGTTTTTGTTACTCTTAATAACTGACATTTTTCTGGGTGGAAAGACATGCTCCAATTTGATTACCATTTCTGTAATGCATCTAATTCTCTTTGTAAAATTTCTGTGTCTTGTGTTGTTTTTTTTTGTTCTATATATTATGCAATCATCTGCAAATAATCTGACTTTTGTTCCTGAACTAATGCAATTTGGTAAATCATTTATGTAAATTAAAAATAGTAGTGAACCTAAGACTGTTCCTTGTGGTACACCTGAGTTTACTGTTATTGGTGTTGATTTAGAGACATTTATTATTACAGTTTGTTCTCTCCCTATCAGAAAATCTTTAATCCACTGATGCAGTGGACCATTAATGCTGAAATATTTTAGTTTTTTAAGCAAACTATGATGGTGAACTTTGTCAAAAGCCTTGGAAAAATCTAGTAAGATAGCATCTATTTGCTCACTGTTCTCTAAACCTTTTGAAAAATCATCAATTAGTCCTATTAGTTATGTTTCACATGATCTATATTTCCAAAAACCATGGTGGTATGGAGTAAGGACATTATGTTTGTCTAAGTGGTTTATGATGTTGCTACATATTATGTGTTCTAGGATTTTACATGTGATGTTGGTAAGTGATACTGGTCTGTAGTTTCCTGGGTCATATTTTTCTCCTTTTTTAAATAGGGGGGGGGGTGACATTAGCTTCTTTCCAGTCCCTTGGTACTCTGCCCTGGTTAAGAGATGCCTGAAAATGTATTTTGAACACTGGTGCTAGCTCATTGCTTAGTTCCTTGAGTAATCTAGCTGGAATACCATCAGGTCCAGAAGCTTTATTCGGTTTGATGTTGGCTAATATTTTTTGGATTCTCTTTTTCTTGTGCTACTATATCTTCTATGTTGTTTACTTTTAAAATATGTTGTTTTATAATGGCCATATGGTAAATTACAACAGCAGTCATTTAAGATAAGATAATTTTATTCATCCAATCAAATGGAAATTTAGTTTGACTACAATTGACAATATCAGTGTAACTATTGTGCAATAACAGTATAGATGAAAAATTCAAACAACATTAACACACACAAATTCATAAGTATTTTAAATCCATTAAGAATTTTTAAAATTCAAAATTTGATATGACTAAAAAGCTGAGCTACTTCAAACAAAAATATAAAAAGATTCACACATTTCACCTGTTTTATTGTTCAAACCTACATCTTGATGTTATATTCGCTAAACTCCAATGCAGAGAACATATTCTAGGGAAAAATGATTCTTATAGCTAATACAAAATTGTGCTTTCTAATCTTCTAAACAATTAACTGATATAATTATTTCTAAATTATTTATTACAAAGCTTAAATTAACTCACTCTTCTCTTTTTTTACATTTTTTTCTCCCACTTCCCATTCTCAGATCTAGTTGAAATTTAGCAAAATTATTTATAGTCAATGATAATAAATGAATCAATAAAAAAATTAACCAATTATTTGATGAATTAGTGGTAATTAAGTAATGTTGTTTTATGTAGGAAAAGGGGATTTAAACCTTGCAGGATTGAGATCAGTTATTTTGCAGTTCTTCTCCTTAGATTAGCTTTGTTTTTGTTTTTTTCAAAAAAGTATTTTTGTGATGTTTTGCTTGTTTCATTTGTTACATTATTTGTGAAATAGGAATTCACCATAGAAAATATTTTTAGTTATTGATTTTATGTGCAGATTAATCTTGTAACAGTTGCCTTAAAAATGCTTTCAATTTAAACATTCTATCTCCTCTCTCTTGACACTGCCACAATCTTTTAGTCGATTACTCTTTCAGATGTTTGAACTAGTCCCAGGGTCAAGTGTGTATATTCACCAAGAGAATTACAATCTGGCATTGTCTAAAACTCGACATGAACGTCCCGATGGTAAAGCCATGGCCAGGTACCTCATGTCTTGCTTTTGGCGTCAAAGTGATCTTGTTGGGGCCAGCATAGCAGAGCCTCCGAAACCGTATCAAAAGTCCCTAGACAGAGGCATTATCAATGCAATACTTAGTAAGTTTTGCTGTTTTATTTTGACCTGCCTGTGTTGTGACAGCAGTTGTTGTTTTTCTCCTTAGCAAAAGATATAACATTTTTTTAAGGTTTTCTTGACAGAAAAATGTGGTAAATGTTAAGTCTAAATTTATTTTTGTAAGTTATAGGCAAGCTAGTAATTTGTAGGCCTATATAGCTATTTATTCTTAGTAAGTCCAGTTGAAAATCATAAGCTAGGTGTTTGATTTTTTCTTAAGGGATAATTTGTAATCTTTACCTTGGCTTTGTTTTGATAGGTCCACATAATTATTTATTCACTAACAGTATTGCTATTGTTTCTAATTTTTGACAAACTCTTCTTTTAGTGACTTAAAATACAACATTATTCTCCTTGACCATTCACAAATGAAATTATCTGCAAACTAATATTATTTGTAAGGAAAAAAAAAAAATCAACAATTTTGTTGTAGAATTAAAGGTCTTAATAGTTTTATTCAAATTAACTTTTGTACCAATATGAATTTTTTTTTAAACTAAGTTCTATAAACTAAAAAATTGGATTACTTAAATTAAAGTAATGAAAATCTTACAAATGAATGGCCTAAAAATATGCCATTTATTATGGACCTAGCCTGTTATGAACCTGCTTGTTTGGTCTTTATACCTTGAAAGTAGTTATATCAAGAGACAGAAAAATGTTTTCATCTTTCTGGGGGAAACAACTTTAATTAAAAGGAATTCAAAAAAACTTGAAATACCGGTATCCATTAATATGATAATTGCGTTATTACTTTCAGCCTTCTGCAATGAGGTATCTGCTGAGCGAGTAACAGTCTTACGTCAGGCTATGTGGAAAAGAATAGGAAGTCTTTCACACTGCCAGAAAATAAAAGATTTGAGAAAAATGTGGCGCTCTGGAACACTGTATTGAAGACTTAAAGAATATGGCACTTTAGATTATTGCATTGATGGGTCTAGGATGCTGCGACACTCTAGAATGTTATTCTGATGACCTGTAAATGTAATGCTCTAGAACATTGTATTGATGGCTTGAAGATGTAGCAGTCTGAAACATTATATCCATGGCACAGAGGTGATAATGCATTGAGTAACATATTGTTTCTTGAAGATGTGGGGGTCTGAAATTGTGTATTTCTTGCTTTAAGATGTGCAGCTCTACAATATTGTAACTATTACTTGAGGATTTGGATCACAGACATGTTGTATTGAGTCCTTGCTTAAATAATCATAACAAAACCCAAAAGGATAAATAAGTTGTACAATGAAAGTAGACACAATTAGGGGTTCATGTGTTTCAAATGTTTATCTCAAGTTCCTGAAAGTTCTACATGAGAGCTTACTTGTCTGCAAACATTTTTCTTCACTACCAGTGAAATGTATGGGCAGTTCAACTAGTTTGTGTTCAAGTCTCTGTTTATACAGTACCAATCATTTCTTCTCTCTTCCTTAGAGTGTAAGGAATGTGGTGCTATCAGTCAGTTGGTGAAAATAGTAGTGAGATGTTGGCAATCAAAAAGTGTGAAATTGACTTTCTCATATCTTGACTTTCTCCAATATATACCAACCTAAAGAATGACTTGGTTCCTAGTGATTCTATTTCAACCTAGCACTGCTGACATTAGAAGTAATACATATCTATCTATCTATGGCCTTCTTCAGTCGTGAAGCGACTATGGATCATCTCATGGAAATGAGATGAATGCCTGGGCACTAGCTGTGGTTGGAACGATGTCACCCACACATCAGTTCCCCCCACTCCACGCATATCTATACATTTGAAAAGCATATTAATGAAGTGTTCCTTAAATGAGCAATTTTTTTTTACAAGTATGGTTGTTTTTAAAAATGTATTGTACTTATCCATTGTGAGTCAATATGTTGGACAGACTAGGTTTTTGTATTATATATATATATATATTTTGAGTGATTCTTAATTCTAGCTTCATAATTGCTTTATTTCATTTTATCTGCTAGAAAAATTTATTCTTTATTTGATTGTATTGCTTTAAAGTATGGTAGCTTATTAAATGTGTTTTTAATTATGAATAACATAAGTTAAACAATTTAAATGGTAAATTTAATCAAAACAGAAACTGAAAAACTGTCCAACTTAACAAAGTTACAATACCAGTCTTAAGGACAGTATCATGGGCACGCGACCCCAAATGTGCCACAGTACATTTGTTTATGGCACATTTATTATGTCCTGTACCTTAGTTTACTTTTGCTTTTGAGTCTCAAGCATCTGCATAACATTCACAATGCGGTACATATGTACATGTTATCATTCTAATTTCTTGTTTTTCATCTTCTATCACATGAGAATTTACTTTATGACTATCCATCATAGATGATTGATCTCTCAAGGTGGACAACTTTCTCTTTCTCCTTTCAGGATTTTGCCAGAATCATTCAAAAGAACTTGCAACTGACATCCGTAGAACCATTCAACAAAAAATTGGCTATGCTAAGTTCTATTTCGTAAAAAAGACACAAGATCATGATACCCCATTGTGTTCACCCATGGCTGTGGAAGCATCACCACGTCGGATGTCAATGGAAATGGCCCGGCGTGGTGTTGATGGTATGGCATTGGATATACAGCCTAAAGCAAGTAAAAAGGGCAGAAAACCAAGTAGTTTTTTAAGAAGGATGTCAGAATGTGAAGATTTATCTCTCAGAGTATCTTCTAGAGGTGCTACACACAAGACTGGCTTCAATGTGTCCAGTCAGTTATCAGATCAACTCAATTCTGGTAGCATGTTGTCAGAAAGACTTGCCGCAGATATAGCTGACAGTGAGGATGTGGCCAGGTGTGTCTCTGCTGAGAAACATGCTGCCAGCTATTCTGGTCATATCACTGGTCGAATGTCACCCAGCTGTACCAGTCATCACCTACCCAGTGACCAGTCTGCTAGATCAAGTATCAGGCCCTTGGCTGAGCGGGGTCAGGCAGATATTCCTGGTCGCTCATCCCTCAACCCTTTAGAGCCCATGTCAGTTAGGGTTCTTGACTCGAGTCTTAGTGACTTGCCTCAAAGGGGAGGGACAGTAACTCCTGGAATGTCCAGAGGTTTCTTAGACATGTTTACTACTATGTACTCAGCCAACTGACTGAAGCAAACATTTTATTAATAGAATCAAAGATAGTCTACTGTCCATTGATACTCAAGGCTACATAAAATATCAATATTCAAATGATAGATGCAAGATTGAAAATGCTGTCTTATTTTGAACTGCTTGCTGTTTCTTTTCAAAGTTCAACTTCAGACTAATGATTACAATGCGTCAAGTAAAAATAGATGTACTTCTTCAATGTATTAACAAGAAGTCATTAAAAAAACTTGAATTCAAGTCATTGATCAGAACAAAAAAATCATTAGAAAAGTTTTCAGTATTGTTGTAAATCTGATTTAAAGCAGTGTAAAACTGGCTATTAACGGCAATTAATATGTATCATTCATTTTTAAAGAAAGATAACACATTGCAAACATTTGTAAATTTGGACAAAAATACAAAACTTTGTCCCTTTTCATTTTTTTAAACTTCTATATTATATGTGGTTAGTTTTCAACAATTTTATTATACCGTTTTGTTATTGTTAATATGAAATTGGTAATAGAATTTAAGTTTTTGTTTGTGCAATCATAAATTTGTGTACACCGTTACTGGTTCTAAATTACATGTAATGTTGTCCCCTGAAAGATATCATTCACAAATAACATATGGAATATTTTGTTAATACTATATCAAGGTTTGTTATACCTGTACTTTATGCAATGATAGATCTCCAGATATCTCCCTACTTGAACTATCTTTCCATATCTTATCAATTATGTACTCTTACTTGTATATATAATGATTGTATGGGACTCTCCACTAAAAAACAAACAGAATCACTCACTATTTACTCGTGATTAGTTTTCATATTTAGACACATGACAACAAACCAAATGTTTATTTGTAGATTAAAAAAGACTATTTTTTTTATTAAAATGAGAAATGGCAATTCTGCTGTTCCAGCATTCGACAGTCACACTCCTGTCTTTATAGTCGTGGATCTTGAGTCTTAAATTCTAATCACTAAGCAAAATATTCAGTGTGAGGCCTAGTGCAAGAGAAGTTCTGGGGCTCCAAACTAATATCTCCAGAAAAGTTCTGGGGCTCCAAACTAATATCTCCAGAGAAGTTCTGGGGCTCCAAACTTATATCTCCAGAGAAGTTCTTGGGCTCCAAACTAATATCTCCAGAAAAGTTCTGGGGCTCCAAACTAATATCTCCAGAGAAGTTCTAGGGCTCCAAACTGATATCTCCAGAAAAGTTCTGGGGCTCCAAACTAATATCTCCAGCGAAGTTCCAGCCTTAATAAAAAAATATCACCTACATTTTCCATGGGATTGGACAAACTGTTTGAGGTAACAAAGGAAAATATTTGTTCCAAGTAAAGCATGTAGAAAAAAAAGAAATTCACTTATATAAGTTTGGTCATCATTATAGATCTGTGGATATATATGAAAAGTTACATTGCATTCTTTTATTGTTACAGTTCTAATGTACATGATTCACTGTGACTGAAATGAAATCGGAATTTAGTGACTGATTTTTCGCTTTGATTTTTTAAATCTTAGGTGAGATTTTAATACTATAACATCACTTGCCCCGGTGCAGTCAAGGGTTTTTTGAGTTTAAAACCCCTTACCAGTATTGATGGGAACTAAACTAAATTTTAAAAGTTCAACTAAAACTTTAGTTTCAACTAAAATAAAGTAGTTAAACTATTAATTTATCATGAAAATTAATTAAACTATACCAACTTTTTCATAACTTTTTTGTTTGTTGATCTAAACCTTGATATAATCATCTGAAAGTATGCCTATAGTTCGATCTTATTCTTTCAACATCATAGAAATAGTTCTCCATAATAAAATCAGTAATAAGGAAGATGTTTCTTACATAAATGTTATTGCACAATAACATTAGAAAAAAAAGATGTCTAAATAAATATGTGGGCTTGTATTTTTGACTTAAAGAATGGTACTTTAAACAAAACTTACTATATAACGGAAAATCTTACTTATACCGATAAAGTTTACAATCTCATTAAATAACATTTATAATTTCACATTTCTAGCACCTAACAAAAGAAATAGAAATGAAATTGTTGGAGTTTTTTATGAAACATTTGAGCTGTGTAACTATTTTAGTGTAAAGTTCATGTTTGACTAACCATTCCAATGTATTATTTTCTTGTCTGACCACTCACTATATAACTAACACTATTGCATAACCGTTAAATGCACAAGGAAAAAACGCGGGGTGGTCTTAATTGTTACTGACCAGGTTGTTAAAATCAGTTTGACACAGTCTACTTACTTTTTGGGCAGGGAGGGTGTGAAACTAATTTAGCGTAAAGAAAGAGCGATGTAATGCTTGACTAACCATGTCAGTGTGTTATTTTCTTGTCTGACCACTCCACATTAAGCAAACACTTTACACACGTCCAGTACTCTAGGCCTACATGTGTATGTCTACCTGACCAGGTTGCTAAAATCAGTTGGACACAGTCTATTTACTTTTTGGTCAAGGAGGGTGCAATGTGCATAAAGATTTTATTTTTAAAGAGTGTGTTATCCCAATGCTTTTCTGATCTATATAGGCCTAACTGCACTCCTCCTTAATCTTCGAGGTCGAAGACAAGGCTTGTATAAAGGCATCAAGGAAACCTGCTTCCAGATACACCCCCCCCCCCGGTAAAGTTAGAGATTGGACCATATCGCTCTATACGCATGATATAAAAATGTATTCTATTAATATTACAATGCAATTCATAAATATTCTTCGTTTTTTATTTTAATAATGTGTAGTGACCTAATAAAATACTACAGGAAGACATGTCTTGATGCTAGGCTTTATTGAACAAGAATGACAAAACAGTTCACAATAACACAGTACACACAAACACGCAAGCTGACCTGGACACCATGACATTTTGACACACTAGAACAAATCAGTTCACAACACACAACAAGAAACATAAATACACAACATTCACCCCCCGTTTAGTTTCTTTTCGCTCTATTTCTGAGATTATACGAGTGCTGTAAGGGCGTATCTCTGGCAGGTGAATTTTGTCCATTTTCAATAATGTTTTCTTCTGCTCTTAAAGCATGTGGAACCATGTTCTCTACAGATGTCTCTATGTCACCCCTAGAAGCCACTGAGTGTTGGGAGACACCCGGAGAAGTCTCAGTGTTACCAGGAGCAAGTTGATGTTGAAAGACCTCAGAAGATGTTTCAAAGCCTCTTGGAGCGAAATCATGTACTACGGTCTCTGAAGATGAGTCGCCTCGCGAAGCCAAATGGTGTAGTGATACAGTTTCTTCCCGTCCATTTGGAAGACGTATGTGGGCATAGTTCTGATTAGCTTCAATAAGCTCCACTTCATCTACCAGCGTATCATATTTGCTTTGCCTCGCATGCCTTCTCATTAGGACAGGCCATAGAACAGATAGCCATGACGGCAGAGACACCACAGGCGGACCTTCTTTTGTAGGAAAATAGTCTTTCATGAGGCGTCGTGTTTGTAGCAGTGCATAGTAGAGATCTAATTGAATGGAGAGCGTCGTTTAGGGCTAGCTCCCATTGTGTATTAGGTAGCCCTCTTGACCTGACGACAAGAAGAATTGACTTCCAGAGAGTCGAGTTCAGTTTTTCTACTTGCCCGTTCCCTTTGGCAATATATGCAGTGGTTCTGCTTGTTACTATGCCTTTACCTCTGAGGAAAGATCGTAGCTCTTCCGACATGAAGGCTGATCCCCGGTCGGAATGTAAATACGAGGGCGTGCTGAAAATGCTGAATAGATTTGTGAAGCATCTAATTACTGTTTGAGTAGACATGTCAGGACATGCATATGCAAAAGGAAACCTTGAGTACTCATCAATAATTGTCAATAAATATTTATTTTTAGTGGTAGAAGGGAGTGGTCCCCTTAAAGTCAACACTAAGTCTCTCGAATGGTGATGTGGATTTAACTAAGCTGCCGGCAGATGGTTGATAAAAACGAGGATTTATCTCTGCACAGATGGGGCAATAGTTTGTTACAGTTCTTATTTCTTCAACTCCATACGGAAGATTCTTTAACCAGACGAAATGGAGCATTCGCACTATGCCAGGATGACAAAGAGTGTTGTGAACTTATTTCAAAGACGTAGAGGGGGGGGGGGGGTACTTGCACAGAATCCACGAGAAAGAGCATCGGCGGCCATGTTGTCAGCCCCCGGCCGGTAACACACATCAAAACTGTACATTGATAGTTCTATTCTCCACCTCTGAATTTTGTCGTTTTTTTTATTTTACCGTGATGGCGAGGGTTAAGCATGAATGATACGGACCTTTGATCCGTGGTGAGTTTGAAATGCGACGCTAATAGAAAATGTCTCCATTTCTTGATTGATTCCACGATAGCCATTGTTTCTTTCTCTACGGAGGATTGACGTCGCTCACTAGGAGATAGTATTCTGGAGAAGAAAGCAACTGGTCTTTTGTTCTGGGATAAGGTAGCGGATATAGCGATATCCGATGCATCTGTTTCAACCTCTAGCGGCGTTTTGTGGTCTACATTAGTGACAACAGCCATTTCTAGTTCTTTTTTTAACGCTTGAAATGTATCTTTGACTCTCTCAGGGAGTGGGAAAGTTCTGTTGTGTACCAAAGGATAGATCTTATCTGAGAAATGTCCTATCCAGTTGGCATAGTAGGAGAATAGACCTACCTCTCGCCTTTGTGCATTTTGGTTCTCGGGTGGAGGAAGTTGACGCAAGGGCAGTAGTCTCTCGGGGTCTGGCTTCATCTCATTATGGGAGACTTCATAACCTAGTAATCTTATTCTTGAGGAAGCGTATGCACACTTTTCCTCATTAAGGGTTAGTCCATATTTTTTTATAGCCCCAAGAAATTTATGCAGATTTTTATCATGCTCTTCTCTGTCCTTACCACAAATGGTGATGTTGTCAATATAAGCATATGTACCCTCCAGTGTTCTATGATCTTGTCGATTGTCCGTTGAAAACAGGCTACCCCGTTAGTTACTCCAAAGGGTATCCTACAGAATTGGTATAATTTCCCTCCAGCTTCAAAGGCAGTATAAGGGCGATCAGTCTTCCTTAGAGGGATCTGATGGTATGCGTTGCGCAGATCAAGGGTGCTATTTAGCTACGGTATTTGAGAGACCATATCATCAATGCGAGGTAAGGGATAAGCATCCCGAAGTGTGAACCAATTAACAGTTTGGCTGTAGTCCACTATCATTCTTCGTTTGTGTCGTTCGTTAGTTGTTATTAAGACTTTTGAGCCCGCAATGGAGATGTCGAGGGCTCAATGATGCCATCTTTTAAGAGTCTCTCAACTTCTGAATTGATGAATAGAGTGTCGTTTGCAGAATAACGTCTGGATTTTGTGGCGATAGGTCGACACTCTTTAAGCATATTTTGGAAAAGAGGAGCGGGTTCGACATTAGCAGCTTTCATTCCATTTAAGACCATTGATGGTTTAAACCCCTGAAAAGTGATTTGTACACTCTCATGTTGTTCAAGGAAGTCGTGGCCTAAAATAACATCCTCACAGAGGTTGTCAAGTATGTGTAGCTTGAAGTCTTTATAAGTGGAGCATTTACTCTTAATGTCAGCATTAACATGGCCTCGAGTATAACCAGTTAGGTTCGTATTGATAAGTTTTGATGAATGAAAAGTTTTGAATCTATACTTTCTGACAGCCGATGCAGAAATGTAACTGTCCGAACTACCTGTATCGATGAGGGCGTCAAGGGTAATGTTGTTAACTTGTATTTTCATTACAGCACGAGATAGAGAAAACGAAGAGGAGGCTGTTATTGTATACGCCGCTGAATCAGAGTTATGTCTGTAAACTGTAGAAAGTTTTGATTTGCATACCTTTTTGTAGTGTCCCTTTTTACCGCATTTATTGCAGATTGCATCTTTAGCGGGGCATTTGCTACGAGAGTGGATAGCACCTCCACAAAAGTAGCACTTGCCTTGAGCTGCAGCTATGGTAACGGGTGTCGAATCAATCGGGTCTTCTACAGCAGAGCAAAGCAGTAATTCCGACGTAGTGGATTGTTGTGCTTGAAAATTAGTGGCTTGTTGCGAGTTATATGTCACAGAATGTTTCTGTGCCATCTCCAGAGATGAGTACCGGTACTCTAAAAGTCTCTGCCTAATCTCTGGTGATGACATGCCACTAATGAATGTGTCTCTGATGGCCTCGTTCTGGTTTTCGAGGGCAGTCTTATAGCCAGCAATCTCAATCTTTGGATATACCTGTCAACACTCTGTTTATAATTGGATAGGAGATAGCGAGCATAAACCTCATTGGTTTGTTTGACAGTCCGTTTAGTGTGTCTACAGCCTTTTCAAAGTCAGTGCAGTCAGATATCAATTCATACACAGCATGTGAGATAAAGTTACATAGTAGATCGAACTTCTCACCTTCTGATACATCTAGTTTTAATGCAAATTTTTCGAATGTGTGAGGCCAGTGCTTCCAGATCCTTTGAGCGTCCGCATCATTATGATCCACCACCAATCTTTCAGGTTTTAGAAAACAATCCATACTTAAAGTTTGAAGCACAATCAATCCACAAGATTCTTGTTCAATAAATTGTAATGACCTAATAAAATACTACAGGAAGACATGTCTTGATGCTAGGCTTTATTAAACAAGAATGACAAAACATTTAAAAATAACACAGTACACACACAAGCTGACCTGGACACCATGACATTTGGACACGCTAGAACAGATCAGTTCACAACACACAACCAAAAAAAAAAACAACAACATAATGTAGACTCTTGCAGACACTTTGTAGATTAATTTATTACCGGGTACGGTACTTCAAAAAAGAAGATGATTAGGTCCTATGCATCATGCATATTAACCAATAACCTAAATTCTGCCAAGTCACTGGTTTTACTGACTAGTTCAGGCTCTAATAGTGCTTGGGAAGGAAAGTTTGTAGAAGTTTGTCCTAGCATATGGAACGAGGAATGTGCCTTTATCTTTGTGTCCGAGTATTTTCTTAGATTTTGTATTCGGAGATTATGGTTCAGTGTATTATGTATAATTGCTACTTTACTTATAAGTCTTCTGTCCTGAAGGCTTTCTAAATTGAGTGATTTGACTCAATGTGAATATTCGTTTCTCACTGCTCTGTTTTGTGTCTGTTCCAGTTTCTGAATGTTTTCTTGAGTTCAGGGGGTCCACAACAGAGGATGCATATTCTATTATGGGCCTAACCAAGGTTAAATAACACTTTAGTTTAATGTTCTTATTTTATAGTTTCATCAATATGGGGGATTCCATGACAGTTTTTCATTTATTATAACACTTAGGTATTTGGCGTTTTTAGTCTGTGTTACTGGTTTAACATGAATAAGTTAAGTGGAATTATTTTGTTTGTTTTTTATTTACTCTTAATAACTGACATTTTCTGGGTGGAAAGACATGCTCCAATTTGATTTCCCATTTCTGTAATTCATCTAATTCTCTTTGCAAAATTTCTGCAATAGTCTGCAAATAATCTGACTTTTGTTCCTGAACTAATGCAATTTGATAAACTTATATGTAAATTAAAAATAGCAGTGGACCTTTTCTATCAATTTAATGTTTTAATCTTACCAAAGGTTCAGCTGTCACTGGAGACTGGTTTACCAGAATAATATGACGAAGTGTGTATATAGAAAAATTCCCAATGTCTTTTTATCTAGAATTCAACTACACATCTAGCCAATATCATTAAAAAAAATCATTTTTATTGATCAACAGTTGTACAAAACCTAAAAATCAGCACATTCATGAATGAAGATGAACTAATTAGAAATGTGTGTCAACAAATGAATGACTTGCACTGCTAGTTCACATTGTACCAATACATCAATTGGGATTGGTTAAAAAAAAAATGTACAAATAGTCATTTATACAACAAAGAAAGGTAAACATTACCAACTATCATTAAATATTTTCATTGAATACCGGTACCTTCAAAAACATTCCAAAATACATACTTTCTCCAATGTTAACTGGTCAGCACCAGTTCAGATAGGAATGTATTTCCATATTACAGAGCCTCCACTGCATTCAACTTAAAAATATGAAAATTGTGTCAAGTTTTTTGAAAACTCATATGAAAGAAACATTTAAGTTAGTTAAAATCTGACCTAGAAAATGAATTAAATAAGACTTAAATAACCTTATTAGCTTTAAGAAAAGGAAAAAAAAAGCTTCTATACATAAAATTAGAGTCCAAAATGTTATTCACATGTGAAGACTAACAAAGTACATGCTGGACTCAGTCTTATGTATATCTCAAGAAGTGGGGAGGCTATAATTACATAGACTAATATTTTTTTTATAAAACATTTCAAAACAAAATACTGAAAATGTTTAAGTTAAATGCAACAAAAGTGTGCTTCAAACAGCTAGTTTTGTCAATGGAGAACATTTAGAACGGACTAAGATGATCCTGTTTGAACACGTTTTGTTGACACCATTAACAATATCTTTCAAACATCTCAATTAGTCCTACCCAAGAGCTAGATCAATTGTTTCTTCTGTCTACACTACCATGGTACTGTTTGTCAAACAAAATAATGACCAAAGTAAGTAAAAATAAGATTAGGTGGTATAAGTTAAAAATTCTTGGTCAGATGATCTTCACTAAAAAAACAGAAACATTGAATTCTAAATGCAATGTTTAAATATAAAAATTTAAAAAAAAAATTCACTTGAAAAATCTTGTTTCACATCCTACTCCACAAGTACTGGTACTCATTGATTTGTTTGCTACACATAACTCTAAAACTCTGAAAGACAAGAACACTAACTATTTCTGTTCAGCTAAATGTCATCTTCATCATCAGGATCTATTTCAATCAGTTCAAAGTCATTGGTTTTCATAAATGGATAAGGAGTGACTTCTACTTTAATGTCCGGAGGACTTGGACCTGTTCCGCTGACTGCTGTTTCACTTGTACCACTTGGTTGGGGCTGTTCTAAATGACCTTCTTGCTGACCACTGCCATTTCCAAAAACACCATGGAATCCAGACTGTATCTGACCATGTTCACTAGCACCTTGTTGAGTATCTCGGCTATCATCTGAAGCCAAATGTTGGTAATCATAACTTTCATCACCCCCACCCTGAAGAAAGCTGTCACCTAGAGTAAAAGGATAAACCTCATTCAGTTCATTCTTTTTACTTATAAAGGCATAAGTTAAATAATTTACAAATGACACTTCATCATTATTTACTATTACCAAAGAAATACTAGAAGTCAACTCCTAGGACTTATGAAGTACCAGTAATGGCTAGTTACCTTCAGAGCCAGCTGAAGACATTCTTCTTTCCATTCCATGACCTGACATACCACTGTAACCTCCCTGGGGATAGGTATAACCTTGGCTTGCATGAAAAGATTGTCTACCAAACTGACCCCTTGGACCTTGGCCAGGTGATTTGAATTGACCTAATAATAATAAACAAAGAAAAAGCTATTGTTAAAAAAAAAAAATAAAATAGGTGACAATTCCTTTCATAGCAAAGTCAATGCTTCAGGCATGTACCCTTGACCATGTAGTTTGCTACACTAAGATTGTTACTGAAGCACAAAAAAAAAAAAAAGTATTGTTCATTCATATATTTTTTCCTTCTTTTAGATTTTCAAATTTTTAGTTTTCATGTGCTAAAAAATGAATACATGAAATATATGAATCCCTAATGATCTGTATGTTTAAGGCATTCTACAGAAGATTGAATGTATATGACATATTTGGTCAATTCAGGTGCTGAGGATCAAGCTACTAGAAGAAATGCGTATATATGTTTAGATAGGGGTTTAAATTTGGCCTTGTTACAGTAGATGGACACATTCACAGCACATCAATGACAATGTTTTCCATTCATTTTAATGAGATAATCAAGTCAAGCAGTATCATAAAGGCTGTTAATTAAAGATATTGTTGATATTGTTTTGTTTTTTTAAAACTATAACTGGCATATTCCTTTTGTTAAGAACAGATTTTGACTTTGATATTACTTTAAATCAATGTCAATTCTAATTGAAATGCATAAGCAACCACTAGATGTACAAGCACCCACAGTTTAACCCTGAAATTCAGTTGATTTCAAATGGTTTAAATTTTAATGAGCAAAAATATTATATACTTCTTGATTACGTTAAACAGAATAAATAAACTTTTTTTTGATGCCATTGTTCTTTGATTATATGCTAACTTCAAATTCTAATGTGATATTAAATATTTAATTTGCATAGGTACAAGAGAAACATTGATTTAGAAAGATCAATGCCAGACCACAGCCTTTTCAGGAATTTCCAAAATAAGAAATGACACAGAATAACCAACCAATCATAATCAAATAACATATTTGGCTATTATAAATGTCTGCCCCAATTTTTTTGCAATCTGAAAAATTGGAATAACCATGAACCAGGCATATAAAATGTAGGTTTAAGCTAGAAATAATGCATAAAATTTATTGATATTTTGGTTGATATGAGGAGTCAGAATCATACTAAAACGAATGTTTCTACTTCCATTTAAAGTGAGAGATCCATTAATAAAAATGATTTTTATTGGATCTTAAAAGAGTTATTTTAAAAAAGGAAAATGGAGGGGGAAATGGCCCTAAGGAGCTAGGGAATAAGTGTAGGTAGGGTTAAAACATGAATAGCACAAGAAAGTGTAGGTTGTGGCTTTCCTTTCTAATATTATTTAAAGAAGCACTTGATTATTGTCCATGTTGACCATGTGACCAAGTGCATCTATTTATATGCCAGGATAATTGCATATTTGTATTTACACCTAAACAAAACTTGTATCTAAATTTTTTAATACTCCATGAATGCAAAATAAATAAAAATAAATAAATCTATATATAATTTTAAAATACTTCTAAAATTCTTTAAAAAAAAAAAACACTGTACAATATAGAGGTTTCTACAAATTTTAAATACAACGTCAATGGCATTGATAACACAAATTCAATAGTTAGGAGATAATCACTCATTACAAAATAATGTAGATCTATACACTGACCTCCAGCACCCAAGAATGGGTTCAAAGACACAATAGAATCACTTACTAGTTTTATCCAATTTTTTTCTTTGAGCGGCCATCCTTGCAGTTGAATTGGTAATGTAAAGTGACTTAACTCGGTCAATATTGCTTTTCAAAACTGGCATTCTTTCTATCACCTACAGCGTGACATTAGTTGTATTGGTGGTAGGTTTTAAGAAAACTCAATGCTAACATTTAAAAAGCCCATTTGCTTCTGCTATTCTAAAACACAAGCTCAAATAGGCTACTTTTACCTGCCCTTCTGGCATTAGTTCTTTTCCAAGAAACTCTTCGGGAAGAACGTGCTCTGAAAATCTCTCCTGCACGGTCAGAATCAAAACGAAGGATGGGCATAAGTTTAAAGAGCTGTCAGACAGACCAGACAGAATCACAACTCAACAAAAGACAAAATATTAAGTACAAAACTAGCAAAACCTTTGATTCAAGTGCTTGGTCAAGCTCATGTTTCTGTGTATCACTGAGACACACTAACTTAAGACTAAAAAAAAAACGGCCATGAACAGATGAGTTTAGAAAAAACAAAAGCCAAATGGAGAGAAAAGATTTTAAAATGTGATTTAGGATTTTCTATTTACCACAGACTATTATTTATTTAGATAAAATATTTTGTTTTCAATCTTAATGACCAGAGAGTGAAAATGGGCTTCACAAAAAGCAGCAAGTTATTTCAAAGCCTTGAATCTTGAAAAATATTAAACCTAGTAGTTAGTGTATATATTAGACACTAGAAATGACATTTTAATATTTACACTTCAGTGTTTAATCAAATGTCCAATTTTGTCACTAGCTAAGGAAATAAATCATTACTTTTGATTATACTTGTTAAAAACTTCTCGTAAAATTTCCATTACTACCTCGTAATTTCGCATTAGTCCTCTTTCGTGACATTCGTCTGGAAGACCGAGTTCTAAATATTTCTGCTGCTCTATCTACACAGAACTGAAGAATTGGCATCCGCAACAACAACTAATAAACCAAATAAATTGTGCATTAGTTAAAGGTCTTCCTATTGCAGTTGTGCTGTAGTGACTCGTCCAAAAAGTAAGGTGATAAATCAATGGCGCTCTTTCTAATGTTGTAACCATAGATTAGGAAACTTGCAAAAATTTAAATTTTTAATCACCATATAATTATCATTCTTAGAAATTACAAACAACTTTCATAAGTAGATTTTGATATGTATAACCTACCTTTTAGTCTAAGACGACTTTTGTACCTTCTTTCATTAGCTCTCTGGCTCATGACAAACCCTGCTCGTTCTATATCATACTTCAAAAGTGGCAGACGGGAGGACAACTGTTTTTTGTTTTTAATTAATAACTTTATTCTACATTCTTCTGTTTATAAACAGTTCATTTAAAAGCAGGAATAGCCCTTTTGAGTGAGTGAAAATTAAAAAAAAAACACTACAACAATCCTGAGATTTTAATCAGAGAAGATAAACTATATAGAATGGAGGGCTAAGTGAAGTAACTAAATCAATACCAACACCAACCTTGACAGCGTATTCTTGCTCTATATCTTCTATCTTTAGCTCGGTCACTCATATGAAGAGATGTACGTTTAATATCATATCTCAGGACAGGAAGACGAACTAATAACTGTTAATAAAACTTTCATATTTTTCTTTGCTGCTTCTTTTAACTTCGGACTAATCAAAATAAAACAAAGAGCCCTTCTGAAAGATATCTTACCTCTCTGTTTGACACCTTCCCAATACTTTCTTCCCTTAGCTCTTTGATACATTAGTCTAGCAGTCTGATCCATATTATAACTCAATAAAGGAAGGCGTGATACCAACTAAAACAGCACATAAACATTTCTAGCATTAAACGAGAAAAGTTCTTTCAACTTTAAAAAAAGAGCCCTTTAGATGACAATTCACAGATGGCTATTAATAGTACATAAATTTTATTGTACTTAGCTCACCTTTAGTCCGATAGCATTTTGTATTTTTCCTGTCCTGAGCATTTTTCACTAAATAGTAGCTTGCAATATCTAGGTTATGCTTCAGGAGGGGCATTCGAGCAAGCAACTGTTAATTACAATTGATCTTGGAAGGTTTAACAAATCTCAACATGAGTTTAAAGATTAACTAGTAAATATTAAAGCACCCAAGGAAGGAAGTTCACAACTGAACTTTGACCTAGGCTGACAAGTAGCCAAGCAAATCAAACAAACATTAAAAAAAAAAAAAAAAAAAGACAATGAATAAGACCTTTTGATTTCAAGATTGTAAAATACTGGCACTGTGGTGAGGACTACATTATAGTACTTGGAGCTAGGAATGACAATATAACCTACCTTTAAGGTAACCTTTTCTGTAAGCATACTTCTTGTCATGGCCCCTTCTCATCAAACAATCAATTACCCAAAGTTTGTTGTACACAAGTAAAGGTACCCGAGATAGAAGCTGTTTTAATAAGTATACACTTCTATTATTCATCACCAGCAGAGTTCCAGCGCTACTAAATGTTATGGTGAAACAAAGCAACCACATATCCATGAAAAGTCAAGGGAAATGTGTTGGTCTACAAGAAACTGAGATTTTTTAAGATTCCAAGTAAAAATCTTGTTACAGGCGCAAACTTCATGAGTAAAGACAGAAATACAATTACAGAAGATTTTGTTTTCCGAAACTTCAGGTCTTAAAAAAAAGAAGAGCTAACTAGTTAAAAGTCAAATCTTAGCAAACAACATTCTGAACTGAAAGTGAGCTAGTCCTTTATTCTAAGTCCAGTAAATTTATAGGATATACACATGCAATTTATTCTCAGTTAAGTAATAGAATGAAAGCAAAAATACCAAAGGAACATAGGAAAAGTAAATCATACCCCCCCCCCCCCAAATAATACAAATTCTAAAACTAGACAGATTAGTAATAATATACAAACCTGATCGTTTGTTAAATAAAAAGTATACAAATAACCCAAAGTTTGTTGTACACAAGTAAAGGTACCCGAGATAGAAGCTGTTTTAATAAGTATACACTTCTATTATTCATCACCAGCAGAGTTCCAGCGCTACTAAATGTTATGGTGAAACAAAGCAACCACATATCCATGAAAAGTCAAGGGAAATGTGTTGGTCTACAAGAAACTGAGATTTTTTAAGATTCCAAGTAAAAATCTTGTTACAGGCGCAAACTTCATGAGTAAAGACAGAAATACAATTACAGAAGATTTTGTTTTCCGAAACTTCAGGTCTTAAAAAAAAGAAGAGCTAACTAGTTAAAAGTCAAATCTTAGCAAACAACATTCTGAACTGAAAGTGAGCTAGTCCTTTATTCTAAGTCCAGTAAATTTATAGGATATACACATGCAATTTATTCTCAGTTAAGTAATAGAATGAAAGCAAAAATACCAAAGGAACATAGGAAAAGTAAATCATACCCCCCCCCCCCCCCAAATAATACAAATTCTAAAACTAGACAGATTAGTAATAATATACAAACCTGATCGTTTGTTAAATAAAAAGTATACAAATAACTTCACTTTGAACTTGTCTCGCGTGGAACTTCACTACCAATTAACAAAGACTATTTTGTAACCTAAAATTTACCTTGATAGTGTCTTTGAGCACTTTTTTTTTTATTATAGGTCCTGTCGTATGTGCTTTTGGCTAAACTGTATTCTAGCTTGTGCATAGCGTATTGTAAGAGGGGTTGTCTTCTTATCATCTGTTTTGTATAGTCACAAACATGGGAAAGAGCTCATTAAGTAAATAAATGGTAATCTCCCTTTGAGATCCATGGTGAAACAATAAAACTGTGTGGACTACTGAAATGAAATGTCACTGTCTATGCCAGAAAACACCATACAATAATGAGACGCTGATATTTCTACCTAATCTGTTAGACCTGTACAACTGTACATTTCTGATGATTAAAATGACATGGTGAAAGTAATCTCTACAAACCTTGTATGCGCATCATCCGTTTCATGTGAGCTTTACGATCCTTGGCATTCTTGGCCAAATACTCACATAAAACAAACATATTATACTTCAGCACAGGGATCCTTGATATTATCTGATAAATGAACATGTGCATCAAGCCTTTCCACAAGCAATAACATTTAGTCAACAATAAAACAGTGTGTTGCAGGTGAAACAGAAAATAGCAACCTATGAATCTTTTATCAATATCCTAATTTAATCACAGAAAGCTTTCAGGACAATATATAAATTTTTAAAAATCTCAAAGTACAAGATAAACACCAAGAATAGGCAAACACACTTTGAACCAACTCAGTTTTAATGTAGAGCACTACAAAGAAACAAATGGACCAAGATTTAAAAAAATAGTGAGAGGAATTTAAAAACATAATTCCTTTCTTTTAAGTGTACATACATTCCTTAGTTTTGTGGAATAAGTTAAAGGGATTTGGTTATCATTTTCCATTTTCTTGTTTTATTTGCAACCCCCACATTTTTTTTAAAGTAATCGAACATATTCTACAAAAATAAAAATTTCCTAAGTAAAAAGTTTCAGGACAATTACATTTTTTTTTCAAAGTACAAAGAAAAAAAAAGGGCCTGAACTATGAAATAAACCCTTATAAAATATAGCTAAACCTTAGTTCCCTAGGAAATAAATGATTTCTTACATACCTTTTGTTAGTAGCCCCAAGGTCTTATTGCTTCGTACATTATTAGCTCTTCTATCATGGACAGTTTTGACTAAAAGAAACCCTGACCTTCTCGAATTATATCTTAATAATGGAATTCGACGAAAAAGCTGTAAACATTAGGACAAAGTGTAAGTAGCTAACAATATGTTCAACATTGACACAGTGGAGAAACAAAAGAAAATACAACCCAAGTTTCTGTCAACTAAATGTGTTAGGCCATGTACTAATTGGTGCAGAGATATTCAAAAATATCTTAATCAAAATCTTTATTTCAGTAGCAGGTTACCTAAAAGGAAAACTGTTTCACATCACAATTTGAATTGTTGAATAAAATGAATGTGTAGTGAAAGATTCAGGTTAGAAAGCTTTATTTACCTGACAATTTTTTTCTCTGGCGGTAATGAATTTCAGCTGAGCGAGCTCTAAACATGAGGCTGACCCTTTCCCCATCATTAGAGAGTAAAGGAAGTCGAAGGAAGAGCTGTCAATGTGAGCAAATGACATGAACATTTTGTCTCTTATACTATTGCAGTTTCTAACTACAAAGCCCTTGTGAAGTTGGAAAGGAAGGGAGGGAGTGGAAGCACCGAGTCTTTTGGAGTGTCTCAATGGAGTCAAAGAAAAAAAAAAACATAAGAAAGAAGAAAAAAAAAAGAATTTATAAAGATCACTTACCTTGTCTTTTCTTAGCTTCAAATCTACGAGAAGTTGCATTGTAAGATAACAGATGCATGACTCGTGGGATATGGTACCCTAATAAAGGCATTCTTCTTAAAAGCTATGGATGAGTTATATGCCCAAATTAGAACAGGTAGGTAAGCCTAAATGATCTTAGTGCTGTTAGAAACAGTGCTAGATGATTAGCTTTGATTCAAGGCTAAGAAAAAGAAGCTGACAACAACAACTAATCTTAATTTAAATCCACCACTGACACTCAATAACCATGACTATGAGATTATATCACAAGAATAGAATGTATTAAGAAACAATTCAGAAAATGAAAGAAGACCAAACAAATGTTAAAACTGAAATGTTAAGTGCACAATAAAACCATTCTGATGTGAAAAAAAAAATTTACAACTTTCTACTGCTGTTGAAAATTTACAAATTAAAAAATGCAGCTTAACAAAAGTTTACAATTGTTCATTCCATAACTTACATTTCTATGAATAAAAAAAAAAGATCTGAGCAATAATAACTGAATAATAGCATATTTGTCTTTTTAATTATATTTTTTTGGAATTAGAGAAAATAATTGTTGAAAGTGTTGCAGAAAAGATATCAATATTTCATATCACCTTTGTTCCTACTACGCAGATCAAAAAGTCTTTTGTGAGTTCGCGAAACAAATATGACACTAACTCGATCCAAATCATAAGCAAGAAGTGGAAGCCGATTTTTTAACTGAGGAATTAAAGAGTGACATTAATAACTAGCTAAAGAGATTTTTTTTAAAAAGTGCTGTGATGAAACTTTTCTCAACATTAATAAACTGATACATCCATTACCAAGAAAATTACTTGTTAGCTATCTTACACTGACCTTGACCTTTGCGCTTGTTAAAGGCTCTTCTAACTTTGACTGTGCGCATAAAAAGCAATTCCAAACGACGCAAACTAAACTGCAGAAGAGGAAGCCTTGACACAAGCTGATGTAAAAAAAATAATTAAGGTAGGTTTTAGTAGAATTTGAAAGACAGAAGCTGCTGTGGTGAATATCTTACCTTGGTGAAATAACAACTTCTGGCGATCTCTGTACCTTCTGACTTTAACACGTTCCAGAAAAATATTTTCTAATCGTGCTATGCAATATTTTAAGATTGGAAAGCGCTTAACCAACTGTAACGCAAATAGAAAATTTTGTTTTTTTTTGTGTGTTAATTTTAAGTTCAATGCTGTTCCCTATGAAAAGCTGCCGTGGTGAATACATTATCACAACTAGAAAGAATAGTTAATAACAAACCTTTTTGACACCGTCTCCTTAAATTCTCAGACCCACGCACTCTAAGAAGATTGGCAGTTCTATCAGGTAGACAACGAAGAATAGGCATTCTACTATAGAGCTGTCCATTGGAAAATAGAGTTACATGTGTACACACATATATTGAGAGAAGAGAAAAACTTACCCCTTTTTCTTGCCCAATTTCTTTTGGAGCTGGTGTCACAGAAATGACAGATTGTTCGTTTTTCATCAAGTAATAAAACTGGCATGCGGCCAAATAACTGTTGATTTTGTAATTTCACTTAGCAACTAGCGTATTTAAGAATTTAAGATTTAAAAATTTGATTTTTCTGTGGTGAAAACATGAAGTTTAGTACTGACAAGCAAAGAGTAAGTTTTAATGTAAACTTAAGAAAACTAAGGTATGACTTCTGTAATAGAACATTTTGGAAGAAAATGATTGTGGTCAAAAGTAGATGTGAAGCCTGGCATTCTTTGCATAATCAAGCTACAGAAAAATAAGAATTGAAAAGCAATATTTCTGAAATTATCACTGAGGACGATGAATGTACAGAAGATAAGTAAGGCTACAATCCTATAATAACTATGGTCATTAAGTGAATTCAGAATTCTAAATGAGCCCTTAGATAACCGAAATACATGCCTTCAATCCATCTTTAAAAAAATGTGCAGTAAAATGCACATGTATAAAAAAAACTCTGATGTTTCTCTAAAAACTTACACATAACGTTAAGTCGGTACCATCGTCTTTTTTTGGCAGATAATGCTAAATATGTGCTGGTTTTTTCAAGATTTGCACTCAAAATTGGAATTTGAAACAAAAGCTGAGAAAAAAAAGAGCCAGATAGATATATACATTTCTAAATCTTTAGAATGGTGCTGTGGTGAAAAAGAATTAAAGGAAATGAAAAACAAGCTCAAGCAAAGTACTGAAGAAACAATGACCTATATAACCTACCTTTAAGTCTTTTTCGCAAACGATCATACGTGATAACAAGAAAATCACTTTCAGCTCTTTTTCTGTCATAATTAAGTATCGGAAGTCTCAAAAGAAGCTAGCCAAATGGAAAAGAGTCTTATTATTGTTTTGTCTGTTTTTGCTAGAAGAGCCCCACGATTTGGTATTAGAAACTGAATTACGTTTATATGTAAAGTTTTTTTTTTTTTGCCAAACATGTTTTGGTAAGAAAATCTTGCCCTTAAGTAAATTTGTTTTCAATAAAAAAAAAAAAAAAGCATCGGACCGGCTCACTATAATTTAGTCACTAAAAAAATGTGAGCAAAAGAGTAAGGCAAAAGGAAAGAGCAATAACAAATGTCTGTTTTGATTTTCAACCACTAGCTTATCAATATAAATATATTGCAGATCTTGCCTTGTTGCATCTGCCAGTTAACAGCTTTCAACCGAAGATTTCTCATTCCTATTTTTGTTTGTGTAGTCTTCAGAAAATATTGATCTGCTAATACTGGATTATATCGCAGAATAGGCAAACGATTAAAAAGCTAATGAAATAAAAAGAATAATAAGACACAATGAGACTATAAATGATATAAAAATGAACTGTTGACTGTGCCCTTCTGATTCAGATAACTATAGTTGCACTAATGACCAAGACTGAGCCAAAAACTAAGCACATTAAGGCAAACAATTTTTTGGCAAAATTGGGAGAAATAAAATATTTAAAAATTAGAAAAATTTAAACAAAAAGAAAAGATTTTTAAAGCTTTATTTTAACAGAAAGAAAGCCTGAGAGAACTTGAAATATGCATAAACTTGCCTTTCCTTTCTATAGAAGTTTGTCTAGCTTTCCATCGAGACATTCTCATTGCATTCCTAGTTCGAGCATTTTCCAAAAAGTAAACAGTAGATGGTTCCGGCATCAGACGCAGAATGGGAAGTCTCAAAAAAAGCTGGTTCAAAATTGTACATTCATGAGAAGTATCTCAAGATAAAACAAAAATTGAGAGGCCCTTTTGATTCTTCTATTAGCTCTTAATTTTCAAATTATGAGATACAACAGTGAAAGGTCAGATCAACTTTTAGAAATCTATGATGGCAGACTTACATTTTTTTCTGAAATTTATTTGAGAACGTCTAGACTTAGAACTTGTATGCAAGTACATAGAAGCCCTCTCTTTTTCTTTGTCAAGTAGTGGCAGTCTGCGAAAAAGCTATTAAAGAAGCAGCTTAGAATAGAAATGTTTTCTCCATGAAGATCATTATCACATTTAAAGCTTAATTTGAGATCTAAACTATTCTATTGGTCCAAGAAACAGCCCTTTAGATTTTATTATCATTTATTAAAAAGTATTTTATTTTTTTAATTGCCAGACGAAGACATACTTTGAAACTAGAGAAATGTGAAATAGCATTTGAAACAAAACAGCATTGCAACAACTTTTGAAAAATCAGCTTGAGAGAAATTTTGTCTTATATGGCTCTGGTAGGAAGGCTAACTACAAAAAAGTCCAATCCTGCAAACATTCTGACAAAGAACATTATAACCTAATGATTGATCATAAAAACAACTGAAATATTTTTTATGAAAGAAAAATCTAGACAGAAGACAAAATCCATCACTTACATCTTTGTCTAAAAGTTGTTTGAGAACGTCTAGACATTGAGCTTGCATACATATACATAGAAGCCCTCTCCTTGGCTTTGTAAAGGATTGGCATTCTGTGAAAAAGCTATCAAAAGTGCAACTTAGACGAAAAGAAACAAAAAGTTCAAGAGATGCAAATAAATCTCAACGGTTTAGTACAAAATTTGACTGAATAAGATTGTAGATCAATAGAGACAAAGAGCCCTTCAGACATCCTTAAACAATGCTACTTAAAAAATAACTTACTGCCAACTTTTTGACGATACTTGTTAACACTCCTTCTGGTATAGACAGTCTTGTTCAAATAACATGCTACTTGTGCTTTAGCACTTGAAAGTACCGGCATGCGAAACAAAATCTGTTTGTAGCAATATTAGACATCAAAATAGTCACATCTCCAATCCTCACTTTTTTTTTTATTTTAAAGGGCCCTCTTGATTTAAGGAACAGGCAATGCAATTAAAATAATAAAAAAGGAAATGAACATCTTACACCACTTAGTGATTTTGAACAAAATGATATTTCACAGATATGTAATCTTTAACTTACATATTTTTAAAGAGTAATTATTACAGTGATAACGCTGTTTGCGTTTCTTCAATCTCTCCATAGTACTTTGATAAAAATAGTTAGACATATAGTTTTCATTTCGTTGAAGAATAGGCATACGGAGCAACAGCTGAGAAAAGAAGGTAGTAAAAACTATGATTGATAATATCACTAAAAGGCAATGAGTAAAAAAACTAGTAAAAGAGCCTTATGTTTGATGACAAGAATGGCAGAAATAAAAAATTATTAAAAAACGCATTACAGAGTAGGAAAACCTTACAGGTCTTAGTTAGAACACAAGTCCAATGGGTTGGTGAGAGATTTAAAAACAAGAGATTAAAATTTAACCTGGAATGTTACCTTTAATATCATGTTTGACTACCCCTTCCCCCACTCCAATACTAGAAACACAGGACTTACACTTTTTTTTTCGAGATAACTGTGTTGTTCTCCTAGACATACTGCTAATGTACAGGTAGTTTGTTGTTCTCAAAGGTTCCAAAGTCAAAATTGGCATTCTAAAGAAAAGCTGACCAAGAAGTGCAAGAAACAATACCACTATCAAAAAATATTAGTGCAACTAAGAAAAAATTAAAGGAATTTTTTTTTACAAAGGAAAAGAGAGCCACTAAATTAATTTTGATGCTTAAAGGTCACAGCCATAATTCAATTTAGTTCAAGCCTACTACAACAAATACTAAGTAAGAATTTACCACAAAAATCATGAAGAAACTTCTGGATATCAAAATGATGTACATAAAGCTAACTTACTTCTTAAACGAAAAGTTCTCATTGATCTTCGTGATTTACTGTTAACATAGAGTAGATGAGCAGCTGTTATTGGATCCCACTTCAATATTGGCAAACGCTCAATTAGCTAGAAAACATTGAGTTATCAATCAATATCTACATTAGCAAAAGACAACATCCTGTAGGTGCACTTACTGGTGACGCACAAAAAGGAAACAAGCCTCAAAACTTGATAAGAGTAGGAAGAAGTGGAATCATTATAATAAGAAAATATAACTACCAAAGGTAGTGAGAGAGGCAACTTACTCTCCCGAGCTCTAAGACGATGAGCTCTCATGTTGATTTTTGAACAACACACATGCAGGATTCGGGCAGTCAGTCTATCAATGTCAGCTCTCAGAAATGGCATTCTAACGCACAGCTAAAACATCATAGTACACCATTAGCAAATACACTATTATAATTAAACAAGAGTCCTTCTGATCATTTTGGCCAATGGTAACATTTCTTTTTATCTGATTAAATAAAAAAAATATTTTGTATCAGTTATGCGACAAAATATTTAACTTCAGTTAAACTTCCAAATTTTGTTGAAAACAACAAAAACAACAACATTCAAATGAAAAGATTTGACAAATGAAGTACTGCAAAATTCCATACAACTCAATTTACACTTATCAAACTTGTTGCCATTTACATTTGACAAACTAAGTAGTCATCCTCAAAAAGGAAAGTAGAATTCTTCGCATAGAGGAAAACAGTGATATCCCAATAAGTGAGCAAAGGTTATATATACTTTCACTAACAGATTTATTGTCATACACTTACATTTGTGTCGCCAGTACCGCATTGAGTTTTTTGACATACATCTTGCATAAAACAAATTTTTAGATCTGTCAGCAGCTCTTTTTAACAATGGCATACGTCTGAAAAACTATTTTTTATTGAACACTTAGCTAATTTAATTTAGGACACAAAATAACAAATGCTTTTGATGCTTACAGGAATGATTAAGTTCACCTTGACCTTGAATGCTGTTCAATTTGGCTTTAAAATTCTCTATTAAGCACCAGGATAAGTCATGAAGTCTTTGACAAGAAAAGAGAGGAAAGCCAAGTGTTGACTAATGGAATGAAATACAAGAATCTCAAGAGATGAACACTGCTACTCACTGCGTCTCTGGTTCATTCTCATCATGCCTAAGCGAGACAAGTTGTTGTGATAGAATTTTTGGGTCACCCTGACTTTATCCAATATCAGAATAGGCATCCTCTGGAACAACTAGGTTGGAAATAAAATGGTGCACCCAAATACTTTAACCAGAAATACCTTATACAGAATACATATTATTCAATTTTTTAAATTCAGGTGAAACAAATCCAAAAAAAAAAAAGGGGGGGGGGAGGAGGGACACTGAAAATAAAGGAAAGCAAGAGACTTTGGTCAAGTTCAACAAAATCCAACTTGCAGAATAAGTGATTAATGGACTAAAAAAATGTGTGAGCTGGCTTTGTGTTTCTGTCTCCATGTCTTACAAACCTACCACTAATTTTTCTTTTAGCCCTCCAATAGATTATTCTAGACTTGGAGTTAGCATATAGAATTTCAGAAGCCCTTGCCATGTCATGTGATATTACAGGTATTCTTTCAATTAGCTGTAAAGAAACCAAAGTCATCAGAGACAACTATATTGCAGAGCTTTTCTGAGATGAGTTTTGCTTTAAAAAAAAAAAATTAAATAAAAAGAGGATAAAGAACCAGGTTCCATTCTGATCGTAATCCAAACTTAACAAGCATTACAAGAAGAACTTCAAGAGGAATGTGTCTGGAGAAATACAGTTACATCTAATAAACTTACTTTTTTCTTTCACTGTTTTTCTGTTATAATGTAGTCTAGCATAGCCATTAATGTACAAATATGCAGAAGCTCTCTCCGACACTGACTGAAGTACAGGCATTCGCCTCAACAACTAATACATTTTTTTTTAGAACAAAAGTAGGAGGTTTGTAAAAATGTTACTAAACAAAAGACAGGTGCTGTGATGAAAATAAAAAAGAAACAAAAATCTATTCTTAGCAGCAAACTTGTAAAACTTTGCATATTGCAGATAGACATCAACAGTTCAGGTGTATAGATTTCTCTATACAAAGTGCATGTCCTAATAAATGAGAGAAAAATCACTCACTCAATGTTGCAGCAGCAGATCTACTTCTCATAAGCAATTTCATTCTAGAGTTGTGATAAAACACATCTTTGGCTCTGACAACGTCCTTAGCTAAATAGGGCATCCGAAATATCAGCTAGTGTCCAATAAGAGAAAAGGTTTTCACACAAGGAAGAGAAACTTGTTTTTTGGGATTTTACATAAACATCCAAGACAACACAGTAGTAAGATTGATTATAAAATGCCACTTAAATTTTGGTGCAAAGTAATGTATTCTTCTTGCAATCCTTCACCTTATACAAATAAAAAACATGAATTTCAGTGGAGGAAATAAGAACAATAAAATTTATTTGACAGTACCCAAAGACCAGATAACCTTGAAAATTCAACCTAAATAATGACTGGTGAAAAAAAAAACCTAGAAAGACACCAAAGGAAAATATAAACGACAGATGTATCCACTTGACAACTTACCTTGAATACAAGCTTTCTTTCTAGCTAGCCTTCTACGTAGTTTTTGATAGCTATTGACATAAAAATGCTCCTCAATGTTGCCAGAATCATGCCTCAAAAAAGGCATTCGCCTGTATAACTGATTTTGATACAAATTTAGCTTGATGTTTGCAATGACTCATGATGCAAGCAATTTTTTTTTTATAAAGAGCATTTGATTCCGGATGACATGGTATGATATAAATTTTCAGAAATAAATGTTAACACTTAAATTTAAAAAAAAAAAAAAAAAAAGTTTTTTTTAAAAAAGAAATTTATAAATCATTTTAGTTTTCAACAATGAATGTCTTACGAAAAAAAAAAAAAAAATACTGATAACATACTGAGAGCACTCTTTTTTTTTAAATTTAATGTGAAAAACTATTTGACATCAGTGCAATTATAAATATCAAATTATCATGAAGCAATACAAATACTATACCATATTTTATCCTAGCTCGCGACAACCTCTTCATTATATTCATGTAGACTATCTCCCTGCAACGAGTTGTATGGCAGCGAAGAATAGGAAGTCTTCTAAATAACTATATAATAAAGTTTTATAATATAAAACTTTAGGTTTAGTGATGAAAGAATATATCTGTCGGACAACACTTTCATTTTGATGTATGGTATCAACAAAATAGAGTTGTTTTTTTTCATGGATAAAAAGCCAAAGGTGCCCTAAAAACCAATTCATCATACCATCATGGCCTTTCAGCCGTGCCCGAGACAACCTCATCATGCCATTCTTGTAGACTAATTCACAACATCGAGCAGATTCATACCGAAGCAGTGGAAGTCGCCGAAATAACTATAGAGTAACACAACAATTCAATCAAAACAATATGCTTAAAAAATAACTTTCCCACTTTTGTTTTGATGCTTCAAATGGTAATTACTATATGACAATAAGCAATGAACATACTTGGAAGTGTTTTATCTCTATCCCTGTACATCCGCCGCATACTATTTATATAGAATTGTTCCACCACTGAATCATATCTTGACATAAGACAAGGCATTCGTTGGAAAAGCTAAGAAAGGAACAAAATATTGACTGGATAAAAGACAGAGTAGACCTTTTGATGGCTCCTTTTGTGAAATTATACATAAGCGTACAATGACTCATACACAAATATATAATCACACAAAAAGTTTACCAAAGAATTTTGAACTCCAAGTGTTAGCTTAAAAAAAGACTCACCCTGACGGCGCCTAAGTTGAAGCTTTCTCATACAGTTAACATACATGGAGTGTTGTGTACGTTGGCGAGAGTACCACATAATTGGTATTCTTTTAAATATCTGGACAGATAAATATTTGAGGAACAACACTGATTAATCAGGGCTGTTGTTGACTAGATAAAACCAAGAACAGACCTATGTGAGAATCAGCATGTCTGGCTATTTATATTTAGTCTATCAGAAAAAGTTTTTAAGATAAGTAAATGATCACTTTGTTCTACTTACCCTTAACATTTGCTCTCAATCGCCTTTTTTGCATTTTCCGAGTGGCATTTATATAGAAAGTCTCCAAAGCCCTTTTGGGGTGGTATGTTAGGGCAGGCATTCGAAGGAAAAGCTGGTGTTTTGAAAGTAAGGGTGGTTGTTTTTTTGTGTTTTAACCAGTTGTGAAAGGTACATGAAACAAAAAAGTTGATGGCCTGAATGTCTTGAGAAATAATGGAAATGTTTGCAATCCCTTTCATATCAAGTTGCGCCTTAATTTAATCCAAAGATACGATAAGAAAATTGAAACAGCATCCAACATTTAAAACTTGAAAACCTTATCAACAATAATGTGCCAAAAATGGTTGAAATTATCTATGTTTTTCTTTTAATGCCCTGAATCTAGTTACAAAAGATGTTAACATTCTATAGACCAGAGTCCTTAAACATAATTTATTTTCCAAGCATTAGAAACTGAAAAACATACCAAGTCTTTGTGTAAACATATCCATGTCAAATTTTTAGAAAGCCATTAGAAAATACTTCTTTAATCATACAGGCCAGATAATATCCAATACTTACTAAAATGAAATGATTTTTTCTTCTTCCTCTGCACTTGCTTCATGGTATTTACATACATTACTGCTTGAGTACGTTTTGAATAGTATCGTAAAAGAGGTATTCTTGAAAAGAGCTGACAGAAACAATGAAGAACAAGAAATTGTTTTCTCCATCAACATATACCTGGTCAACTTTTCCCTTTATTTCCAGAGAACTTTTTTTTAAGTGCTGTGGGTGACAGATTCCTAACAGGCTAAAATATAATCGACTCACAGTATTCCTTTAATCTACAGCGTCTAAGAGACATCTTCTTCATACAGTTGGCATAAAGTAATGCTTCTACACGTATGGGTTCATGAGCAAGAAGTGGTAACCTCAGAAACAACTGAAGAATGCATAAATTAAAATTCTGCTGCACCAAAACATTTGATAATTTGTAAGGACAAAAAGCCCCTTTGAGCTACAAGACTGAATTATCCATTACTTGCATTTAGGTAAGATATTAGCTTTTTTTTTTTTTTTTTTTATAAGTACTAAAGCTCTCTGACCAAAGCAAAAACATGCATGACACAAGCCACCATAGCATACTTCAGTTTGAAAGCACCACAATGTCCCTAAAAATAGCATCACGCCAGTAAAAATAATATGTAAAAGAAACTGGACAAATAGTGAATTAAATATATGCCTCAGTGCAAAAACTGAAAAGTTGTATCAGTTGCAAATGTATTTATTTTAAACTGAGCAATGACAACTGAAGTAAAAAATTATGTGCTTCATTTTTTTTTACCAGAACGAATAAAAATCAATGTTTTTCTATATTTTCTAAAAATAATTTACCATATGATACATTAAGTACAGAATATATTTACAGAGGACCAAGCTTCCTTCTGAAATAGCTTAGTCAACAATTTTCTCTAATCACAGAAAAAAAAATGTTTAAAGACTGGGAAAACAACAACTTGTAAGACATAAAAGCAACAACAAACAAACAAAAAACTTACTTTCTATCTTCTTGTAATCTTCATTGCTATCACAATGCATAATGTTGTGCCATCAGATCTTACTTCCATCCAATTTCTTTACACAACCTTCGGCATGGCCTAATAAAAACTTACCTTATTTAATTTAAAGCCTAAAAATAACTTCCTCGTGAAATGGGCAACAGATATAACCAAACTTTTGAGTAAATAAAAGACCCAAAGATTCCTAACATCTTCAAGAAAACTAGCTTCAATAGAACACACAATATTTTTTCCCCTTACAACGAGAATAACAAATGTGAACAACTTGAGCAAATAGATCTTTGGGGAAAAAGCAGAAAGACCTATAAGACAGTAGCCTATCAAAGACCTCAAGGTGCTCAGAATTTTAGGATGATGTAAGGGATTACAACCAAAAGGAACGCTTTTTTTTTTCTTTATCAAAAAAGCTTTGTCTTTAATGCCAAATAATTGGAAATTTAGAAAAATGGACTTTCATTGCAATCAATTTTGTTTCCACTATCAAGTTTTGAACTTTTTGTTTCACCACAGCACCAAAATCAAAAGGGCTCTTTATCCTAAATATAGTTGCTCTTGTTTCATTGAATGCATGGTTAATTAACATTATGTCTAGAGAATGTAAGGTTCACAATCACTTTTGAAAAACTTCTGAATAGCAATCAGTTGATAATTAAATTGTGAAGCTTACTTTCATAGTTAACACCAGCAATGTCAAATTCTCAAATTTAAAGGCCAAATGTTTCCTAAACATGATTTCTTTCAATGCAAATCAATCAATGAAATTGTATGGAGAATAAAATGTATGAATTAAGGCCATGTTGAACTAAAAGAAGCTGAATCTATCTTAACTGTAACCATCAATAAAAAAAATAATGCATCACATACATATTTAAGCCTATTTTAATTTGAAATAGCTGGTGTTGCAAAATTTTTAAATTATTTTAAGAAATTTAAATCAATAGTACACACAAATAAAATAAGTGCATTTTAAATAAAGTATTCTTAAATTGTAATGTGATAACACACACAAGTCTAGACTCAAGACCAACCTAATTGTGTCTTTTTTTTTTAGCAATCCCTAAATTGGGTATTAATCCTGAAGGCAGTGGAAAATGAAGTGAAATATTTTCCCTTAAAAAACAAGTAAAACATGTCAAGATTGCCAAAATGCTTTGTTTCTTCAGATTTTGTTTTCAAATTATTATTGTGCTAAAAAAAGTTCAGGGGAAATAATTATTTCATCAAACTAAGCAGTAATTAAGAACATCTGAGAAACTATGGCTATGTTCAAGCTCCAAAGCAAAAGTTGCTAGTAGCTGGAAAGAGGCGAGTCAGTAATGTGGGTAAAGATGTTTGTGTGTGTGTGAACATAATTCTTACAGAAGTCCTTGAAGAAATGTTTAGGTAAGCAGACAGACAGAAGGTTTGAAGAAAAGGTCAAGAATAGTTAATTTCTTCGAGAGACTATAAAAGTACAAAGCTAGATATGGGGTCATTAGTCATCATAAATCTTTTAATCAGTAATTGTTCACAATGTTTTATTTAACACTAACATTTTTGTCCGTCAAGCTATTCTACTACTTATATTGTTAAAGTAAATTTTTTCACCAATTTAAATATCCCTAGATATGCCAAGTAATTGGGTCATCAGAATTAGTGTCAGAAAGTAAAAAAACAAACTAACTATCCAATACCAGGATCACAATCAACAAGAATTTAAAAAAATTAATGGCCTTGTAAATGTTTCATCTAAGCTGTGTCACAATTTTATATCTGCCTATGGTGCTAGGTTGGACAAAACCTAAATACTTTGTAATATATCACACTGATTTTTTTTTCTCCAAAAATTACTTATGATTTGTGATTTTTTACAGACTACTTCATTGCTACTAAAATTTTGGGTTTTAAGTTATGCAATCCCATAATTTAAATGTGAAATGGAATTCTGTATAAGCTTATTTGTATTATTAGATATAAAATGCAATGTATCTATGTATTGTAAATCCGAAAGTTCAAATTTGAAATATAATTAGATATATGTTCTTAAATGCATAACATTTTTTTTTTAAAGATGACAATGAGTCTAGACTGTGTGTATCAAAACAATATACAGTAAACTATGTTCATTTTCTGCTCATGAGGATTAGCTGCTTAATGATTTAGATTTTATATTAATAATAAATTACACAAAAAAGAAATATTTAGCATAATAATCTAATCACACCATTATAATATATCCATGCCTGAAACAAGAGCATCTATATAATGCTAAATTTACTACTAACTAACTAATGAAAATGACAAATTACTTTATTCTATAAATGAAACAAGACATTCCTCAGATATATTTGATTATTTTTCAGTTGACAAACATTCCATAGCACATTTAATGGGAAAATAGGTTTATAGGTCGGAAAATATTTGCATTTTTCATTTCACATATTTAGAATAAAAAAAAAAACTGGAAAAAAAAACAATGCTGACTGAAAAGGAATGCAAGAAAAAAGCACCTATGGTATAAGGTGTTGACCAGTTTAATAAGTCATAAGTGGAAACATGAAAGTGCCTTATTTCAATGAGAGTTAACAGGAAAGAAGTACTAGGGACCACAGCATGGAAGATTTCTTGAAGTCAGCACTCTTTCAAGTGAGGCTAAGTGTCAAGCCATGGACGAAAGGGTAATAGAGGTGAAGCACATAGTCATGTTGAAGTTAGGAACTGTGGGACATCTATTTCAGATTTCTATTTGTTTCAAGCAGAAAATGTAAAGCTCTTAGAACTGCTGAAACAACAGCTTTATTTTACACTTGGGTTCATTGAGTTTTACCAAAACATCTGATCATTAGGATCCTTTATTTGACTGATGTTTAAGACTTATGGAATATGAATAACAAATAAACTTTGAAAGAATGCCAGTCTTTAAACCTTTTCTTTGTTCAACTGATATGGCTAAAGGGATCACATTGAAAATTAAATAGGTTTGTTCTTGGTATTATTTTGTATTTTGAAAAACTGTTGTCTCTAACCAAATCTTGAAAATGTATCTGACAATGCTTGTTTCATGCAATAAAGCTGAAGTAAAAACTTCAGGAAAAAAAAAGGGACTCTTTGACACAGGGGACAAAAAAAATCATTATAATTTTGAAAAGTAATTTGTCATAGAATTACATGAAATATGATAGTCACATAATGAAAGTGTAACATGTGACTTGCTGTGAATGATAAATGCTCTCACAATAAACTTGTAACATACACCCTACAAATCTTTTTTTTTTTTTTTTTTTTTTTTTTAAAGATACAAATTTGAAAGAGTTTTATTATGGGGGTAGAAACAAATGACAAGGATTTTTAATAGTCAAAAAATGTTGAATAAATAATTTCATACATATTTCCAGTCCATACAAATACATTAGTCTAGAGCAATTTTAACTCTTTGACTCTAGATGCCAGAAGTGTCTTATAAGAATACACTTCTGAATTCATATATTTTTTATTTTGCTGTCAATATTTTTTTAAATACATGAATGATGAAAAACTGTTTCCACTTTTTTTGGTAATAATATAAAGAAAACAAAATATGTAATTTTTTTTTTTTTTTTTGGTAATAATATTACATGATGGGAGATGTCTTGAAACAAAAAAAGATAATAGCATGTGTGTATATATTTTTTGTAAACAAAAATTTTATATTGATATATGTATGCTTTGTAAATCTCCATGTGCACAATACATGTTATATGTGTCTTATCCCATTTACATTAAATGAGTTTTAAAAAGTTAATGCTGATATAAAAGTGATTTAATGTCATGTTTTTTTTTTAATATATATATATATATAAAAAAAAGAGTATTGTGTGTGTGTATTTTTTATAACTTTTTCTTTATATGTGTGCTTATGCAGTCAAATGTATAAGCATAGGAGCCTATTTTCATGACATGACAGTTAATAGTTCATGAACAAAATATCTTAGAGATCATTCCTATTTAAGACGCTGTGTAATCCTGTATAAAATTGATTTTCAAACTTTGTCAGATTGCAGAGGTGTTAGATGTTTTATCAATTACAGATGTTACTTCAAAAAAGAAGATAATTATGACCTATGCATTTCATGTGTCAATCTAGTCATGCATGCTAATCATTGGTTTTGCTGGCTGATTCAGGCACTAGTGAATAGGACAGTGTTTCTCAAACTGTGTGCCGAGGCACACTAGTGTGCCGCCGAAGATTTGCAGGTGTGCCGCGGGAGTTTACAGAACGCAGCACGTGCAGCGTTACACAGGCCTGCCTACTATTAAATTACAACGACCAGTAATAGCAGTGGAGCGCTCCATAGTGACGGAAAGGGCTGTTAGCTATTCAGGTTATGGAATTGTCCACTATACATATATTGACTCAAATGTAGGCCGCCTTAGCAAATGCACAGCAGTTCTTGAATTGGAAACGATAATAATAAACGATGTGTTTCATGTAGGCCTAAATTGTTTAGGTGTATGTTAATAATAACAAATTATCATTAAGCATTATTCATTGTTATCCATGGAGAAATACGTTAACAAGAATGAAACTGCGAAAGTGTTAAATGAAAAGCAAGGAACCAAACGAAGGTACAAAGAAGATTACATCGGATATGGTTTCATATCTTCTGGACCTGAAGATGCTCCATTGCCATTCTGTCTAATCTGCAATGCAACTCTGTCGAATGAGGCGCTTGTTTCAATCAAATTGAAGAGACACTTGGAAACAAAACATCCAGCTGTAAAAGCGCAACCGAAGAAATACTTCGAAAACATCAGGGCGCAACAAACTAAACAAGCTAGGAATCTTACGAACTATCTAAAGCTGCCAGAAAAAGGATTGACTGCAAGTTATACGGTTGCTTAGTTATTAGCAAAACGCAAGAAAGCACCAGCTTTAGCAATAGTTGTTGAAACTATTCTTGGACCCGAAGCCGCCAAAAAGTTTTAAAAGTTCCTTTGTCAAATGATACTATCTTGCGCAGAATTGAAGACTTATCGTCAGATTTAAAAGGTCAAATCTGCGAACACTTCGACGTGACTGTTGATGAAGTGTCTCTGCTGTGGTCTCTTCAAGTTGATGAATCCACTGACGTTAGCGGCAAAGCCCAGCTGCTAGCTTTTATTCGGTTCATAAAGAATGAAAAATGTGTCAACGAATTCTTATTTTGCTAAGACTTACCAACTACGAGCAAAGGCGAAGATATTTTTAAAGTGGTGAACATTTTGCTCTTCAAACTACAGTGGAAAAACTCTGTCAGCGTTGGCACCGCAGGCTGTCCTCCCATGCAGGGAAATAGAAAGGGATTCGTCACTCTTGTGCGTCAAGAAAATCCAAATGTATTACCTGTTCACTGCATGATCCACAGAGAAGCTCTTGCCTTCAAATCTTTGCCGAAAGATTTGATGTTTGCTCTGGATCAAGTGATTGAAGTTGTAAACTACATCAAATCTCGACCGCTTGCATCCCAACTTTTCTCAGAGCTTTGTGAAGCAATGGATTCAGACTACAAAAGTCTCCTGTATCACACCAACGTTCGTTGGCTCTCCAGGAGAAAAGTGTTATAGGTGTCGTCAGACTCAAGGCTGAGCTGATTTCATTCTTGGAGACTGAAAAAAAAAAGACTTTGGAATTTCTATTCATGACGAGATCTGATGTTTTAAGGCGACATTTCTCTCATTTATTTGACAAATTAAATTCATTGAATTTAAGTCTTCAAGGACCATCGGAAACCATCATCACTGCATCCTCAGAACTGAAGTCATTTGGTGAAAATTTGTCTTTGTGGCAAAGTAAGATCTCGAAAGGACTGCTTTCCTACTTACAATGAATGTTCTTCAAATAAAGAAATCACCCCCGAAATTCTGGAAACTTTGACACACCTGCAGTCAGCATTGCAGCATTACTTTCCAACAGTTGGAAGTAATGAGTATGGATGGGTCAGCTATCCATTTGGAAACAATGAAGCTACAAATCTGACAAGTGAAGAAGCAGAGCAGCTCATTGATTTAAAAAGCGATGCAGTTCTTAAGTCAAGTTTTGCAGAGAAAAGCCTGGATGTGTTTTAAATTTCAATTAACAAGTTATATCCTGCAATCAGTTTAAAAGCAATCAAAATAATTCTTCCATTTGCATCTTCATGGTTTTGTGAGTTTGGATTTTCAGCACTGACTGAAATCAAGTCTAATAAAAGAGAGAGACTTCTTACAATAGACGACGAAATGCGAGTTTGTTTGCCAACTCTGGAGTCTCGATTAGATCCCATTTGCTCTCAAAAACAGGCACACGCTTCACATTAAATGTAATACTTAAAAATAGGTAAAAAAAAAATTTTTCTTTTTTTATTATAAAACAACTGTTGTTCTTCGTGGTGTGCCGTGAAATTTTTGTAGCTTTTTTTCTGTGCCGCCAGACAAAAAAGTTTGAGAAACACTGGAATAGGAGCATTTGTATGAAGTCCTAGCGTATGTAAAAAAAATGTGCCTCTATCTTTTTGTCTTTCTGAAAATTTTATTGTTTTGTTTTCTATTAGTAAATTATGGTTAGTGTTTTATTTTTTATTATTGCTACTTTACTTTTTATTCTTCTGTTTTGAAGTGTCTCTAAATTTAGTGATTTTTACTAATGGTATTACTCTAATCAAATGTGAATATTCGTTTGCTATAAATCTCGCTTCTCTTTGATGTATTTCTTCTAGTTTCTTTATGTTTTCTTGAGTTTAGGGATGCCATACATACTATGCTTATTCTAATATTGGCCTTACTAAGGTTAAACAGCACTTTATTTATTCATGGTTATTGATAAGGTAATTCACCTAAATCTAGACCTAGACCAAGATCTAGCTTGAAATTTAGACTCTATAAATGAACAATTATTCCTGGAAAATATGATCACACATCACCAAACGGTAAGCAAAAACAACAATTTTATTTTTAAAAAATACTCTCATTTAAGATCTAATAATATCCATGTATGAACAGACTAATATATATTTTTTTTTAATTAATTTTTTTTTTTTGAGTTGCAGGGAGATTTGACAGACACAAGTGGGTATACACGTCGCTACGGAAGGCTGCGCGCTGGACTGTCAAACCCTGCCCGCTCCCATCCCCCTCGTCCTGCGGGAGGTTTTTAGACTAATAAGTAAACTATCTTTAACTCTAAAGGAACATCAGAAACGTAAAACTTTTTACAAACAAACTTTTTACAAACACTAAATAGCAGCACCAGACTTAACCATTGTGACCAAGAAATCATGAGAACAAGTAATCTACTATGTATATTCACCCATCACTAAATAGCAGGGCCAGACTTAAGCTTTGTGGGGCCCTATGCGAAACAGATTTCGCAGGGCCAAGTATGGGTAGGGAAGCAGACAAGTGAAATTTAAGAGTTTGTATTAGAAAATAAATTCATCTATGCATTTTATTCATTCTTTACTACGTACAGACTTAACGAGCCTGGCGTGTAGCAAAGTCATACAGTATATCATGATAATTATGTTTCCTACATAGATCTCGCTTAATAGCAAGAATTAACAAATGTTTCAATCTATCTTTGAGAATTCTTCATTAGTTTGAGGAACGAGAAGCTTTTTTCATCAGATTACACAATTACGGCTAATGCATAATGCCATTTTTATTTATCGAGCGTAGGATTGGCATTTTCCATATTGAAAGACACCCCAAAATGACAATTTTTGTCTATATATTTCCGTGTATTTTAAGGACCTTTTCGTATATTTAGTAATTTCTGGAGATATCCAGGAGCTCCTGATAAATTGATAGGGGGCTGGTATCTGTTTTAAGTTATAATATGGTTTAATTTAATAATTTATACACCTAGAATTAGCGTGTGTCCTATGAAAGTGCGGGGCCCAATGCGGCAGCATAGGTTGCAGTCGCCTAAGGCCGGCCCAGCAAAATAGCAGCGTATGCTATGCCGCCGGTCGACTAGTTTTACATAATAGAATTAGTTTTACTAGATTTATAACCTGGAGTCACTTTTCACGACTATTGATCATCTCAAATATAGCAATAGCAGTAAATAGCATAATCTCATAACTTCAATTTGGGTCAAACGTTGACTGTGATATATATATATATTAAACATCAGCAACATAGCCTATTGGTTTATAATTTTTGTCACTTGATATTTTATAGAATGTGTGTTAACAGTTAATTCTAATTTCATACTGTTTTAGAACAAGATAAAAATTCATTTTCAATCTAATATTTCTTGCTCTGGTGATGTGTTTTGCACTGGCTTAATAGTCAAAGGGTTAAAAAGTTCTCTGAGGCCACAAGACTGGTTAAAAAGTATACCTACTGTTAATGCAGTTACAAGTTTATTAGTGATGTTACAAGATTAATGCTATGACTTACCTCTGCTAATGCTTTGTCAAAGAGTTCTTTATCACGCTTACCCGTAAATGGGTACAAAGCATGAGCTTCACGCATATTGCGCTGAAAAACAACAACAAAACAAACCATTAAAAATATGTGTCTATACATTAAAGCTGAAAAACAACAACAAAACAAACCATTAAAAATATGTGTCTATACATTAATAAGTATATACCAGACCTGACTATCTAAAAAAGTCCTAATGTGTAACACTTGCACAATCAACTATTTTGTCAAATATAATATATATATATATATATATATATATAGATATATAATTTAAAAGCAAAATAACATTATAATTAGATCTAGATATATATTAAAGAAGATAATTTCCTTTTCAATTAATACAGGCCTTCAAATCTTCATCACAACTGCCACTATTAAATTCAGAATCTAGATCTATAGTATATAATCTATTAATCTAGTAGTTGCAGACTTCTCGAGACTAGATCTAAAATCTAAATCTACCTAACTAATACATTATAATATATTAATTCCTAATACTATAGTAATAGAGATCTGGTCTAGACTCTAGATATCAGAAAAGACAAGTAGAACAAATCTAGATGTATAAAGAAAAATAGGTTATTTGACAATTATATAATTTTTTTTAAGCGGCAGAAAAAAATCCTCATTTCTCTACTTAAAATGTAGGCAACAGCGTAGGTAGCTTTACCAATGACTCATTTTTGTGGTCTCTTTTTGGTAAATATTTCCATGGATCCTCCCAGTGGCGTAGCTTGGGTTGGGGGAGAATTTGAAGATCCCCTGGGCCCCCAAATGAGTGCAAGAAATGTTTTTAAATAAATTAACTATTACGTCACTGCCATGCAATCTAGCTATTCACGTTGTTATATAAGCTCGTGACCCTGTTGGATGTCTAGAGTAGTAACTCTTTCCGTGTTACTCTCAGGGTGGTTTATTTCATCATCCTTATCATTTAAGAAGAAATCTGATAAGATCACTGAAAACAAAGGAGACCATGAACAAGTCGAAGAAAAGTATCACTATTCAGATGAATCATACAGAGATGCAGCAGTCGAAGAAGTGAAAATGTCTCTTGATTAGAGAAGTAGTGCTGAAGAAACTTACTGTGATTACCTTTTACCGCAATCAGAGAAAACATCTGAAGTAATTGGTGATGAGTCAAGTGATGGTCTTCCAAAATCACTTTCTCCAGAAGTGGAAAAGCTCTAATTAGTCCAAAACTAAGATGAACGGATTTGTTTCCAGTAGATTTTACCAAAAATAAATCACGAAGTTTGACATCATGGTTCAATAGAAAGTTAGGGAATCAATTGTTAGTTAGGGAATCAATTGTTAAGAAAGTCAAGCAAGTTTGTTACTTTTCTCAGATGCTTGATTCCACCCCAGATGTTGCTCATCAAGAACATGTATCCCTATTAGTTCGTTACTTGGATGTTAATATTTTCAAAATAAAAGAGTCATTTGTTGCTTAATTTGAAGTTTTGAAACCTGATGGACAACCTTATGAAGAACTTGTTCTGAAAACTTGCAAAGACATTGGACTGGACTTTGATCTGTGCAGAGGTCAAACCTATGATAATGCAGCCATAATGAATGGCCATCTGTCTGACCTGCAGAAACATCTCTTAGACATGAATCAAAAGGCAACATTTCTGTGATAATCACTCTCTCAACCTGGCAGCTCTTTATTCTGCTGTGATAGATTCAGCAATGGTCACCTTTTTTTTGGAACTGTACAAGAATATTTCCACTTTTTCCCAATCCCTCCACCTAGAGGTGGGCCAAACTGAAAGAAGCTGGAGCGGGGAGTTTAAAAAAGTAGAGTAAAAACAAGATGGTCCGCAAGAGAAGAAGCTACTCGGCAGTTTCCTTGCATCTCGACAGAATCATCAAGCTGTTGGAGAATCTTTCTGAATCAACAACTGAAAGAAGAATGGACACTAGAAGCAGTGCACAGAATCTTCATGCAGTGAAAAATTATGAAACTTTTGCTTATCTGGAATTCTGGTCAAATCTGCGCCCAATCAATATAAATCAGAAGAAACTACTACAAAAACCTGAACTGCACATACAGGAAGCTGCTGAAGAAATTAAAACTCTTCATGCTTGCTGCAAAATGATGAGAAAAGGACGAAACTGATCACCCAATCCATCTAAAAAAGCAAAAGAAGGTAGTCATTGCTATGGAATTCCTGTAATCAAAATAACAAGAAGAAAGAAAAGACTTGATGGGGAGTTGAGTTCTGATGTAGGACTGTCAATAGAACTGCAATTTAAAGTGTTGCGACAGAAGTGCTGGACAGACTTCATATAGAGATGAAGGACAGATTGCAAAGGCTGGAAAACAATGTGGACACCTTAGGTTTCTTCTTGAACCAAGACATCTCTTGGAGTCTATGGATGATGAGACGCTGATTAAAAACTGTGTTACTTTTTCCTGATTGTGTAATGAAATACTGGCCAATCGCTTGTTCAAAGATGTCATTGATGCAGGGGCACTTTCCATCAACAAACCAGTACCACAATCACCAACTGATATATTGAGGAAGCTGGCTTCATAAGGTAATGATGTGTGTTCAGACCTTGCAACCTCCACCCGAATACTGCTAACTCAGGCCACTTCCATTGCGTCATGTGAGAGATCATTCTCAAAGCTCAAGTTCATCAAACACAATGACGCAAGAAAGGCTTATTATGGTTTTAATGTAAGGAGAGTCACAAATACTAGACACTATCGATGTAGATGATGTTATAGATGCCTTCGCTGCACATAAAGCAAGACGCGAAGCGATGTGAATTGAGATTTGTCACTTGTGCATTATTTCGCCAATAAATAACGGTATTAGTCATTAAAAGATCTTTTATGATCATTTCTTGTTAATTTTACTGATATACTGTACCAATTTGAATTTAGGCTTACATATTTATTAAGTACATTATCTCGTGTCATGATGTCAAATGCGAAAATGCAAGGGGCCCCCAAAGAGGTCAATACCCCAGGCCCCCAAATCCCTAGCTACGCCCCTGGATCCTCCAACCTCTAGGCGTAGTTTGACAATCTTTCATTCGTGACTCAAACCAAAAATGCCACCATATTTATTTTATAATGCCAATTTTATGCCACACTTTCTTTATAAAATAAATATTTTGGCTTATTATTATGTTCAACAAAAAATATTTTCACTTTTCCTGGTAGATTCTACATTCAAGTCCCATTTCATAAACACACAAATGTTAAAGATTATGATACCAATTCATCAGAGAAAAAAAAAGGGCCCAAAAAACTTTTTTTTCGTTTGGAAGGGGGATTTCTACACTTTGTGCAGACATTTCGGCGGGCCCCATTTGGGCATCACTGATCTAGATCATACTAAATTAGATCTAGAATGTAGAGAATAGTAAAGTAATGTCTAGCTAGACTCTAAATCTATAAGGTTGTAGTCTAGACTCTAGATCTATTCCTGTATAATAAGTAGCCTAATCTAGATCTAGATGATAGATCTAGAATCTTAATCTAGTAGATATCTAGATCTACAACTTGTTTTGAATCGATAGCACTAAAATGAATTCGGGAATCAGGGATTCTTTTTTTTGCAATCTAAATAATCCAAAATAATTTATTTCTACCAATGAACAAAGATAAAAAAAATTTTTTTTTAAAAGTCATGTTGGTGTAGCAGCTAACTGAATGGTACCAACCAGCTACTCCACCACTCTTATGTTCTTCATGTCTAGACTAAATCTAATTGCTATCAAGAACCAATCAACGTATAGATCTGAGCATGTTTTCAACCCCCCCCCCCCCCCCCATAGGATGGCTTAGCGTGTCCTCCGTGACTGCTCATAAGGTAGTCAGTCTAAAGAGGGGGGAAAAAAAAAGATACGAAATGCGTAATGCGATGGGATAAATTCATATTTGCGAACTGGCGGTCATTTTTTGGAGATTTTGCACAACGGTAGGCAGGTCTGATATACTCTTTCAGTACCCATCTAACTAAATTGGTGTAAGGACAATCTTACCAAGAAGGTTAAATGCTGGTCAGTTCCTTTTCTATAATACATTTCTAGTTCTTCTTGTTGAGCTCTGGTTAATGCTGAAATAAAAAAATATAAAAAAATTTAATTAATCATTTTATAATTAAGTCATTGTAATTAATGAGGTCATATAAAATTCAGATGTTGAAAATAAAATCATGATATTTTTACATTTGTAAGGGTGTTTCTTTTTCATGTCCCGTGATGACAGATCTTGAGCAAGGTTATGTTAATTCTAATGTTAAATCCATATGCTTCTGTAATTGGATATTAGTTTTGGTAATACTTGTGATAATGCTTGTTGGTATGGATTTAAAAAAAAAAAACACAGATTAGCATCATTTAATTTAATTGATGTGATAGATAAACAAAAAGGAATGAAAACACAGGTGTTAACGTAAAGGAAGAGAGGATAAACAGTCAGAAAAAACTTGAATATTTTGCCAAATAGTTTGACCCAATAGGGCAGTGGTGCCCAACCTTATACGGCCTGCGGGCCATTTTAGATTCCGACACTCGTGTCGCAGGCCACATTAACGAAAGATAAATTTAAAAAAAAGAAATTGTAGATCTATCTACACCCATAAGTCAATTATGTAACAATGGTTTCAGGCGTCTTGTAACTGAAAGTTTTTCCACTAATTAGTCCACTTGTTTTGCAGTTGTCATGGCAGAAAAGCTGAAAGCTACAACTGTTGTTGTTTTCTAGAAGATTTTATTCAATCTCTGCCAGCAATCACTTTTTTATGCTTCATTTCTCTTCTTAAAATGTGAGCAACTCTGTAGCCTCTATTACAGCAGACTCATTTCTTGACTTCTTAGTAAATATTTTCGCAAATTGCAAAACTCTACTCAACTCTCGCCTCCATATTTTTGTAATGGTTTGTTTTAGAATGCATTTTATGTTTTGTTCCTTAAAAACATTACTGTACAGATCAAACATATTGACTTATTATGTTCCACAAAAGAAGATCTGTCCACTTTTCCTGGAAGTTTCAACATCCAATTTTCGTTTCTCTGACCATCCCATTACAATAACATACAAATGTTACATGGAACGGCACCAATCATGTTGGTGTCAGAAGAACACAAAATCAAAATGATGTAGAAAAGATGCGCTGTGTTATACACATGAGATGTCAAGGACACGGCTAGCTCAAGACAGCCGTGGAAAATTCCAAGACTCTAAAACAACCGTTAATTCTTGTCGCCGAAAAAATAATTGTGTTCTTATATATATATATATAAAAATAATGTGAATATTACAAGACGGTAAATTAGAATGAAATCCATCAAAGTGAAGAGTCTTAACCATAGACATAGATATATATCTCTATGGTCCTAACAGAGAAATCTAAGATCTTATCTAAGATAAGATAAGATAAGAGAAAATGAATTTGTCAACCTTTTTTGTTATTTCCTACCTTTTGTGCCGATGTTTTGGCGGGCCGGTCTGAACAACCGGCCCGCGGGCAGTAGTTTGGGCATCACTGCAATAGGGCATATTGTGGTAGGATGTGTTGTCTGTTGAATTAGCCTAACACTATAGAATGCGGAATGTTGTGTTGGAATGCTATCATTATTTTTTTTAAACTTTCCTTAACCCATGAAGCGTCGTAATCGGCCGACATTTCGTTTCTGTGGCGTCCCGGCCGATATAATCGGACGACTTTAGACTGCTGATTTTCTATTCCAATCCACGTTTTAAAGTGACCATTTTTAAACTTCAGATCTATTAGACATTCTTCTTCCTGTCAGATCCAAAAATAGCCCATTTCCCCATCTGTTTTTGTGTTTACATTCTGATTATTCACCGGCAAATTTTTCTTGCAATGTCCGATGCTAGCCCGGGTCCATGAGATGTTACAAAACATAAAGTTTCAAATACTTTTAGTTGTTCTTTTTTAATATTACAATTAGATTTAGATCTAGGAATAATGAGAATATTTTATATATTAGATCTAGATCTATTCATGAAGAGGCCGATGATTTATGTCCATACTGTCCGTAGTCATCTAAAGTCTAGAGTCTATATCTAGACTCTAGACTAGAGACCGGACTGGATCTGCACCTAGACCTAGTCAAAATTTAGTGAAATTTAAGACATTTTAAGATAGATATTAATCATATTAATGATAATACTGACTTCTTTATGCATTAAGTATTCTATTTCTTCAATCTTTAAATGCTTTTATCTTAACTGAACAAAAAAAAACGATTTTTATCTATTTTTTTTTCCTTCACTGTTACTTGTATTAAAAGGGTAACCAAGTCACTAAAAAAAATTTTTTTTTCAAATCTAATGGTCCATTTTTAACAAAATTATATCTATTTATAAAGGAAAATAAATGGGCTATCCAATTACATCAAAACGTTTGTTATAGCTCTAAAAATGTTTCTCACAGAGGTCAGCAAACAAGCTTTTTTGTTGATAAAAAAAATCAATCATACTAATTAGGTCAGGGTCAAGGTCAACTGATCAAATTCAGGTGTTCAATATATGATCTATAGTGTTCGCTGTCCAATTACCTTTCAGAATATATATAAAACATGGATATCAACCTTCACTTTATGGCATTTTAAGACCATTTTCTAACATGCATTAAAAATGCTAAAACTCCCCGAACGCCACAGAAAGTTTCTTAAGACGCTTCGTGGGTTAAAGAAGAGCTCATTATGTCTCTTTTAAAGTGAGGAGCCTTTTTTTGTTGTGAAAACTGGATATCTTTAGCTATTGTAGTAAATAGTGTATTATAAGCCCCCACAAGGGAAATTTTATTTTAAGAATATTAAATGTATATATTATTTGAAAGTAATCATATTTTCCAATATTAATTACAGTCATTTATTGATTATTGTTATAAAGGTTCCTCGTTTTTTTTTTTTGTTTTTTTTTTTAAAAAGGAGTTTTCTCTTTCCTAATAGGCAAAAGACTGTTTTTTATGAAATTAAAAATAGGCACCTTAGATATAGTGAAGATGAAAAACTTCAACTTAGTCACATTTTTTTTTCAAGCCAGGAACATGTTTTGGCATTGGAAGGATGAAAGCAGGAAATATTTACACAAAGCATTCAATTTCACTTTCAAATATTTGTATTGGAATTTGATTTTATTTGGCCACAATCGTGTCTATAATGTCGAAGGCGTATGGACACAAACATTCTCTACACCTGTGTTTTAAACTTTAAAGCTGCAATAACGCCAACCCTTGTAAGTAGTAAAATCATGTAGAATTAAAGCAAAAAAAAAAATTAATATTGAGAATACTTTTATAAATTGTATTATGAGCTTTACTGGCATGCAAGGTAGAAATTGTTAGTAAATATCATGATTTTATTTTAGAGAGTAGTATTGTCTACCTAAGTTACGTGGCTTATGTGAGTTTGCAAGTGCCTTTACCTATACACAATGAAGAAGCAAAGTAATCCAGCAATGAACAAACATAAAATATAAATCACTTTTATAAATAGAATATTAACTTGATGAAAATAGTATTATCGTTGAATGTACAGTGAAGATACTGATGATCAATAACTATCCATGACAGAAAAATCACACTGAACAATCCACTTAAAACAATGACCCAAATACTAGCTCTACATTCTTTATATAGTCCTGCAAAAGACTTTCTCTGGCTTGTTTATGCCATTGTTAGTATTTTCTTCAAGCATTTTTATTAAATTATGTTAGTATACATTAATATTAATATCTCTCCAAGATGTTCAAGATGATTCAGTCAAGCAATAAACAAGTCCCCTCTTTATACAATGTGATTTAATAATGTGTTCGCCCCCCCCCCCCCTCCTAGAGGCATGATAAGTTTCTTGCCTGGCTTGTGTACTGAAGCATACAGTACTTTTAGATGGTAAAAATTACGTAATTTTTTTGGACGAAATTTGTTTCACACACAATATCTTATATGCTAGCAGGGAACCACAGGTTGTTAGCAAGTAGTAGATCTAGATTTTAGAACCTGGGTTTATAAAGAATTAATTTTTATTAGCTAGATCTAGAATGATCTATAACACTAGGTCTATTATCTACTAAGCTATGTGCTGATTTTTAAATTCTATTTTGCCTTTAAGAAGTTTTGTAATCAATGAATATTATATATAGTGATGGGCAAAAGTTAACTAAAAAGTTGCTAACTTTTAGTTTAACTAAAAGAAATTAGTTAAGGCCAAAGTTTAATTTTTAAAAAAAGTTTAGTTAAAATCCTAGTTTAATTTTTAATTACAAATTTTACAAACTTTTTTAACATACATACCAATAAATATTTAGATATATGTAGTTTGGAGAATATATATAATGAATAATAGAGAGGAGAATAAACTAGAGGGTGCACAGGTCACTAGAAAGCCTTTTGACCTTTACCCTATAATGGCTGCTATTCCCGCCAATTCAAGATATTTGAAAGGCGAGAAAAATAAACATGTTCATTATATTTCTAGCAAGTTTCGCTACTTGATAAATCCTGATAATTCCTTGCTTCTATAGATCTACATTTTGCTGCTTTTTATTAAACACCAGTGTGTTCCTGTATAGCTGCAGGCAAAGAATTTTGCTTTACTATAGATCTAAAAGAAATGTCGACTCTTTTTATTTTAAAACTTTTTACTATATAGATATAGAGTTAGAGTCTAGTGATGTCTAGTCTATTAGTATTAGTCTATTACTACTATTAGATCTATAGTCATAATAGTCTATATTTAATTATTTTAGTCTCTTAGTCTTAAGTCGAGTCTTACTCTTAGTAGTCTTAGATCTAGATGTAAATTTAAATTTATAAGTCAATAATATAGACATAGATCTATTAATTGAAATCTATATTACTTTACTTTACTAGACTAGATCTATAGATATATCTAGATTACTTATTATAGTAAGACCTAAGATGCATAGATGATAGATCTATAATGACTATAATACTAATAATAGTCGTCACTATACTAGATCTAATACTAAATTAACTAAATCTAGACTAGATCTACATCTACTTCTATTATAATTATACTTATATCTACTTTCTAGATCTATTAGATCTACATCTAGTATTATCTACTAGAGTATATAGATCTAAATACCCATAACTAGTTATAATCATAATTATAATAAACTAAAATCTCTAGATCTAAAGTTACTAAGATATCTACTAGACTAGACTATCTAGATTTTAGATCTAGTAGTAGTAGTAACTAGTATTTCTTATATTATTTTTAGATTAAAATATTAATTATTTGATCTAGGTCTAGTAGCTAGATCTAATTCTAGATCCAGATTATATTTCTGATCATTTCGTTTGTAGAAGATATTAGATCCAGAATATTCTAGAATCTAGAGTTAGTTAGAGAGTCAACATGCAGTTTTATCATTACTTCTAAAGGTAACTTATATTAGAACTTGGACAATTACTTCTAATTTCTTTCTATAATAGTATCATTCTAGTGATTCTATTAAGATCTACATCTATCCCATAAAGACATTTAAATCTTTTTTCATGTGCACAAATAAATGTTTATTACATTTTGCTAAAGAGATTGGTTGTGCTTTATTATACTTTATATTTTTCATGTTTGGCTGTTTCGTCCTTAAAAAAGGTCAAAATAGTTTGTAAAAGTGTAACTTAAGTTTCTTAGTTTAGTTTAACTAATTTTTTCAATTTGTGATTTACTAAAAGTTTAATTACTTTTTTTTTATAGTTCAAACTTAGTTTTAGTTTAACTAAAAAAATGTAGTTTAGTTCCCATCACTAATTATATAATCATTCATTATAAAGGGAGCATGGTGGCTGAGTGGTAAAGCGCTGGGCTTCTAAACCAGGGGTCTGAGGTTCAAATCTCAGTGAAGACAGGAATTTGAATTTTGGGATTTTTGGACTTCCTTTTGTGTTCAGTAAACTCTAATTGGTACCTGACATTATATGGGGAAAGTAAAGGCACTTAGTGATTATGTTGGCAAAATTATTAACTTTTGGCCAGAGAAACAGAAGACCTTTACATCATCTGCCCTATAGATCACTAAGTCTGAAATGGGTACTTTACTTTCTTTTTTTTTTATTTACTTAAATTATAATGATTATTCTAGATCTGATTCACTCTGAATATATAGTTTTAGATCTTGTTCACATTAGTATATTTAGACTAGATCTAGACTAGCAGAACTAGTAAGTTGTTCACTCTGAAATAGAGAAAACAAGATCTAGTAGCAAGTGTACACAATGAAACAAGCCAGCATCAATCTAGATTAAATAAGAAAAATAAAAGTTTTGAATACACTAATCAATGAGTACATAATTGAATAATAGTAAGTTATAATTGATCTAGATTTAAGTAAATGGTCTACTAAAGTGAAACTAAGTGTAAAAGAATATCAATAGTGTTAGTACATATATTTTCGATAAAGAAATATAATAACTTGAGATCTTTTTTTCATTAAAAAAGATTTTTATTATATTTTTTACTTTTTAAATTGAACTAAGACAATTGAAAGAATTTATGGCTTCTGATTTTGATGAAGTCTTACAAATATGTGAATTATCTGGATTACTAGATCTATATACTCTCTGCAGGTGTACTTTTGGTAAACTTTATAACCTAGAAATAACTTTGGGGGGGGGGGGGGGCGCTGGTTGAAACAAAGTAAAAGAAAAATGACACATTATCCATTTTCAAAAACTTATCACAAGACAAGTGAGACGATTATTGTTTTTTAGTGCTTATTTGTGATGATTTTATATTTATGATTGTGCTTACAATGCTTATTTTTTCCTTTTTGTACATATAATGGCACAAACAGAATCAATTGCCAGGGAAATAAAAATGACTACAATACACTGAAGAAACTTTTAAATTCTTCTTTTTTTCTTCTTTTAATGAACTCCTTCAAAACATTAATTCAGTACATCACAATACAGCACATCTTGACATATATTCAACAAAACCAGTTAAATGATAAATCCACAACATAATAGCACTTAAACTATACTGATACAACTTTTTTATCTTCTTATTTTAAACTTTACACTATTTGACTTAAAACATAAAGTACTCAAGAGAAGACTAATTACAACTTATGGACCCACAACAACTCCCTGTCCTACAACAGCTCAAGGACCCCGACTAACTCACATTCACCCAATTTATTCCTATTTAAATCATCTTTTCTAGAATCCTAGAAACTTCTATTAGCCATGGCCTAGAAACTGATGTTCGCAACTTTTTTCTGACCTCCTTCTCTGGTTGGTTAATCATAATTAACATGTGAACTTCTTTATACCTTTTTCTAGAAAGCAGTAGAATGAGGTCTCAGTATCAATTCGTGACAATAACAATATTTGTATAAACCAGTAATACATACAAAACATTATTATTTATTACAAAACATTTATTTGGGGGTATGACAAGAAAAAGTTTGAGAAACACTGACATACATGTTGATGAATAATGACTTTATTAATTTTATAGTTTATAAAATAATATTTTTAGATATCTCAAAGTTTTGCCTATGACAAAATGGCCATGGATTTAGTTGCCTTGAAACTAAATGTAAGAGTATTCTACTAATCATGACAGATATTATGGACTGACAATGGCGGTGCATAAAATGCAAATGTAGTTGTCAATTGCTTAGTGACCAATGTAATTAGGTTCACTTTTTAAAATGAACACCCCCCCTTTTTTTTTTTTAGAATTCTGATTTTTTTTACCCCACCCTATCCTAGTGTGTTGTGTCATTGTGACTTAGTTTCCCTTGGAGACATTTTAGTTTAAATTTAAAAAAAAAAAAAAAAAGAAGAAGAAGAATGTTAATAGATCAAATAAAACTTTTGCCACTGCTACTGGAACATTTGGTTCCAGCTCTGACTTTTATTTCAATTAACACTAAGTCTTGAAAAAAAAATTGGAGGAAAAAAACAACTCATAAGAACTTAAATTTGAACCATCACTAACAAGTGTTCTAGCTCATCATTTTAGTATCAAACAAAGTAGAGTTTTTAAGAACCACTGTGGCATTGTTTTAGGTGCTTAGTCAAAGCATCTGAACGGAAAAAGGGTTTTGAGCACTCTCTACAAACAATTATCCTTTTTTGAAGGCACTGATACTGGTGCCGAATCAAAGTTCTATAATGTTGATACTGTTTTCCACAACTGTCACAGACATATCGTACAGAGCCATCTTTCTGCACTACTTGAAACAGTTTAGCTTTGCCCCGTTTAGAACTGCCTGATGCAACAATCTCTTGCTTAATATTTTCATGAGACAAGAGCCAGTTAAAACTAGAATCTTCTGAAGAACCAGCAAACACTGAAAATGAAATTACAAGTCTCTGAGGAGCCTGTTATTGTGGGAAAAAAAAATCGGCTACATCAAGATTTGAATCCTCCATTCAAAATAATTGAGTAACTGGCACTAGTAATAAAATTTAATTCAGCTGTTTTTCACAGGTGCCATACAAAAAAAAGTATCCTCAACTATACATTCTTAGCACTAACTCCTAAGTTAAGAGAGCTTAAAAAACTTTATTCAAATAATAATAAAACAGAACAGACAAAAAAAATAGCTTTTAACCCTTTTGAGATGGCGCGCCGATTTATCAGCCCAGCCTGGTTTGGCGAAGAAGACGAAAGGCCAATCTATCTGCCATGATAGTTCCTACCAGAGGATTGGCTAGCATGTGTTTGTAACAGCCAATCAGATTAATTCTTACTATTTTTTTTACACATTTGTAGACTGTAATGGCGGCTTCCTTCGCTATTTTTATAAGAAAATTTGTTTACATTGATTTTTTGAAGTTAGCTAGTGATAGGTGAAAATTTCAACATGTCAGATGGTGAAATTGATGAAAGCATACTAATTGAATCTGATTTTTAGTGACTTTGAAAGCCTTAATAATAATGAGAGCTGTATTTAGGAGGGCTTTAGATCTATGTCTAGAATAGATTTAGCACTAGTCGATCTATGATCTAATACTAGGGTTGACGATGCACATCCATGGTAACATCGTTTAGAGTAAGGGGTGAGGAGCTGGATAGAGAATATGCCCCTAGGGATTAGCACTCCATAGAGTGCTTTATGCTTTTATTTTTACTATCAATTTAGTTCAAATGTTTGTCAGGGAGACTAATAAATATGATGCCAACTTTCTGACCAACAAACAGCTCACAAGAAGATCCTTGGGTCATAAATAGGTGTCTGTCACTGTGGCCATAATGAAGACCGTCTCTTTCCATAATATGGGTTGGGGGTTGGGGGGGGGGGGGGGGTTTGAGTAGTAGAATAATGTGAGAGAAGTGTATTCATGGGTCTTGTTTCCCAAATACAAGTATTAGGACTTATCCAGGCCTAAAACTTCTTTACAAACTCTTAAATTTGTTCTTCTGTTCAGTTTTGAAAAAATTTTGTTTGTAAATTTCTGCACATAAATTATGCAAATTCGCTTAGCTAATTTTAATAAATGTTAATATTTCAGTTGAGTTTTATGTGATTTGAAGCAAGAAGAGTGGCCAGGGTGAAAGAGCGCCGAACCAACAAAAAGCTGAGAGAAGAAAAACATACACAAAACTAAGCATTTATCAAATCAATTATTGTTATTTGATTTTAAAAATAATAAATATCTTGCCAATATGCCACAGAAACAATGTTATCAGCTGTGATGTGTCCACAGAAAATGTAATGAAAGTTATCTTTTAATCAAGTAACAACTGTCATCCCAAAACCTCAAACAACCATTTTTTTTCAAAGATTTATTTAAAAACATTACAAATGGTTGCTTTTCCATTTTTTTAAAATAAGAAACATTCTTAGAGATGCCTTCATAATGTATATTCTCTGTGATGGAAATGTACATTATTAGTTCCTATGTGTATCTTATAGATACTAGAGTCATGGTGTGCATTTGAGGTAATGTTTTATTCTTTTATTAGCTAACTTAAATCCTTCTCATAAACAGAGCCAGTAATATATAGGGAAATATATGTCTATTTGAATGTTTAGTTGACATTTGCTTACTAAAAAATGGCTTTTGGAATGGGGGGGGGGGGGGGGGATAAGATCTATTCGCGTGGATCTAGACTACTGATCTATGTCACTAAAATTCGCGGACTTTTCAGGGTGTGAGAGAAATATCTTCACTATATATATTCTAGTGATTTAGCATAAATTTAGAGTCTAGATAAAAGTCGAAGACTTTTCACTGCTGCCTGAATATTATCTTCACTAAATTTACAGAAGATCTAGACTCTAAAGCTAATTCGCTAAAATTTGCGGACTTAAACTCTAAGTCACTAAATTTTGCGGACTTTTCACGGCTGTGTGAGAATTATCTTCACTAGATTCTAGTGATTTCAAGTAAATCTAGAGTCTAGATCTAAGTCACTAAAATTTGCGGACTTTTCGCAGCTGTGTGCGAATTATCTTCACTGAATATACCGTAGATCTAGAGTCTAGATCTAAGTCACTAAAATTTGCGGACTTTTCGCGGCAGTATGCGAATTATCTTCACAGGATATACCGTAGATCTAGAGTCTAGATCTAAGTCACTAAATTTGCGTGCTTTTCACTTCTTTGTGCTAATTATCCTCACTAGACTCTAAGTGATTTAGCGTAAATCTAGAATCTAGCGTATTTCTAGAGTAATCTAGACATTAGATGTATCGAGATCAATAAATTGACTAAAATTCACTGATTTTTCATGTTAGGTGCGAATTATCTTCACTAGATCTAACTTAAATCTAAATCTAGATACTATTACTAGATACTAGCTAGATCTAGAAGATTTACCGACTTTCCATGCGAAGTCACTCTTACACTTACAAGAAGAAGATTTTAGGTGAGGGAGGGCCCGGAGGGGTGAAGCCTACAAATTAGTCTGGTAATTGCTCTATTAATAGACAACAGTCACTACAGACTAGATCTAGCGGGTCTTTAGTGGTAACAATAAATGGAAACAAACATTTCTACGCTGACTTCAGAAAAATACTGCCAGGTGAAATGCTTGCTTGAGCCAAGGCCATCTTCAATCACGAGGTCGCGCTTCACAAGTGGGTGAAAGGCGGTGTAGAAGCGTCACTGGTCAGCTCATTAACACAGCCAGCCCGTAAGGTCATGCGATCAGAATGCCTAGTTACGCTGTTGTTTGTAAAAAGTGTTCCGTCTTCTTGGCACCAAATGTGCAAAAAGTCTCCGTCTCAAAAGGGTTAAGACATATTTAGGGCTAGCCCTACATACTTCAATACAGGCTTTTTGTTTTATAAATATAGTTTTAGAAGGGGAAAAATGAAGTGCTATACACATGCAGTTTTCACTTTGAAGAAATAAAAGCTAAATGTATTGTCTTGTCATGTAAAAGACATGAAGAGATGTCATACAAAAGTTAAAAAAAAAACTGCTGGTAACTTCTAATCTTATTGTTTAATATTAAAAGTTAACCATAAACTTTCTAGCTCTTTGTTAGTGTACTAAAGGCTTTTTTGATTTAAATCAAATAGTTTAGAACAACTATATAAATAACATACAGAGTGATGACGGCACATGTATTTAAAGGATACATTTAAGACAGAAATTTACCACCAACTAAGCATAAAACTCTTAAATGTGTATTTCTTTAAAAAAAAATTTTTTTTATTTTTAGTACTGATTACTAATTGTTTAATTATAACATCCATAAATTTGACTGCAACTAACTAAATATTTAATACTGTATAAACAAACTTACTGGATGGATCACCAGCACCCTCTAAAGAAGCACTAGAATATGAATCAGATTGATGAGAAGCAGCAGCAGTAACACCTGAGTAATTAGAAGAATTTGGATGCATCATGACAGGATAAGCTGTTTGCTGATGTTTACCTCGAGGAGCAGAGCCTAAAAAAAAAAAAAGGAAATACAAGAATTAAAAAATATTACTCCATATTTATCAGATAAAATTGTAAAAAAAAAAAATATCTGAAAATGACAAGACTCGCCCTTGGGTAGAAGACATAAATATCCCTTTCTAACCTTGTGATTTAAGTGGATAGATGATAAAGCTCATTGGTTTCTATGGCCCAATGATCAATAAGGGTATCAATGATCAACTACATTTTATTCCCCAATGTATGTCAGGTACCCATTAGAGTTAGGTATACTCAAGGTTGTAGTAGAAATCTCTAGATAAAAAACCTAGTCTTCACTCAGATTAGAATTTGAGATTTCCCAGTGTGGAAGCCAAGTGCTTTACAACTCCGTCACCATGCCCCACAACAGTACGGCAAGATCTATCTTTATATTTAAGAAGAAATTATGTGACAATTAAAAATTTAAAAGGCAATAGTACTACATGAGCATATGACAACATGTTTGTTTATAGGTAAATGGATATTTTAAGTCTTTCTACTAAACACACTTATATATATATCTATAAGCAGGAATGTAAGGAACAAAAACCCATTTTGCCCACACACAAAATAAAAAAAAACAACAAGCAAACATGTAAACAAAGTGGTACAAAGACTTTGCATTTATTTCCATCAAATAATAATTTAGCATTCTGTTATTATATGAAAATCTTAAATGGCCACACAAGAGATGAACCAAACAGAAAGCGATAATTTGAAATAAAATTTAAAACAAAAGAAAAGTAGAAGCTAACATGGCATGGAAAAATCAAATCCAATGATTTTTTATTTTTTTTACTACATTTAACAGGCTCAATGTTACTGCTAGCTAAATATCAAGTAAAAAAGACCTAACTTAAGTATCATTTTACAATCTTGTGGGTCAGCGCTCAAGTGACATTAGTGGCATCAACTTTATAGGGCTGCTTTAATGTTTCTTTTTTAAAATTATTTTTAACAAATTTTGGATTTTTAAAAAATAATTAATACAGTGGAACCTCAAGAAATGAGCTGCTAATGAGTAATTCGAAATACGAGCAGCGCCAAGAGCAAAATCTGTTCGTTTTATGAACAATAATTCGAGTTACGAGTCGAGCTTAATAGCTAAAACATCGGAGTTGAGCTTAATAGCTAAAAAACCTATCGACAATGATCGCGCTAAATCGGATCTTTCCGCTCTCACTCAGAAATAGGAACCATAATTGCCAGATCAAGAAAATGGGGAGAAGTTGCCTCAGCCACTACTTGGACAAAAACAGCAGATTTCGACCATTCGCACATATCACAGCGCTTAACAAAGGCTCGTCTCGGTAGTGTGAGTGTTGTAGCTAGTGTGTTTAGTGATTTTAATCGGAATTATTCTTGTGCCTCATGGGTTATAAGAAAATCAACATAAGTGCAAAGTCAAGTGTTATGAAGAAGAGGATGATATCCATCGAAACGAAGCAGTGTTGTTTTGTTTATGCTGTTAATAAAGTGCTGTTTACGTAGCCATAGTTCTGTGATGTCAATTCGTCCTCCCTCCCCCTCACCTGCAATCGGTTAGCCGCAGTCGTCAGCCACCCAGATACTATTCTGTACATTTACCATTACTTTACATACATTTTATTGATATCTTTTCTGCATTTCTCATTTCATTATTTATTTTATTGTTTAAGTATACGTGTTACGTGTACATTTATTAATTCATAACGTCTTTTTCAGCATTTAGGTAACTTTGGGACTTTATATAGGGTTAGAACCAATTAATTAGGTTGACTTTATTTTATATAGGAAAAATTCGTTCGAGATACGAGTAGATCGACTTACGAGCTCGGGTCTGAAATGAATTAAACTTATATCTCAAGGTTCCACTGTAGTAAATTTGCACTACAAATGTAAATATTTTGTTGTTTGGTTGTGTCAATTTGCTTCCCTGCTCATTATGTGGTGACTGCATAGAAATGTCTATAGAGCAGCTATCGGAAATGAGTATCTAATAAGCTAAAAAAAAAAAAAAAAAAACATTCAGTAGTTGTCTTAAAAGAATTAAAAAGGCCTCAGTGGGGATAATACAAAAACTCATCAGTCAATCTTAATTCACCATACTGTTACTTGAAATAGGAAGAGGGTGCCTACCCAAAAAATAAATGGCCTCCCTATGATGCATGACCTTACCTATCTAACCCTTAAATACAATCATCTATCTCTGTTGATAACGTTAACTTTACACACAACACTCCCCCATAAATATTGTGATTAATAAATTATTGCATATTTATAGATTATTACATATATTTAAAAAGGTTATCCATGACAATATCCACATTTAACTAGAGAAATCATTCATTCATGTTCTTTGATTGTAATATCTAAAATCTTACCCTCCAACACAAATAAATGATGACAATTTTAGAACCATAAAACTTAGCAACAAAAAAAGTTTAGAAAAACTTACCCGATGACTGATTAGCACCTGCATAAGCACAACTATTCTGCTGACTTGACATATATTCTTCTTTAACTATACTGATATCTGGGTCAATAACAGGTTTTTGATCTAGATCAGAAGAATTTTGTTCAAGAAAATTTGAAGAATAATTTTGACTGTCATCTTCCTCACCACCAGATTGAAATACATTAGGGTTATCATAGTCTTCACTTCCAACACCGCTGTTAATTAAAGGACTAGGTGGAATGTCTGATCTACTTATTTTTGTTGAAGGTCCACCTGAGTCTTGATAACGTGTGGACGGTGACATGTGCTTAGAGGCAGGACTTCCACTTTTACCACTACTCAAGTTTCTACGAAGTGGAGGTGTTCGAGGGCGCTTTGAGCCAGGAGTAAATGTAATGTCTTGTGTACCGCCACGTGGAGTATTTCTAAATGACCCCATTGTTCCTACATTTGTACTATTTGGTACTGTTGGCCCTGAATCTTCCATAACAATTGTGTCTTCATTTTGCTTTTCAGATTCTGGTATTTTTTTAGGCAAAGGTTTAGGTTTTTCAGCAGGCTGTGCATGAAAACTGTTACTGATGAAGGTGATTGAATTGTCATTTTTACAAACCTTTTCATTTAATACATAGTCAACTTTTTTGCCGGTATCACTGTCAACATTAATGTAGATATGCCCTATAACCTCTACACCTTTGTCAAAATCAACATAACCATTACACAAAGATTGTAAAAATTTGGCTAAGGAGGCTATAAATTTAGATGATGAATCAAAATCCATTTCTAGAAATAGGCTTGTTAATCTGAAAAACAAAAAAAGAAATAATGTGTAAAAAAAAAAGAAGGATCAAATGCCTCAGACATGCCTACCCTCAATAACCAGAATGTGAAAACTTAGCAGACCTGCCTACCAAAAAAAGTCCAAATGCGTAGCGCTAATGGTCAAAATGCGTATTTTGGCACCAGAATGCGTAACACTTACGCGATCCACTATTTTGTCAAATATATATATAATATTAGATCGAGATGTCATGATTAGATCTACAATCTAAATCTAGATCAATACGACAATAGAGATGATATCTAGACTAGATCTGGATCTATGTCTATATAATGAATATAATCTACTCTAGATCTGGGCTCAAGAGTGTTACTGATGCTGTGTATCCACTACAAACGTAGGTCTACTCCAAACTTTCGTAGGCCTACCTTCATCCTTGATCTATTCTATACTAAGACTAAGAATCTAGTCTAGATGGTAGTAGATGTTATCGATCTAGAAATAGAATCATGACATAACGTAATGACTAGTTAGATCTATTCCTGTATAACAAGATATCTAGATTCTAGATCTAGAATCCAGAACTAGATCTAGACTAGATATCTACAATGTCACTCAATGTGTTTTGAATCGATAGCACTTTGATATTTTTTTCTATACAAATGAATACAGGAATCAGGGATTCAACATAATTTCTACTAATGAACTTACAAAAAAAAAGTCACGTTGGTGTATCAGCTAACTGATGGTACCAACCTGGTACCAACCCTCCACTCCCTCACTCTCGCGTTCTTCATTTCTAGACTAAATCTAATTGCTTTTAAGAACCAATCAACGTATAGATCTGGACACAATGTGTCCCCCCCCCCCCCCCCACAGGATGGCTTAGCGTGACCTCCGTGACCGCTGGTAAGCTAGTCAAGAGAGGGAGAAAAAAAAGGATACGAAATGCGTAACGCCGCGGGTTAAATGCGTATTTGCATACTGGCGCTGACAGTCATTTTTGGGAGATTTTGCGTAACAAATACGCATTTTGCGTAATGGTAGGCAGGTCTGACTTAGGTTTATTTTAAGCTAATGTTGTCTTGAATTTTAGAATTAACAAATTTGTTTAATTTTCTTTATAAATACTCAAAAGTGCAAAAATAGTCTTTTAGATAAATTTTAACTTTCATGGACATGCCCTTTTTATTTAATGCATAAAGTTATAAGGCACTATCTTCGATTCCGAGGATTAAGGATGAATGCAGCATTTCCAAACCCAGTTGCAACTTATAGATTTTGTCACATCTAATTCATTGTGCAGACAAAGCCATGTTTTCCTTGTAATAGAGAAAAGCAGATTGGCTTTGAAAGAAACAACAAAAGCTCTCACGAAGGTTGCAGGACACATGGATCTAAAGATGAACCCTTGCTAAAGACATGTATAATTTGTTGATATTTATAAATTAGTTAATGTAATGTAAATATTTCCAGTAACACACTGTTTACAAAGATATTTCAATAAAAAAAAATTTTAGCATCCAAAAGTTATTTAGCTAGATAAATAATTTAATATTAGAACTTGACATATTTATAGCATGAACCTAACTAACCAAATATACTACCTCAGCTGTTTCTGCTCTTGCTATCTTATTTAAATAAAAATATTCTGATACTTACAAAATATGTAAATATAATGAAAAATAAAAGTTAACCATTAATTAGCAATTCTGCTTTAAAACCACATGACGGAAAAAAACAAAACAAAAAACAATTGAGCTCTTCATTGATATCAGCTTTTCATTGACAGGGTTAGCAGCACTTTTCCATGACAAAATTTTAGGAGGTTTTTTAAGGATGAAATGTATGATGTTTATATATATATAGTGTATGTGTGTCCTGCCTGTTTGTTATACATTGTAAAACATACACAAAACTATGCATTTATCAAATCAATTATTGTTACTTGATTTTAGAAATAATAAATATACATAAAATAAATAAACATCCCACCCAGAACAGAAATAAAGTCGTGGTATGTCCACAAAAAAATGTAATGAAAGTTATCTATCTTTTACTCAAGTAACAACTTGACTGTCATCCCAAAACCTCACAAACAGCCTTTTTTTTTTTCAAAGATATATTCAAGAACATTACAAATGGTTGCTATTCCATTTTTTTTAAAATTAGAAACATTCTTAGAGATGCCTTCATAATGGGTATGTATACTCTGTGGTGGAAATGTACATTTTTAGTTCCTATGTGTATCTCCATAGATCCTGAGTCATGATGAGCATTTGAGGTTATGTTTTATTATTTTATTAACTGCGCTTAAACCCTCCTCATATACAGGCCTATTTGTATGTTTAGTTGACATTTGCTTAGTTAATAATATTTTGAATGGGAGGGGTATTGTACCTATTAGAGTTTTTTTTCTTCTTTGAAGTAAAATTTTTTTTTTTTATTAACTATGTAGTTTCCCTGGCTTTTACAACCGAAATAACTTTAATGGACTTCTCACAGCTGTGTGCAAAATATTTTTGTTAAATCTACAGTAGATCTAGACTCATGATCCAAGTTACAAAATTGGCTGACTTTTCACGGCCGTGAGAGAATTATCTTCACTATATTCTAGTGATTTAGCGTAATTCTAGACCAGTGTTTCTCAAACTCTGTGCCGCGGCACACTAGTGTGCCGCCGAAGATTTGCAGGTGTGCCGCGGGAGTTTTCAGAACGCCACACATGCAGCGTTACACAGTCTGCCTTTTATTAAATTTTTATTTTACGTTGCGATGACATTCCCATTTGAAACGACCAGTAATAGCAGTGGGTCGCTCCATAGTGACGGAAAGGGCTGTTAGCTCTTCAGGTTATGGAGTTGTCCACTATACATATATATTATTATAACGACTCAAATGTAGGCCGCCTTTGCAGACGCACAGCAGTTCTTGTAACGATAATAATAAGCGATGTGTTTCATGTAAATTGTTTAGGTGTATGCTAATAATAACAAATTATCGATTAGCATTATTCATTGTTATCCATGGAGAAATACGTTAGCAAGAATGAAACTGCGAAAGCGTTAAATGAAAAGCAAGGAACCAAACGAAGGTACAAAGAAGATTGCCTCGGATATGGTTTCATATCTTCTGGACCTGAAGATTCTCCATTGCCATTCTGTCTGATCTGTAATGCAACTCTGTCGAATGAGGCGCTTGTTCCAAGCCAATTGAAGAGACACTTGGAAACAAAACATCCAGATGTAAAAGCGCAACCTAAGGAATACTTCGAAAACATCAAGACTCAACAAAATAAAAAAGCTTAGAATCTTACAAACTATCTAAAGCTGCCAGAAAAGGGATTGATTGCAAGTTATAAGGTTGCTTGCGTTATTGGCAAAACGCAAGAAAGCACACACAGAGGCTGAATCAGTCATTGCACCAGCTTTAGCAATAGTTGTTAAAACTAGCCTTGGACCCGATGCCGCCAAAAAGTTTTAAAAGTTCCTTTGTCAAATGATACTATCTCGCGCAGAATTGAAGCCTTACCTTCAGATTTACAAGATCAAATCTGCGAACACTTCGACGTGACTGACGATGAGGTGTCTCTGCTGTGGTCTCTTCAAGTTGATGAATCCACTAACGTTAGCGGCAAAGCCCAGCTGCTAGCTTTTATTCGGTTCATAAAGGATGAAAAATGTGTCAACGAATTCTTTTTTTTGCAAAGACTTACCAACTACGACCGAAGGCGAAGATATTTTCAAAGTGGTAAACGAAAACATTTTGCTATTCAAACTACAGTGGAGAAAAACTGTGTCAGCGTTTGCACCGATGGCTGTCCTTCCATGCAGGGAAATAGAAAGGGATTCGTCATTCTTGTGCGTCAAGAAAATCCAAATGTATTAGTTGTTCACTGCATAATCCACAGAGAAGCTCTTGCCTTCAAATCTTTGTCGAAAAATTTGATGTCTGTTCTCGATCAAGTGATTGAAGTTGTAAACTTCATCAAATCTCGACGGCTCGCATCCCGACTTTTCTCAGAGCTTTGTGAAGCAATGGATTCAGACTACAAATGTCTCCTGTATCACACCAACGTTCGTTGGCTCTTCAGGGGAAAAGTGTTAAAGCGTGATGTCAACTCAAGGCTGAGCTGATTTCATTCTTGGAGGCTGAAAAAAAAAGACTTTGGATTTTCTATTCATGACGAGATCTGGTGTATTAAGGTGATATTTTTCTCTGATTTATTTGACAAATTAAATTCATTGAATTTACGTCTTCAAGGACCATCGGAAACCATCATCACTGCATCCTCAAAACTGAAGTCATTTGGTGAAAAATTGTCTTAGTGGCAAAGTAAGATCTCGAAGGGACTCTTCGACTGCTTTCCTACTTACACTGAATGTGCTTCAAATAAAGAAATCACCCCCAAAATTCTGGACACTTTGACACAACTGCAGTCAGCATTGCAGCATTACTTTCCAACAGTAAGAATTAATGAGTATGGATGTGTCAGCTATCCATTTGGAAACAATGAAGCTACAAATCTGACAACTGAAGAAGCAGAGCAGCTCATTGATTTAAAGAACGATGCAGTTCTTAAGTCAAGTTTTGCCGAGAAAAGCCTGGATAAGTTTTGGATTTCAATCAACAAGTTATATCCTGCAATCAGTTTAAACGCAATCAAAATAATTCTTCCATTTGCATCTTCATGGTTTTGTGAGTTTTGATTTTCAGCAATGACTGAAATCAAGTCTAAGAAAAGAGACAGCATTTGCTCTCAAAAACATTAAATGTAATACTTAAAAACAGGTAAAATCTTTTTTTTTCTTTTTATTATAAAACAACTGTTGCTCTTCTTGGTGTGCCGCGAAATTTTTGTAGTTTTTTTACTGTGCCGCCAGACAAAAAAGTTTGAGAAACACTGTTCTAGACTGTAGATCTAAGTCACTAAAACTCGCAGACTTTTCACGGCTGATTGAGAATTATATTCACTACATTCTAGTGATTTAGCGTAAATCTAGAGTCTGTCTTAGCTTATCTAGGGCAACCCCTACAATACCTTGCTTATGTCGATGACATTGCCTTATTGGGTAAAGAAACCTCTGACATTGCTAGAGCCTTCACACAACTAGAAAAGCATCTCGACCAGCAGGACTTGAGGTCAATGACAGTAAAACCAAGTACATTGCAATGACAAGAGACAATTAAACAGAGGGACAATATGTCAAAATCTAAGACCACGAATTTGAAAACATCCAAATTTTCAAAATTTGACCTACTAACAGAAATAAAGGAAAGAATAGCAGGAGGCAACAACAGAGCATTTTATAGCATCCATCATTTACTTAAGAGTAAAACAATTTCAAGGAAAACCAAGAAAATAATATACAAAACCATAATAAGAACAGCAGCAATGTATGGAAGTGAGACCTGGACACTGACTAAGACATCTGAAAATTTAATTAGTACTTGGGAAAGAAAAATCTATGGAGCCATACAGGATGAAACAGGGTGGAGGACATGCACTAACCATGAGATATATCAATAGTACGGCTGGCTAACTGTAATTACTTTACACACTAAGTCATAAATCATAAACAATAATAACAATGGCCTAGTTTCCACACAACTATGTCTGGACCAGTGAAGCAGGTAGATAACATCTCAAATAGCTACGAGACCAAGACTTGTCAATTTTTAGTGTCCGAAAAACCCAAATTAAAATGCCAATATCTTATTAACAGAATAAAAGTTATAGAAAATATTTTGCATACGTTTTTTTTTAAGCATAATAATTTATATTACAGAAAACAAGTATTAAAACAGTTTCTGTGATTGACCCCAAATAGCTATGTGGAAAAAAAAAACGGAAGCGCAGAAGACCAATAAATAGAGATTGCGTTTTTTATGTTTTTTTTAACATAGGCAGCACTTGGAAATTTATTACACTTCTGAATGAAATGTGAGAAGTATAAGGCTAGCAACAAAGAGTTTATAAATGCTAAAAATAAACTGAGGAAAGCAATAATTGAAGGGAAAAAAACATACAAAGAAAAAATTGAGAATTTCTTTGCAAATAACAACTCAAAACAATGCTGGGAGGGATTAAAGAAAATAACAGGCTGCGCCTCAAAACGAGAACAAATTTCAGTGGCTGATGATGAGAAATTCGCCAACGAACTAAATTATTTTTATTCTCGTTTTCACAAAGAAGATTTTGTTGATCGACACAAAGAACTTTTCAACACTCTGTCCAAAGGAAAACAAGAGCCCTACGTAAATTTTGTAACTGAGGATGAAGTGACATTGTTATTTAAAAGAGTAGACGTAATAAAAGCTTCTGGACCAGATAAAATTAGTGGCAAGCTGATCAAGCTACGTGTGGAGTAAATCTCTTCTATCACATCTTTAACCACTCATTGCAAACGTGCATAATTCCACAAATCTGGAAAACTTCAGAGATCATACCAGTGCCAAAGAAACCAAAAATAGATTGCTTAAATGATTTCCCCCCAGTAGCACTAACACCTATTGTTATGAAATGTTTTGAAAAATATATGCTTAAACAACTTGTAGCAAAAGTCAATAACAGCCTAGAACCTCACCAATTTGCATACAAAGCAGCTAGAGGAACTGAGGATGCCATTCTATTGCTTTTGGATCAGCTTTATAAGCATCTCGATATACCCAAAACATATGCACGAGTCCTCTTCGTAGATTTCTCCTCGGCTTTCAATACCATACAGCCACATCTAATGATAAACAAACTGAGTAACTTAAATGTAAGCCCTTACGTCAAGCATGGGTTCTAAACTTTTTAACCCAACGGCCCCAGTATGTTAAAGTCAACAACACCAAATCGTCAACTCGAGTACTATGTACGGGTGCTCCACAAGGTTGTGTACTTTCTCCTGTACTATACACTCTTTACACTAATGACATAAGAAGCATCTATGACTCAGTTAAACTCATTAAATTTGCTGATGATATTGCCATAGTCGGTCTTATTTCAGGAGACGAAACTCAGTATCGAAGCTCAATAGTAGAGTTTACAAACTGGTGCACCAACAACTTTCTAGAACTGAATGTCACAAAAACTAAAGAACTGATAATAGATTTTAGAAAGAAAAAACAAACTATATGTGAACTGCAAATAAACACTACATCTATAGAACAAGTAAACGCATATAAATATCTAGGCGTTATCATCAACAAGCTTTCATAGGAAGACCACCTTGGAACTCTGACAAAGAAAACAGCCCAGCGACACTTTTTTCTATACAAACTCAATAGCTTGAAACTAAACAAGAAGATCCTTGAGACTTTTTACAGCGCGACTATACAAAATCTGCTAACATACGGAATAACTTGTTGGCAAGGCAACGCCTCATCTAAACTGTTGCGACGTCTAGAAAACATCATTAAAAAAGCATCCAAAATTACACTCACAACATTACCACATTTAAAGGAACTTTTTGAACAAAAGTGCCTAAGAAAAATCGAAAAAATCTTGGAAGACAACGGCCACCCGCTCCATCAGAACTACATCAGGTCGTCGTGAAGTGGGCGACTGCTGTCAATCAAAACAAGAACGGAGCGGTACAAAAACTCGTTCGTACCTCACTCGGTCAGACTCTATCACCGCCACTCATTGATCAGGGAACACGAAATGCACCAAAATACCTGTGTGTAGTCGCTGAATGAACTCTTTATGTTGTCTGTTGTATTTATGTGTATTTTTCTGTTGTGTTGTCTTCATATGAGAAAAGAGTCCTTGTAATCACAACAAATTTCCGTAAGGATCAATAAAGCAGTCTTAGTCTTTAAAGTTGTGTTATCGATTACTTTAGACAATGGCCTAATAAATGCTTGAGGAGGATTTTTTTTTTAAAGTTAAGTACGTTTTTTTTTTTTTACTTATAATGAAAATAACACTTTTTTTGTTTTCACCAATACAGAAGTTAGGATAGAGAACAAAGGTTAATTTTTTTTTCATATTAGTTATCATGCCTGGCCATAATTCTACCAAGTTTTATCGCTGTAAGTCTTACGTGGCGCTTACAAAGTGGAAAATGCCATTTACCAAAGAAAATAATGGCCATGGGCAGTTTTTTTGAGGTTTGGTGTTTTGAAAAGCCTAATATTCTGCATATATTATATTCCAATAGTTTTTGTGTACTAAACACCTTCACACAAAGAGTGAGGAATTTTAAAGCGCATTTGAAAAAAAACATTTTTTCAGACGATTTTGATCCCGCTTTTTAAATATTGTTATTTTTCGCCATCTCAACGCCACTATTTTGTCCACACCTCTCTGGGTCACTCTGACATTTCTTGAAGATCAAGACCCGATAATTTGTTTTATTTCCTTCAATATTTACATTCTAAACAGGTAAAGTTCATAAATATAAATGAAATCAGCTTTGTGAGCTAGAAATTTACTACTAATACTAGATCTACTATTAAATTTCTTGTTTAATAAGTAGATCTATCGTCTACGAAACTAGATTCCAACTTTTTAACTTTTGAGCTGGGGGTGTGTGTGTCTCACCGGCTTAGCCTTAGTCAGCGACAAGCTCTCCTCTCTCTTGTTTCATGTCAACCGATGTTAGGGGTAGGTCAAAACACCACCAAAAAGAAAATCATAACTTTCTGTTTAACATACAGTCATAATTTAAAATTTATACTTATACACTTATCTTATAGTATAAAGAGTCTAGTTACTAGTATACACACCATTGGCATTGGAAAGTTCTACTGTTCTAGAAAGTATTTTAATGATGTACTGACAAAAAATTGTTTTTTCAAAGATGAATTGTTTATTTCACATCCCTACCCCAAAGTCAATCAAGACAAAGCCTCACTCACACTCTTCAGTCAAATCAAGTTCAGAGTATTCAGACTCGGTCTTAAAAAAAATATTGGATTTCTAGTAATTCTAGATTGAGTCCTAATCCATCAATGAATTCAATGACCGTCACCATGTGTTTATCTAGTGATGATTCGGGTAACTAGCCTAGTTTCTATATGACTGCTTTAATTTTAGAAAGAAATAGACTATCTGCGGCTTGGCTAAGTCTTTTAACATTTTTACTTAATTTTAAGAGCTCAAATTTCTGAACTTGAAGGGTTAACAAATAAAATAGATCCGCTACTCTCAGTACAAGATCTCTAGTAAATTCAGTTGCAGTCTAAATCTAACATAAAATAGATCTAAGTCTTCTTTAAGCTAGATGTATAGAGCATTTTTATCTAATTAATTGCAATTACTTAGCCAATTAGTTTAATAGACTCTAGTCTAGCTATTATGATGTTAAAGAGTCTTACACTTACAAAAATAGTAAATAATGTTTCTTCCATTAAAAGAAATGCAGGTGTCCCCGCGTCTTACATGAACTTAATGATAGAAATGCCAGATTTTTGTTCAAATTTAAACATAAATTGTTGCCAAAATTTAATTTCCAGTCTCGAGATATCTTTTCTATCAAACATTTCGTAGAAATTATTTATTTAAATACTTGTTTATAATAATACTATGTGTATCACTTATTTCCCCCAACCATAAGCCTTAGAAAATAGTCCTACATACAATACAATAGTCCTACATCTCAATCCGCCCCCATACACCAGTGTAGTCAATTGAGATTTTGAGGTTAACCTAACTTTTTCCAACAAAGTACCAAATCTACAGTGACCCAACTCCATGAGCATAGCATGCGGGGGGGGGGCAAACCCCCTATTTACTTCTATTGTTTTGAGGTTGAAACCCCTAGCTTCCAAATAAATCAAATAATTTCACCAAATTATGTGAGCGTAGCCAAGGGGGATTTGTTGTTCAATCCCCTATAAACATGCCCATTATTGCCCAGTATCAGTTTTGATTAGGGTTATCCCCCTTTGCCCTAATTGCAGCCCTAAATAGCCCAAATGGTCCCCTAATGGGCGCGGGTACCGTTTGCACATTGGCGTCATTAGGTTCCCATTAGGGTCCAATATGGGCAACCCTAATCGTGCTAATATCGGCCCAGAATGGGTAAAACCACTTCCGGATTCATTGGAGATTTCCAGAATCGCGACATAATCAAGCCAATACTAGCCCCAATGGTTTAGTAACTGAGATTTTCATTGGGGTTTAATTAAGTGAAAACGTTTATTATGCAGTTATGGTTCCGTTACTAGTCCTAATGGTTCAGTAATTACTGTATTATTAGGGTTTAGTTAGGGATAGCCCTTATTGCACCAAGATCACCTCTTCCAAAGAAAAAGCACTTAAACAACTACATGCAGTCACCAGATTCCATATTCTATGTGCGTAGACCAATAGCCAGAGGGATTTTGAGGTTCATTCCACCCTGCCCCTTGCATAATCGGGGGGGGGGGGGAGATGAGGATACTTCCCTCCCAATTAGAAAAAATAAGTTTCAACCTCCCCCCCCCCCCTTTTTAATAAAAGTCACTGGGTTTTATTAATAAAGAAAACATGCGAGAATTCAAGAAACAGTATCAGCAAAACTAAAGCAAACAACTTTTACCAAATTCCACGAGTGAGCGCCGGGGTGGGGGGGTACCTCACTCAAAATAAAGCAAAACTTCATTACTAAATTCCATAAGCGTAGCCGGCCGGGGGGAGGGGGGTTAAGTTCAGCTACAGTCACCAAATTCAATGAGAGTAGCTGGTAGTGTGTGTTTGTAGGGGGGGGGGTGAGGCTCCCTTGCATGCTCCCACCCCACCCCCAACAACAACAAAACTAAAGCAAAACAATTACCGATGACATTCAATTCACCCCCCCTCCCCCCCCCCCCCCCAAAATATATCTCACACTTATTGATCTGTTTTCTATTTTCTATAAGTAACTGGGATCCATTAATAAAGTAAATCTACGAGAATTCAAACCATAGCATGAGAAAAACTAAAGCCAACTAAAGAATGAAACATTTCACATTTGAAATGGTTCACAGACCAATGGCTCACCGACAAATCGTTGATGACTATTGAAGAACGTAAGTTTTTGCTGCTGTTGTTGTTTGTAAGTTTTATTTTGTTCACATACTGTGCCCATGTTCTAGAAAGAAGAACGAGCTAAGATTAAGGCAAATCTTCTGAAAGAGCTAGCAATCGAAAATTCTTGTAAATAATAGGGCCTACCCAAAAAAATGTTATAATGTGTTTACTCGTATTTGATTAGAGTAACACCTTTAATAAAATAACTTAATTTAGTTAGAGATTTAAAAGTAAAGTAGCAATTCCTAGTGCTATTAGAACTTGGAATGGGTTGCTTGAGTCAGGAAAACCAATGACTTGGCAGAATTTAAGTCATTGATTGGATATGCATGACTACATTGAGCTAATAACACGCGTAGGACGTAATCATCATCTTTTTTTTTTTTTTTTGAAGTAACGTCTGTATTATATAAGATAAGATGTAGGCCTACTTTTAATGTAAAGAAATTATATAAAGACGCGACGAGACTATTAATAAACAAGATATTAATATTCTGAGAATCATTTGGTTGGTAAACCGATTGTCCCAAATGATTTGTCGGTAAACCGTTTGTCTATAAACCATTTCACAGTTATTTGTTTCCTACCAGTCGCTTGCCTCCATTCATAAAGTGCTGTGATTAGCAGATTTGATATTTGATCTACATATTTAAAATTTGTTTTTAGAAGAAGAATAGTAAAAAAATTGCTATGAAAATGCATTTTTAAAGTTCTGAATACAGGAATAACTTTTGTCAGAAGTGCAAAAGAAAAAATGAATTAATTAATTACCCTTCCCTTGAACAAAATCTTGGAGATAAGCTTAAATTCGTATAATCGTCTGGGCTTATTGCGCTGGTTGATTATAGAGGACTTGGTAATGTGGAGATCAAACAATCATCTGTTTAAATATGTTATCCTGTGTTAGTGATATTTCTCTGGTTACTTGAAACTTTCAAGATATGGTTACGTCACAAATAAGGTGCGTGATCTGATTCGTGTCGTGTCACATCTAAATTGGTAAAGTAAGGTGCGTGATCTGATTCGTGTCGTGTCACATCTAAATTGGTAAAATAAGGCGCGTGATCTGATTCGTGTCGTGTCACATCTAAATTGGTAAAATAAGGCGCGTGATCTGATTCGTGTCGTGTCACATCTAAATTGGTAAAATAAGGCGCGTGATCTGATTCGTGTCGTGTCACATCTAAATTGGTAAAATAAGGCGCGTGATCTGATTCGTGTCGTGTCACATCTAAATTGGTAAAATAAGGCGCGTGATCTGATTCGTGTCGTGTCACATCTAAATTGGTAAAATAAGGCGCGTGATCTGATTCGTGTCGTGTCACATCTAAATTGGTAAAATAAGGCGCGTGATCTGATTCGAGTCGTGTCACATCTAAATTGGTAAAATAAGGCGCGTGATCTGATTCGTGTCGTGTCACATCTAAATTGGTAAAATAAGGCGCGTGATCTGATTCGTGTCGTGTCACATCTAAATTGGTAAGATAAGGCGCGTGATCTGATTCGTGTCGTGTCACATCTAAATTGGTAAAATAAGGCGCGTGATCTGATTCGTGTCGTGCCACCAAATGTATCGCTCTTTCTCTTTTAATCTGCTGCGCACGCTGTCTTGTCAGACATTTTCTTAAAGGTTTCCAATGTGTTATTCCTAGCAAGCCAGTTCAACTCTCAATGATTTCATGCGAGTCTTTTCATACAACTAACATTTCACTCTTTCATGATAGCATTTCTAGAAAAATGATTTTGGAAATTCGGAAACATTTTTAATTTTGAATATTTTGTATTTTTGGATAATTTTTCTAAATGTTATGTGTTAGGGCCTACGTGTGTGTGTGGGTGTGTGCATATTGGTCGATGTCATTTTAGAAGAAGTGGTAGCAATAGCAGCAATTAAAAGAGAGAGGGGGGGGGGAATGGAGACTCAGTCGGAATGTTGAATGGAGAGAACTGTGCATTATAACTGTCTTGATGTAGTTTTATATCAACTTGTATTTCTACGGTCTTGGTTGCTGAGGGGGTGGATCTCGGTGAAGACTTTGATTTTTTTAGGACGCCCTAGAGTCACCCAAGTCTAACAAGTACCTGACATCCTTTGGGGAAAATAAAGGCTGTAGGACGTTCTACTGGCCACACTACACCATCGTTAACGGTTGGCCATAGAAACAGTTAACCTAAACATCATCTGTTATAGATCGCAATGTCTGAAAGGCATATATATACTTTACTTTTACATATTCATACACTACATGTAGCCTGGAAATATTTGTTTATAAAAATGAGGTTTATTTAAAAAAAAAAAAGAAGAGAGAGAGAGAGAGGGGGAGAGAAATATTTTGAGATTTTCCTTTAGATTAATTATGACTGCATCCAAGACATCTAGTCCACACCTCCCGCTGAACGACGGTGTAAGGTGTTGCGCAAGGTTCAAATCCTGGAAAATCAAGACCAGAGCGCAAACTACACGAAAAGGCAGCCATATCCTGCTTCTTGTCACTAGTAGGCCTTCAATCAAGCCTAACCCTACTCGAGACAAGTCGCTTTTCGTCTTGTCTTTGTAAGTTGTTTGGCTTTAAAAGCCAACGTGGCAGACGCGACGACTAATGTCACTGACCTAAAAATGAATAAGAGCTGAGAACAAGAAATAGGATTTTAACTAGATTTCAATTCTAATTAGTTTAACTTTGTATATCTAACAATATTTTATTAGAATCAAAAGATCTATATTCTACTATGTGTCGTATATGTGATGACGTAAGATAGACTCGTACATTAAAGTAATTTAAAATTAGATGTTATAAATTGATAAACCTAAATCCAGTCCATGTTTTGTTAACAATAAAACAAAGTCTATTGAAATGATAATCTTGTATCTCCTAAAAGTAATCTAATTGTTGAAAGTAGAGAAAAAAACAACATAGCTCTGTGTATTATATAAGAAAATTTTGGTAAATTTAGATCTAAACATTTATTTTTTTTAAAGTCCTTTCTTTTTGTGTGCTACATATTTTAATTATAATTTTGCGCATGCGCTGTGAGTTGTTATAAAAACTAATGTTAACCCTTGAAATACAACATTTTCTATTATTAGCTTTCTGTAAAGTAAGAAAAAATAGAATAACAATAATAAAAAAAGATCTATAGTAAGTAAGACCTACAGGGCCTAATCGATAAAGTATATATATATATTTCAACAGTTTAACATCCTATTGATTAAAAAAAAAAGACATTTTTAACTAATCAAAATAGCTATACGGTATTAAACAGAAGAATATGCGATATCGTGTTGATTTTTAGTTTAAAAACACAACGCTTCCGTTTGAGAACGACTACGTGTGTTTGTGTATGTCTCTATGTCTCTCTCTCTTTATATATATACTATTTCTGATATTGAAAGCCAACTAAATGCATATTCTGAGGTATCTACAGTGAATTTTCCTGCTATTAAAAAAGTTTTATTTCAAAAACCTAATGTGCTATTCTTACTGACTTAGACCCTCCCGCGCCGTTCGGCGCATTTGCCGTCAAGCTGTTTCCACAAAAATCTGTCACTGGTAATGTCTGAAGCCTCTTCCCACCTGCTCTGAGGACCTCCATGAATGTGTGACGCCAAGTTGTACTAGGATGTCATCGCAACTATTCTTATGCCTAATTCATTTTGTCGAAGAACATGTCCCGCAAACCTCATGCGACGCTCTGTCAATATCTTACTAAGGGGTCGACTCCCATCTTTGTTGAGCCACATTTAGTGTTTTTCAATTTCGGCAGATGACTATTGACTGCACTTTATTAATTGAGCCCCGCCACTGGTAGAAATGTGTAACCTCTCTTGAATACGCTCTTGGAATTAGGTGACTGTAGTTTGCTTTAGATTTTATATCGAAAGGTGAAGTTTTATCGTCAAAATCATCTGTTGGGGGGTTTTAAACTAAAATTCTCTGGAGTTATGTTGTTTTTTAAAAATTCACAACCCCATTTAGCTACGGTCATAGAATTTAGTAACTGTAGTTTGCTTTAGAATAATATTGAAGATAGAGGTTTTCCACCACAAAACGCTCTGTAGTGGGATTTTAAACTCAAAACCATCTGGCGGGGGTTTTAAACTTTAAAAAAAGCCATCTGTAGGAGAGGGATTTAAACTCAAAACCCCTAATTGTCTTGGCTACGCTCAAATAATTTTAGTGAGTAATTTGCTTTTTTATATTGAAGAGGTATTTTTTTAGCATCAAACCACTCTGAAGGGGGGTTTAAACTCAAAACTCCTTTGGCTACGCTTATAGATTTCTGAATGTGTAATTTTCTTTTTTTTTATATTGAAGATGTATTTTTTAGCTTCAAACTCCACTGGAGGGGAGTTTAAACTCAAATCCCCATTTAATACACTCATAACATTTTGAGTGTATGATTTGCTTTGTTTTTAATTAATTTGCTTTGTTTTTATTATTAAAGAGGTATTTTTTACCTTCAAACCCCTCTGAGGGGGGGGGGGTTAAACTCAAAACTGAGTCAAAATCCATTTAGCTTCGCTCATAACATTTTCAGTGCGTAATTTGCGTTTTTTTAAACCGGGTATTGAAGAGGTATTTTTTAGCTTCAAACCCTACTGAAGAGGGGGTTTGGGTTAACTCAAAACCACTTTGGCTACGCTCATAGAATTTTGAGTGTGTACTTTTCTTTTTTTATATTGAAGAGGGGGTTTATCGTACATTTTGGAGGGGGGTTAAAAATCAAAATCTTCCTTAACTGTGCTCGTGAAATTTGGGGATCGTCGTTTGCATTTTTTTTTTTGTATAGAAGAGGGGAATTTAACTGCGAAAAATCCTGGTAGGGGGTTTTTAAACTCAATCCCCCCCCCCCCCGGTAGGGGGTTTTAAACTCAAAACCCCCCTGGTAGGGGTTTTAAACTCAAAAACCCCTGGTAGGGGGTTTTAAACTCAAAACCTCCTTTTCTGTGCTAGGGCAAGTGATAGTTTAGTATTAAAATCTAACCTAAAATAAACAAAATCAAAGCAAAAAATCTGTCACTAAATTCCAATCTCCCCCCCCCCCCGCGCCGGGGGGATTTCATTTCGGGGGGGGGGGGTTGAACCCCCAAAACCCCACTCTGGCTACGCCCATGCATATATATATATATACAGCTGTCTCGTTCTGAGGCTGCATGTAACCAGGTGTTCTCTTCTATGTCAGCTAAGGCAAGTTGGAGCCTAAGCTGGTCGTTGAAGCGTTTCCGTGGGGCGCCTCTGTTACGTCTACCTCCCTTTATCTTACCAAAAGAGACTGCTTTTGGCATACGTTCGTCTCCCATACGGGATACGTGCCCTGCCCAGCTTAACTGTCGGACCATAAGAAATAGGCCTACTGTCCATACTGGCGTTCGCAAGGGCTTCGCTGTTTGTAGTGCGGTCTTGCCACCGATGTCCATGATGGAGCGCAAGCATCTTAGGTGAAGGCGCAAAAGTAGTCTTAGTTGCTTTCTGTATATTATCCATGTCTCAGATCCATATAGAAGGGTTGAGAGAACCACCACATATATATATATAAAGATACTAATAAACTCTAGACTGAACGACATTGGAGATTGGCCTGATGTCATCACAGATAATATTCGCATACACCTTGTGACTCAAGGATCTGAAACAGTTCAGCGTGTGGACAGTCAATTCAGAGAGGCGTATAGACATCAAGAATCAGCAAAAGGAAAGGCTAGAAAGCTTTCAAAGGCTTGTTTTTTCCGGCAAATGTCAAACGGCGAGAAAGTTCTTAGAAAGTGGATGTGTTATTCGCCAAAAAAAAAAAAAAAGAATCCTTATTTTGCTTCCTCTGCATACTCTTCTCAACAAGATCAAGTACCAAATCTTCATTTAAATCCAAAGATGGATTCAATGAGTGGTGGAGGGTATCCCCGAAAATAGAAAAACATGAGACCAGCAGAGCTCACATTCAGTCATCGCTTGCTTGGAGAGAACTTGAAGTTCGCCTGAGAGTAGGGAACAATATTGACAACAAGGCCCAAGATTTGATTATATAAGAGACGAAAACCTGGAGAGTTAGTAAAATTACTATCAAAGTACGATTCACTCTTGAGGGAGCATGTGCTTCGAACTAAGCTTTGTTCCAGACCGAATACATAGGGCCTACATGTCTCCACAAATACAAAATGAATTTATTACAATATTGGGGGATCACGCTAAAAAACAAATCATACAGCAAGTAAAACAAGCCAAATATTTCTCTATTATTTTTGACAGTACACCTGACATCTGAAAACTGAATCAAACTTCCCAAATTTTACGGTACGCTGTCATGAATAATGACGGGGTGCAGGTTTGTGAGTCATTTGTTGACTTCATCGACACAAAGGACAAGCATGCTGCTGGAATCGCTGAGATGATTCTAGAGAAACTGCGTTCGGATGGCTTAGACATAATGGACTACAGGGGTCAAGGCTATGATAATGCTGCGGTCATGAAAGGTCAAAACTACGGTGTCCAAAAACGTATTCTAGAAGTCACTATTCATTGCCTGCTCAAATCATTCTCTGAATTTAGCAGAAATTCGAGCTGCTGAAGCTGAAGTCAATTCGGTAACATTTTTTGGTACACTGGACCGTTTACACGCCTTTTTCTCAACTTCAATACACCTCTGGGATATCCTCATCAAAATAACCGGAACTAGCCTTAAACGTTTAGTTGAGACCCGCTGGAGCGCCAGGGGAGAAGCCGTCAAGATGGTTAGGGATACATTTTCTAAAATTATAGAAACTCTGGAGACAATAACTAGCAGAGATGAAAATTCATCGACTACATCTGAAGCAGGTGGATTATTGGTTGCTATTCAGTCTTTTAGTTTTCTCACCTATCTTGGATTTTGGGCTCCTGTATTAACTGAAATTAATGATGCGCAAGTCTACCTTCAAAAACAAGGATTGTCTATTCAAGACGGTTCACTCAAACTAAAAACATTAGAGACATTTTTAAGTAGTAATCGAGAGGACATCGCTGAAGCCAGCATTACCTTTGCCGAAAGTGTGTGTTCAGATCTGAGAATCAGTACAGAATCTCAAGAACGTATTGGCCATAAGAAAAAGATGCCTGGTGAGAAAAGTGACGACTCTGTACTTACACACAAAGAAGAGCTACGAAGGGAAATTTATTCTACCTTGGACAGGATTGTTCAAGAAATAAACACCCGATTCGAGCAACTTCATGATGTAGCAGATAGATATGAATTTTTGTCGCCTTCCCAGCTATTAAATCCTCAGGTCGAAATCAATCTCGATAGTACTCCTAGCGACATTGATAAAAACGAATTTCTGCTGGAGCGAATGAGGCTTCAACGGTTTGTCTCAGTTTCATCAGAAGCCTCCGAACTTCCAAAACAAGGACCTGTTGAGCTCTTGAATTTTATAAAAAATATATCAGCTAGATGATTCAGTCCCAAATATTGTCATCATGATTCGCATATTTTTTACTATTGCGGTAAACGTCGCTACATGCGAGAGTTTTTCCAAACTTAAACTGATCAAGAATTACTTGCGATCAACGATGACAAATTTACGACTCACTAATTTGTCCATTAAACAAGAGCTGGTGGAAAAAATTGATAAAATTATTGATACTTTTGCCAGCAAGAAAGCGCGTAAAATTCATTTGTAGTATGTTTATGTAAAAGCGATTTTTTTTTGAATTAACAATATTTGATTAATGAATACATATTATTGTGATCAAAAAAGTAAGGTTTTGCAATGTTATTGATTAGTTGTTGTTGTTTTTTTTTTGTTGGGGGGGGGGGGGGGCATCAAGATGAGGTACCGCACCAGGCACCATATACTCTAGCTACGTTACGCCACTGATATATATATATATATATATATATATATATATATATATATATATATATATACAGTGCTTTTTTTTTGTAAAACAAAAAGGTGCCGGTACTCAGTGATTAGGTGCCGGTACTCAGTGATTAGGTGCCGGTACTCAGTAGTTGATTACCTAATTTTTAACTACTAAAAAGTAATAATATATGTTAAAATACAAGAAAAGTTGTTGTTTTTTAAACAGGGCATATAGATTGCTTTTTTTTGTGACGGTACGCACCGGTCCGCGTACCGGCACCTTTTTCCATGTGAGAGAAAAAACATTACTTTCTTGTATTTTAACGTTTATTATTAATTTGTTAGTAATTAAATGTTAGGCAATCCATCACTGAGTACTGGCACCTATTTTTTTTTTTTACAAAAAAAACACTGTATATATGTGAACAGGTCAGGCAGGCTCAAGTGGGAGAGGACCTATTCTCTGCTGCTCAACATTAAAATTTACCAACAGTAGGCAGATGTTTGCGCTACTGGGTGGGCTCAATCTGTGCACCTCGGTATGGTGACCAAGGGGCTAGAGTCACCTAAGTAACCAGACAACTAACTATACTAACTTGACTAAATGAAAACAAGATAACAAACTTTAGTTTACGATAAATAAAACAAAAAGAAACTTTATTTACATACAAAAATAAATGAATCAATAATAAAATATAATATATACACTAACTTGACTAATCACTACTACGGAACCCATCAACTAACTAGAACCCTCTAAATCTACACCACTACAAACACTAATAAACTAACCCAAACAACTACCTAACTAAATCACTACAACTACTACCCTAGACATAGATCGACAAACAAACTACAATAAACTAGACTAAACTAATTACTAACTAGCTAAAGCAAGAAACAGACTATAACTAAGCCACTTAGGCAACACTACACTAGTCACTACAGAAACAAAATAACACTAGCTTCCCTAGAATTAGAATAGGTCTACAGAAACAATAACAAAACTTTAATACTAGATCTATCAATAGCAGAAACAAAATAACACTAGATTTCCTAGAATTAGATCTAGAATAGATCTACAGAAACAATAACAAAACTATCAATAGCAGAAACAAAATAACACTAGATTCTAGATCTACACTACAGCAAGAATAACAATACTATCAATAGCAGAAACAAAATAACACTAGATTCCCTAGAATTAGAATAGACTTCAATAGATCTACAACAGCAATTATAAGCAGCAATATTAGATACAGCAGCATGTATTTCAGCAGTAACACAGCAGCTAAAAGCAACAGTAATAATAGCAGGCCGTCCCAGGTACAGGAATAAAAATATAATTAGACGACAGACCACAAAGATATTCAGCTGTCACACAGACAGATATGGTACTGACCACTGGTCAACTGTACACTGAACTGTTTTAAAACAGCGTGGCATCACTTTTTATACACAAAAAGCGGAAGTACAAATAATAAGTTTGGCACTAGCCTATAAAAATAAAATATATAAAAATATAGCTCTGGGAGCGCAAGCTCACATATATATATATATATATATATATATATACCATATATGTATATATATATGTATATATATATATAGTGATGGGCAAAAGTTAACTAAAAAGTTGCTAACTTTTAGTTTCACAAACAAAAAATAAACTAGAGAGTGAACAGGTTACTAGAAAGCCTTTTGACCATTACCCTATAATGGTCGCTATTCCCGCCAATTCAAGGTATTTGAAAGGCAAGAAAAATAAACGTGTTCATTATATTTCTAGCAAGTTTCACTGCTTGATAATTCCTTGTTTCTATAGATCTACATTTTGCTGCATTTTTATTTACACCAGTGTGTGTTCCTGTATAGCTGTCGACTCCTTTTATTTTAAAACTTTTTACTAGATCTAGGTTAGAGTCTAGTGACATCTAATCTATTAGTACCAGTCTATTACTACTATTAGATCTATAGTAATAATAGTCAATATTTAATTATTTTAGTCTCTTAGAGTCTTTAACTCTTAGTAGTCCTAGTCTTAGATCTAGAAGTTAAGTCAATAATATAGACATAGAATATAGATCTATTAATTGAAATCTATATTACTTTACTTTATTAGACTAGATCTATTAGTTTAGAGATTCTACTATTCTAGAATTAGAGTCTAGATTAGATCTAGATATATCTTGATTACTTATTATACTAAGATGCATAGATGGTAGATCTATAATGACTATAATACTAATAATAGTCGTCACTATACTAGATCTAGATCTAATACCAAATTAACTTAATCTAGACTTGTATATAGATCTACAAATCTACATCTATTTCTATTATAATTATACTTATATCTACTGTCTAGATCTATTAGATCTAGATCTAGTATTATCTACTAGAGTATATAGAAATAAAAAAAAAATAGATCTATACACCCATATCTAGTTATATTCATAATTATAATAATCTAAAATCTCTAGATCTAGAGTAAGTAAGATATGCCTATCTACTGGACTGTATCTAGATTTTAGATCTAGTAGTAGTTACTAGTAAGTTACTAGTATTTCTTAGATTATTTTTAGATTAAAATATTTATTATTTGATCTAGGTCTAGTTAAGTAGCTAGATCTAATTCTATATATAGATCCAGATTATATTTCTGATCATTTCGTTTGTAGTTAGAGCTAGAAGATATTAGATCCAGAATATTCTAGAATCTAGAGTTAGAGAGTCAACATGCAGTTTTATCATTACTTCTAAAAAAAGGTCACTTATATTAGAACTTGGACAATTACTTCTAATTTCTTTCTACAATAGTATCATTCTAGTGATTCTATTAAGATCTACACATAGACATAGTGATGGGAACTAAACTAATTTTTTTTAGTTAAACTAAAACTAAGTTTGAACTAAAAAAAAGTAATTAAACTTTTAGTTAATCACAAATTGAAAAAATTAGTTAAACTAAACTAAGAAACTTTAGTTAAACTTTTACTAACTATTTTGACCTTTTTTAAGGACGAAACAGCCAAACATGAAAAATATAAAGCACAACGAATCTCTTTAGCAAAATGTAATAAACATTTATTTGTGCACATGAAAAAGATTTAAATGTCTTTATGGGATAGATGTAGATCTTAATAGAACCACTAGAATGATACTTATAGAAAGAAATTAGAAGTAGGCCTAATTGTCCAAGTTCTAATATTCTAAGTTACCTTTAGAAGAAATGATAAAACTGCATGTTGACTCTCTAACTAACTCTAGATTCTAGAATATTCTGGATCAGTATCTTCTACAAACGAAATGATCAGAAATATAATCTGGATCTAGAATTAATCTAGCTACTAGACCTAGATCAAATAATTAATATTTTAATCTAAAAATAATCTAAGAAATACTAGTTACTATTACTACTACTAGATCTAAAATCTAGATAGAGTCTAGTAGAAATCTTAGTAACTCTAGATCTAGAGATTTTAGATTATTATAATTATGATTAGAACTAGATATGGGTATTTAGATCTATATATTCTAGTGTCTCTAGTAGATAATACTAGATCTAGATCTAATACATTATAGATCTATAGATAGTAGATATAAGTAGGCCTATAATTATAATAAGTAGATGTAGATCTAGTGTAGATTTAGTTAATTTAGTATTAGATCTAGTATAGTGACGACTATTATTAGTTACTAGTATTATAGTTATTATAGATCTATCATCTATGCATCTTAGTATAATAAGTAATCTAGATTCTAGATATATATAGATCTAATCTAGACTCTAATTCTAGAATAGTAGAATCTCTAAACTAATAGATCTAGTCTAATAAAGTAAAGTAATATATAGATTTCAATTAATAGATCTATATTAATTATTATTGACTTATAATTTTAAATTTACATCTAGATCTAAGACTACTAAGAGTTGTGACTCTACTTACGACTAAGAGACTAAAATAATTAAATATAGACTATTATGACTATAGATCTAATAGTAGTAATAATAGACTAATACTAATAGACTAGACGTCACTAGATATATCTAGTAAAAAGTTTTAAAATAAAAAGAGTCGACATTTCTTTTAGATCTATAGTAAAGCAAAATTCTTTGCCTGCAGCTATACAGGAACACACTTAATAAAAAATCAAAATGTAGATCTATAGAAGCAAGGAATTATCAGGATTTATCAAGGAGCGAAACTTGCTAGAAATATAATGAACACGTTTATTTTTCTTGCCTTTCAAATACCTTGAATTGGCGGGAATAGCGACAATTATAGGGTAAAGGCCAAAAGGCTTTCTAGTGACCTGTGCACCCTCTTGTTTAGGCCTATTCTCCTCTTTATTATCCTCTATATACATTCTCCAAATTACATAGATCTAAATATTTATTGGTATGTATATTAAAAAAGTTTGTAAAATTTGTAATTAAACTTTTTAGTTTGTAACTAATAAAAAATAGTTAAACTAGGATTTTAACTAAACTTTTTTTTTTAAATTAAACTTTGGCCTTAACTAATTTTTTTTAGTTAAACTAAAAGTTAGCAACTTTTTAGTTAACTTTTGCCCATCACTACATAGACATATATATATATAGACTGGACGATAAAGAACAAATTATTATCGGAAATATTTGGGAAAAGATAAGTTTGTAGATCCACATCACAAACCTATATATCTTTGCCTATGTCTATGATTATAAAACAAAGACAAAATATTGGGAATATGGCAGTTTATGTCTATGGATCTACATCTATCCCATAAAGACATTTAAATCTTTTTTTCATGTGCACAAATAAATGTTTATTACATTTTGCTAAAGAGATTGGTTGTGCTTTATATTTTTCATGTTTGGCTGTTACGTCCTTAAAAAAGGTCAAAATAGTTAGTAAAAGTTTAACCATAACTAAATTTTCTTAGTTTAGTTTAACTAATTTTTTCAATCAGTGATTAACTAAAAGTTTAATTACTTTTTTTTTAGTTCAAACTTAAATTAGTTTTAGTTAAACTAAAAAAAATGTAGTTTAGTTCCCATCACTATATATATATATATATATATATATATATATATATATATATATATATATATATATATATATATATATATCATGGGCGTAGTTTAGTGACTGATCTTTTGCTTTAATTTAAAATTTGTTTATTTTAGGTGAATTTTTTTAAATACTAAAACATCACTTGCCCAGCACAGCCAAGGGGGTTTTGAGTTTAAAACCCCCTACCAAGGGGTTTAGAGTTGGAAACCCCCTACCAGGGTGTTTTGAGTTTAAAACCCCCTTCCAGGGGTTTTGAGTTTTAAAAAACCCTACCAGGGGGTTTTGCATTTAAATCCCCCTCTTCTAAAAAAAAAATGCAATCGACATTCCCCAAATTCCAAGAGCACATCTAAGGAAGAATTTTGATTTTAAAACCCTCTCCAAAATTTACGATAAACCCCTCTTCAATATAAAAAAAGCAAATTATACACTAAAAATAGTATGCTCGTAGCCAAAGGGCTTTCGAGTTTAAACCTCCCGCCAGCGGGGTTTGAAGCTTAAAAATAAATCTTCGAAATAAAAAGAAATAAATTTTGCATTCAAAATGCTTTGAGCGTAGCCAAGCCTATTGTGTGTTTTGAGTTTAAATTTCCCTTCAGAGGGGTTCGATGCTAAAAAATACCTCTTCAATATAAAAAATAAGCAAATTACACACTAAAAGCGTAACCAAGCAAAGCGTAACCAAGCCAAAAGGGGTAGGGGGAGTGAGTTTCAACCCCTCTCCTCCTGATGGCTTTTTTTAAAAAGTTTAAAACCCCTCAAGATAGTTTTGAATTTAAAATCCCCCTACAGAGCGTTTTAAGGTTGAAAGCCTCTCTCTTCAATGTTATTTCTAAAGCAAACTACAGTCACCAAATTCTATGACCGTAGCTAAATGTGGTTTTGAATTACAAAAAAAAAAAACAAAAAAACTCCAGATATATTTTAGTTTAAAACCCCCCAACAGATCTAAAGTAAAATAGTCACCTTATTCCAAGATAGTAGTCAAGAGGAGTTACACATATCTACAAGTGGCTGGGCTCCATTAATAAAGTGCAATGAAATTGAAAAGCACTAAATGTAGCTCTACAAAGAAGGCTAAGAAGGATTTTAGGAGTCAGTTATAGAGATCGGGTCTAAATCAAGGAAATCCTATGCTGAAGTGGGAGTCGACCCCTTAGTAAAGTTGTGACAGAGCGTCGCATGAGGTTTACGGGACATGTTCTCCGACTAAATGAATTACGCATAATAAGAGTTGCGATGACATCCTAGTACAATAGGACCGCCACACTTTCATGGAGGTCCTCAGAGAAGGTGGGAAGAGGCTTCAGACATTGCCAGTGACAGATTTTTGTGGAAACAGTTTGCCAGCAAATGCGCCGAAAGGCGTGGGAGGGTGTAAGTCAGTAAGAATAGCACATTAGGTTTTTGAAATAAAACTTTTTGATAGCAAAATAATGCACTGTAGGTACCTTAGAATATACATTTAGTTGGCTTTCAATACCAGTAATAGTGCTTGGCGGCGGGGCTCCGCCCCGCGCTGGGGAGCTCTCAGCGCTCCCCCAGACCACTTGCTGGCAAGGGCGAGGAGTCTACAATTTTTTCACTAGCTCCAGGAAGAACCTATTCTGGGACACAATAAACGTCTTCCAGAAGAATGAAGGGTCAGAATGTAATAGATATTAATTATGTACACACATACACACACATCCATCCATACAAACATATATATATTTGGGGGGGGGGGGCGGGGAGGGGGAGAAAAAAAATCCGCCCCAAAACCACCCCGAAAAAAATCCTGGCTACGCCCATGATATATATATATAGACAGACCGACCTCTTTACATCGTTTTTGTTGATCTGACTAAAGCCTTTGACATGGTAAGCAGAAGTTGCATTTTCAAACTCCTAAGGAAAATTGATTGCCCTCCCAAAACTACTGAAGTACATTGAGTGCTTTCACGAGGAAATAAAATGTACTGTCAAATTAAATGGAGTCCAATCAGCACCTTTTGAGGTTAGCAATGGTGTCAAGCAGTGATGTGTGCTCGCACCTACTCTGTTTGGAATATTCTTCTCCTGCCTATTGCATTAAGTGTACAACGAAATAAACGAAGGTGTATTTCTCCATACAAGATCCTCTGGAAAACTATTTAATATATCAAGGCTGCGGGCAAACACCAAGGTTAGGAAGATACTAATCAGGGAACTCCTGTATGCTGATGATGCAGCTATTGTGGCTGATTCTGATACTCAGATTCAGCCCCTAGTTGACAACTATCTGCTGCTTGCCAGAAGTTCGACTTAAATGTTAGTCAGAGCAAGACTAGGAAACTAGATCAGAACACAAATACTGCACCTCACGTAACCATTAATGGCCAACCACTAGAAATTGTTGACCATTTTTTGCTATTTTGGCTCCATCATATCCAACGATGCTCTACTGGATAAGGACATTAACAACAGGATAGCCAAAGCAATGGGCACCATGTCACGGTTGCAAAAAAAGCGTGTGGGACAACATATTGCTGACTAACACTACTAAAGCCTTAGTCTTCCGGATCTGTGTGATGATCACTCTGCTTTACGGAAGTGAAACATGGTCAACCAACCTACTCATGGCAGGAAAAAAAAAAGCTGAATATCTTCCACCTCCGATGTGTGAGGCGGATCTTTAAAATAAAGTGGCAAGATAAGATAACCAATGAGGAAGTGCTGCGAAGAGAAGGGTGCCAGGACATCCGCTCTGTTATCAGCAGCAGACGCCTTGGCTGGCTTGGCCTCGTTCGTAGAATGCCAGTAGGTCGACTTCCACAAGACATTCTGTATGGCGATCTAACAGAAGGCAGGAGAGCCTCTGGTTGCCCATTTTTTCATTTTACGGTTTACGGATGTATGCAAACGCGACATAAAGCTCTTCAAAATCAACACTTGCAGCTGGGAAAAAGTGGCATTGGATAGATCGAACATGGAGAGAGAGCACAAAGGAAGGGTCACGGATTGTCATACACAACAGTAGTAGAATGAAGGGTGAAAATGCAACGACGCCTGGTAATTAAATATGCCCAACCTGTGACCGCAGCTTTGTATCAAGGATCGGCCTCTTCAGTCACACAAGAAGTTGCAAAGGGAAAAGATTGTCTCTTGAGACGTAGAATGCTACAGACTGCCCTTAGTCGGTTTGCATACATCAGTACATAGAAAACGAAAGTACATTTCATGAGCTACGTGATTTTTTGTTTTCGAATATTGTTTTCTTCAATTTGTTCATCGCTCATGTCTTGTATGTACACAAGAAGACAAATAAATTTGTTCATGTTTTAGGACCACTAATGACTTTGTGAAAGAATGTTCTAATCTACACAGTATTCGTGTTATTCACTTTTTATTGACAACTTTTTGCTAAGCCTATCAATTTTCTAATATGGCCATATCAGTGGTTCATATTAAATTCCATTGCGGCGCCCTATGCGAAACGGAATGCGCGGGGCCCAGTCTGGATAGGGATAATGTTAATAACTGAAAATAAAGATTTTGTATTAGAATATAAAGTCGTCTTTGCATTTTATTCATTTTTTACTAAGGACAAAATCACGATCAAATTCACTTTAGCCTACTTTACGAGCCTTGCGTGTAGCAAAGTCATACAGTAGGCCTATATCATCAAAATTTTTTCCTAATAGATCACGTTCAATAGCAAGAATAGCTTAATTGTTCAATCTAACTTTGCGAATTGTTGACCTCAATTTCATCAGATGCCACAGTTATGGATATTGTTAAAAACATTCTGAGTGCAAAAAATTAGTTTGGAAAGCAGTGTATCTTTCATTAGTGGACAGATAAGCTAAAATTTAGACCGGGGTTTGGAGGTATTTGGTAGAATATGCCTTCCATTCCAACTGCTGATTCTCGCCCACTTAAATCTGCCAACTGATTGTTGATGACGTCAATGCTTTCTCGGGGCTCGCTGTAATCTTTCTTGTGTAATCACGCTGAAGGCTATTGAAGCTGACAAGAAACCCAAATAGATTCTGGTTTGATTTAAGCTGTTCGGCTGCAAGAATTAAATTGCAATGTCCACGATTCTGTTGAAGCAATTTATCCTGTAGTCATCATCCAACTCATTTGTAAATCAAGATTTTATAAAATGCAGTCCGTGTTACCGGCAGGGCCACAGGGATGTACACTATAGACAAGGCATGTCAAACACGGCGTTCGGGGGCCGCATGCGGCCCGCTCGCCACCTAAAAAATTATCAAAATAATGTTGAACTATTACGCTGGAAAATAAGAGATGACAAGCTACTTATATTGAAAAAATAGTATTTGTTAAACTGAACAACGAGAGTGAGTCTGCAGTGTAAGCAAGCTACATTTTGTCAAACTTAATTGTAAGTCATAGCAAATCATTTAGTTTAGTGAACGTGATTATATTAAGGAGTATGTCGTTAAAGCTGCGGAAGTAATTTGTCCAGAAAATGTGAAAGCATTCAAAGAAATAGCGTTAACTAGGAACAATGTGGCAGATAGAATAAATGATATGTCTAAAGTCTCTAAAGTATAATTTACCTTTGATAAGTCTGACAACGGATGGCGCACCAACCATGAAATGAAATGGTTTTGATGCAAAGCTACTAGCAAAAATAATAGAGACTTGTGCTTATTTTAAATTTGCTCATTTTCAGTGCATCATTCAACAAGAAACAGCTCCAACATGTCATAAGACCGGTTTCAGTCGCTCTCAAATTTATTCGTGCCCGTGGTTTAAATCCTAGCCAATTTTCAATGTTTCTGGAAGACATTGGACACGATTTGATATTTTGATTGTGTTCCCTACTACATTGAAGTCTGCTGGCTCTCATGTCATAAAGAATTAAAGAGATTTTTTGCACTCCGTGAGGAAATTGTATTGTTTCTGAACATGAAAGGGGAACTTGTTAAACATTTTCAAACTGACGAATGGGTTCGGGATTGGGCTTTTACAGTTGATCCCACTGGTCACCTGCAAGACTTGAATTTGAAACTTTAAAGTAAAGACAAAATTGTCACAACTGCGTGTAATCATGTGAAGTGCTTTCAAGCAAATTATGACATTTTGTTAAACCAAATATGAAGAGAAAATCTTGTTAACCTCTCAACGTGTCAGGAACTAAAAAGATTAAATACGGCAACATTTGGTAAATATGTCTTACACCTGGAATCGTTAGTAGATGCTTTCAATGACCGTTTTCGTGACTTCGTTTCATACGAGCAAAAATTTTCGTTGTTTGTATCTCCATTCTCATTTAATTCTGAAAATGCTGCTGTTAATGTGCAGTGCAACTAGAGCAGCTGGAATAGCAGTCAGATTCTTTGTTGAAATCGAAGTACCGGTATATAGAATTGGCAGTGCCAAAAGTTTAGTTATTTACCCTGAACGGTACGTTGAATTGCGGAAATTTGTAGCCAGAATTCTAGCTTTGCTTGTGTGAGCAGGTCAGGCAGGCGCGAGTGTGGTGGCCTATTCTCTTCTGCTGCTCATCATTTATTCATTTATAACAGTAGGCAGGTGGTAGCTCTACTGGGTGGGCCCAATCTGTGCACCTCGGTCTGCGACCAAGGGGCTAGAGTCGCCTAAGCCACCAGACAGCACAATTAAACTAAACTAAACTAATCTAGCTAACTAAAAGAACAAACTAAACTAAATTTATAAAACAAAATACAAATACACTTTATTCACAACAAACTTACAAAGCAATAAAAATATAGATGAATACAAAAAAATAAACTTAGAAATAAACAACTAATCCACCTGACTATACCACTACCAACACTAACAAACTAACCAAACCAACTATCTAACTAAATCACTACAATTACTACCCTAGACCTATATCTACACAATTCTACACTAACTGAACACACTACAATAAACTAGTCTACATATAACAAAAAAAGGTACAAGGAGGCGATGGCAGACTAATGGCAGTAAGGATAGCAGGCAATCCAAGCTGAATATAAGCACAATATAAACACACAATTAACTCTACACGGCACTACTGTCAGCACTGACCACTGGTCAAGACAAAAGAGCTCAACGTGGTTCCGGAGCTAGCTATAACTGGTCAGCGCGAACATATCGGAGAGCATGACGTCACGCTAATTACCTAAAACTAAACTGGACTACTGATTCCCCTAATTTGTACCTAGCCGTACGCTATAATAAAATCTAGAAAATTACTAAAGACACGGACTACACAACATTATATACCAAATTAAACAGCATAAAAAAGAGAATCTTAAAAATTAAATCTTACAAAAATACAAAATGGAAGAAGAAAGATATTTATGTTCTAAACTCGTACAGGGACCCTATACAACTTCTAGACTTACATTTAGACTGAAATTAGAAAATAACTACTAACCTAACCTAAGCGCTAAAGACAAAAATACGTAGAACTAATCAGGGACAAAGAAATGGAAACAGTGCCAACAACTCTAAGGCTAGTTAACTATTTTTAAAACTACTTTTCCTCTACGAGTAAAACACAAATAACAGAAAAAGACTAAATCTAGCGGAAGTTATAAATAGCGGAAACTACAAACACACAGCACTGACCTATGCAAGAAGAAAAGACACTAAAATTAAATTATTCTAGCCTGGCCTATATAAAGTAAACAGATCGAAATACAGATAAAAATAGATAACAAATAGACCTGGGGTCGCACGCTCACACTTGCAAGCACTGATCTCTGTGAGCAGTTCTTTTCCATAATGAATGCTAAAAAAAAAAACCACCTCACCGTTCAAGATTATCTGATCAAAATATGCCATCAGTGATAAAAGGGTCAGTGGCAAACAAACTTGAAACTGACATTAATAAATTGTATCCCAGAAAAGATGTCAAGCATCAGGACAAAGAAAATAATGCGTAATCTTAGTAATTTTTAATTACCAAATAGTACTACAAATTAAGGGACAGGCATGCCATTAATTATTGTATTGTATTGTATTATTTCTGATTTACATAAAACTAGTAAGCTGTTTTGCAACTGATTTTTTGCTGCGGCCCCTCAGGTCATAGTAAGTTTTTTATGTGGCCCATACACCTTAATGAGTTTGACATGCCTGCTATAGACAGAGCACAGTCTACTAAATCCTTCACATATGTACAGCATTTGCTGGTAGCCTTCCAAAGCGTACATTAGGGTTTTAAAATGAAATTTACATATACGTCTCAACCGTTTTTAACGACCTATTTGACAAACTAAGCTATTGGACTTGAGACAAAAATACACCTACATGACACAATCGTCATCCCATGCGAGACATGGAAGTCATCTGCCAAAATTGAAGAAAGACTAAATGTGACTCAAAAAAGAAGGCTAAGACGAATTTTAGGAGTCACTTATAGAGATCGGGTCTCAAACAAGAAAATCCTATGCCAAACTGGGAGTCGACCACTTAGTAAGGTTGTGACAGAGCGTCATGTGAGGTTTGCGGGACATAGGCCTATTCTCCGACAAATTGAATTACGCATACCAAGAATTGCAATGACATGGAGGCCAATACGAGGAATACTCGTATACTTGGCGCCACACTTTCATGTGGGATCTCAGAGCAGTAGACACCAGGTGGGAAGAGCCTTCAGACAAAGCTAGTGACAAATCTTTGTGGAGACAGCTTGTGGGGGGGGGATCTAAGCGTGACCTCCGTGACCTCTATGTCGAAGGCGCCGATCTAAGTAAACACTTTTTCCATGGACACATATTTTTAGCAGCCCTGGAAAGGGGAATAGACGCTATTAGTTTGTGTGGTCTGTCTGTCCGTCCTTCCGTTAAGATCTCGTAAATTAGAAAAGATATTGAAAAATTGAAAATCCGACATCATCATCTTAAAGCGGAAAATTTAATTTTTAAAATCAATTATGCAACCGTTTTTTTTTTCATTAAAATTCTTTTTTTTAAAAACTATTCACTATTAATAGTATATGTGGTGGGTTCAGCACAGACTATGACGACCAAAATGACGAAGCAAGTCAGGAGGCTTATTATAAGTTTAATGTACACAAAAAACCTGCAGCCTTGGTCAAAACAATGAACTTAGGACAAACACAGCAGGATCAGACAAGGTGGTATTGGAGTAGGTGCGTAGCAGCAAGTTTCAATCGAGGATGCCAGCAGGAAAAGGGATTCAAATCTCAGCTACCGGGGCAGAGGTCAACTTGACCCTTTGCTGACCGGTGCTTGGTTAAGTTGAGCCGAGCCGTATATTATGTCCTCCCCACTACAGAGCCCCTAGCTTGAAACGACCCGTCTCGGGGCGTTCTGTCCTAGAATGACTCTTGAAAATCAAACAACTGGTTCGAGTTGGTGTGCACAGCCTTTGGGAGGTGATACATATTGTTATGTTGCCCTGAGGTCAGTCGTTGGGTCCTGCGCTGTCCCTCTGGTACTTCATTAGACTCCCGGCCTAGTTCTGGGCACTCCTCGCTACCTCGGCACCAGTCAGGTGGAGCTTGGTAGCGCTTGATCTCCGTTCTGGTAACACGCCTTTGAGTTCCTTCTTCATCTTTTGGGCTCACTAGGTATGGATCACCATCCTTCCGAGGTAAAGCAATTACCTTGAAATGTCTAGGATCCCAGTTGTTCTGTATCTTGTTGCGACCCAGCCACCGCTTTCTAATCAGTACAGTATCACCTAGAGATATGATCTCTCCTGTCTGTTTGGAGTCTTGTGTTTCTTTCCCTTTCAATGTCTCTCGTTCTAGTTTCGTATAGGCTCTTCTGTGAGTTTCCTTAAGCCTATCAATGTGAGTGTGGAGCCACTTTATGTCAGGCTCTGTGCCCATGTCATCTGCCTCTGCCCTAAGAAGAAAATCAAGTGGAAGCTTTGGTGGTCTCCCGAACATTAGCTCATATGGAGCGAATCCAGTGGTCGTGTGTGGGGTACAGTTGTACATGAAAACTAACTCTGGGATGTGGTCGGGCCACCTTTGTTTCTTGCTGATTGGCAACGTTCTAAGCAGTTCATGCAGGGTCCTGTTGAACCTCTCACACTGTCCATTGGCTTGGGGGTGGTAAGGTGTTGTGCGTGACTTGTTAATGCCATAGGAGGAACACAGTTCGGCAATAAATTGTGACTCAAAGTTCCTGCCTTGGTCCGAGTGGATCCTCAGTGGAACCCCATAATGTAGGAACCAATCCTTGATGAGGACCTTAGCGACAGTACTAGCCCGTTGGTCTTTCGTTGGGATGGCAATAGTGTACTTGGTAAACACATCTGTAAGGATGAGGACATCCTCCCTCCCATCCGTGGAAGGTTCCAGCCTGGTAAAGTCAATGGCTAAGATTTCCAGAGGCTTTGAAGCTAGTATTCTACCGGCAGGCCCTTTTGGTATCCATGTGGGTAGTTTAGCCTCCTGGCATCGTTTGCACCCCTGTATGTAGCTCGTCACGTCATGGTACATTTTCGGCCAGTAGCATCTTTGTCTCAAAAGCTCAATAGTCCGCTCCCTTCCTTGATGCCCCAGTGAATGTGCTGATGCTATTACTTGTTCACGAAGTTGGGCTGGGAGTAGAAACTGGTTATAGGTCTGTCCCTCTTGCTGGTACTGTCTATACAAGATGCCATCTGATTCCTTCAGTTTCTTCAACTGATTTAATAGCGTTTGCGTATTGGGTGATAATTTCCTCCATTCCCCTGGCTTGGGTTTGAGGCCAGAGTGCCAAAAACTGGATAGTGCTGCAATATCTGGGTCTTTCATCTGTAATTCCGCAAATTCTTTCTTGCTATAGGATGGGAACATGTCTGCAATATCAGTTGCTCCTACTAAAACTGTGGCCTTTTCATTAGTGTCCTGGTGCCCACATGTCACTATTTCCCTAATCTCCTTTGGCACGGTCAGGGATGTTCTGTTGCAGCTTATTGCATTCTCCTCGTTGTCTTTGCTGTCCTCTCCGTGTTCAAAAGGATTCCGTGACAGAATATCTGCATTTACATTATAACGTCTAGACCGGTAGAACATTTCGTAGTCAAATATTGCCAAATCAGCTGCCCATCGCTGTTCGACTGCTCCCAGCTTACAGGTTTTGAGGTGAGACGATGGATTATTGTCAGTATAAACTTGTACTTTTGTTCCAAGTAGGTATCCTCTAAACTTCTCAGTCATTGCCCACTTAAGGGCTAGGAGTTCTAATTTGAATGCGCTATAATTGTTCATGTTCCTTTCAGTGGGTCTTAATGTGCGACTGGCATAGGCTATCACTTTCTTGTGGCCATCTTGCTCTTGTGATAGCACTGCTCCCAATCCCTGGTGGCTTGCATCTGTCTCTAGTATGAAGGGTCGTGTGAAGTCGGCAAACCCTAATACTGGGGTAGTAGTTAAGGCTGCCTTGAGCATTTTAAAAGAATCCATGCACTCACTGGTCCACATTGCTCCAATCGAGGGGTTCTTTCTCTTTGGCTTTTGGGTGTTGTTAATGTGGCCAACCAGTTTATGTAGTGGTGATGCTAGCTTTGAAAAATCTTTCACAAACCGACGGTAATAACTAGCAAAACCTAGGAAAGACTGGAGTTCTTTAAGGGTTGATGGGACTGGCCAGTTTACAACTGCTGCTATCTTGCCACGATCAGTTGAGACACCGCCAGCAGAAACTGTGTGTCCTAAATAGTTAACTTCACTTCTCATAAATTGACATTTCTCTGGGTTCAGCTTCAAACCTATTGTCCGTAGCCGCTCCAACACCTTCCCTAGGCGAGCAATGTGGTCTTCAAAAGTAGAACTGTAAACAAGGATGTCATCTAAGTACACCAGCATACTCTGCATGATCAAGTCGCTCATTTGAGATTGCATGAGGCGGCTAAAGGTGGCAGGGGCATTGCACAGGCCAAAAGGCATTCGGTTATATTCAAATAGTCCAAACGGCGTTGTGAAAGCGGTCTTATGCTTATCCCTCTCATCAACTTCAATTTGATGGTAACCAGAGGCCAGGTCCATAGAGGAGAAAAATTTAGCACCATGCAATGTGTCTAATGCTTCATCAATTCGAGGTAGCGGGTAGGCGTCCTTCTTGGTCTTGTTGTTTAGAAGACGATAGTCCACACAGAGTCGAAGACTACCATCCTTCTTTCTCACCAGAACTATAGGGGAGGCAAATGAGCTTGTGCTCTCTCTGATTACTTGTTTGTGGAGCAACTGGTTAATGTGTTCCTGCACTTCTTGAAACTGTGTGGGTGGAATCCTTCTATACGGTTGGTGTACTGGCGTCTGGTCTTCTAGCTCTATTCTGTGCTTTACTGCCGTTGTCAGCCCTAGGTCATCTTCATTTGTAGCAAAACAGTCAGCATACTTGATGAATAGGTCTCTTAGTGCATCCTTCTGTGATTCAGTGCAATCGATTGATTCCAAGTCAACTGGGCACACGTAAGTACTGAGACTCGTCTGTTCTGAAATGGCTGTAATGCAGATCTCTGATGCTGATACCTTGAGGAAGTTGGCAGCCTTAGGCGTTGGCCAGTCAAAACTTGTAAATGTGCCAAGAACCATGGATTCAGAGAGAACAAGATTTTCCCATGAGAGGTTGATAATTTCAGCTTGACAGATGCCATTTGTAGACTTAACAATCGCTCGAGGAACAACCAGTGCCCTTGGGACAGACTGGGATGGTTCTAAGAGTAGGTCACCACTGTAGTCCCTCGGGCATCCCCTCAATTGGATTACTTTCTTAGATTCTGCTGGCAGCAACAATTTACCTTTGAGAGCAAGTCGAGCTCTACCCCATACTTGCTTTTGGGGTTTGCTTGAAGTTTTAACAGCTATTTTGGAGACAAGCACTCCCAGCCCCTCTGCACCTAGCACGTTCATTCCTAATGTCCCAGGGACTTCGTCTTTGTGACGCTTCCATCCGGGGGAGTTTTGATCTTTGGTCACCAAGAAACCTCTGTTTCTTATAACTTTATCCATGAGCTGTACATCCGCTTCAAAGTAACCAACGTATGGTATAGCCAGCCCATTAGCTGCGGTCAATTGGAACCAATTGTCCACGCACTGTAGCACATGGCCTTGAGATCGAAAGTGTTCATTAAAAAATGACTCTGTGAGCAGAGATACCTGTGACCCGGTGTCTAGCAAGCACGTGACTCTTACATTTCCGATGATTGTGACTGTAATAGGACAGGTGCCAATGGCATTCTCCTTGATATGACTAATTGAGTCATGAACAGCCCCTCCCAGCACTTGACTCCTCATGCCAGGGGGCTGGAGTTTGGGTGATTTCCACAGCGGCGAGAAATGTGACCTGGCTCCCAACACTTGGTACAGACCGGAACCCCGTCGGAGGTATATGGAAAAAATCCCCTGTCGGTCTGTGTCCAGACAAGTCCTGCAGGAGCTGTTTGGCGATTCATTGCTGGTGTTGTGGTACGGCTGTTTACAGATGCCATTGGGCGATTAGTTGACCACTGTCCCTGGTTTGTCGTCCTTCCTTGGTTGCGAGGTTGGCCAGTCCGTGTGTAGTTTTGCTGGGAGCTCCTCAATGCTTCCAATTGCTCTCCAAACTTGGTCAGCTGGGAACTTACCAGTTCGCACCACTGGTTTTGTGGTTGGGAGTTTCCTTGATCCTGGCTTTCCCATTTGAAGGCTTGGTTTCTAATTGCAATGAATGTTATTGCTGGTTCCTCCTCCACCAGTCTCAGCAGTTCCCTACGTAGTGCAGAGTCGTTCAGCCCATGAACGAATTGGCCCCTCAGCCTTGCCTCGCTGAAGCACTCAACTCTCTCCCGCCTTTGTTGGCTTACCGCCACCGAGTGTTCGCTGAAGAGCCTGTGCGAGAAGTCTCGAAGGGACTCTCCTCTGCGTTGACGTGATCCCAGGAAGACCACCTCTGCTTCTCGCACTGGCATAGTCTGGGCGAACGCCTCAAGGAGGGTTTCCAACAAGGCTTCCGGGTCGCTCTTTGTCCTTGGGGTTTGCAGGTCGAGTTCTTTTCTGGCGGGGCCGCTGATATTGTTCATTATCACGGCCACCTTCTCTTTGGTAGAGTAAGGCCTAAGCTCCCAGGCTTCCCTTACTTCCCTTGCAAACTCTTCAGCCGTTGGTCCATCAGCGGTGCCCCTACCACTGAACTGCCGTATCCGCTTTGTCGGTTCCGACAATATGAGAGGCCGTTGGCAGGCCATTTTCAGTGCCTCTAACTATGCCCGGAGGGTGGCGACTTCTGTTTGGTTCACTCCTGCTTCCTCTGGCTCCCCTTCACCACTCAACGGATCGACCTCACCCCAATCCACTGCATTGTGTTTCATCCTGTTCTTCTCCATTGACTGCAGGTTTTTTTTACTTAATACAATTATACTCTAACTTAATACACTTATATATTTAAAAAAATAACTAACTTAACTACCCTGAAAGTAGAAAAAAAACAACACTGGAATATCTCAAATGGTACAATATAAAATAAAATAGTACTTGTCAGCTTCTGACTTGATTGGAAAGTTCCGAAGGCTCCACTTATCGTCTGACAGGGAGGTCTGGTAGACTCTTTCTTCGGATCCCACTTCTGACACCAAAAGATTCTGTGGTGGGTTCAGCACAGACTATGACGACCAAAATGACGAAGCAAGTCAGGAGGCTTATTATAAGTTTAATGTACACAAAAAACCTGCAGCCTTGGTCAAAACAATGAACTTAGGACAAACACAGCAGGATCAGACAAGGTGGTATTGGAGTAGGTGCGTAGCAGCAAGTTTCAATCGAGGATGCCAGCAGGAAAAGGGATTCAAATCTCAGCTACCGGGGCAGAGGTCAAATTGACCCTTTGCTGACCGGTGCTTGGTTAAGTTGAGCCGACCCGTATATTATGTCCTCCCCACTACATATAAAAAAAATAAGAAAGACTATTTTATCTTATCTTATATAATACAGACGTTACTTCAAAAAAGAAAATGATTACGTCCTACGCGTCATGCATTTAGTCATGCATATTAACCAATGACTTAAATTCAGCCAAGTCACTGGTTTTCCTGGCTAGCTCAGGCAACCCATTCCATGCTCTAATAGCACTAGGGAAGAAGGAGTGTTTGTACAAATCTGTCCTAGCATATGGGACGAGGAATGTGCCTTTATCTTTGTGTCTTATTTAATAAGGGAGATAACCATTTAGTATATTTATAACACAATTATGCAAATGGTTTTAGATTTTTTGTCAATTTTTTTTCCTTCAAATTGTCCTTTGCCGTTGGTGCAATTTCATTCACTGACAGGCCTGTCAATTCTTTGATGTTGTCTTCGCATCGCTTTCTCTGTCTTCCTTTTCATCTTCTTTTTGGTACTATTCCCCGAAGGAAGGTCTTTGCGAGCCCTGAGGATCTTGTGATGTGGCCATAGAGTTTGAGTTTTTTGACAGTGGTTAGCAGGTCATCGTGGGGTCCAATTGCTGTATTAATCCTGTTTGTAATCTTTTTATTCGCGGTCTTTGTAAGTCACACCTAGGATTTAACTATATGTTCATAATTCATAACTATATATATATCCTCCTTCGTGATCAAAGATGAGCACATTTCTCATACCGGTATCCTAGGAACTCGAAGATGGCTGTACAGTCCAATTTTCGCTTTAAAAAGCCGGCCGCATACGTGACATGGGTTGGTTCGGTCAGTTACAGATAGGCCTGCTACTTTCACCTTTTTTGATGGTTCGGCGCTCTTTCATGCTGGGCACTCTTCTTGCTTCAAATACCGAGACTCACAACCTCACGCCATGAGGAACGATCGAGAGCTAGTGCTTCCCAGCCGTGAATGTCAATATTACACTCCTTGAAGGAGCTCTTGAGAGTGTCTTTGTAGCGCTTGTATTGTCCTCCCTGGGAGCGCTTTCCTGCACACAACTCCCCGTACAGAAGTCGTTTGGGAAGGCGTTTGTCTGGCATGCGGACTACATGTCCCGTCCATTAAAGTTGGGACTTTTTTACAGTCGCATTGATACTGTTCAAGTTGTACAGCTTTAAGATTTCTGTCTGGTATGTGGTCGGACCAACGCACCTTATGGATACTTCTTAGACAGCGTAGGTGGAAGGAGTTTAGCTTTTTGATGTGGCGGGAATATAAGGTTCAGGACTCTGATGCATATAAGAGTGACGGGAGAACCACAGCACTGTAGACTTTCAGTTTTGTGGATATGCTGAGTCCTCTCCGTTGCCACACTTGTCCTTGAAGTCTGCCAAAAACAGGACTAGAACGTGCAACACGGACGTTTACCTAATCATCAAGGTTGGTGTTTGCTAATATGGTGCTTCCCAGATAGACAAAACGTTTGCTAGTTCTGGCCATCTATAAGAATGTTGTCTGGTTCTGTGACAGATTTATTTGGAGGAGGTTGGTGCAGCAATACTGTCTTTTTTACATTTATGGTGATGCCAAAATGTATGCAGGCACTGGCAAAGAAGGACAAGCTCTTTTGAAGGTCTTCTTCGTTTTAGAAATTTAGGGCACATTTATCTGCGAATAGCAGGTCTCTGATGCAGTCATAGTTTACTTTAGTCCTTGCCTTTGAGCATTAAATAAACTTGCATTAGTGCGAGATCTTATACCAACTCCGATGCTTTCTGTGCGAAAGGCATCTTTCAGCATGGCGGTGAACATTATGTTGAAAAGCGTTCATATCTATCGGTTCATTGAATATATATGAATATTAACAATGTAATAATAATAATAATCTTTATTATCCGTAAGGAAATTTGTCTTACAATTTGTGCATTACACCAAACAAAAAACATTATAACTATAAGAAACCAAAGTGTACATTCACACCAGACTCACTCATAATTTACATGTGTAAGCTGGCGATCCTAGATCTAGTTTTTTTATCTATTTTTATCTGTTGTTAATTTGTAAACTATCTAGGCTAGCGCTGAGTGCATGCCTGTCTCCCGCCAGCTCTTTTACTTTAGAAGTTAGTTTGTACGAGTCATGACCTGGCTCTATAAATAGAATAGATGATGTAGTGTCTTGTCCCTTTTTCCGGTGTTGACCGCTGGTCAGTGGTTGATTAGCTGGTCTGTGTGACCAAGCAGTGAGTTAGAAAGTTATTTTTGGTGTTGTTCCTGTGTGGACATTCGCTGTGTGGACTGCCTGCTATAATTCCTGTCGTTACATCTACTGTAACTGTCCTTACATCTACTGTATGCTGTTGTTACGTCTACTGCCTAACTGTGCGGTAGTACTGTCTGTTTGCCGCAGTTATAGCTGCCATTATTTACTGCCTACCTGTCATTATTAGTTCTGCTGTACTGTTGTGTTTAGTGTTGGTATTTTTAGGTGTAATTTAGTGAAGATAGTTAGACATTTGGGTTTCTTATTAGTGTTTGTAGTGGTGTAGATTTAGAGGGTTTTAGTTAGTTGCTGAGTTCAGTTGTAGTGTTAGTGTATATGTTATATTTTATTATTGATTTATTTGTATATGTAAATAAAGTTTCTTTCTGTTTTATTTATCCTAAAGTAAAAGTTTCGTTTTTGCTTCCTTTTAGTTAGTTTAGTTTAATCTAATTGTGCTGTCTGGTTGCTTAGGCGACTCTAGCCGACTCTAGCCCCTTGGTCGCAGACCGAGGTGCACAGATTGGACCCACCCAGTAGCGCAAACATCTGCCTACTGTATAAAATTTAATGTTGAGCAGCAGTAAGGATAGGTCCTCCCACTCGCGCCTGCCTGACCTGCTCACACATGTGACAAAGTTTATACCAGATTGTTCTTATTTAATGATTTGATTGCCAGGGGAACAAAAGAGTGTTTGTGTCTGTTTGTCTTTGCTATCGGTAAAATCACAAAATCCTGACACAAAGGGTGATTCTTTATTTCGAGGATCTTGTTAGCTTTTTTTATAGATGTTTGTCTCAAACAACTGCCCAAATGGGGTTTGTTTTTTGCCAATAATTTTTGCCAGCAGCATTTAGGATTCTATAAAGTTTATTTTTATTTTTAATGCTCAGATTGCCATACCAGGCAGTGATATTGACATTAATAAATCACGTATCCTGTGGTACCAAGCATCAATACAACAGTATCGGTAACCATGGGCTTAGCCAGGGGGGGGGTTTGTGGTTCAAACCCCCCCCGAAATGAAATCCCCCCCCCCCCGAGGGGGGGGGGGAATCGGAATTTAGTGACTGATTTTTTGCTTTGATTTTTTTTATTTTAGGTGAGATTTTAATACTAAACCATCACTTGCCCCAGCACAACCAAAGGAGTTTTGAGTTTAAAACCCCCTACCAGGGGTTTTTTAGTTTAAAACCCCCTACAAGGGGGGGTTCGAGTTTTAAAAACCCCTTCCAGTGGGGGTTCGAGTTTAAAACCCCTACCAGAGGAGTTCGAGTTTAAAACCCCCTACCAGGGGTTTTAAGTTTAAAAACCCCTACCAGGGGTTTTGAGTTTTAAACCCCCTACCTGGGGTTTTGCAGTTAACTTCCCCTCTTCTATAAAACAAAACCAAAAAAAAAATGCAAACGAAAATCCCCTAATTCCAAGAGCACAGTTAAGAAAGATTTTGATTATAAAACCCCCTCTAAAATTTACGATAAACCCCCTCTTCAACATAAAAAAAAACAACTAATTACCTACTCAAAATGTTATGAGCGTAGCTAACTGCTCAGTTTTGAGTTTAAATCCCACTTCAGCGGGGTTTGAAGGTAAAAAATACCTCTTTAATAATAAAAACAAAGCAAATTATACACTCAAAATGTTATGAGTGTAGTCAAAGGGGTTTTGAGTTTAAACTCCCCTCCAGTGGAGTTTGAAGCTAAAAAGTACCTCTTCAATATAAATAAAAGCAAATTACTCACTCTTAAATCTATGAGCGTAGCCAAAGGGGTTTTGAGTTTAAACCCCCCGCCAGGGGGGTTTGAGGCTAAAAAATACATCTTCAGTGTAAGAAAAACAGCAAATTACGCACTCAAAATGCTAAGAGCGTTGCCAAAAGGGGTTTTGAGTTTAAACCCCCATTCAGACGGGTTTGATGTTAAAAATACCTCTTCAATATAAAAAAAAAAGCAAATTATACAATCCAATCCAATCGGGGGTTTTGAGTTTAAACCCCTCTTCTACAGATGGCTTTTTTTTTTAGTTTAAAACCCCCTCCAGATGGTTTTGAGTTTAAGATCCCCCTACAGAGCATTTTGAGGTGGAAAACCCCCAACAGATTATTTTGACGATAAAACTTCTCTTTTCGATATAAAATCTAAAGCAAACTACAGTCACTTAATTCCAAGAGCGTATTCAAGAGAGGTTACACATTTTTACCAGTGGCAGGGCTCCATTAATAAACTGCTGTGAATAGTCATCTGCCGAAATTGAAAAACACTAAATGAGGCTCAACAAAGATGGCTAAGACAGATTTTAGGAGTCAGTTATAGAGATCGGGTCTAAATCAAAGAAATCCTATGCCGAACTGGTAGTCGACCCCTTAGTAAGATTGTGAGAGAGCGACGCATGAGGTTTGTGGGACATGTTCTCTGACAAAATGAATTACGCATAAGAAGAGTTGCAATGATATCCTAGTACAACTTGACGCCACTCATTCATGGAGATCCTCATGGCAGGTGGGAAGAGGCTTCAGACATTACCAGTGACAGATTTTTATGGATACAGCTTGACGGCAAATGCGCCGAACGGCGCGGTAGGGTCTAAGTCAGTAAGAATAGCACATTAGGTTTTTAAAATAAAACTTTTTAATAGCAGGAAAATGCAGTGTAGATACCTCAGAATATGCATTTTGTTGGCTTTCAATACCAGAAATAGTGCTTGGCGGCGGGGCTTCGCCCCGCGCTGGGGAACTCCTAGCGCTCCCCCAGACCCCATTGCTAGTGATGTCGGCGAGTCTACACTTTTATGGAAACAGCTTCACGGCAAATGCGCCGAACGGCGCGGGAGGATCTAAGTCAGTAAGAATAGCACATTAGGATTTTAAAATAGAAATTTTTAATAGCAGGAAAATGCACTGTAGATACCTTAGAATATGCATTTTGTTGGCTTTCAATATCAGAAATAGTGCTTGGCGGCGGGGCTTCGCCCCGCGCTGGGGAGCTCCTAGCGCTCCCCCAGACCCCATTGCTAGTAATGTCGGGGAATCTACAATTTTTCCACTAACTCCAGGAAGAACCTATTCTAGGGCACTTTAAACGTCTTCCGAAAGAATGAAGGGTCAGAATGTAATAAAGATTATGTGCACACACACACATAAATACATATGAAAACAAAATTTCGCCTGGGGGGGGGGGGGGGTCGGGGGGGGGGGGAATCCACCCCCCCAAACCCCCCCCCCCCCCCCCCCCGAAAAAAAATCCTGGCTACGCCCATGTCGGTAACACTTCGATCCGAGCACGTCTTTTCTTTTTATCGACAGGAATAGAGTTGTAGTTGTTGACAGTTTGTAGTTCATAGTTTCAGATATTCTTTCGGAAAATATTGAAGCCTGCCATTTTACCTACTTGAGCGGACCACTTCGAAGGCCAATTTTGAGTTTGTGTTTGCACACAAACTGTCTTTATAACCTTATTTGTTTTTTAAAGAATGATTTAGAAATATCAAAACCTCTATTCACATATTACCTATCTCTATTGTTCAGACAAATTTAGTAGACAACGCCACCCTTTCCCCGCTAATAACAATAACAAATAATTTCCACAAAAGTTACAGTTTGTGGGCATTTTTAGTACACGGACCAAAGGTTTAGAACTCACTCTTCATTGATCTCAGACAGAAATACTACACTTCACTCAAGAAGAACATTAAGACCTATCTGTTCAAAACTTTGTTTTTTAGATATTTTGTCATTTTAGCTCTCGTGTTTATATTTTTTATGTTATCACAACGCCTTGAGTCGACATTATGTTTGTTAAGTAAATTATTATTAAAATTTCTGTAGATGTCAACATCTTAAACTTATGAAGTTCATAAAGTAGGCTATCGAAGTGATTTGTATTGCAAAAGTTGAAGTTTTTTATACAGACATCATATTACTTGTCAGGTATGCAGTCAAAAGTCCTTTTTTATTTTAACTTAGCAATTAGTTTAGGTAAATTCAGATGAACAAACAAACAAATGTAAACTCTGATATAAAGTAGAAGGTATCCACAAGATTCGCTTCATCTGAACTTTTAATCACCGCAATTCAAGTGAAGGACTAGACAAATACAAATACAGAGACTACGTTCTCAAGATGTGTTTCTTGAGTATTTGTACTTTGACAGCAAATCACAAGGATAACAACTAAACTAGTTTCACAGTTCCGGACCATTCTTCACGAGTGTAAGACATTCATTACACCTGTACATTTGTGGGGAAATGTGAGGTAAAAAGACAATAATGAAAATTTTAATAAATATTCATAAAATAGTTTCAGAAATCGATAATTCTTGTTGTAATTCTTCAATTGCGAGTGTAAACATGAAATGTAAATGTATAATACAGTACAAATACGAATTTTTAGACATTATGCACAGTTAAATAGCGTATTTTCTAAGTTGTAAGTAGGCTTACATATTTTATGCGGCCCCCTATTCCCACTTTTAAAAATGCAGCCCGCGTTAGAAAAGGTTGCCCACCCCTGGTGTACATTAATAATAAGGAGAGGAAATAACACTACAATTTTTGTTATATTTACATTTTTAATACGTTGATAATTGCATGGACATTGGATTTTTTGAAGACTGCATTTAAATCTCCTTCGGAGGCAATCATCATCATCATCAAACTCCATTTGAGTGAGGGCTTGAGAGGCTCAAATCCTCTCTTGCAAAAGCCCTGGACAGAAACCCTGCTGTCTTTCGTGGTGCATACATGTCACCATACAAGTCGAGAATTTTTGGTTTTCCAGATCTGTCGAGACGAAAATCAGGAAGTCTGGGGCAGTCAAAAAGAATATGAGACACGGTTTCCTCTTCTTCCCCGCAGCGGGGGCACCGTGAATCAAAATTTGGTCATAGCCGTGAGAAGTATGAGCCAAAAGGACAATGTCCTGTCCTGCACTGTGCTATAATAGCTTGCTCAGGCCTGGACAGCTTCCACCACGGGGAAGTGCGGTCAGGGCGCCTCATGCGCTCCCAGGCTCCACGGGCTTTTTGGGACTTATCCCAGCACTCTAACCACTTTTCCATTGCTGTTTTTTGAATTATAGTCAGACTCGCAGCCTGTTCGGTGGGTGGTGTTAGCCCTCAATGGTGGGCCAAGAAGTCTGCAATAGTGTTGCCAGTCACACTTGGTACCCACTGCATAATTACAGGGGTGCCATAGCGTTGCTTTATGTTGTGTGAGGCCATGATGACAGTGTCGATATTGAGGGGCCATGGTCCAAAGCTTTGCAACGCCTGTAGTACAGGTTTTGAGTCAGTGACTACAACAATCTCTGTGTTGCGTTCAAATGTTCCTGCCGAGTTGAAAGTCAATGACTTTTAAGGCTTCACATACTGCCATGGCCTCCGCATCAAAACTGGAAACACTAACACATGGTCCAAAGATTTTGACAAAACACTACCACATGGCCCAAAGATTTTGACTGAGTCAGAGCCAATAAACTCGATGTAGGCTCCATAGCCTGATCTTTCAGAATCTATTGATGCCGACCCATCAGTATACGTAAAATGTCACTGAGCTTGAAAGCATTAATGGTCTCCAGTGCTAGAAATTGAAGGTTGTTAGATGAACGACTTAGCTTTGTGGCATTAGGGTCTACTAAATTTAAGCGTATGTCTGGGGTCGTTGGGCGACACCAAGGGGGAAGGTGATGAAAACGTTGAATATTTTGTCGGTTGGTGGAGAGGCCAGCTTTATCAGATAGTCTAGTACGTGGCATGATGCACAAAAGACTGCATCTTAATACGTCTCTGGATCTCCAACCATCCAATAGTTTTCTAGCTGGGAGGCTATCTCTTTGTCCAATGTTTTTAGGGATTAAATGGATCCAAGAGTTCTTTCAGACCACGCTGTTATATATAGCATATCTTAAATTGTTTAGCTAATACTAGATGGCCCTACCCAGAGTATTAATTGACTTTTGAGATGTTGTATTGCTAATGGTCAGAGTATTAATTGACTTTTGAGATGTTGTATTGCTAATACTAGATGGCCCTACCCAGAGTATTAATTGACTTTTGAGATGTTGTATTGCTAGTACTGGCTGGTCCTATCCAGAGTATTAAATGGGTTTTGAGATGTTGTATTGCCCGCAGACAATGGGAATAGACCAGAACTTTGAGCCAAACGTCTTGCTGGGCAAGTTTTTCTATGAACTGGAAGACTTGTCATATAAGCAAACTGACGTCCGCACATCTCACAGGAAAAAGGTTTCTGACCCAAATGTCGACCGTTCATGTGACCTACAAACTCACGCCTGGATGGCAAACGTTTCCCACAAACGTGGCACTCAAAATTCATTCTACGTTTCAAGCTTGTCCTGAAGTTTGTCTTAGAGTTGGCATCATTTCTGATGACGTCATTTTGTGACATAGAGTGAAAGGCTGAAAATACAAGAAAAACAAACATATTACAAAGAAAGAAATTAAATGTCAATAAATATTCTAAAAAAGTTTTATTCTTTTGTGTGCGTGTGTGTTGTCTGTCTGTCATAGTTTTCAATAAGAATAAAGAAGATTAAAGGCGCTACAGAAATACAATACCGGTATCACCGAAATAAGTCTTCTAAAAGCGAACCATTTTTTGTTTTTAGACTTATGCCTACGATGGTAGGCCTATATTTTGTATGCACATACAATTAGACCATGGAACTATACTGATTTAACCATGATTTATCAATCATTGAAACAAGACAAAATAAAATGCAGGACTGTTTACATGAAAAATAAAAGCCGATGAAGAAAGGGAGCATTATCTTTTGGTCTTGTCGAATGCTGAAATCACGACGGCGTCTCTTTTAATTTATGTTAAGAAGTCACGTGGTTGATAGACGCAAGAGAGTAAAGATGTGAATCTCTAGTGTACTAGTGGGCCTATTTGATATTATTTCAATTCATTGCTTCTAGATACATTTTTCGTCTTAAATTAGATTTGCGTATATTGTTAATAAATGTTAAATTGAAAAAAAAATTAATTAATTAACTATTGGTGATTAATTATTTTGTTTGGTATCGAATAAAGGAAAGAAATCGTACTTGCAGATATGGTGGTATATGTTAAATTAGTCCCCATGAGGGCTTTGAGCCCTGAATGAAAAAGTATTTTTTGTTAGAAAGCTTATATCAACTCACTCTTGTACTGTCTGGTAAAAAGAGTCTACACGTAAGCTTGTTTTTCTTTTTTTAGTATTGGTTTTTGTTTTTCTTGTTGAAAAATGAATTCCTACTTTCTGTTCAAACAAACAGCAAACCAAATGTTCAGATTTCATTTGTCATTGAACGGAGAAAAAGCTGTCCAGTATGGGGATCAAACCCACGACATTCGCGTTATTAGCACGACGCAGGATCAACTTAGGAACTCAGCCATAAAACTATTTGCGAAATTTTAACTTGAAGTAAATGATTCAATTTTTTACTTGAGTCTTTGACCTTCAACCTTTTGACTATGAAGCGCTAATAGTAGGAATGGGAAAAAAAGGACATTCTCAACAAACTAGTTGGCACTATTTAGGCTCGAGTGTTTGCGGCGTAGACTTATATATATATATATATATATATATATATATATATATATATATATATATATATATATATATATATATATATATATATATTATATCTAGACTGGACATGGAGATCTTGTAACACTACAAAAAATGTCTTGAAAATTTTTTAAAAAGTTGAAACAAGGCGTTGTTTTGTAAAGTAGTAAAAAGAAGTAGTCTTTTTTTCAACCCTAACCTATGTAATATATAATTTAATTTTTAGATCTAGATCTAGTAGTTGAACATCGAAAAATAAGAACACTCTCTTCTCATAATTATTATTTTGCAATTTTTAGATAAATAATCTAGAAAGATCTAGGTAGTCAATCTATTTAAATGTACATAAGATGATTAAAATCAACAGACATAAATTATTTCGATCTAGGATTTTTGAAACATTATCTCAATGGAAACTAACAGGGAATGGCTTTGTTTCATATATTTGCGTGAATATATAGTTCTGTGATTAATAGCCCATTCTAAAGAAAACCCGAGAAATGATTTTGCATTATTTCTAAACTTTGAAAACTAAAGATCATTACTTTTCTAAGACAGAAAATATTGATTGGGGCGACTTCCCTTAGAGCTTGAACAATTTGTTTCCGGTTTCCAGTCTAGATATATTAAAGTCTATGGTTTGAGGTATTTCTGTATACTGATGCCAAAGTGTTGGTTGTGACGATTCAGAAGAGATTCTGTTGACAAGCGAAGCCTTATTCTTCAACTTAATCTAGCTAGCGATAGAGAAGCCTTTTCTACCTTTTTTTTGTTGCGTCTCAACCTTCTGTCCCCCGTTTTCATGAAGACAAAATCTCTCTTTTCGTTTTCTCGCGCTGCTAGCAATACGTGTTCTTCTAGCTTGTCCAGTTCATAATGCGAACTTTTTTCTTCATTTGTGGATATCAATATCTAACTCTTGAAGTGATCTAACTGCACTTGCATTCTTAGATGCACAAACGCATTCTCCAGACGTCTACAGTTCTGTATCCTTCCGATTAAAAAAAAAGCAGGTCAAATGAAGTGAAATATAATAAGGCTTCATCCGGATCCGCTTGTGTCAGACTGTGTTACACTCAACTTAAATAGTGAACGGAGTAGGCTAAATAAATAGCACACTTAAGTGATTTCTTAGTTCCTAAGTAAAAGCAGAAATAAACAGTTTTGATTTTATTTATTTTCATTGTTGATGTCAACGTCCAACGCTGTAAGTCTATGCATCGGGGCTTCCAAACTGTGTTCCACAAAATAGGGAATAGGTGTTTCTCTACTGGAGTTATTAACTGTTGAGAGTTAGAGCTGTCCTATCTTCATTGAAATATAAGTTTGTATGTCTAATGGAAGTTTGGGTTAGGGTTAGGGTTCATTTCGATAGATATTTCCCAAACTGTATTCCGCCTGACTTGGTGTTCCACGAACTACTGGAATAATTAGCCTACGCGGGAATGAATCTCTAGGTAAATGCAGGAGAAAAAACGATTTTGATTAGTTTTTCTTAGTTACAAAATGAATTATACAACATCACCATGACTTTGAACTGATCTAGATTCTACCTTTAATCTGAAACAAAGATATAAAGATCAACCTTTCATTGATTTCTGGTCGAGTTTGTCGGAAGAGTATCACAAAGCTGCTCGTTATTGTACTTAGTACCTACAGTTACATTCCAGGGTCCGATAGCCTATTTGTGTGAAGCAGGTTCTTCTTTTTATGTTGCAAAGCCAAAGTAAAGAGGAAAAAAAACTTGACACCACATCAGATATTAAAGACGCCACATAAGATATTAAAGACGCCACATCAGATGTTAACGACGCCACATCAGATGTTAAAATTCAGAATGATATCAAGAACACTGACAAGAAGCTATGCTCTTCCAAGATCTAGTACCATAAAAGTTATTCAACTATGTATAGGCTATATAAGTTTAAACTTGAACAAAATGCTTAATTTAGAATATAGTTTAATTATCATTTTTTAATTAAACATATTTTAAAAAATCCAATAAAAAAAATAAATACAAATAAGCAGTGTTCCGCTAAATACTCCGAATGTGCGAAGTGTTCCGCTAAATACTCCGAAAGTGTTCAGTTTTGGGAAAAGGTAGGGAAACACTGACGTAGGCTGAAGGAATTAGCCGATGATATGCCAAATAACTATATTTAAACTTTTTTTTTTTTTTTTTGTAGCTGGTGAGTTTATGCGCCATTAAATAATTATGTTGTTCTTAATGGCTATGTATAGAGATTTATTTTTATGACTATAACAAATGATGTCTAATATCGGGTAACCAAATCAAGTGCAGCATTTGGTGATATTAATAGTTTCTTATTAATTTCATGAAAAAGAAAAATTTTTTTTTTTTTTTTTTTATGATTACCAATTTTTCATTGCAATGTTTGAACAAAAAATCGATTCGACAACACTCTCACATTCTAATGACTACTTGGGAAAAGAATAAACTGGTACTCGGTAGTCTGCTAGGATTTCCAAAAAAACAAACACGAACTCAGTAGGCCTAATTGTGCTTATTTCTGGCAAACTACGATCTGGAAAACAAATGAAAAAAAAAAAAAAAGAACAAGAACAAAAAACACAGAAAACCCAAAAACCATCTTTTATCATTGAAATATTCCCTTTATTTTAAATAAATCATAGTAGTAATTTGTCAATGACAATAGATATGATGCTGTCAGTAATATAAAAAACAACAAACGTTGGAAATAACAAAAGAAACAACTGCATGTATAGTCAATACATTTCTGAAGCAAGTTACACACACATGAACAAACTGGTTCAACACACACAGAATAATTTCAATGGACTATCAACGCCAAATACAGATATTACTACCAAATACAGATACTACTACCAATTAGAGATACTCAGGAACAAAATGTAACATTCTGATGTGATAACAAAATAGTCAAAGTGCCTGTATGTGTGCTTTTTGCATGAATGGTTGAGCGTGTACTGTTTGAATTCATGACATAGAAATACATTGGATATGTATTTCTAGTGGAATATGTATTTCTGTGGCCAATACAAGGGACACGTGTTTCTGTGGCCAATACAAGGGACACGTGTTTCTGCGGCCAATACAAGGGACACGTGTTTCTGCGGCCAATACAAGGGACACGTGTTTCTGTGGCCAATACAAGGGACACGTGTTTCTGCGGCCAATACAAGGGACACGTGTTTCTGCGGCCAATACAAGGGACACGTGTTTCTGTGGCCAATACAAGGGACACGTGTTTCTGCGGCCAATACAAGGGACACGTGTTTCTGCGGCCAATACAAGGGACACGTGTTTCTGTGGTAAGCAGTCTTAACTTTTCAAACATTTCCCTGGTATTGCTGGGTGGACACTGCAACCTCTTCAAATCAGGAACTCGAGCTCATTAGCCAGCACGTTCTAGAGACCACGAATTATTTAGTACCTCAACTATATAATCTACTTTGTTTATTTTTTCTGGACACGATGGTAGTCAGCATTTATTATGAGAGATGCTAAAGAAGGAACACAACATTGTACTCTCTCCTTATACACTCTCCTTGAGTTGGGGAGCTCTCAGACATTGCTTCAGAAATAAACACTATTATGTCCTAGCTGAAACCTTCTGCAGAACTGCAGGGGATGTCAGGAGACAGTGTCGAACCCGGGACCTCTAGACCACACGACCAGGTAGCAATCCCCAATTTATTATAGTATGGTAAACAGCAGTGGTCCTAATGATGATACAATTGAATGCAGATAGTGGTACCTAGCAAGGTTTATGTAGGCTACATATATTTTTTTATATCAGCATGTTTAAGACTATATACAATTTCATACCACATGTATAATAATGCATTGTTAATGAAATAACCACAAACAACTTTTGTATGGATCAGTTATTTCACCTCCTTTGCAGACGAGCCCGAAGCTGTCCCAATGCACATAGCTAATGTGATGGGCGACGGGTCAATATATTCTTTGTTAGCTTTGATTAACATGTTAGTTGGGGAGCTTTGAATAATTACGCCATGAGTCATCAGGGTATGCTTGGCCGTGTAACTCTTACGCTTAGTGGTCAGTGAACAGAAGTCACACTTGTAGTGGACAGCCTTTGGCTCGTGCTTCTCCGTCCAGTGCCGCAAGAAATAAGCTTTGGCTTTAAAGCAGGAAGCGTTGGCTGGACATTGGGGCACAGGGCATCCCATCATCGGCCACCACAGTCGTGTCTGCTCATCTGCCAGGTGAAGGACGAAAAAAAAAAGACGTTGATCAGATTGGGAGTCTTACAGTAAAAAAAAAAAACACTAACCAAAGTATGTTAGTTAAAAGAACACATCACATTCAGAAAATAGCGCAGGAATAAGGAAAGATGCAAAGCAGAAAAAAACTTCTTTTAGTGACAAATATCTTAAACAAAAGTCTAAAAACTACAGGAGTAAAATGCTGGAAATATCTTAAACAAAATTCTACAAACTACAGGAATAAAATGCTGGAAATCCAAGTTGCATTTGTAAAAATTTGACCTTAACGCTACTCTTGTACAGCTAGCATGGTCCAATCTCTTTGGTGGACCTGTGGGGGAAAGGTAAGATAAGGTATTTGTGAAAAGGTTTCCGCACTGCCTTGAGATTTTCAGCAAACACAACTCAAGTATGGATTTGAACTCGACCCCACTTGATATGTAGCTTGGTGTTTTGCATTAATAGCAATACTTTAATTAACCCTTACAACCTAAGACCACTTCACAATGCTATAAAGAGTTAAATACTGAGCGTCGACTTGTCTTGAACATTTCAAACGTATCAATGTATCTCTTCCAATTCTACGAGCTCTCTAGGCTTAAGTCACGTCAGAAAATTCGCTTTTACTCTTTCATTCAGCCTTTCATCACACTGCAGTGTCATTTAGCATTCCGTAGAATCATGAGTTGGAGTGTCATTTAGCATTCCTCAGAATCATGAGTTGGAGTGCCATTTAGTATTCCTCAGAATCGTGAATTGGAGTGTCATTTAGTATTCCTCAGAATCATGAGTTGGAGTGCCATTTAGTATTCCTCAGAATCATGAGTTGGAGTGCCATTTAGCATTCCTCAGAATCATGAGTTGAAGTGTCATTTAGCATTCCGTAGAATCTGAGTTGGTGTCATTTAGCATTCCGTAGAATCTGAGTTGGTGTCATTTAGCATTCCGTAGAATCTGAGTTGGTGTCATTTAGCATTCCGTAGAATCTGAGTTGGTGTCATTTAGCATTCCGTAGAATCTGAGTTGGTGTCATTAAGCATTCCGTAGAATCTGAGTTGGTGTCATTAAGCATTCCGTAGAATCTGAGTTGGTGTCATTTAGCATTCCGTAGAATCTGAGTTGGTGTCATTAAGCATTCCGTAGAATCTGAGTTGGTGTCATTTAGCATTCCGTAGAATCTGAGTTGGTGTCATTAAGCATTCCGTAGAATCTGAGTTGGATGTCAAAGAGCCACGCTCGTGAATGTCATTATACCTGAACACAACTAGCGTTCAACATGGCACACAACAGCTAAGTCTGTTACATTAGGCTTTACTTTCATTTCCCATATATTGTGATATTATGCATGTTAAAAAACAGAAAGCAATAAAGTAAAAAAGATATGGTGTCTGAAATTGTCTGACAAGGATATGTGGCAACGCGGCATTAAATCCAGTACACCACATACTGGAAATAAACTTGTAGAAATAGGGCAAGAGATTAGGTACTAACAAACTTTACGTACATGTTTGGCCGAATAACCCCATAAAATAATTTTGTGGGGCAAATACGACCATGAGTATTTGCCCAGCCCTTCTCTCAAAAAAAAAAAAGACAACAAAAATAAAAAATGGAGAAAATAACATTTTAGAAATATGGCGAAAATATTTATTAATAAAAACAAATGTGCACATATGTTTGGCCGAGCGTTACATACTTCTATGCACAGCATACAGCCAGTGAGTCGTAGTTCGCCCATCAGAACAACAGAGAGAAACAAATGAGCTACATTTACTTAGGGTTCGAACACACAACTCCACATGACCAGCCTAGAGTGACGTTAGTATTTGCGCGTTAGATTTTTCATTCCAAGCAAAACTCTTGCAGCCGTTCAGTTTGTATAGATGTGGATCTTCAAATGAGCGGCTGCACAACAGTGAAAGAACCTTTGGAGATTGTCTTACAATTTCAGACATGACTAGTGTCTACAAGAACCCAGTGGGCTAGTTAAAGCTTGGTGAACAGACAACTTTATTCTAAAAACAATATTGATGCCTATTATCATACGTTTTAATCCTTGGTTTTCATCTATCTATTCAATTCTAACAAAATAATATCAAGTGACAACTTTCTGGTCAATAATTGACAAAGTGGCACGTGGTGCGATGCAGTCATTGAGTCATCTTTACATATAGCCGAAAATTCTGTTCAGCGTCAATGGTGTCGGGTCGACAAATCTGTCATTCTGTATATATTCCACTTCCGGGAGTTCGCTGGGCACATATCCGTCGTGTTTCTGTTTCATGTGACGCACCAAGGAGCACGGCCTGGAGTAGAATTGAAGACACAGGTGACATTTGTACCCGGGTACCACTCGTTCGTGCTTCTCTTGCCAGTGACGTCGGTACTTGTGGGAAATGTAAGTGTTGCATCCAAGGACTGGGCACAACTGAGACGGCCTCCAGAGAGCAGTTATTTGGGACGCACGGCCGTGATGACCTGCGGACAAGAAGAAGACAAAGTGATTCAGCCGATACACTGGGCAAAACAAAATCTACAAGTGTCCAGTAGAGAGTTCTGCGACCACCACTGGTGTCAGGCTAGTGGGAAACAACAACAGACAGACAGCCAAAACAATCAAGTAGTTCAAACTATTGACACGATGTGAGTTGGAGATTAAAAAAAAAAAAAAAGTTTAGGAGAACGAAGATAAAGTGAGCAGGGGAGAGCACTAAAGGAGAGGTCAACGTAAAGGCATAAACCGCGCAGAAACAATTTCCTAGACTTCGGAAACTCATTAGCTAGATCAAAGCATAACAAAATATCTGGACATTTAACATTTCCTCAATAAGTCTAAATATAAGCTTTTTATTTAGTAGGTAGGCTTAAAATAATACAATAATTAGTATCTCATTAAAATAACACATTAATTTCTATTTAATTTATTTATATCTTTCAAAATAAATAGCTATAACCCCGTTAGTCCAAAAGTCTATATTAGTAGTCCAAATGATAGATCATGTTTCACTTAACAGTGCAGTGCGCCTCTTATTTCTTGCATTACGTCCAACTAGAATCTAAGATCCATAGAAATGTGTGAATACTTGTGACTGGTATACAGAGTGAACAGGTCATGAAGGATCAACAAATGTACAAATGTTGTCGTTTTGAAACTTGCCCCCAGAAAAGTGTCCACAAGTGACCTAGAGGAGGCCTGAACTGTACTACCCTGTTTCTTTCATAGGGATACAATGAAGAAAAAAAAAAGTCTTATTAACAAATTTCTTGTCCCGTTCGATATGCAGCCTTACATGCATTGTCCAAATATATGTAGGTGTTTTTTTTTAAGTTTCCTTTAAAATACACTATTATTATTGACTTAAACAAATTGAAGCCTTGAGTGATGGTAAATATTGGTGTTCACATATTAGTTTTCCGTAGAAAATGTAGGCAGAAAGAAATTATCTTCTTTTTTGAAGTAATGTCTGTATTTGATAAGATAAGAAAATCAAAGAAAACAAGCTCCGTGGGGGAAAAATGTTGGTTTCAAAAAGTGGCAACTACGGTACCAGACTAGACTTTCCCACTTTACAAGTACTGGTAATAAACATGTAATGCTAGTAAAAAAAAAAAAAGTACCAAACAGCATGGCATTGTTCTGTAGACTCAGTAGTGGGTTTAGAAAGAACTCCAAGGAGACGAGATCACCAACTGAACGGGAAACAAAAGTGAAGAAAACGAAACGAAAGAGAAATGTGCACAACGGAAAGAGAAAAGAAAACAATGAAATGGAGAGAAAGAAAAGTGTGTATCAAAGAGAAGTGTAGGCACATTTACGACTTGTTATTCACTAGAAACAGCTATTGGATATGTTATTCACTAAACACAGCTATTGGATATGTTATTCACTAAACACAGCTATTGGATATGTTATTCACTAAAAACAGCTATTGGATATGTTATTCACTAAACACAGCTATTGGATATGTTATTCACTAAAAACAGCTATTGGATATGTTATTCACTAAACACAGCTATTGGATATGTTATTCACTAAACACAGCTATTGGATATGTTATTCACTAAAAACAGCTATTGGATATGTTATTCACTAAACACAGCTATTGGATATGTTATTCACTAAACACAGCTATTGGATATGTTATTCACTAAACACAGCTATTGGATATGTTATTCACTAAACACAGCTATTGGATATGTTATTCACTAAACACAGCTATTGGATATGTTATTCACTAAAAACAGCTATTGGATATGTTATTCACTAAACACAGCTATTGGATATGTTATTCACTAAAAACAGCTATTGGATATGTTATTCACTAAACACAGCTATTGGATATGTTATTCACTAAACACAGCTATTGGATATGTTATTCACTAAACACAGCTATTGGATATGTTATTCACTAAAAACAGCTATTGGATTGGTTGTTGACTAAATACAGGAGTTGATATTTCTACACTCAAGCTTTCTCGGAAAAAACTGTATTTTTGAAAGTTGTACTCCAGTTATATAGAAAAGCGATGCTACATACATTCATTATTCTTTGATTCACTTGCCATTACAATCTTGACAAATGAAAATGTACAATAGTAAAACTTCCTATAATAGATTCTACTCCATGCAATAAAGAGTTGTAGACCTAACAAGGCAAAGGCTGGTAAACGAATCAAGTTCTAATAGTCAATATTTACATAGAATTTCAACATGTCGACAAAAGATCTTAAGTCTTATAATCCATTGCCGTTTCAAGAGTGATGGGGTCTGGATCTAGAAATTCTTTATTCTCCAGAAACTGGCACTCCACATCGTCCAAATCAAGAATCAAACCTGCATGCTTGGTCACATGTGTGCGTAGGTCGTCCTTACGCTTGTACGCCGCACGGCACTGCGGGCAGAAATATTTGCTGACGAAGCGCTCGTGCTTAGCCAACCAGTGACGTCTGTATTTGGCATAGTGCCCAATGACGAAAGCGTTGCAGCCTGGAACTGGGCACGTTATGCCCGTGGCGGCTCTTTTTCTCCCTGGGTTGTCCACGTTGGGTTGGGTCCAGCCTGAAGATACAAGAAATGTGGATTATGGCCTCCGTGTTGAGTCCATTAAAGAGATTTTCAACTATTTTGGTTTAGAAGTTAAGTGTTAGAATCATCGTGTACCCAAGAGCCCACTAGCTTACACAAGCACGCACTACACAACAAATGTACACAGTGAGTTGAAGAAATCTATTCTATCTCTTCTGTAGCGTACACAAGCACGCACTACACAACAAATGTACACAGTGAGTTGAAGAAATCTATTCTATCTCTTCTGTAGCGTACACAACTCTTATGTTCTACTTACTCTCTGCAGTAACGTACTGACGTCCACAAAAACAAACTCATGTAAACTATCAATGGGCTAACATAAAAAAAACAACACATTAAATAGACAACAGATGTTAGACGGGATTGTACGTAGTAAGCACTGTTAAAACAAGAGCTTGTACACATATAGAACGGGCTCATATGAGTGTTGTATCACTGCTTACAAAATATCAGCTTTAATTTTGTCAATAGAAACGTCTAGAAATAGGAATTTTATCATCAGAACTTTTGAAGTTCCCCCCACCCCCCTTTTTTAAAAATAAACCATATGTCATAAAGTATTATTTTAAATTTGTAGTTTGCTACTAAAGGTACTCTATTCAATTGGTCTATGTAGATCTAGTACATAATAAGGTGCATCCTTCATTAAAAAGCCGAACTACTCACTGTTTGCCCATGAATTATTTTCTAGTAAATCTTAACAATGAAATATCTTTTCTTTGCCCCTCTCAGTGAGGACCCCCCTACAATTTAGTCCCCCTCCAAACACTTGTATCTGTGGAGTAGAGACGAAACCTTTTTTTGGGGGGGTCCTCCAATGTAACGGCCTATATTATAATCCCCCCCCCCTCCTTTTCTTTTTTGGGGTCCTCCAATGTAACGGCCTATATTATAATACCCCCCCCTTCCTTTTCTTTTTTGGGGTCCTCCAATGTAACGGCCTATATTATAATACCCCCAACACTTTTTATTTCACTTCCCGCAAACACTTGTTGTTTTTTTTAGCTCCTTTTGTTTAGAATAAAACTCCTTTGCTGCTCCCAATGGAACAGTCCGAAAATGTAACCCTCTCACAAAGTCTTCTTTGGTCCGTGAGCTGCAGACAATAAAATACGTTGACTTTTGTCTCCATCCACCAATGGCAGCCATTCCCACGATTTCGTCTTTCCCCCTTACATACACACGCAATGACATTCCAATGGTTCTCATTAGGTCCAGATCCAGCCCTTATCTCTAACCAGAAATTTAAATTGTTACCACGTCAGTCGTATCTTTAAAACAAAAACGAGCACACAAATAGGCAATTCTGACAAGTCTTCGATAATTTCTATGTGCCTAAGTGAATGTAAAAAGTACTTCATTATTGTAAGTACACGAGAAGAAAGAGAAGGTTAAAATTTCATATTTTTAATGACCTTTTATTTCCACGACCAATAAGTCTGTGAGTGAATCAGGGCTTTGGATTATGTAGCTGTATGTATTTATAGTCAGCCTTGCTTAACGTTGCAGTCATTACTAGTAGAACGAATCTAAAGGAGCTCTGCTACTTTAAACATTCATTACAAGTGCAGTCTGGAACAGCGCACAACTAGCGTGCCCATGCGCTGTTCTTCAAAGGGACCGTTACATAAATGGCAGGTCCCGCACAGTTAGCTTGGTATAATGAAGGAAAATGGCGGAGGCTCCCGGTGTCCTTGGCCTTCGGCCATGTGCAGCCAAGAATGCGTCGGGGGCCAAAGGCATTGGAAACAGCAATGCTTTACATAGGCATTGACTCGGGTCTCTCTCAAACAGAACTGTGTTCTCACAGGTTTTTATTTTTTTTACTGTTTGGCGTCCAAACAGGTTTTTTTTCAAACTTAGGACATCAACAAGGATGGCGGTGTGCTAGGCAGAGTTCTAACACTATCACAAGAGAAACAATCGTTTCACAGCTAGTAAGAATTCTTTAAAGACAATCTTAGAGAAAAAAATGTAAAAAAAAAAAGCTTTTGTTGTTTTGTAAACAATTTTAATGCGTATAGAGTTGACAATAATGCTATCCGCGTTGGTATATTGTTTTCGTTTATAGTATGTCATAAATGTGATAAGAAAAATAGCCTTAGAATGCATTAGTAGCAGCTACACTGAATGAAATCATGTAGGGCAAGTCAGCGTCAGAAACACAGATCGAATGGAGGTTTCTGGTCAAACGAAAAGAACTAGATCTATGTTCAATGATGAGTCAGCCTACACAAGCACGTTAAGCTGTTTCCCTATGTTCAATGATGAGTCAACCTACACAAGCACGTTAAGCTGTTTCCCTATGTTCAATGATGAGTCAGCCTACACAAGCACGTTAAGCTGTTTCCCTATGTTCAATGATGAGTCAACCTACACAAGCACGTTAAGCTGTTTCCCTATGTTCAATGATGAGTCAGCCTACACAAGCACGTTAAGCTGTTTCCCTATGTTCAATGATGAGTCAGCCTACACAAGCACGTTAAGCTGTTTCCCTAACTCGTAAGCTACTTCTAGAACGATGCCATTAATAACATGCGGGTCCAATGAGTTGACGTGGAGCCCACTAAGTGCCATGTGGTTGGAACTGAAATACATAAGAATTCTTTCTATACAATTATTACTATAGAAATCTTTGTACTTGAAGCAATTCCTAGAATTATATTGATTGTTTGATAGTGTACATAAACTTCAAGTTTTATTTGCATTGCCTGACTCCTTTTGAAGCCCGCTGGTACTGCAGCAGGAAAACAAATCGCTCAGTGCTTCATCTTCAGACACTTGACATTTCAGAAGTAACAATTATAACTGTCTGGGTTTTCCCATCACTGCTTCTAGAGTCAGGGGGTAAGGATCCTGAAACTCCCTGTTGTAATGATGCTCAATATTTCCAACAGATTGGCTGATATCGCCCCCATGCTTCTGTCTATAATGTTGAAAAAGATTCGACTTCCGTTTAGAAAATACATCGCACATAGAGCAATGATATTTCACCACTATTTTCTCGTGTTTTTCTGTCCAGTGTATTTTAAGATGAATAGCTTGGCGTATGACTTTAGCACTGCATCCTGGCACAGGGCATCCCATCCCAGGACGCCACAATCCAAAGACTGGGGTAAGTGGTTTCATGTTCCTGAGAGCACCTGGAGACAAGAAAAGAGCTGATGTTCAATGCAATCTCAATGGAGACCTAGACAACATCTTACGGATAAAGGATTTGCAATAATGCTATTTAGATCCATTGGTATAAACATAATAAAAAAAATGTACTGTAGATGGTTCAAAGTCAACTTTGCAATACAACAAAGAATAGTCAGTGTATACATTTTTATTTCCACTTTTTTGTTTGTTCTTTTATCAGAATCAATTAGAAAATACGAACAATGTTGTTTTTAATAACAAATCAAATATTAGATAATGCAGATGAACTTGTGACAACACTAAAACAGAATTAAAACATGAATGACCCGGCAATCCACTTCAATTCTTGTTTTGACATCTGAGTTCAGGTCAACGTTACACACACAATTAGAAACAACATCATGGACAGACGTGGGGACTAGCTCAAGGCGCAATCATTGAAAAGATTGTCCCTCAATGAGTGAAGCTCAAACAAGTAATAACAAGAAAACATAATAATCTCTGTAGAAAGCAAACTACAAAACTATAGCCCGAAAACTTTGGTCTCAACAAACAAAAACAATACATTCAAACCAGCCACTCACAAAGAATCCTTCAATGGCAACAACTTTCCCAAACTTTTTCCAAGAAAACAACTTCACATTTTTGTGTCTCTTTTTAGTCTACAAGACATTTTTGATTACAATCAATTTCAAGCAAATAAAAGACCAAGACCACAGTGAGTGAAGATTACTCTGAAGAGGTCTGTCTGAAACTGGACATTTCATTGTTGGTATTTGTTTGTTCTAAACTGAGTTTCACATGAAGTAAAGCTGAGCCCACGTTCTCGAAAGGAAATGGATTCATGTATTCCAGATTCTCTTGAAAATTCACGTTTTTCAAACATCTCAAAATGTCTCCCTCTTTATGTCTGTTTCTAAAGTGTCTATTCAGGTTATATTTTCTCTTGGTCACAAAGTTGCACTTGGAGCAGTTATATTTGGGCACCAGCTGCTCGTGTTTCTCAGTCCAATGGATTTTAAAATGATGAACAGACATACTTTTGGCTTCACATCCCTCGACAGGACAGGCAAACTTGGTATAAAGATACATTCCAATTGGAGTCTTTTGTGCCTCCTTGTCCTCAGTATGGACTGATTGATTTTCTGTAGACAAAGCAATTGTATTCTATAAGAGTTGAGCTACAAATGATGGAAATGTTTGTCAAGTTTATAGCTTTGTTTGTTGTCATTCCAAATAGAAATCAGAAATAATTGCAGTGAGAAAAGATAGGAAGTGATCAGTTTCCTAAATCAGTGAGAAAAAACACAAACATAAACCTTTCAACCCAGCTTTGATAAAAGTTTGAAATAGAAAAGTTCAGAAAACTAAAACAGTGACATAGTGCTAGAAGTACCAAATAGAATATTTGTCTGTTACATTATGACTGATTTTGTTTTACTTGAACTTTATTAGTTATCCTAATGGTATAAAAAATAAAATAAAATAGTATTCATTTATTAATCTACAATAATAAATGCATCAACTTGTAGTATGACAACGCTAGCATTATTTTGTTTTGAAAGCTGCAAGACAATTAAAGACAAAGTGTCTTTTCTACAATGAGGTGCTTTCCATCTTTTGTTTCTTTTTTTTCAGTTGTTTCCAGCTTTCCTGAATATTATTTTGATAACCTCCTAGCTTCTAGTACAGCTTGAAATGTCAGAGGAAATGGGTCTTGAAACTCTCTGTTCATCTCATAACTGATTTCCCCAACACAATGAGAAATATCACACTCAGCATGACGACTACGAAAGTGCATCACCAAATTAGATTTTCGTTTTGTTATGTGTGCGCACATGGAGCAGTGAAATTTAGCCACAATTTCCTCGTGCTTATCATTCCAGTGTTCTCTTAAACGTGCTGTGGTTGGTATAATTTTGGCCCCACAGTATGGTACAGGGCATCCAAGTCCAGGCATCCAACAGTTTGGGGTAAGAGCAGATGGTGTTAGCTGAGATTTCTGAGATACCAGACCTGTTGATGAAGACATTAAAATATTGCCTGATATAACAAAGAATTGATGAACAGTGGTAAACAAAAAGGAAAACATAATCAATGAAGTAAAGCACTTCTAGACAAACAAACAAAAGAATATGATGACAGAAAACACTGGACAATGAAGATAACAAGGCTTTCATGATACCAAAAAAATACCTATTGAGGTTTATAGCGTGGATTGTAGGGTAATCATATTATGTTATCATCTCCACAAGAAACATGGCTTTAGAGTTTTGTTTCCATTTGCTGAATTTAGAATACATTTTATCTTTAAACAGAAGAAACAAATATTAAAGACAACTTTCATTATAGCCTCCTATTTACTGTTATCCTGCTGTACTTGTCATAAACTAGCCTTTCTCTTTTCTTGCCACTTCTATTTGTTGCTGCTTATTTCTAAAACAGAGTTAAACGTGAGAGGTGAAGGATCTTGAAACTCATAATTGTGGGTCATCTCTATTTTTCCTATACACAACTTTAAATCTTGTCCTTTGTGACATTTGCGAAAGTGGTGGAACAAGTTTGATTTCCTCTTGGTTATACAGCTAGTACACTGGGAACAATGGTACTTTGGAACTATCTCTTCATGTTTTTCTATCCAATGAGCCTTGAAGAGAGAAAAAGCTCGTAGTTTTTGTGCTCCACATCCAGGCACTGGACATCCTAAACCAGGTGACCAAATGGGTGCTCGGGTATGTTGACCTGTTGACAAAAATTATATTTCCTTTACATGAATATCTGCTTATATATTTTAAAATCTATACAAAATACTTTGCTGCAGAACAGAAAACAAAAACTTGTGTTTTGGTAGCAGGTCTAATTGATCTATCTCACAATCTTTCTAATGCATCCTTCTTGAACTGGCTGGTTGCCTTTCAGAATGAACTATCCAGCACTGAATAAAGGATGGGTTACACAAGGCGGAGGACATAGTCAAAAACACTTCATTGGAACTTGGTTCATTGCCCTGCTGGGCCTTTTTTTGTGTGTTTTAAATAAGAACATTACAAATTATTATTTCTTCAAATAATAAGTTTACTATGGGCCCAGCTATTTGTTTTAAATAAGAACTTTACAGATGTTTCTTTAAACAAGAAGTTTATTCTGTCCTATGGCTGGATCTCTATGTGTTTATTATGTTGAGTCAGTCATGTTAGAGATTGAAAGTCATTGATTTGAATGACTTGTACAAGCAAATTTACATTAAATCTAATATTACAAAAGACTTCTTGATCCCACAGGGTTCCATTTTTTTTTCAAACTGGAAAGTTAAAAATGAATTTCTCTTTAAATCAAAGGTTTTTGACTTCATCAAACTGCATAAGTAATAAGCAGAACATCAAAGCTCAAGCAGACTTTTTTTTTAAAATTGCAAAAAGAGACAAGTTCAGTAGCTATTCAATAACAAAAAAAGTTTTTCAGAAATCAAGTGTTTAAGATTAACAATTTATTAACATAGATAAACCACCCAAAAGACATACCCTCTTTGCATTAAAAAAAAACAACAACAAAAATACAAATCAACTTTGATGTATAATATTCATTGTCTTGTTATGGAAAAGACTACAGCATTATGCTATCTCTAACCATAACCAGACATACAGTATAATGAAAACAACATCTAACTTAACTTTTTTTCCCCTTAGAATTAAGTAGCAACATGAAAAAAAAAGATGAATTTATTTTTAAAAATTAGTAAAACATTATGGCATGCTTAATCAACACTAGAAGAACATTATGGCATGATTATTCAACATGGAAATCAGACATTATTGATGTCTTGCAGGAACTGGACAAGAAAATATAACTTCACATGAAATACTTTATGTGATGGAGGAAATGTAGATTTTGTTTTTAATAATCATATCCCAGAACCGAGCTTAAAGTTAAAGGTTTTGGATCGATGAATTCTGGATTAGACTGGTACTCTACTTTGCCAAGACATGCTCTAACATTAGATCCATGCTTCAGACGAATATGAGCCAAAAGATTTGACTTTCTTTTAAATGAGACGGTGCATAAAGCACAATGATAATAGGCAGTAATTTCTTCATGTTTTTCCAGCCAATGGTAACGTAAGTCTGATTTGTTCCTGCAAAACTTGGCAACACACCCTTGTACAGGGCATCCACTTCCAGGTGCCCACAAACCATGGGATTGATTTAGCACAAAGTGACCTGCAGAGGGAAAATAATTTACTGGTTCATGAAGAAGATAATAAATACTGATAAACTTTCAGATTATATGAGTAAAAGTCTGTCAAGGAAAAAAGAGCGGCCATATTTCAGTGAGTGAACTGTCACTCTGATAATGATTGTTTAGGCTTGATATCACCTACAAGAATATACAACTTTAAAAACAAAAATATACAAACGAAAAACTTGGGTTCAGCTGACTCACAAATGACTTATACAAAAGCAACATCCAGATTGCACAAGAACTGCCTATGTCAAAATGAAACCTAAACTTCAGCTTGAAAGAAACCATTGACTACTCCTAGATCATTTTGTAAAGTTGCAATTAGTAGATTGAAAGCCATTGTTGAAGATAAGTTCCAGTCTTATTAAAATTGCTCCTTTCTATAATGACTAATTACATAAAAGCTCAGCTTATAAATATTGAAACAAACTAAAAAACTATTTTCTTTGGGATAGTAAAAATTTTCACCAAGTGTATGAAAGTGAATGAAATAATGAGGCAAAAAGAAAAAGCCTCTAGGTAGAAACTATAAATAAGACACTTCTAAATGTCTACACAAGAATAAAATGAAAACCAACTTTTAGCAACACTATGTACTTCGTTTTATTTCAGTAGTGTCTGTGTGCAGTGGAACAATTCATTGACAATGTTGCCTCATACAAACAATTTGTTGTTCATTCTTCATATCAATTAAATTCAATTGATGTGAAACCCTGGAATTTCGTTTAGCTTTTTTGGAAGAAACTGCTGTGTTTTCAGAATGTAATGGGACAGAAAAGTTATTAGCAACAAGCGATGTGTCTGTTGTATTATTATCTGACAGCCACATTTAAGAAAAAAAGGTGTATTGATTTAAAAAAACAAATTAATTAAATTGATAACTTTAGCCATAATACAATACAACAAACTTTGGATGATCCTCCAAACAACTTTTTAAATCCCCCTTTTTTTTTTCAAAAGAAAACAAAAAAGCAGAAAAGAAAACAAGAGTTAGAGACTAAAGATCCATACTGTTATGGAATACTGATTATATATTATTGCCCAGCATGATTTTATTAAGACCTATATAATTACAGTTCAAATTGATTTGTTCCTAGCATATATAGTGTTTATTTTGACAGAAACCACCTTTTTATGCACGCCCCAAAAAACATCACCACATTTTTAGGATTCTACTAAAACACATTTTAGCCCAAAAATGCTATGCATCTGTTGAGCTGAATTGGAACTGCCCTCTTTCTTTCTCTCTCCTTCTGGGCACATACACATATACTTTTATACATGAATTCTGGTGTCTCTTGTGTCCCCATCTCCCCACACCCTCTCATTCACTGTGAAAATACTTTCAATGTGTAACTCTAGATGTTGTATTCGTGTAACTCTATATGTATTCGTGTAACTCTAGATGTTGTATTCGTGTAACACTAGATGTTGTATTCGTGTAACTCTAGATCTGCTTTTTCTTTCTCTCTCTTTCTACTACTCTCTGAGCCTCACCAATTTTTGTGCAATTCTTCTACAGCCAGTGGTGATGTTAAATTCTACATTTAGTATTCATGTAGATCAATTATCTAATTCTACAGAATTTACATTTTGTAGTCTATTTTATTTTCTATACACACGCATGTTTGAGGGAAAAAATGAAAATATTCTTTTTTTTTTTTTTGTTGACTTTTTAAAGTTTCCACCAATGAATTATTGATTTCATTTTCTTTTAATAAACTTTATACACATGCATTCATGCAACTATTTCCCATTTTAAGGAAAAAGAATATATGATTAAAAATAAAAGAAATATGAAAGTCTATTTTGTGTCATTAAACATTTGTTTTTATGCTTTATTTATAAAATGAGCTAGGACGTCAAGCAACAGATTCATGTCAAGTTCTATGTTAAAGATACCAAAAAGTCAAACGCAAGATATTAAGATCCAAATAAAAGTTGAACCATGACTTTGTAACTTTCGCAAGAATAGCATCAAAAGTAGACACTGTTTAGGATTGTTCTATTCAATGGCAGCAGTCACTATGTTCTATTTCATATGGAATGTTGATGACCAGAGGTTACTCAAGCCTAATCTCAATTTTATAGAAAAGTTGATTCAATTAACTACTTACAGAAAATATAAAGCTTATACAAACATTGAAAGTTTGTCTTGAAATGGGCTATAGTACCACTTCTACATTCTTTTCAGAAAATTACTTTATAATATATATATAAAAACATAAATAATTTACAGACATATATATATATATTGTTATAACTGTAGTGGCGATGCAGGTAGGCTTAACCCTGTGTGCAATCAGCTGACATGTAACACTGGTCAGTTTGATGCTAGTGTAAAGGGACACACATACAGAAAAGTGCTGGTATGAACATTACACTTGAATATCCCGCAGTGGACAAAAAAACAAACTTAATATTGACCACGATAAAACTTTTCATCTTGCTGTGACTTAGTCCAATGTATCTTTAATGTAATTAAGTGATAAACTATTAATCTACTTAAAAAAAAGAGCACATTATTTTTATTTATATTTTTCTTTTTATTTAGATTGTTGAAAAACAGGAATAGTTTCATAGAAATAGAGATTAAAATTTACAAAGAAAAATCAAGCATACAGTTCAGAAAGAGAACTTTGACATCACCCAAACACGAGATTTCACAATAAATTATAAGCTGAATTTGTACTCTATATGCTTTCAGACAAAAAAAATAATCACTTTTAAATTGGCTTGCAATAATGTTGAGCCAAAGAAAAGCAAAAGTAATTACTTTATTTTATATTTAAAATAAAAGGAAAAATAATAATCATCTTTAAACTCCATATGAGTGAGACTGTGAGTGATACAAAACTAAACTTTAAGTAAGCCTCCTGGGCAAAACATGATACCCCAAACGTAATCAGTTAATTTGATTCCTTAACCAGTAAATGTTGAGATCATGTGTGTGTGTAATTTCCACATTCAATGCTAATTAGCCTCAATATTTTATTATAGTCATGAACACACTAGTTCAATCAAGTAGATAGAGAATTTATATACATAAAAAAAAAAGAGAAAAAAAAAACCCAACTAAATACAATGCCTATTTTATTTTTATAACTGTAGATGAGAAATTAGAGCGTCTGAATTGAACATCTTAGCACAAGATAAATAAGTACACATACAATGATCAACTCATAAATACATTCTAAAGAAAACTACAAGGTTTAAGGACCAAAAGTAAATCATGAATAATGAGAAAGTTTTATTATCCTTATTTTCATTTGTTGATTACTTATACCAACTTTCTGAAATGATTAGTTTGGCAGCTTTGACCAATCTTTTCAGAAATTCTTTAAATTAAAGGATAATGCTAAAGGGACATTTTAACTTTGAAATTTAGGTTTTAGAAATCAAGGGGTGGAATGATTAGGTCTGCACAATTCAAAGCAATATAATATTGTTACTGTCTAAGTTAAAAGGATTTTATTTAGTATAAAGAAGAAGACAAGGCAATGCATTAAGCAAATTATAAAGAAAAGTAACTTTAATGCTTTAACTAATTTATTCCAATCTGTTGAAACACATTACTTATTAATTAAATTAGAATGCGTTATTTTTTCAGATATTTACATTAATTTTCAATTTCAAGTAAATATATTTGTTTTTATATTTTATTTTCTGTATTTATGTGAATCTAAGAACATACATTTATCAATCATTCTAGCACTAATCATCCAGCAACAGTATACAGCCAACTATTCAAGCTAATCTTCATCACAAAATATTGGCAACCTCAGCAAATCTTGTTTTCAATTTCTGACATAGTTTAAAGCTTTGTGTAAAGTCCATGGTGATGGATTGATAAATTCTTTATTAGCTTGAAACTCCACTTTACCCACAGCTTCATCTTTGCTGAGACCATGGCGCACACAAGCATGGCGAATTAAATTAGTTTTTCTTTTAGCTGGGAAATTGCAGTAGGAACAGTGGTACATGACAACTGAAGCAACATGTCTTTCCTTCCAGTGGCGGTGAAAATCACTATTTGAGCCTACAGCTGTGTTGCAGCCAGTGACTGGGCATATGAGTTGTCTCCTCAACAGTGTGCCCTTTGTTCCTGGCCAGAAGAAGTCCTCATCACCGCTACCACCAGGGTCTGCAGGAAAGAAATACACCACCTTTGTTAGGAGTTCCTGAGAAATGTGTTTGTAATATCAAGGTTAACAAGTGGAACACAAAGAAACAGAGCCTAGGAGAATGCACTTGAACTTATTGGTTTCAAAACCCAGCTATTGCACAAGTAAAACACATTAGTACTACAGCAATACATAGTCAATAGGTCAGTCTTTATTCAATACCCAAAGCCATTTCAAAAGTAAAAGGATGCGGGGAAACATATTCTTTGTTAGGCTGGAAATCCACTTCTCCTAAAACAAGTGGGCCATCATTACTGTGGGTTGTTCGTATGTGTCTATAGACGTTGCCTTTTCTTTTTGCCACAAAACTGCATTGAGCACAGTGATGAATTTTAACATATTTTTCATGCTTTTCTGACCAGTGACGTTTCAGTTCACATTCAGTGAAGCCAAGACGCAGAGAGTTGGTACTACATGCTGGTACAGGACAGAAAAATCTCCGGTAGCTCCTTAACATCAATCTTTGTCTTGGTGATACTGAAAAGCCTGCAGACAGAAATTTGCTGCATTTGAATTCTGGCACAAGAGAATAGTTTTGATTTTGTATTTTTATAAATATTTTGTCACCACTTTAATGAGAACATATTAAACTATAATACATTTGTATGCCTAACAAGAGAGAGACATAAAGGGGAAGATGCGCCTGCCATTACAAATCAAACCCAGAGAAGTGTTTCGCTTTCTTAACACACAATACTGAAATAAAAGGTAGCTTGGAATGGTAAAACTGACATTGACAAAAATGTTAAACACACACAGTGGGCATAGGATGCAATACTGGGTGGAAGAAACTAGTTATTCATTCCATTGTCAGACCAATAGGTCTCATCTTGCAAGCCATACTGTGCCTAACATTGTTCCTTTTGTAATTAAATGTTTTTGAGCAGAAAGGACAAGCATAGGAAGCTATTCCCAGATGAACGCTGTTGATATGGTCTCTGTAGTCACGCTTACTCATAAACATTTTCTGACATGTCTCACAGTAGTATGGTTGGCTTCTTTTGATAGGTCTTGCAATGAACACAGCTGGGAAAGAAGAAATAACAAGATCCTTAGAGTGTCAACCTAAAACACTGTCCAGTGTTATTTTATGAAGCCCATTAACAAATTTACATATGTCACAATGAAAGCCAAATCTTTATTTGTTGACATCTTAAATTGATATGAATCAGTTGCAATTATAACATCAGCCTTATATATATATGAACAGAACATTGTTTCCCAAGGGTTGTGCTAATGTAAAAGAAAACAGTACAAGCAAGAGACATTAGTTTCTTTCTTTCACTAACTAAATACTTGACTGTTGTAAGGTTCACTTAAACAGCAGAGGTTATGTTCATAGATATTTCACAATTTGAGTTTTCTTCTACAATGCTACCAAAGTTATGTAGAAGAGTTTAAACTCTGAATGACATATTTAATGCCAAACTTTCAAATTGGAAAACTATGTGATTTTTTTAGTCTTTACATACAATGTGGGAAAGTTGACTTTAATGTTCATTTCTGAACTTGAAAAGTGTTTAGTTATTTCTTGGCCATGATCAGAACAAGTCGGTCAAGTTTCACAATGTTTATGTTATTGTACAATTCTAGTGATGGGTGCTTGTTGTTGTGTACACTCATAAGGATGGACTATATTCAAATTATTAAAAAAAAAACTACATCCTTATCAAAGTGAAAACATTTAGTACTCATGGTATGGATGTTGAATGAGTTGTTTTGATTTTTGTATGTGTACAAATAATTCTCATTGAAATTGAAGGTGTTTATAGGTATACACTTTGAATTAAAAGCGTGTTTTTGTCTGAACTGATGTTTCATTTTATTTTAATAAGAAATATTTTCTAAAAATATAATTGTAACTTTTCTTGCAAGCTCATATAACAGATTATAAAAAAAACAACAACACTAAAAATAGTTTGAATCCAACTTTTGCTTTATTTGTAAGAGCAAAAGAAGAAATTGATTCCCATTCAATGAATATAAAATACATCAAAATGTAGGACAGACTTCTGTTACAACATACATAAAAACAGCTAATAATAACTGTATTGATATTTCTTAAAAGAAAATAAATTTTTTCTTCAAGTCTTGTAATTTCAAACTACAGACTAAAAAAAGAGCAAAATATTACTAATGCAATTTGTGCCAAATGACAATGTCAACATTTATAACATTCTTTATTTTACATAATGAAGATCAAATCCTACTTGCCATTGAAAATAAAAAAAAGTCACTTTTTTAAAAAGCATTTCTATTCAAAAAAGAGAAAAAGTTTTACCAGGAGGAAATAATAGAGCAGAGAGAAGTTTACTTTTTGCACATAAGAGAATGTCTTCTATAATTTCGCTTGTAACCAAAACCTCTTCCACACTTGGAACATACAAATGGAAAAACTTTCAAATGAACACTAAACCTATGTTCTCTCAGGTGAAAAGAATCTCCAAAATCCTTTCTGCAAATGTCACACTGGAATCTGGTCATACAGAAAATATCTGTGGAAGATGGAATTAGAAGCTAGATTTGCAATGCTAACTTTCAGTCCACAGAAAATAGGTTGTCCCCTTTCTATAATTAGAACACCAGCAATAAGATCAGAGATTTGTAATAAATGCAAAAATAATTCAATTTGACCAAAACCTGAGTAAGGCTTTTGATGTACATTTATTGTTACTGTAACCCCAAAGGTTGCCATTATGAGAAAATATGAAAAACTAGTACACAAAATCACAACCATTTCAATCTGTTTTTAGTAGGCAACAGCAATGTTCTAAAGAAAGTGAATCACTTGTAGAACAGGGAAAGACAGTTCATCTACTAAACTTCCTGCAGAAAGTCTGAGCATGTCGAGTCATATTATGTTTGTAAGCAAATCCTTTACCACATTTAGGACAAATATGTGGGAAAATCTTTAAATGCACACTATTTAGATGCTCCCCTAGACGATAAGAATCCTTGAATGTTCTTCTGCAGATATTACATCCATAGCGTGTACAAAGACCTGAGGAAGAGGGAAACAAAAGGTTTGAACTCATTTCCCTAAAAATTCATGAGGATTGGCAGAGATTTAGTACACGTTACAGTGTGTCTGTTCATATTTTGTTTGTAGGCAAAACCCTTCCCACATTTGGGACACCTATGAGGGGAGAGTTTAAAGTGGACACTATTCTCATGCTCTTTTAAGCAATAACGGTCCCTGAATGTTTTCACGCACATTCTACAGCTGTATGGCAAAGGAAACACACCACCTGGGGAGAAAGTATAAAAATATTTCTATTACACTGTGACTTGGAGTTCCAAATAGATTATATGCAAGGGTTAACATCAGGGTCATTAAATATACATATTTTCACACTGGCCAACAGAATTCAGATCGTACCTTGGAGTAGAGTTATTCTTGTGTTCCTTCTTTGTAATTACCCCTTCAATATTTTAAACCAAATTTAGTATTTTCTTTATATCCCTCATTTTATTCATTATTGAAAACATGAAACTAATGCCAGGCATATCAAAAGAGCTATTGTTGTATTCTATTTTACATACTGGGAAAAAATTATTTCAGAAGAAATGTAATTCTTTTCTTGTACTTTAAAAAATATTAATTCACATACTATCACTTTAACTGGTATAGCTTGGTTTATTCATTTTTTTTAAATAAAAGGCTCCTATTTGTCTTAATAATTTATAATAAACCAGTTTTCCATAGATGAGAGAGAATAGCCTTAAATCTGACTTAGTAATCAACTCAAAAATAGATCAATTTAATAAAGAAAGAAATATATGTAAGTGCTGAACTTTTCTAGATCATATTACAAACTATTACCACCATCACATGAGATTAAATCATCTTATCTTAATACAAATATAGGATCTTTTTTTTTGTGTGCAATATATGGAGGCTCTGTAATTAGGCTGGGGGAGACTTGTTTATGACATCAGATACAAACAGACAATGACTTGTTTTCGACCATTGCCAAATAACAATGGAATCCCAATTAAAAAGGAAGGTGAATCCGTAAAGCCTACAAAATTATTGAAATATGAATGTGAAATTAATAGATTCAATAAATAATTAGCTTTTTTGTTATTAAATTAAGAAGTAAATGAAGCTATTTTTAACCTAGAGAAAGAAATAGATTCCCTGATCTAGATTAAGTCATATATCATTCAACAGTCTATGATGGCTTTAAAAAAAGTATTTTGGGCTTAAAAAAAAAAATTATATGATTTAAGGAACGTTTTTGCTAAGTTTCATCAAGATGAATGAAACGGTGTGGATTTTTATGCATACACACGGCTTACTATTGGATTAATAGATTAGAATACTTAATGTTATTGATTTATTTTATCAAAATTCTGAAGCTTAGCTGCAGTGTCATTTGAAACTAAAGAGACTTAAAAGGAAACGATTAAATCCCTAAACAAAATCTTATAAAAAAACTTGGCAAGTCTGGACACAAAATAAATGCAACAGCCAAACAGTATCAAACAATACAGTCTGTGCTACAAAAACAACAAAAACAGCCATTTGAAAGCCTGACCATAGAGACCAAGTAAAACTAAACCAAAGAATCCAAAGGAACCAAAAATCAAAGCAGAAGTTCATTCTTGAAAATCTCCTCAAGACAACAATTTCTTCTTTGCACAGGTTGTCAAATGCCTTCTAAGGTTGGCTTTGTATGCAGCTCGATACCCACAAAATTCACATGAATATGGCAGGACGTTAAAGTGAACACCATTTGTATGTTCTTTCAAGTGTGTGGCATTTAGGAAGTGCTTCCCACAAACAGAGCATGTATGACGCCTAGAGGTAGAACTCAGTAGAAAACCTGGAGAACAAAAAGGAGACCACCATTTGCAATCAAGATAAACTGAGACACCAGAAAACTGACCAGTACATTGGCAGCATGGAAATATAATTGGTTCAAAATGCTAACTGAAATTATTGGATTTTATCATTTTTTCAAATCGCAAAGGAAATAATACTAATTTAATAATGTTTTTTTGACTTGTACAATTTTAATACAGAATTGCAATAAAAAAAAGAATATAAAGCTACTTCAGCAGTTCTTAAGTGACAGTCTAAACAATCCTTCTATAACTTGTGCTATAATTTTGAATTTACACATCAATATTGATAGTACAATACAAAATAATAAGTACATATCTAAAATGTAATCAAAAATCAAATTGATATCAACTAGCCTAAAAAGATGCTTTAGAGTCTGGAGGATGATGTAAGGCAATATGCCGTCTAAGACTTCTTTTATATCCAAAAGTCTTAAGACAAATGGAACAAGTATACTGATTCACTTTGTGATGGACAGCATCAATATGCTCTTGCAGATGAAATTTACTATTGAAATGTTTTCCACACAAAGTACATTGTCTATAGTAGGAAGCCAGATCTGTGAAATAGTAAATAGCTTTATTTTGGACGAAAATCAGCAGAAATACTTATTCAAGTACAAACTAGCTACTTATTAATCCAAGAAAATTAATACATACCAAAAAAATAAAAAAATACATTTAAAAAAAATCTTCTGAACAAACAATGTTCTAAAATTAATGATGATGTAATACAATTTAGTGAGTCTGTTAGAATCTGGAATCAAAATAATCTTGTGATTGTGAACACACAGTTTTCACATGGCGAACCCAGCTTCCTTTATAGGGAAAACACCTTCCACATTTTGTGCACTGATAAGGGAATTTCTTCAAGTGTACACTGTTCATGTGCTCATCTAAGTGCAATTGTGCTTGATAAGATTTTCCACAAAGGTTGCAGGTTGCTCGAGAAGATTTCAAGTGTAGGCTTACATCTGAGGAAAAAAATGACCATCCTGATACTATATAACCTGAAGACCTCATAGGCATCAACGTGTTCATCTATCGATCATATTCAATGATCATGTTACTAATAATTTGAGCAGCAACATAGTAACATGTTAGTTAATGTATGTGCCAGTCACCAGTAAAAATGTTTTTAAAGATAGTGAGAAGCAATTACTTAAAGACTTTAAATACAATGCTCATTGGATTAGACATTAATTATTGACACACTGAGAAAACATTGATTGGCCATGACATCAACAGTTACTAGACAAGTTCAAAGTTGATTTGAAGTGGACCCAAATGTGCTTAGCACTAAAAGTATTTAGGTACCCAATGGTTGGGGCAGTGCTTGTTTGGTTTATATGACAATAGTGTCAGAAATGTTTAATAGGATTTGTTGTATACATAGTTTGTTGTAGAGCTTACATTTCATGATTCTAGAATGCTCAGAGTGCTATGGTCCAATTTCTTGAGGACATTGTGGGGTGGATATCAAGGAAAGGATTCTTGTGCTGCTGTTAAAATGGAGCCAAGCGATTTGTGCCGCTCAAGAGTTGAATAAATTTGTTGGTGATACTGTAGAATTGAGTAATAACCATGACAGTCAATGTAGCCATGTGTACTATTTTGTAACTTGAATGTGTAATGCCTCTGTAAATAGGACTGGAATCGAATTCCTATGGTACATAGCAGCATTGTGTCAAGATGAGCTGTGTAAAACTGAATGCAACGTGCATAACAGCCATGGTGTAAATGAAAAAGATGTCTCATAACATATCTTTGACTTGATGTTTCCTATTTAAATAACATGTAAAACATCACGTTAACTAATGATTTCTGCGGTTTAGCTAATGACATGATTTGTTTGTATTTTCTATACTGTACATAAATTAATTAAATTCTTTAATAATTAGTTGAAGGTAATTCAAGTATTAAAGTGTATTAAGATAAGATGATTTAATCTCATGTGATGGTGGTAATAGTTGGTAATATGATCTAGAGAGTAAGAGGTGCAATTTGAACTTTAGCCACTGTCCAGGACAATACAAGATGTTAAGTTTGTTCCCTTGAACCAATGTCCAGTACAATACAACTAGTTTCTTTACATAACAAAGAAGGAAAATCTGATTTGTACTATTTCTTTTTTTTTAGTATGTATTTTATTAAACAAAAAAATTTACAAATTGTATTTACATGGTTTATTTACATACAATGTTAAGTTTCATGTTTTTCTCAGAGCTATTTTATATGGATATAATTTTAAAAAATAAGCATGTATTTTAAAATAAGAAAAATTTTTCTGGTTCTAGAAGACTTTATACTTTTATAGACACTGCTTTTAATGCGAGAAAATATATAAATAGTGACAAACTGAAGAAGAAAGCTAAATGAGATCAAGTGAGCACAATATAGCTGGTAGGGACGAAAAAATAAAATCACTATTTTTTTTTTAAAATTGTCTTGAAACAGTAAAGAGCAAAATTGACTAGTCTCAAAACCAGTAAAATTCTTTAGATTAGTCATATATAAATAAAAACTGTACACAGGTAAAGGTATTAAATAATGTCATTGTTGTAGCTTAACTTTTAAAGCAGAAATGTACTAATTAATTGAACTAATATTTTCAAACAAAATTTGCAGACATATTTTGTATTGATGAAAAAAAAAAGAAGCCATCAGGTAAGCCAATTTACTACTAAAATAAATAAATTATTTTGATTTTAAAAGGCATGCCTACATGTTTGCTAATAACTAAATAAGTAACAAAGTACCAGAGATAGTATCTATGCATCAGGTACACCATCTGATATGTTAGGATTTGCGGTAGCTAAAACAATTTCAATGTAGCGTCTAAGAAGTATCAACGATTATTTTAAATAAACAAGTTAAGTGTAGTTATTAGAAGGTACCAGTATTTTTTTTCTTATTTGGGATTGGGGAGAAGGACATTGGGGGAGTTATAAAACTTGAATAAGAATCAATTATTTAAACTAGATTTTTAAAATTTCAATTTTTTTTTATTTCTGATAACCCCCCCATAAAACTACACCATAACAAAGATAAAAAACCAATATAGTTTTGAACAATGCACTGATAAGCTGCCTGGGGTCAGTCAACCACACTAACTGTTATCCACAGACTTACGACTAAATCACACAAAATCTGGTTTTAAACAAATGTGTAATATGTAGTACGGTTCTAAGCATAGAGTAATTTATTTTGTTCAAGTACCATGGAAAATAAAACACCTCTCCCCCTTTCCCAGAAGAACAATCCCAGGTATTCTAAGTTAATTTTTAAGCCAGCATAGAACAGTCACTTAAGTAGATATTGATGCTAATAGTTTTAAGGCTCTATTCTTTGGATCCAGAGAAAGTGATAAAATTAGGGAAACTTGATTCCATCAAAGTGATGCAACCTCAACTGACAGACAAGCCACTCAAATACTGTCTCATACATCCCAGTGAAACCCTCTCTCCTCAAGCATATATAGAGATATCCAGATCAAGTCAGCCCCCCCCCCCCCCCTTTTCCCTTTTTTTTAAAGAATCAACTTGTTCCACATGGCCTGAGGCCCCCCCCCCCTCTCCAATCTCAAAACTGTTCGATACCTTACATTTTTTTAAAAAACAAGAAATGAATGAAGATAAAAATTTATTTAAAGACTAGCTGATTCAAAATTCTTAAAATTATTTGATACCAGAAATGAACAATAGTTCATCAAGGTACATGAACATCCTCTAAAACAATTGTGAAAAATACAAAGCAGTGAAGTTCACACAAGAGTGAGTGACTAACAGATTTTCCAAAGAAAATGATAGAAAAAGAACTTTAGAAATAGCAACCAATTATACAGAAAACAAAATACAAAGAGACCAAAAGGAAAAAAAATCATAGAAAAACTATCAGCAAAATAAGAAGAACAAGTTATGATGAAGCTGAAAGCATAGCAGAAGAAAAACTTCCCCAGAAATTAAAGACCTTGATGAAACCTGAAACCTAAAAGACTAGATGCAACATTGTGTAATGACCAGACAACTGGTGCAGGTCAAAAGAAGGTTGAACTCTTTGCTCTCAGTGTCACATGCACCATGGCATACAAGTTGCACACTAAACGAAAGTGCAGATACCTTGTCTAGTCCTGCTCTAGAGTTGAACATAGCTGAGAAATTTCTTTTCAATAGAAACTACATGTATATGACTGTATTGAAACTGAAATCTTTTTTTTTTTTTTGTACAACTGTATATAAGATGTTGATCTCTGTATCTAGTATATTTATTCTTGCATAGAAACCTCTCTGTATACATTATGTTTGTACATGTACTAAATCTATAAATCTTAACATGATTTTTTGTGTCTGTCCTTTCTAAACCAAGTTGCTGACATAAATAAATGTATGAAATGTCTAGACTAAAGTAATTTGAAATGTTGGAGAAATGTTAGTTTACAAAAATAGCCTTAATACAAGTTTAGAAAACAACCTTATAATTAATAACAAACAAAATTAACAGTATTTAAAAAAAATAAAATTAATAGAAACAATAATACGAATAGAAAAAATAAAAAAAACTTGATTTAATGACATTTTAAAAATGATACATCACATCAGCATCAAACATAACTACAAAATGTACACCACAGAATGTCCTACAGTCGTTTACCCTTGCAGCAGTAAATCTTTGTTTTTGAGTCTTTAAACATTTTCCACAAATGAAAACAATCTCTCTTATTCTCAAACCTAGTATATTTTTTAAACCAGATGTAGAAATACATGCAAACATAACATTTTCCTGTCCAGCATTTTGTAGCTGGAAAAAGTGACTCATCTGACAACTCTAAGAAGCCCTTGCATAAATGAATACATATTACTTATTTGTTCTCTTACATTCATTTGACAAATACAAAAATGTTCTATTCCACAGCACACACATACATTTCTCTAAAAAAGAAAATCAGTGTTTTTTGTTGTTTTTTTTTATACTTGAAAAAAAATTAATCTAACCAATTTTTATATTAGTGATTTTTTAAAATGATGCATGTTAATATACAAAGTTTGTATATTTAATTTTAAAAAAATAATTAGGGTTTGCATTCAGAAGACAAAAAAAGCTACTGCAAATATCTTGAACACAATGCCAATAAAAAATTTGGATATTTAAAGTGGTCATCAAACAGGCATCACCAATCAATAGAGGCTTCACTCTATGGGAACTAAAATAAACAACAACCTGATTCTTCATGTACTGTTGTAGAATGCTGGTTTTACTAAGAGATCAAAGGAAATGAATAAATCATAACCTATTTCATTAAGTTTCTTTTTTTAAAATAGCAATTTGTGACAACCTGTTTATCAAGTGATAACTAATGCAACTTAGATTCATTCTAAATCACATAACATTATAAAGCAATATAGGAATCATGTGCACTTTTGAAAACAGGAAAATGATGCAGGGCTATATGCCTTCTCAGACTTCTCTTGTATCCAAATGTTCTTTTACAAATTGAACAAGTATACTGATTGACTTTGTAATGAACAGCATCAATATGCTCTTGCAGATGAAATTTACTTTGGAAAAGTTTGCCACAGAAAGTACAATGTCTGTCAGATGCCACATCTGTGAAAGAGGAAAGAACTTTACTTTTGATAACACCAGAAATACAATCACCATCAAGAAAAAAAAAAGGTTAGCACCTCTACAAGAGTAAAACATAGATCATTTTTCTGAACAGTTATTCTTTCAAAAAGTAAGAGCGATACAGTCTAAATCAGGAGTCAACATCTTAGACTGCAAACACACAGTTTTCACATGGCGAACCCAGCTTCCTTTATAGGGAAAACACCTTCCACATTTTTGGCACTGATAAGGGAATTTCTTCAAGTGTACACTGTTCATGTGCTCATTCAGGTGTAATTGCTTTTGGTAAGATTTTCCACAAAGATTGCAGGTTGGTCGAGAAGATCTGTAGAGAACATCTGAGGAAAAAAATGACCATCCTGATATATCCTGAGAACCTTAAGTTGTGAACTTGTTATTTCACATTCATAATAATGTATAACTGAAAACTTCACCAAAACAATGAGGTTTTCTCTACATTTGTAAAGCAAAGTTTAATCCAACATTTTTGCTTCTAATTCTGGTTGTTACAGTCATTATTCTGAGCAGAGGAATGCACAAAATCAGCATGTGCTGTTAATTTGTGTCTAACCATATTACTTTTGTAGCCAAACTTCTTTCCACAAAATTGACAAACATAAGGTAGTTTTTTTAAATGAACACTATTCATATGATCCTTATAATGTCGACCACTTTGTAGCCATTTCCCACACATGTTGCACCATGGCTGACCTCCTGGTGGACCATCTGGGGAATTTAGAAATAGTAGTTTGTTTGTTTGAATTCTTTTTTTTTTTTTTAAACACATTACAGCAAGATATTTACCTTTTACTCAAGAAACTAGTGAGTCAGAAAGTCTACTTGTTTAACAATGCTAAGGTGCAACACAACATCTAGTATTGAGAGAAAAGCAAGTGGAGGAAAGACTGAACTTTTTTTTTAGACAAAGCAAAATCAATGGCACATTCTGAAGCTTAGACCATGGTAGGTTTTAAATGATATTAGCAGCTGCACTCTTCAACCACAACAAATTCATAGCTTTAGGAAGTTAAGAAAAATTACAATATTATTTTAACCAAGAAACTTAATAAATTATAAGATTTTGATGTTGAAAAATCTTTTACAAGGATCTTTCAAATAATCACACTTACAATAATAGCTAGTAAACATGTTTATTTAGGTTAAAAAAAATATAAATAGAATACATGGCTGCTTAACACCTTTCAACTTCCTAACATTGAAACATTTGTAATTATTGATTACATACACTATATTTTAAAACAGGGCAACGTCTTTTATTAAAATGACGTCTCATATTCCTTTTATAAGCAAATTTCTTCCCACATGCCCCACATGAGAATGGCAGAATGTTCAAGTGAATGCTGTTCTTATGATCTCGTAGTTCCAAAGAGGAGCGGAACTTTTTCTGACATAAGCCACACTGGTACTTGAACAGCCAATCACCTGGAGAAAAAGAAAGGACTCTCCTTATATTTCAATCAAAGCTTCCAAATTCCAAGGCACAAATGGCGTACCCTCATTTTCCTGTGAAGATTACTAGAGTGTTCATTGTATACGCAATGAAAACTCTTGAGAATAAAAGCAGTTACTATCAAGCCACAATAGTCAGAATAGAGGAAATCCAAATATAAATTTTTACAAATAAACCACGTTTTCCTTTTCTAGGCTAAATTTTGAGGTAGTTATTGGAAACAAATTGAATTGCACAATAATTTATGTCTTCGTAAACTTCTTTTATAGCCAAACTTTTTGCCACACTTTTCACAAGAAAATGAGATGTTTCCAAAATGGACAACAGATTTATGTTCAAGAAGATGATTCCTGTGATGACAGTACTTTCCACACAGTTCACAGCGGTACCGCAGATTCAATGGACCTGAAAGAAAATAAGTGGGGGCTTTCAGGAATCACTCGTGCAGCACAAGTTAAGAAGAAGCATGTTAATTTCTATATTCTCAAAATGGGGCATTTCAACTTATCATCCTATTCCACTCATGGTGAATGTATATAAAAATCTTCATTCATCAGATAGTTTACAAATCAATGTTTTTAAATTTATCAGTAACAATGATCTGCTCAAGTCAATTTTTAGAAAAGGTAAGGGGCAGCAAATAAAAAAAAAAGTCAATTTCTCCTCACAAACATTTAAACACTACTTAAAAGAAGTCTTACGAACAAGGTAACAACCAACTTCAGAATTAAACTTCATTAAATATAAACTTATAACAAACAAACATATTTTTCAAGGGGAAAAAAAAATAACAATGTATTTTAACATCTTTTTTAACATGCATAAAAAAAATACAATGAAAAAAAAACAAAAAAAAAAACAGACAACACTATTCCTAATTCTCTTCTTAAAATTCTTAAGGGTACTAATGCTTTTTTTTTTAAATGTCCAAATAATCTTTTTTTTTTCTTTAAGGCAGCAGTATACAATTAGTAGTGGGTGCAATATTGAAAACAATACATTTATTAAAAATGTAATAGTACTTGCAATTTTAAAACAAATAATCACTTAAATTTAAGAACTCAGTGTAAAAGCAATGATAGATTATGTGTTTAAATAAACAGTGAATAACTGTTAAGATTTAGTAAATGTGTAATGTTATGAGTACTAAACAAAATTTTAAGATTTAGATTTAAAAAAAAAACTTAGGCCAATTTTATTTGCTCCTAATTTTTAGCATTATTTTAGGACTTAGCATGATTATATTCTCATGACAATGTTTGTTATTCATGTAGTGTAGCACACAGTTTTGTAGGCTGTATTATACTTATAAGGGTTGTGTTCCTAGAAATTGGTTTGTTCGCAATAAGCAAAGTTTTAAATGACGAAGACAGTTTTTTTTGTAGGCAAAGCGCTTTCCACACTGATGACAAGGAAACTGAGCCAAGCCATAATGTATAGCATTAGTATGTTCTTCAAGTTGTGATCGATGATGACATAGGAGTCCACAGGTTTTACACTGAAAACGAGCATGCCCTGCACCTGTGAAATGGACAGAGATTGCACTGAAGAGAATGAGCATTGTTACAGAGATCTCCAGCTGCTAACAAAGAATTTCTTTTAATTTTTGAGTTGTAATGTTCTTCACAGTTCTTCCCCACCCCCCATTTTAGGTAAATATATATATGCACACACACCCAGGTGGTATATATTTGTTTTTTCAAGTGTTTGACACATGAGTCTAAGCTATTTTAAGTCAAAGTCTATCTGGTCATCTTAAGATTATGCCACTAAATTTTTTACATAAAAAAAAAAATTATTTATAATACTTCTTTTTCCTAAATTTTCCAACTTAAAATTTTTTTTACTGTTTACAAAGTTAGCAACTGGTTTTTTGTATAAATCAACTAGCAAATAATGTACATATATACCAAAGCAAAATACAGAAAACACATATGATAGTTTAGTGTTTTTATTACAAAATATTTCAACATTTTTTATACATTTTTGATTAAAATTTTTTTTTAAAAATATGCAAATGCATTTATCTAAGATTTAACAATTAAAATCACTTAATTAAAAATGTCCCAAACAATTAAAGGAAAAATCATTATCTTTATATTTATGTAAAAACAAAAAATGTTTGTATCACTATAGTCTATTTTTGTTTTTTTTAATCCAACATTGAGCCTCTTTCTACATTTTCTAAGGAACCATTTGAAGGCAGACTGCAGAACTCATCAAAAACAGAAATAAACTCTTGCATTGAAATCATTCTGAATCAGCCTGACTGAGAATGATTAAAAGGTACTATTAAGATAAGACGCGTTGTATTTAGTAGAACACATGCGTTTATGACGAACAAAACTACTTTTATAAGCAAATCTTTTGCCACAAAAGCAGACAAAGGGAAGAAATCTAAAGTGAACACTGTTTTTATGATCACGAAGGTGAATTTTGTCACGACACTCCCTTCCACAAAGATCACATCGATGTCTCGCCAGTGAAACTCCTGCGGAGAAAAGATGTATGTGCTGAGTTATTATATGGATGATTTATCCACCACACATCAAATCACATCACTTAACTTCACTGCAAGAGTAAAATACACAATACAAATCAACAGGTTCATTTCTCCACAACAGAAGATGGCTCCTTTGCGGAGATGAAAGAATGGAATGTAGCCAACTCATTGATATCCTTGGAATTTGACATTTCGATTATGGTTGGTCATATGTGCATGTAAGCTCTGAGAATATGCAAATCCTTTACCACATATCCGACATACATGTGGTTTTATATTATAATGTTGTGCATTCATATGCCCATCCAGATCACGAGAGTTCTTGAAATGACCTTTGCAAATCTTGCACACAAAATTCTTGATAGAAGGGGAGGCTTTAAATGCAAATAAACAAAATATTTGAATTAATAAAATGTCAATATTTGCTAGTTAAACAATTCTAAGCCTATAGAATTTTAACGCCCAAACTTTAAATTTTCCCTTCTGAAATCATCCTCCCGCCTTCTGGCTCACGACATAGTATAGAATGCCTTCTTAAGCTTTGTTGGTAAGCAAAGGATTTTCCACAACGAAGGCAAATATGAGGGCGCAATCCATAATGCCTTGTATTCATATGGCCATCATAATCTTTTTTCCCACAAAATGCTTTCCCACAAGGTATACAATAATTTGTGTTTGTATTCATCCCTTGAACAGTTAAAGTCGGTTTTCCACGAACATTCTTACTGAAGTGGGAACGCACCGCTGTGAAAGAAAAAAAAAAAGAAGACGTAGATCCCACAAATCGTTTTTAGAAATCATATTATGGACTTTAGCACTGTTAGCAAGAAGAGAAGACAGGATACATTTGTCTATGATCAAGCTGATCTGAAGAAAACTTTACTTGTCAAATTTTAACTATGCAAATTTATCAATTGGTTTACTATATAATTTTGAATAGCTTCAACATTTATGAGATATATATTTCAACCAACTATGTCAAATCAAGTGAAAAAAAAGGAACCATTCACACTCTGAAAGGGGAACTTTACTTTTACTTTTTTTTTTATACCTTGTCAAAGACTCCTTTCAAAGAAAAAAGGTTTAAATATTTAAAGCTTAAAAAAAAAACATGGCTGACAGACAATCAGGTTCTACTTGTAGTGACACTTTTTTTTATGCCTGATATAGTGTCCACGATGAAAGAGTTTACGTCCACAGTGTTCACACTCATACTTGAACTTGGCCAGAGTGTCATCAAAATTTTGAGGATCAGGTTCTTTAGTTGAATGAATGCAAAAAGATGTACCTCGCCTTGTGGCTGGAGAAAGAAAGAATGTTTTCTGTCCATCTTTCCAACAATTTTAATGAAAGGGACATCCAAATTTTATACATCAATCATATATGTGTTATGAATGAGACAACCCTTCTCCTAACCACATAGAACAAATAAACTCAAAATTTTCTTAGTTGAAAAATGTGACTTGTACCCTATGAAGACACTGTTAAGGTTATTAGCTACAGTGAAATTTAACATCATCATGAATATTTTTACAATGTCTTCGCAAATCATGTCTATATGTAAAAGTACGTTCACAAAATGGGCACACATGTCTTTTAAGTGTGAAGCTCCCACCACAAACATTTTGATGTCTTCTAAGCGTTGAGCGGTGCATGAATGAGAGAGAACATTTCTCACACTGAAAAGGTTTTTGATGAGTATGTGAAGCAAGATGTTCAACTAAAAGAAGTTCAGAACTGAAGCCCATGTCACAATAAAAACACCAGCATGAATGACTAGTTTTGCTTGGAGTGATCAGAGGGGAAGTGTCAGCTGCCTGAAGTGATCCATGTGAGGTGCCAAATCTTGCTCCCTCTGAGGATGAGAAAAAGGTAAAGCCTTTGATGGGTACCAATTTCTCTTGCTCGTGTCTTTCCCTATGTTAATATTAATTTAGCTTGTTGCTCTGCTATTATAAAATTACAATATGGGCATTTAAAAAAAAGCAACAATAAAATAAAACAAACTTGGGCATCAAAAAGTTTGAAATTGAATTCCTCAAAAAAAAAAAAAAAAAGAGTCACCTTAAGAAACAGGCTAATATTTCAGGCAGTAATAAAAACACCATTAGCCAGGAAATGCACTGAATACACAGGATAACCTAAGTTATCACCTAAGTCAACTCAAGACACAAATGACAAAATATGCAAAAGCTTTAAATGAATCCTAAAAGGTATGTGACAGGAACACAAAATCAACTTAAGAGCTGGAAAACTCAGGATGTAATAAGCTTTTTCTAAAATTATTACAAGTCCTTTTATGCCTTGACAAGTTGTTAGCATAAGCAAAGGAAGTACCACAGTATGGACAAGCATATGATTTTAAATTTAAATGGGTATTTATATGCCCATCAAAATGAACTTTATATTTGAATGTCCGGTTACAGTATTGACATATATATAGTCCTGAGGAAGTTTTCATTCGTGTACTGCTTGGTATTCTTTTAAAACCACTACTCCCTTGATTGCGCACTCTAGCATTCACAGTAGCTGCAGACAGATAAAAAAATAAATAAACCCTAGTTGTTTTGTTTTCTATCACCAACGCACTGTGTACTATATGATTCATTCATCCTTCTTAAGTACTATGACTCAATTATTAACAATTACTATAACAAATCACAACGCATATCGCAATCATTATCCCCCCCCCCCAAATGAATGAATCACCAGACCCCAAAAAGAGTTTATAGATGCAAATAAGTTGTAAGTGATTGTCACCAACAAAACAATTCATTCATGAAAGTAAACTCAAATATGCAGATTTAACGGTTCAATGGACAAGGGCACCAAATTAATTATAATATACCCAAAAGGTTGCCAACCCCAGTATACTTAATAGACAGTGAAACACTTCTGAACAAAGAAAAAAGTCTGTGTAGTGCTTGCACTGTAACAGTAACTTTAAAAATTATCCAGCTGTGTAGTATGTGTTGTTAAGATAGAAGACAAGTAAAAAAAATAATAATAACTTTCATCAATATTGTCTTGTCATGAACATTTCAGTCAGTTTCACAAACATGGTTCATTAAATGTATACTAACATGACAAATACAGTAGTAATAACACTTCAATGATTACTACCATGATGTAACTTTTATAACGGATTGTAGAAATCAATGTACACCCCCTACACACAACATAATTGAATTTTAATAAAAGGAATACTGTTGCCAGGAAAATAGAGATTACATTTAGGGATGATTTATATATGCATAAAATATTCCATTTCTTTTTCATACAAAATTGGGTACATTATTTTATATCCAAGGTTGTTTTTTTTATTTCTAATAATTACAATAAGCATGCTACTGCTCATTAAAAAAAAAGATCTTAGTACTATTGTTAATAAATATGATTTACTATTGATAAAAAAATAATGATATCTTTCTAACAAATTTACACATCTCAACGCCAACAGGACTCGAATCATTAATTTAAAAAAAAATAATAAAAAGGAAAGATGATTACAAGCTTTAGTGTAACAATGTGTCTTATGTAAAATAGAATGAAATTTCCATGTGAAAACTCAAAAAGAATCAAGCTGATATTTCTGAAATCATGTTAAAAAAAAAGGTTGTAGGGTATTTTTAAGTGTGTTTGTCTAACATTTTAGACCTTTGGATCCTGAAACTATGTAACTAATACATGAAGCAGGTTAACCAAAAAGAACCAGAACAATTAAAAAACCTAAGACATCAAGACAGCAAGGTCTGTGCTAAAAGTGACAATTATTTCTGATTATTTGAAGCAGAAAAAAATATATAAACAAGTACACAATAATCATAAGTGGCAAGCGCTATTTTAACCCCAGAGGACTCCAATTTTACATGTTTAACTTCTACAACTTCAAAATAAAAAACAAAACCATTAATAGATAGTGTTTATTTCTCTGTATAATAAGCAGTGATGCGATTATGATAGAATAAAAGGCATGTTATCACAACCAAACAATTAACTTCAATTCTAACGAACATAAACAGTTGTATGTCTTTTTATTATATTCCCACTTAGAAAATAATAGCAAGTACGTCAAGAGAGAAAGAGAAAAGAAGACTAAAAATAGGTTCAAATATAAAATAAAATTTGAAAAAAAAAAAAAAAAAAAAAAAAGCTAACAATAATAACTAATTAGTAAAGAGAATAATATCTAAAATCATTTTGGAACCATCAAAAAAAAAAAAAAAGTCCATTCAATAATTTTTTGAAAGCAGCCAATGAGTGCAGCAGATGTAAAATGTGATTCCCTTTTCTCATGTCATCAAAAGTAATGATTCACTGGTTCCAAAATAATCAAAGTAAACAAATAGCAAGGTTAAGATTTAGCTAATCATTTAGTACGTCCCAGTAAGAATTATATTTATATATTGTAAAGATTTTAGTCTATTAATCTAGTTTATTTTAGAAAGCTAAAAATTGAAAATTAGTACATCAGCGATGGAAACAGGACTTTTAAAAGAAAATTTCTAAACTGGCAAGTGTGAACCTGCTACCACAGTAATCCAAACAAGAAGTTTTTAATTACATTTCATAATGTGTAGAATTTAATTATATTGCAAATATTCTGTAAATAATGTTATGAATTACACCACATGTGCTTTAGTGCACACAAACACACACAAAATGCATGCAAGGAACTATTGTTTATACATTTATTTGGTAGAACTATGACAGCTTGATTTTTTTTGGCACTAGGCAGTCTGAATATGATAGATTATTACTTTCATTGGTATTGTGCTGACCTTCTCTCAAACAATTATAAAGAGGATGGGTCTTTTTGTATAGCATACCTTTCCTGCTTAGAGCATGCTTGACTTTCTGAAATGCTTCTTAAGTATATGGGCTACAATCCTGTACATATCACTCACTATTAAACTGTTCATGAATGAAAAAGAACTTAAGCTGGGTCCACTAAAAATAATTTCAACAGGCTACTGTGCTAAGGCTTTTGAAGGTTTTAAGCAAGAGCAACCAAGTAGGAAGCAGTACTTTAAGAGGTAGAAAATGTTCAGCAATAAAAATGTGTAGTATATTTCCTTGTGTGAGACACTTTCATGCTTGTATTACTAAAGCAATAATATTCATTGTATGCTATCTTGCAAACTGTAGTTTATCTATCATGATTAGGGGTGCCACTTTTCCCCCAAAGTAAACCCTGAAAATCTACTTTTTCATTTTTTATCATTTTTATAAACCCTGAAAACGAAATACTCAAACTTCACAAACCCTGAAATAAAGCACATGGCAGCTGAAATATTTTTGCAAGAAACGAGTGAACCATAAAATTTGCTTAGTTTAATTTGTAGGCCTATATGTAAATCCAAATTCTTCTTTGTTGTTCTAATCATAGGATGCTATGCACACAATTTTTAGAATCCCCATGAATTACAAAATGAAAAAAAAAAAAAAATGGGGGAAGGGTTAGAATTTATAACAGTATCACTTCACAAAATAAGAACATATAGATCTATATGCCCCCCCCCCCCATTGTAAATTAGTAAGCGTATCATTATAATGAATAGTTTGTGCGCATTTATTGATGAAGCTTGCAATACAAGAGTTGGTCTAAGAGGTTGATTTAGAACAATTTTATATTAACAATGTTAATACCACCCCAAAACAAAAGTTATTTTAAACAATGTTTCTCTCTTTAACTTTGAACACTTTTCCCCCTCATTATTCCTTTGAAGGACCCTGCTTTAATCACATTGTTAAAAATGATTCCATCAATATACATGCAATGATGCATGGACCATTATGTGCAACAAGATAAAATTTACTTGAGATTCAGTCCAGATCTACTACAAAATGGACATTGATTTTCTAGCCCCAGATCCACATTTAGTTTCTAATAGCCTATTTAAATGTAGATCTAGAGTGTGCTGTAACGCTTGTGCATAATTCATATAGAATAGATCTATAGACAAATCTATCTAGGTCTCCAGGTGAATGCAAACTTATTAAGTTTTTTTCAATCATTAATTGATTCTAGATCTAGACTAGTTCTACTCTAGGGTTTTGCCATCTTCACTAAAACGATGTTAATCCAGCTAACTACTGTAGATCTAGATCTAGAACTAATCCATTCTAAATCTAGATTTGGATCCTACCTCTAGAATGCTCTAGATCACTATAATAGAATCTAAGAATCTATAAAATATAAAAAAAAGGAAAGAACAAAAATTGTCCCAGTTTGCACTACTGTAATTTTTCTCCCTAGGTACTCGAGTAGATCTACACACAATCTATACCGATCAAATACTAGACTTTACAGATGTCTACAGGCGTTTACAGTCTAGATCTTAGATCTAGACTGTAAAAAATTCTAAATCGAGGCGCATTCCTTATAGAATGTTTACATTCTAAAATATAAATAAAGCTTAGTGTGCATGTAAAGTGAAGGTCTTGCTAATTGCGGATATGAAACCAGTCGAATTTGTTTTAAAATGTCGGCTCGGGAGATCAGAACTAGCTAACTAAGATTAATAAGGAAAATGCAAAGAAATTTAGACCAAATTCGAAATCGACTTAAAATAACAAAAGATTCTAACAAGATAGTAAAGTACAAACCCAAAAGGAGGAAAAATCTGAACCCTCAAAACCTGGATTTCCAGATTATCCCGGAGAAGTGGCACCCCTGATGACTTTGCTGTTTTGTGCCTCCTCTGGTGGCTGCTGAGAACTATGTGAGCCAAAAAAAAAATTGGCAAGATACATGCCAGAAGTAAAGTGTTTGGTGTCAGAACCGAGCGGTCCAGAGTTCGAATCTCGGTGAAGAATGGGATAGTTAATTTTTGGATTTATATGACACCCTAGTACGCTTAATTCTAATGGGTACCTGGCTGTAGTTGGAAAATGATTTTTACACTCTGTGCAAGCCACATATGACACCTTAGTTAACTGTTGGAAAATGATTTTTACATCATATGTCTTATAGTTCTGAAGGGCTAAATGTGGTACTTAACTTTTACATTAGTCAGTCGCAGGTTTTTTGTAAGAAGTAGATCTAGATCATGGGTAGTGGGTTTGTAAAGCATTAATTAAATCTAGAAAAATCTAAATATCCCCTACATTTTAGATCTAGGTGCTAATCCATTTATAAACTTTGTTTTGCCTCCAGAAATGTTCAAGTTTTTAAATTAATTGATACTATTTGTTGTCAGATCATGTCTAATCTAGATCCAGATTCAATCTACTTTCTAGAAAGATCTAGATTATTCAATTTAAAGAGTAATGACTAACTTCTTGAATTACTACAAATCATAAACTAGATAAGTAGACTTCTACATCCAGATTAGATCTAGAATAATATGGATGCAACAAATGAAAAAAAAAATTAAAAAATTCAACAAACTTATCTAAATCTACGCAATCTGAAAGCAAAACTGATGGTGTATATATGTTAAAAAAAAATCCAAAGCCTTAGTTCTCATTTTTTTCAGAAAACGGAAAATTATAATTTCAGAAGCTTTTTTTCATTTACTTAAGTACTTAGTGAAAAGACAAGAAAGAGCAACAATAATCTAATGAAAAGAAAGTAAAGAGAGTATAAGGTCAAGAGATATCCTTGCTATTTGTTTTAAAGAAAAGAAGGAAAAAAAAAAAAAAAAGACAAACCTGATGTATCTCCTCCTTCTCCTGAAGGACCTGCATTTCCTTGAAAATAATCATGCGATAAACCACCTGGGCCATAATCAGCCCTTTGACCTCTTCTATTGCCCTCAGAATAATACTGATCATAAGGCATACCAGGAAAGACATTACTTTGGTCTTGAGACTCATCATCTGGAAAGAGCACAATTACTTTGTAACATTATACATAGCAGTATTAAAAAAGAAAAGTATATCTATACACACATACATGAGAAATATTAAACAATTTAGAACCACAATGCCTCCCCTTATTTACAATCCAGAGTTAGCTTAATGTGAAAATGTTCTGCTCTATGACAATGGGTTCCAGAATGAAAGTGTTAAAAAACAATGCATGACAATACATCATTGATGAACAACTTTGTGTGTTAAATCCAAGAGCTATAAAGGATTAAGTTGCTTGATTATATGATTATATTGCAGAGTGAAAGACAAACATTTTCAAACTTTAGGCCAATGCTTGTCAGACAGAGAAAACAACCTCAAAAAGGAGGACATGTCCTCTTTTTGCAGAATGTCTGGTGACCCTAACCATTGACACATTTTATTACAGCATAAGTTACTTCTAAAACTAAAACTATAACATTTTTTGCTAATAAGTTTTATTTGTTTTTTAGCTGTTCAACTTAATCATCAGCCATTGTTTACTTGCCTTATCAACCTCAGGAGTTACTTTCTAATAAATATAAGCCCTTGAATTTTTTAAAGTTATGTACATTATCACTTCAAATTCCTGTCATTACCACTTTAACATTTAGCATTTCTTGATGAGAAATTTTTATTTAAAAAGATAAGCAACAGAATTGTTATTACACTTAAATTAAAGCTATTTAAGTTGTATTATGAATATAAATAAATTGCTTTATATGTTAATTAAGACTACATGTATTTGTGTGTCAGTTTAGGGTACACTTGATGACATTATTCAAAATATCTTTGATTAATGTAGCAATACATTGACAATTTAAAATTTTTGTATTAAATATTTAAAATCAGTTGTAGAAAGCTTTACAATATATATAAATAAATATACATACAAATATATATCTGACCTGCCTACCAAAAAAAGTCCAAATGCGTAACGCTGATGGTCAAAATGCGTATTTTGGCAACATAATGCGTAACACTTACGCGAACCACTATTTTGTCATATATATAATATTAGATCTAGATTAGATCTACAATCTAAATCAATACGACAATAGAGATGATATCTAGACTAGATTTGGATCTATGTCTATATAATGAATATAATCTACTCTAGATCTGGGCTCAAGAGTGTTACCGATGCCGTGGATCCGCTACAAACGTAGGTCTACTCCAAACTTTCGTAGGCCTACCTTCATCCTTGATCTATTCTATACTAAGACTAAGAATTTAATCTAGTCTAGATCTAGACTAGATGATAGTAGATGTTATCGATCTAGATCTAGTCAATCTAAATCATACTGCAACTAAATTGGATCTAGATTGTAGAGTAATGTAAAGACTCATGACATAACGTAATCATCAGTCGTAATGTCTAGCTAGATCTATTCCTGTATAACAAGTTATCTAGATTCTAGATCTAGAATCCAGATCTAGATCTAATTCTAGATCTAGAATCCAGATCTAGATTAGATATCTACAATGTCACTCAATGTGTTTTGAATCGATAGCACTTCGATATTTTTTTCTATACAAATGAATACAGGAATCAGGGATTCAACATAATTATTTTCTACTAATGAACTTACAAAAAAAAATCACGTTGGTGTATCAGCTAACTGACGGTACCAACCCGCCACTCCCTCACTCTCGCGTTCTTCATTTCTAGACTAAATCTAATTGCTTTTAAGAACCAATCAACGTATAGATCTGGACACAATGTGTTCCCCCACCTTTTCTGTCCCCCTCCCTTCAACAGGACGGCTTAGCGTGACCTCCGTGACCGATGGTAAGCTAGGCAAGAGAGGGGGGGGGGGGAAGGATATGAAATGCGGAACGCGACGGGTTAAATGCGTATTTGCGTACTAACGGTAATTTTTGGGAGATTTTGGGTAACGAATACGCATTTTGCGTAACGGTAGGCAGGTCTGATATATATATAAATATTTATATATATATATATAAATATTTATATATATATATATAAATATAAAAATATATATAAATATATATATATAAATATATATTGAAGTTTCTCTTTGGTGCACTTAAAAATTACTATAGAGTCTTAACACACCACTCTCCACACACAACAAAGAATCCCAACAAAACCCAACATATTTTGCAATATCTCAAAATATTAAAGTTTTCCCTTGTTGATATCCAACAAATTAATTAATAAACAGTAATTAATTGACTAAATGGTACATTTTTTAAATTCATGTATTGGCCAATGAATAATTGTGCAAAGTTTCAACTTAATCTGACTAAGGGTGTGGGATAAATTTGCTCAAACTTTTTACTAAACAGACAGAGTGAGTTGATATAAGCTTTATAAAAATTAATAACAAAGTGACATGGGGAGTCAATATATGTTTATCAAAACTATTTCGTTTCACTTAACTGGATGGAAGTTAACTGAGTTATATAATTTATTTTAATTTTTTTTTTAAAAAGCACCTTAAATCTAAAGTGGAAAATGTATTGAACAAAAATAGAACTTACAAGTTTCTTGATCCTCCTCACCACCATGCTCAGACTGAGTTATTTCTTGCTTTACTTGAACAATATTCATATCACTATCTAATTGAGGTTTAATGTCTCTTTCTTCACAAGCGTTCAGATTATTGGAGGAATCATTAAATGTTTGAGGAAAGACTTTAGAGAGATGTGATATATCAGAATCTGTTGCAGCTGTTAAAGAAGTTTCACCAGATATTTGAGGTGTAATGAAATTTGATGTGTTGTTATCTGTATGTGAAATTTCTACATCATGCTGAGCACCGTTAGGACCAATTGGAGGATCTGATTTACGTTGTTTTGGTAAATGTTTAAATGATGAAAAGTTCTGGCTGTGAGGTCTTTTTTGTGAGCGCCCTACTTTTGAGTAAGGGTTAATATTTTTTCGGTGAAAAAGATTTCTTGAAGGAGGTAATGTTCCACTATTTTTACTTTCAGGCTCATCCATAATGATAATTTCATCTTCATCAATTTTAGGTTCTGCAACTTCAGACTTAGCAGATGGTTCTGAAAATCCCTTGGGTGTGGGCTTAGGTCTTTCAGCTGGCTGTGCATGAAAGCTATTACTTATAAATGTTACTGAATTCTCGTCTGTTTTGCAGACTTTCTCATTTAAAATATAATCAATTTTTTTGCCAGTGTCTACATTTAAGTAAATATGCCCTATGACTTCTACACCACTATTGAACTCCACATAGCCATTGCATAAAGACTGTAAAAATTTGGCTAAAGAAGAGATGAATTTTGAAGAGGAATCAAAATCCATAGTTGAACTTCAATTTCAAGATCTGAAAGAGAAAAACAAAAACATTTAGCACCTACACTACATTTTACAAATATAAAATTAATATAAAAATAAACACGCTTAGTTTTTTTATATATATGCTTTATTAGTAGAACTAAACTGCATATTATTTTTTTTAAATGATTTTTTAAGATCTAAAACTTTTATATAACAATTTTTATTGTATAAGAAAACAAAAAGTTTGTCTATCTGGGAAGAACCATATCAGCAAAGCCAAACTAGATGATGAGGTAGACTTCCATGTTGCACATGCCAGAGCTGCTTTTGGCAGACTTCAAGGACAACTATGGCAACAAAAACTGAAAGTATACGGTGTTGTAGTCCTCCCATCACTCTTACATGCATTATATAGGTGTTGTAGTCCTCCCATCACTCTTATATGCATTAGAGTCCTGGACCTAATATCCCCGCCACATCAAAAAGCTAAGCTCCTTCCACCTACGCTGTCTAAGGAGTATCCGACACTGGCGACAACACACCAGACACAGAAATCTTAAAGCTGTCTAACATGAACAGTATCAATTCGACAACAAATAGGTCCAAACTTTGATGGGCAGGACATGTAGTCCCATACCAGAGGAGTCTTACCCGCTTGTCTTCGATAAGGGCTTTTCTTTGGGTCTCAAATGTGTGTTCCACAGCCTTTGTAGCTCTCCAACTGTCTCTTTCAGAGGCATATATATAAACAAAGGGAAGACAACAAGAGGGGGTCACTGAGTTATTTAAATACATTTTATTATGTCTATGACTGATGTTCCTATGCTGGAGTAAAAGAAAATGACTTAGTAGTAAAAATTAAAGATTAAAACGTTTTAAGTCTATTTTCTTTGATATGCTCAAGGCTTCAATCAGCTTGATTGAGCTTACTAATCAGGGGGAAAATTCAATCGAAAAACTTATACTTGACAATACCCACCCTACTGTCCCTACACCTCTTTGACCTCATGTTAACTAAGCATAGTGATACATTAAATCATATCAATTTTTATAGCGAAAAGGATTTTTGTTACAAAACATAGACTATTACGTAGGCACTGTTGGCTTACTATTGGCCGCTAATGTTATATTAAATACGGTACTGTATTGTAATTATTCTGCATTAACAAAATAAAAAGAAAACACTCGCGCACTACTAATATTATATCTCCTCTCTCACTCTGCAAATTGAAGCCAAGAACAAAGTGTACTATAAGAGTTACAATGGTCTTATACACTTTCGCAGACTTTTTTTTTTTCGGAAGGGCTCAGGGCAGTCTTAGGCCACTGCAACTATGCGCCCGATCTGCCCCGCACTTTCATAGGCCCTGCATGAATTCTAGGTGTAAATTATTAAATTAAACTATTTTAACTTATTATTAAAGGGTACCTGGAATTCTCCTGAAATTGCAAAATATACGAAAAAGTCATGAAAATATCCTGAAATTAAAAAAATCTTCTGAAAACTCATGCAAATCTCCTTAAAAACAGACTAAAATATCATTTCGGGGTGATTTTGTACTTAGTACTGTATGAATAGAATGCAAAGACGAATTTATTTTCTATAACAAAATCTTAATTTTCACTTATAAAATTATCCTTATCCCCGCAATCTGTAGGAGCGGCCCTGGAAGGGCTTGAAGGGCTATATCACGGGTTTTCAAGAAATAATAACAAAAATACTCCTTTTTTTTTTTTTGTTTTACACTGTGACACAGGTTTTCCCACGGCCACACAATGTTCATGCCCAGTAGCCTATTGGAAAAAAAACAACAACTAAATGCATCATCGCCAAACTTTCTGGAAGCTGGTTGGCCGAAATAGCTGTACAAGCACACCAATTAAATAGTTATCCTATATATGAAATTAATAGCCTACCGCGAAAATCTGACCTTAGCGTGCGGTCTTAAAACGTATTACCAGCGAAAGTCAAGAAAACACTTTATATTTGTTTATTTATTTTTATTGAAAAAATGTATACACATTTCGAAATATGGCCAAAATAGAACACCATACTTTTTATAACCAGTCACTGACAAAAAAACAACAACAAAAAAACAAAAAACACCCACACAATACTTTTCGTGAAAAAAAAAAAGCTAAAAACAATAACATTAATTTGAAATACACAACAAACATTAGATATAGAATATAGATCTATATAATAGACCTACATTATATTGTGGACCCATATTATGATTATATGCACTAATACCATGTACCCGTTAGGAACCTAGATCTAACTTTAACTAGACACAGTGAGGATAGACAAGGATGCTGCCACTTGCGAAGCATTCTTCAACCGTCGAATAATTACCTTTATTTTTACTGACAAATGGATGATGAGTTTATAGATGGTTGCAGTTTTTTTTCTAGGACAAACCTTTACGGAGCTATAAAAATTCTAACATAAAAATTGCAGCGGCAGGGCTTAATGTGTTCGTTAGACGGATATGACTATAGATCCAAAGATGTAGATCTAAACAATCTATAATCACTGACACAGTAACTTGAGTTACAGAGTGGGAGTAGTTACAGTGGTTACACTAGTCAAGTCACTTAATGACTCAGACTCAGTCACAATAGCCTAGGCTTTAATATTCAATAGCCATAGTCCATATAAGTATAGTAAGGAGTAAGGGCGCCTACAGTAATTGATGATTGAGTAAATACAGACCTTGCCTTAGCCTGCCTTGCTTTTTAGGCGGCATCTAGGGCATAGGTCTACTGTACTCTTTAGAGTTTAGATCTAGTGAAGTGAAGTAGATCTACTCTAGATTCGACTAGTGAAGTAGACCTAGATCTAGATCTACTCTAGATTTAGATCTAGACTCAACTAGAGTGTAGAGTCTAGATTCTAGATCTAGAGAAAAAAAAACTTGGACTTGGTTAGAGTAAAGGATGGTTGTTGGACACCCGGGTTTTGTCTCGCACAATGGCCAGCTCGGTGTATTATTATTAAATCTTCTTTATTTGAATGTTTACTACCCAACTTCCGCATAAATATTGCACATGGACTATTTTGTCACACTTCCGACACGTACAGCTCCCTTTTATATTGAGAGAAAGTAATTTTATCTGGGGTCAAAGTATACTACTGTAAAACTTAGCTTTTTTTCTCCCAAGGGGAAGAACGAGATAGGGTCTGGAGCTAAGACGATTTTTAAGCCCCTAGATGCATTAGCCAATTAAAACCCAGATATAATGCTTCTAAATAGACACTAGAAACAGATAAATTGTACAACCCAGACTCTCCTTTCCCACTTAAACATGTAAATGGGGGTGGCCAACAAGTTTTACCTTTTCTGAATTTTTTTTAAGAAAACATATTGTCATATGATGCTAGTCATCAAAGGGAAATAACTTGACACAGTAAATATGGGGAAATAAACAAATTGTTATTGTTTTTTTTTTAAACATTTACAAGAATAATTTTGTTGTTTGTTAAAATAATATAGTACAAAATGTATATTTAAGTTATGTATGTGTTCTTGTGTGTGTTTGTTACATGTTTCACAAATAAAAATTCATAACATATTTATAAAAAAAAAAGTTAATGTGGTGTATGCAAAACGTATGACCATTTATTTTAAACCATTTAATATGCAACAAATATGTACAAATGTTATAGCACTTAAGTGCACATCTGTATACAATAATAAATTGGCATCAATGGGCAGCTGAAAAAAAAAGTCGCAATATCATTGTAGACCTCGAGCCTACAATTATTGATCGACTAGGTGCGCTAAATGGCCATTGTGTGAAACATCAACATTCTAAGAGATTGTCAAAATCAAAAGGGAGTGTATACTACATGAAGTCTCCCCCCCCCTTTCCCTTTTTTCCATGTCTCTTAAGCATACCATTACACGCTCTAAAAAAAAAAAAAAAGCAGGTGAGAGAGAGAGCAGGAGAATAGCAATTATCTGACTGGTACCAAAAAGGCTACGGTGAGACAGGCAGGCACTGCGCTAGTGGAGCTGTGCAACGGGGAAAAAAAGTGCCCCGTAGGTAGACTAGAGAGAATACTCCTCCTCTTCTCCCCCGCAACAGAGGCGATTTTTTCCCCTAACGCGACCAGCTAGGCTAGGCCCAAAGTAGTGGCCATGGTGTGATGTCAGTTACAAGCCGAGAATGAAAGCATGGAGCGTGGGAAAAGTGATAATATCATATGGCTTGTGTCGTTGCGCTAATGTACAGAATAATAAAATTAAGGATGAAATGTCTTAATAATAAATAATAACATATGTTTAATATATAGAAGACATCTATTTCCTTTGAAGTGTCCAATAAATCTCCAAACCGGCCAACAACTTTTACAGAGACAAAAATCATGACGAAAACTTTTACGCATCAGAAAACCCAACCTATCCCTCTTCACATCAGATTATGATCATATCTAATTTTAACTATATATAGATGCGTAGTGATACATTACAAAATAGCTATTTTTATAGACAAAAGGATGACTAATTCATTGACACCATCAGTTTATTCATAGCTTAGAGTGAGTCTTAGACCATTACGGAGTTATGAATTTTGAAACTTAAAAATGGCCGGAGAATGGCTTTTAGTATTTAGCGTGTCCGACAACCATCCTTTACTCTACTTCTACAACAAAATTTAGATCTAGAATCTACATTATGACTAGACTACTAGATATCTAGACCTATGTCCTATCATATGTCATTAATGCGGCATGAGGATGACACTGACAGTCACGGTGGAGTACACCGTAATTGACTGTCACTATTACTATTACAGTGTAACTTGTTTCGTACAGTAACAGTTCAGTCCAGGGAGGCAGTACAGCAGTGTTGAGTGTAAAATACAATAGATCTAGATCATTCTAATCTATAAAATATGTCTAAATATCAGTGTTATTTACCAATGGTAAGATGTGCCAAAAATAGAAAGAACCAGTTTAAAGCATGTAAATAATGTAATAGGTAATACTATAGAGCTACCGATACATTAAATTATTCTTTGTCATACACAGACGCCATGACGGCTTCACTACGATTTAGAGTCATTAACATAATTTATGCGTTGTATTCTTAGACTAATTGTCGATACAAACCGAAAATAAATAAAAAGTAACAATTTGCAAAAGTACTTAAATACTTTTAAAATTCTTCATAATACGTATAAGATCACTATTCTTGTCATGAAGACAACGTAATTTTAAAAAAAAGGCTACGTGGAAAATAGATCTATATATTTAAAAAAAAACGTTAAAAAGGCAGCATCTACATCAAAAAGGTAGAAAGAAATGTTACCTGCGGGAAACTTTTTTCTACATTGAGTTTAGTAGAATATGTTGGCCCAAATTACAGATATGACTGTGAGGCCACGTGAAATGCGGTGTCAATGTCTAGTCCTAGTAAGATATAGATCTAGAAGCGTCACTGTGAATGTGAATGGTCTCTCTACCTATGCCTTCTTCCCTAGTGCTATTAGAGCATGGGAGTAATGGGACTTGTTGCCCGAGTCAGCCATGAAAACCAATGAGTTTAAAAGTCATTGATTAATATTCACGACTAGTTTGATCTAAGAACACGCGTAGGACGTATTCATCGTCTTTTTTTTTTTTTTTAAAGTAAAGTCTGTATTTTATAACACAAGATTTCCGTTTCTATTATAATTTACTAAACAGATGATAAGCTATATTTTTTTTCAAAGCTGTAAGCGTAGACGCGTATATCAATTTATTTTTACAATCAAACTTTAAAAAATAGTCATTTCATTTATATTGGGAGAGAGAGAGAGAGAGAGATGGTTCGTAACTTAGTATGTCCAAAATGTTAACCAAATAGCTAGGTCGAAGAAGCTTTGGATTTTAACCAATAAGAATAAAGCACGCCATTTTATCACAGCGCCTTCCCTTTACCCGCCGTAAGTAATCTTGACCGGTAAAAAAAAAAAACAACTCAAGAACCGAAACAATTTGGAGAAACAAATGGCTATAAAATCTACTTTCTGTCTATTCGGAGTCGAAGTGAAGCCATAAATCATGGGCGTAGCCTGGGGGGAAGGGTTCAACCCCCCCTCCCGAAATGAAATCCCCCCCTGGGAGTTTAGTAACTGATTTTTTGCTTTCATTGTGTTTATTTTAGGTGAGATTTTAATGCTAAGCCATCACTTGCCCCAGCACAGCCAGGGGGGTTTTGAGTTTAAAACCCCTACCAGGGGTTTTGCAGTTAAATCCCCCTCTTCTATAAAACAAAACAACAAAAAAAAAAAAACATGCAAAGGACAACCCCAAATTCTAAGAGAACAGCTAATGAAAATTTTGATTTTAAACCCCCCTTCCAAAATTTACGATAAAACCCCATTTTCAATATAAAAAAAGCAAATTACACACTCAAAATTCTATGAGGGTAGCCAAAGGGGTTTTGAGTTTAATCTTCTCTTCAGCAGAGTTTGAAGCTAAAAAATACCTCTTCAATATTAAAAAAAAAAAAAGGAAAGAACACACTCTAAAATCTATGAGCGTAGCCAAAGAGGTTTTGAGTTTAAACCCCCTTCAGCGGGGTTAAAAGCTAAAAAATATCTTTTCAATATAAAAAAAAGCAAATTACACACTCAAAATGCTATGGGCGTAGCCATTGGGGGTTTTGAGTTTAAACCCTCCTTCAGATGGCTTTTTAAAAAGTTTAAAAACCCTCCAGATTGTTTTGAGTTTCAAATCCCCCTACAGAGAGTTTTGAGGTTGAAAACCTTTCTCTTCAATATAATTCTAAAGCAAACTACAGTCACCAATTTCTATGTGCGTAGCTAAATGGTAATCCTACGATAAAACCCCATTTTCAATATAAAAAAAGCAAATTACACACTCAAAATTCTATGAAGGTAGCCAAAGGGGTTTTGAGTTTAATCCTCTCTTCAGCGGAGTTTGAAGCTAAAAAATACCTCTTCAATATTAAAAAAAAGGAAAGTACACACTCTAAAATCTATGAGCGTAGCCAAAGAGGTTTTGAGTTTAAACCCCCTTCAGCGGGGTTTAAGCTAAAAAAATATCTTTTCAATATAAAAAAAAGCAAATTACACACTCAAAATGCTATGAGCGTAGCCAATGGGGGTTTTGAGTTTAAACCCTCATTCAGATGGCTTTTTAAAAAGTTTATAAACCCTCCAGATTGTTTTTAGTTTCAAATCCCCCTACAGAGAGTTTTGAGGTTGAAAATCTCTCTCTTCATTATTATTCTAAAGCAAACTACAGTCACCAATTTCTATGTGCGTAGCTAAATGGTAATTTTAATTTGAAAAATCAAAACTCCAGAGATTTTTTAGTTTAAAAAACCCACAACAGATGATTTTGACAATAAAACTTCCCTTTTCGATATAAAAAATAAAGCAAACTACAGTCACCTAATTCCAAGAGCGTAGTCAAGAGATGTTACACATTATTACCAGTGGCTGGGCTCCATTAATAAAGTACAGTGAATAGTCGTCTGCCGAAATTGAAAAACACTAAATGTGGATCAACAAAGATGGCTAAGACAGATTTTAGGAGTCAGTTATAGAGATCGTGTCTAAATCAAGGAAATCCTATTCCGAACTGGGAGTCGACCCCTTAGTAAGATTGTGACAGAGTGTCGCATGAGGTTGTCGGGACATGTTCTCCGACAAAATGAATTACGCATAATAAGAGTTGCGATGACATCCTAGTACAACTTGGCGCCACACATTCATGGAGGTCCTTAGAGCAGGTGGGAAGAGGCTTCAGACATTGCCAGTGACAGATTTTTGTGGAAACAGCTTACCACTAAATACGCAGAAAGGCGCGGGAGGGTCTTAGTCAGTATGAATAGCAGATTAGGTTTTTGAAATAAAACTTTTTAATAGCAGGATAATGCATTGTAGATAACTCAGAACATGCATTTTTTTGGCTTTCAATACCAGAAATAGTGCTTGGCGGCAGGGCTTGCTGGCAAGAACGGCAAGTCTACAATTGTTTCACTAACCCATAAAGATTAATTATTTATATGTGTGTGTACACACACACAACCACACCCACACACCCACACACACCCACACACCACACACACACACACACACACACACATATACATATATATATATACATATATATATATATACATACATACATACATATATATATATATATATATATATATTAGAGATGGGAATCGAACCCAACTTTTAAAGTTCGGGTTCGGTTCGGTTCGGTCAGATTTAAGTTCGAGTTCGGTTCGGTTCGATGACGAGTATAGTTCGGGTTCGGTTCGGTTCGGTCATGTCTAAAGTTCGGGTTCGGCTCGGTTCGATGTTATGAAATTATGTAATAGCAAAATTAAGTTATAAGGTTTAATGCAATTTATTAGTTAAAACTTTTTTATTTGAATTTTTACATAAAACAAATACTTTGCAATATATAATAGGCCTATGGGCAATACTTTTGCCAAAATAATGTTGCCTACATACATTTAAAGCGTTGTAAAAATTTCTTAATGGAGATAGAAATGAAGATGCGGCAGGTTTTCGCTCAAGTCGGCAAGAGGTTTAATTCAGGGCGTGACTCGGCGCTAAGCGATTTTTTTTTAAAGGCTAATATCGATGTGCTTTCTTTCAGAACGCACTATTCATCATAATAAAAAAAAGTCGAGGGCCATATTAAATCTAATAATAAAGAGGCAGACCTGGCCAATAGAATTATGCAAGGGACACTCTAGGTAGGCATACATATTGCGCACGTACTTCTATAATGGGCGTGATCTTTTTAAAGAAATATTCTTCGTGTAAAGACGTCTCTATCGAGGATTTTTTTTCACAAATAAGTCGTCACTATTATAAATTGCAATATACGGAAGAAATTCGACTATTCTGAGACAAAAAAATGCAGAAGAATCACACTAGCGGAGATGTTTTAAAATGTTTTCTTCAAAACGTTTTGACCCATATTGTGCATACGCGCCTCGCAAAAAGCAGTCTTCAGTTGACAAGGTCTTATTACAAGATAAAATGACATCTCCACTTAATATATTTTAATTTTTAAACATGTAATTATACTAATATTCAGATAAGTTACAATAAAAATAAAACTTTTTTTTCGATGCCCCCTCTCTTTGTTAGTTGGTCGTTGGTTTGTCGCTTACAAACAGCTAGTACAATTGAACCAATATAGGCGTTTTATATTTTTACCGGTAAGGATAGTATAGATGGACTTCTTATAGTCCGACAGTTACGCTGGGCAGGGCACGTATCCCGTATGGGAGACGAACGTATGCCAAAGGCAGTCTTTTTTTTTTTTGGTGAGCTAAAAGGTGGTCGACGTTACAGAGGCGCCCCACGGAAACGCTTCTAAGACCAGCTTAGGCGTCAACTTTGCTTAGCTAACATAGAAGAGAGCAGCTGGTTGCATGCGGCCTTAGAACGAATCAGTTGGAGTTCACTCCCGAAGGCCGCGGGATACACATTTGAGACCAAAAGAAAACCCGCTGCCGTGGACTAACGAAGACGCGAAAAGAAAAACTAAATCGACCACCTGCGAACAGTGGTTATGCTTGCCCTGGATGTGGCAAAATATGTAGGTCACAGCTGGGCCTGCGCAGCCATGGGAAAAACTGCATTCCTATCTAATCTTCGGACTCGAAGACAAGCCTTATAATAATATATAAACTTAATAAACTTTAAAATAAAGTTCTTATGTGAACAACTCAATATAGCCTAACTGTTATTACAATATTCACATATTTAACTTGAGATAGAGATGTAATATTAATGAAATATACTGATATTTAAACAAAATCTAGGTCACCACAAAACAACGTCTTTACTCTTTCATGTCTCAAGATTGTCTGCCCTTTCACATTTGCATTACGCTAATTTCATCATCCTTAATGCATAAACACCAACCAATCGCTTAACCTCTTCTTACCGCCACCAGAAAAAAACACACACACACTTTATGACACCCCTTTTTGTCAAGAATTTGCGTCTCCCCATCCCCCAATTCAAGGTACTAACTAGAGATGGGAATCGAACCCAACTTTTAAAGTTCGGGTTCGGTTCGGTTCGGTCAGATTTAAGTTCGAGTTCGGTTCGGTTCGATGACGAGTATAGTTCGGATTCGGTTCGGTTCGGTCATGTCTAAAGTTCGGGTTCGGCTCGGTTCGATGTTATGAAATTATGTAATAGCAAAATTAAGTTATAAGGTTTAATGCAATTTATTAGTTAAAACTTTTTTATTTGAATTTTTACATAAAACAAATACTTTGCAATATATAATAGGCCTATGGGCAATACTTTTGCCAAAATAATGTTGCCTACATACATTTAAAGCGTTGTAAAAATTTCTTAATGGAGATAGAAATGAAGATGCGGCAGGTTTTCGCTCAAGTCGGCAAGAGGTTTAATTCAGGGCGTGACTCGGCGCTAAGCGATTTTTTTTAAAAGGCTAATATCGATGTGCTTTCTTTCAGAACGCACTATTCATCATAATAAAAAAAAGTCGAGGGCCATATTAAATCTAATAATAAAGAGGCAGACCTGGCCAATAGAATTATGCAAGGGACACTCTAGGTAGGCCTACATATTGCGCACGTACTTCTATAATGGGCGTGATCTTTTTAAAGAAATATTCTTCGTGTAAAGACGTCTCTATCGAGGATTTTTTTTCACAAATAAGTCGTCACTATTATAAATTGCAATATACGGAAGAAATTCGACTATTCTGAGACAAAAAAATGCAGAAGAATCACACTAGCGGAGATGTTTTAAAATGTTTTCTTCAAAACGTTTTGACCCATATTGTGCATACGCGCCTCGCAAAAAGCAGTCTTCAGTTGACAAGGTCTTATTAGAAGATAAAATGACATCTCCACTTAATATATTTTAATTTTTAAACATGTAATTATACTAATATTCAGATAAGTTACAATAAAAATAAAACTTTTTTTTTCGATGCCCCCTCTCTTTGTTAGTTGGTCGTTGGTTTGTCGCTTACAAACAGCTAGTACAATTGAACCAATATAGGCGTTTTATATTTTTACCGGTAAGGATAGTATAGATGGACTTCTTATAGTCCGACAGTTACGCTGGGCAGGGCACGTATCCCGTATGGGAGACGAACGTATGCCAAAGGCAGTCTTTTTTTTTTTTGGTGAGCTAAAAGGTGGTCGACGTTACAGAGGCGCCCCACGGAAACGCTTCTAAGACCAGCTTAGGCGTCAACTTTGCTTAGCTAACATAGAAGAGAGCAGCTGGTTGCATGCGGCCTTAGAACGAATCAGTTGGAGTTCACTCCCGAAGGCCGCGGGATACACATTTGAGACCAAAAGAAAACCCGCTGCCGTGGACAAACGAAGACGCGAAAAGAAAAACTAAATCGACCACCTGCGAACAGTGGTTATGCTTGCCCTGGATGTGGCAAAATATGTAGGTCACAGCTGGGCCTGCGCAGCCATGGGAAAAACTGCATTCCTATCTAATCTTCGGACTCGAAGACAAGCCTTATAATAATATATAAACTTAATAAACTTTAAAATAAAGTTCTTATGTGAACAACTCAATATAGCCTAACTGTTATTACAATATTCACATATTTAACTTGAGATAGAGATGTAATATTAATGAAATATACTGATATTTAAACAAAATCTAGGTCACCACAAAACAACGTCTTTACTCTTTCATGTCTCAAGATTGTCTGCCCTTTCACATTTGCATTACGCTAATTTCATCATCCTTAATGCATAAACACCAACCAATGGCTTAACCTCTTTTTACCGCCACCAGAAAAAAACACACACACACTTTATGACACCCCTTTTTGTCAAGAATTTGCGTCTCCCCATCCCCCAATTCAAGGTACTAACTAGAGATGGGAATCGAACCCAACTTTTAAAGTTCGGGTTCGGTTCGGTTCGGTCAGATTTAAGTTCGAGTTCGGTTCGGTTCGATGACGAGTATAGTTCGGATTCGGTTCGGTTCGGTCATGTCTAAAGTTCGGGTTCGGCTCAGTTCGATGTTATGAAATTATGTAATAGCAAAATTAAGTTATAAGGTTTAATGCAATTTATTAGTTAAAACTTTTTTATTTGAATTTTTACATAAAACAAATACTTTGCAATATATAATAGGCCTATGGGCAATACTTTTGCCAAAATAATGTTGCCTACATACATTTAAAGCGTTGTAAAAATTTCTTAATGGAGATAGAAATGAAGATGCGGCAGGTTTTCGCTCAAGTCGGCAAGAGGTTTAATTCAGGGCGTGACTCGGCGCTAAGCGATTTTTTTTAAAAGGCTAATATCGATGTGCTTTCTTTCAGAACGCACTATTCATCATAATAAAAAAAAGTCGAGGGCCATATTAAATCTAATAATAAAGAGGCAGACCTGGCCAATAGAATTATGCAAGGGACACTCTAGGTAGGCCTACATATTGCGCACGTACTTCTATAATGGGCGTGATCTTTTTAAAGAAATATTCTTCGTGTAAAGACGTCTCTATCGAGGATTTCTTTTCACAAATAAGTCGTCACTATTATAAATTGCAATATACGGAAGAAATTCGACTATTCTGAGACAAAAAAATGCAGAAGAATCACACTAGCGGAGATGTTTTAAAATGTTTTCTTCAAAACGTTTTGACCCATATTGTGCATACGCGCCTCGCAAAAAGCAGTCTTCAGTTGACAAGGTCTTATTAGAAGATAAAATGACATCTCCACTTAATATATTTTAATTTTTAAACATGTAATTATACTAATATTCAGATAAGTTACAATAAAAATAAAACTTTTTTTTTCGATGCCCCCTCTCTTTGTTAGTTGGTCGTTGGTTTGTCGCTTACAAACAGCTAGTACAATTGAACCAATATAGGCGTTTTATATTTTTACCGGTAAGGATAGTATAGATGGACTTCTTATAGTCCGACAGTTACGCTGGGCAGGGCACGTATCCCGTATGGGAGACGAACGTATGCCAAAGGCAGTCTTTTTTTTTTTTGGTGAGCTAAAAGGTGGTCGACGTTACAGAGGCGCCCCACGGAAACGCTTCTAAGACCAGCTTAGGCGTCAACTTTGCTTAGCTAACATAGAAGAGAGCAGCTGGTTGCATGCGGCCTTAGAACGAATCAGTTGGAGTTCACTCCCGAAGGCCGCGGGATACACATTTGAGACCAAAAGAAAACCCGCTGCCGTGGACAAACGAAGACGCGAAAAGAAAAACTAAATCGACCACCTGCGAACAGTGGTTATGCTTGCCCTGGATGTGGCAAAATATGTAGGTCACAGCTGGGCCTGCGCAGCCATGGGAAAAACTGCATTCCTATCTAATCTTCGGACTCGAAGACAAGCCTTATAATAATATATAAACTTAATAAACTTTAAAATAAAGTTCTTATGTGAACAACTCAATATAGCCTAACTGTTATTACAATATTCACATATTTAACTTGAGATAGAGATGTAATATTAATGAAATATACTGATATTTAAACAAAATCTAGGTCACCACAAAACAACGTCTTTACTCTTTCATGTCTCAAGATTGTCTGCCCTTTCACATTTGCATTACGCTAATTTCATCATCCTTAATGCATAAACACCAACCAATGGCTTAACCTCTTTTTACCGCCACCAGAAAAAAACACACACACACTTTATGACACCCCTTTTTGTCAAGAATTTGCGTCTCCCCATCCCCCAATTCAAGGTACTAACTAGAGATGGGAATCGAACCCAACTTTTAAAGTTCGGGTTCGGTTCGGTTCGGTCAGATTTAAGTTCGAGTTCGGTTCGGTTCGATGACGAGTATAGTTCGGATTCGGTTCGGTTCGGTCATGTCTAAAGTTCGGGTTCGGCTCGGTTCGATGTTATGAAATTATGTAATAGCAAAATTAAGTTATAAGGTTTAATGCAATTTATTAGTTAAAACTTTTTTATTTGAATTTTTACATAAAACAAATACTTTGCAATATATAATAGGCCTATGGGCAATACTTTTGCCAAAATAATGTTGCCTACATACATTTAAAGCGTTGTAAAAATTTCTTAATGGAGATAGAAATGAAGATGCGGCAGGTTTTCGCTCAAGTCGGCAAGAGGTTTAATTCAGGGCGTGACTCGGCGCTAAGCGATTTTTTTTAAAAGGCTAATATCGATGTGCTTTCTTTCAGAACGCACTATTCATCATAATAAAAAAAAGTCGAGGGCCATATTAAATCTAATAATAAAGAGGCAGACCTGGCCAATAGAATTATGCAAGGGACACTCTAGGTAGGCCTACATATTGCGCACGTACTTCTATAATGGGCGTGATCTTTTTAAAGAAATATTCTTCGTGTAAAGACGTCTCTATCGAGGATTTCTTTTCACAAATAAGTCGTCACTATTATAAATTGCAATATACGGAAGAAATTCGACTATTCTGAGACAAAAAAATGCAGAAGAATCACACTAGCGGAGATGTTTTAAAATGTTTTCTTCAAAACGTTTTGACCCATATTGTGCATACGCGCCTCGCAAAAAGCAGTCTTCAGTTGACAAGGTCTTATTAGAAGATAAAATGACATCTCCACTTAATATATTTTAATTTTTAAACATGTAATTATACTAATATTCAGATAAGTTACAATAAAAATAAAACTTTTTTTTTCGATGCCCCCTCTCTTTGTTAGTTGGTCGTTGGTTTGTCGCTTACAAACAGCTAGTACAATTGAACCAATATAGGCGTTTTATATTTTTACCGGTAAGGATAGTATAGATGGACTTCTTATAGTCCGACAGTTACGCTGGGCAGGGCACGTATCCCGTATGGGAGACGAACGTATGCCAAAGGCAGTCTTTTTTTTTTTTGGTGAGCTAAAAGGTGGTCGACGTTACAGAGGCGCCCCACGGAAACGCTTCTAAGACCAGCTTAGGCGTCAACTTTGCTTAGCTAACATAGAAGAGAGCAGCTGGTTGCATGCGGCCTTAGAACGAATCAGTTGGAGTTCACTCCCGAAGGCCGCGGGATACACATTTGAGACCAAAAGAAAACCCGCTGCCGTGGACAAACGAAGACGCGAAAAGAAAAACTAAATCGACCACCTGCGAACAGTGGTTATGCTTGCCCTGGATGTGGCAAAATATGTAGGTCACAGCTGGGCCTGCGCAGCCATGGGAAAAACTGCATTCCTATCTAATCTTCGGACTCGAAGACAAGCCTTATAATAATATATAAACTTAATAAACTTTAAAATAAAGTTCTTATGTGAACAACTCAATATAGCCTAACTGTTATTACAATATTCACATATTTAACTTGAGATAGAGATGTAATATTAATGAAATATACTGATATTTAAACAAAATCTAGGTCACCACAAAACAACGTCTTTACTCTTTCATGTCTCAAGATTGTCTGCCCTTTCACATTTGCATTACGCTAATTTCATCATCCTTAATGCATAAACACCAACCAATGGCTTAACCTCTTTTTACCGCCACCAGAAAAAAAAACACACACACTTTATGACACCCCTTTTTGTCAAGAATTTGCGTCTCCCCATCCCCCAATTCAAGGTACTAACTAGAGATGGGAATCGAACCCAACTTTTAAAGTTCGGGTTCGGTTCGGTTCGGTCAGATTTAAGTTCGAGTTCGGTTCGGTTCGATGACGAGTATAGTTCGGATTCGGTTCGGTTCGGTCATGTCTAAAGTTCGGGTTCGGCTCGGTTCGATGTTATGAAATTATGTAATAGCAAAATTAAGTTATAAGGTTTAATGCAATTTATTAGTTAAAACTTTTTTATTTGAATTTTTACATAAAACAAATACTTTGCAATATATAATAGGCCTATGGGCAATACTTTTGCCAAAATAATGTTGCCTACATACATTTAAAGCGTTGTAAAAATTTCTTAATGGAGATAGAAATGAAGATGCGGCAGGTTTTCGCTCAAGTCGGCAAGAGGTTTAATTCAGGGCGTGACTCGGCGCTAAGCGATTTTTTTTAAAAGGCTAATATCGATGTGCTTTCTTTCAGAACGCACTATTCATCATAATAAAAAAAAGTCGAGGGCCATATTAAATCTAATAATAAAGAGGCAGACCTGGCCAATAGAATTATGCAAGGGACACTCTAGGTAGGCCTACATATTGCGCACGTACTTCTATAATGGGCGTGATCTTTTTAAAGAAATATTCTTCGTGTAAAGACGTCTCTATCGAGGATTTTTTTTCACAAATAAGTCGTCACTATTATAAATTGCAATATACGGAAGAAATTCGACTATTCTGAGACAAAAAAATTCAGAAGAATCACACTAGCGGAGATGTTTTAAAATGTTTTCTTCAAAACGTTTTGACCCATATTGTGCATACGCGCCTCGCAAAAAGCAGTCTTCAGTTGACAAGGTCTTATTACAAGATAAAATGACATCTCCACTTAATATATTTTAATTTTTAAACATGTAATTATACTAATATTCAGATAAGTTACAATAAAAATAAAACTTTTTTTTTCGATGCCCCCTCTCTTTGTTAGTTGGTCGTTGGTTTGTCGCTTACAAACAGCTAGTACAATTGAACCAATATAGGCGTTTTATATTTTTACCGGTAAGGATAGTATAGATGGACTTCTTATAGTCCGACAGTTACGCTGGGCAGGGCACGTATCCCGTATGGGAGACGAACGTATGCCAAAGGCAGTCTTTTTTTTTTTTGGTGAGCTAAAAGGTGGTCGACGTTACAGAGGCGCCCCACGGAAACGCTTCTAAGACCAGCTTAGGCGTCAACTTTGCTTAGCTAACATAGAAGAGAGCAGCTGGTTGCATGCGGCCTTAGAACGAATCAGTTGGAGTTCACTCCCGAAGGCCGCGGGATACACATTTGAGACCAAAAGAAAACCCGCTGCCGTGGACAAACGAAGACGCGAAAAGAAAAACTAAATCGACCACCTGCGAACAGTGGTTATGCTTGCCCTGGATGTGGCAAAATATGTAGGTCACAGCTGGGCCTGCGCAGCCATGGGAAAAACTGCATTCCTATCTAATCTTCGGACTCGAAGACAAGCCTTATAATAATATATAAACTTAATAAACTTTAAAATAAAGTTCTTATGTGAACAACTCAATATAGCCTAACTGTTATTACAATATTCACATATTTAACTTGAGATAGAGATGTAATATTAATGAAATATACTGATATTTAAACAAAATCTAGGTCACCACAAAACAACGTCTTTACTCTTTCATGTCTCAAGATTGTCTGCCCTTTCACATTTGCATTACGCTAATTTCATCATCCTTAATGCATAAACACCAACCAATCGCTTAACCTCTTCTTACCGCCACCAGAAAAAAACACACACACACTTTATGACACCCCTTTTTGTCAAGAATTTGCGTCTCCCCATCCCCCAATTCAAGGTACTAACTAGAGATGGGAATCGAACCCAACTTTTAAAGTTCGGGTTCGGTTCGGTTCGGTCAGATTTAAGTTCGAGTTCGGTTCGGTTCGATGACGAGTATAGTTCGGATTCGGTTCGGTTCGGTCATGTCTAAAGTTCGGGTTCGGCTCAGTTCGATGTTATGAAATTATGTAATAGCAAAATTAAGTTATAAGGTTTAATGCAATTTATTAGTTAAAACTTTTTTATTTGAATTTTTACATAAAACAAATACTTTGCAATATATAATAGGCCTATGGGCAATACTTTTGCCAAAATAATGTTGCCTACATACATTTAAAGCGTTGTAAAAATTTCTTAATGGAGATAGAAATGAAGATGCGGCAGGTTTTCGCTCAAGTCGGCAAGAGGTTTAATTCAGGGCGTGACTCGGCGCTAAGCGATTTTTTTTAAAAGGCTAATATCGATGTGCTTTCTTTCAGAACGCACTATTCATCATAATAAAAAAAAGTCGAGGGCCATATTAAATCTAATAATAAAGAGGCAGACCTGGCCAATAGAATTATGCAAGGGACACTCTAGGTAGGCCTACATATTGCGCACGTACTTCTATAATGGGCGTGATCTTTTTAAAGAAATATTCTTCGTGTAAAGACGTCTCTATCGAGGATTTTTTTTCACAAATAAGTCGTCACTATTATAAATTGCAATATACGGAAGAAATTCGACTATTCTGAGACAAAAAAATGCAGAAGAATCACACTAGCGGAGATGTTTTAAAATGTTTTCTTCAAAACGTTTTGACCCATATTGTGCATACGCGCCTCGCAAAAAGCAGTCTTCAGTTGACAAGGTCTTATTAGAAGATAAAATGACATCTCCACTTAATATATTTTAATTTTTAAACATGTAATTATACTAATATTCAGATAAGTTACAATAAAAATAAAACTTTTTTTTTCGATGCCCCCTCTCTTTGTTAGTTGGTCGTTGGTTTGTCGCTTACAAACAGCTAGTACAATTGAACCAATATAGGCGTTTTATATTTTTACCGGTAAGGATAGTATAGATGGACTTCTTATAGTCCGACAGTTACGCTGGGCAGGGCACGTATCCCGTATGGGAGACGAACGTATGCCAAAGGCAGTCTTTTTTTTTTTTGGTGAGCTAAAAGGTGGTCGACGTTACAGAGGCGCCCCACGGAAACGCTTCTAAGACCAGCTTAGGCGTCAACTTTGCTTAGCTAACATAGAAGAGAGCAGCTGGTTGCATGCGGCCTTAGAACGAATCAGTTGGAGTTCACTCCCGAAGGCCGCGGGATACACATTTGAGACCAAAAGAAAACCCGCTGCCGTGGACAAACGAAGACGCGAAAAGAAAAACTAAATCGACCACCTGCGAACAGTGGTTATGCTTGCCCTGGATGTGGCAAAATATGTAGGTCACAGCTGGGCCTGCGCAGCCATGGGAAAAACTGCATTCCTATCTAATCTTCGGACTCGAAGACAAGCCTTATAATAATATATAAACTTAATAAACTTTAAAATAAAGTTCTTATGTGAACAACTCAATATAGCCTAACTGTTATTACAATATTCACATATTTAACTTGAGATAGAGATGTAATATTAATGAAATATACTGATATTTAAACAAAATCTAGGTCACCACAAAACAACGTCTTTACTCTTTCATGTCTCAAGATTGTCTGCCCTTTCACATTTGCATTACGCTAATTTCATCATCCTTAATGCATAAACACCAACCAATCGCTTAACCTCTTCTTACCGCCACCAGAAAAAAACACACACACACTTTATGACACCCCTTTTTGTCAAGAATTTGCGTCTCCCCATCCCCCAATTCAAGGTACTAACTAGAGATGGGAATCGAACCCAACTTTTAAAGTTCGGGTTCGGTTCGGTTCGGTCAGATTTAAGTTCGAGTTCGGTTCGGTTCGATGACGAGTATAGTTCGGATTCGGTTCGGTTCGGTCATGTCTAAAGTTCGGGTTCGGCTCGGTTCGATGTTATGAAATTATGTAATAGCAAAATTAAGTTATAAGGTTTAATGCAATTTATTAGTTAAAACTTTTTTATTTGAATTTTTACATAAAACAAATACTTTGCAATATATAATAGGCCTATGGGCAATACTTTTGCCAAAATAATGTTGCCTACATACATTTAAAGCGTTGTAAAAATTTCTTAATGGAGATAGAAATGAAGATGCGGCAGGTTTTCGCTCAAGTCGGCAAGAGGTTTAATTCAGGGCGTGACTCGGCGCTAAGCGATTTTTTTTAAAAGGCTAATATCGATGTGCTTTCTTTCAGAACGCACTATTCATCATAATAAAAAAAAGTCGAGGGCCATATTAAATCTAATAATAAAGAGGCAGACCTGGCCAATAGAATTATGCAAGGGACACTCTAGGTAGGCCTACATATTGCGCACGTACTTCTATAATGGGCGTGATCTTTTTAAAGAAATATTCTTCGTGTAAAGACGTCTCTATCGAGGATTTTTTTTCACAAATAAGTCGTCACTATTATAAATTGCAATATACGGAAGAAATTCGACTATTCTGAGACAAAAAAATTCAGAAGAATCACACTAGCGGAGATGTTTTAAAATGTTTTCTTCAAAACGTTTTGACCCATATTGTGCATACGCGCCTCGCAAAAAGCAGTCTTCAGTTGACAAGGTCTTATTACAAGATAAAATGACATCTCCACTTAATATATTTTAATTTTTAAACATGTAATTATACTAATATTCAGATAAGTTACAATAAAAATAAAACTTTTTTTTTCGATGCCCCCTCTCTTTGTTAGTTGGTCGTTGGTTTGTCGCTTACAAACATCTAGTACAATTGAACCAATATAGGCGTTTTATATTTTTACCGGTAAGGATAGTATAGATGGACTTCTTATAGTCCGACAGTTACGCTGGGCAGGGCACGTATCCCGTATGGGAGACGAACGTATGCCAAAGGCAGTCTTTTTTTTTTTTGGTGAGCTAAAAGGTGGTCGACGTTACAGAGGCGCCCCACGGAAACGCTTCTAAGACCAGCTTAGGCGTCAACTTTGCTTAGCTAACATAGAAGAGAGCAGCTGGTTGCATGCGGCCTTAGAACGAATCAGTTGAAGTTCACTCCCGAAGGCCGCGGGATACACATTTGAGACCAAAAGAAAACCCGCTGCCGTGGACAAACGAAGACGCGAAAAGAAAAACTAAATCGACCACCTGCGAACAGTGGTTATGCTTGCCCTGGATGTGGCAAAATATGTAGGTCACAGCTGGGCCTGCGCAGCCATGGGAAAAACTGCATTCCTATCTAATCTTCGGACTCGAAGACAAGCCTTATAATAATATATAAACTTAATAAACTTTAAAATAAAGTTCTTATGTGAACAACTCAATATAGCCTAACTGTTATTACAATATTCACATATTTAACTTGAGATAGAGATGTAATATTAATGAAATATACTGATATTTAAACAAAATCTAGGTCACCACAAAACAACGTCTTTACTCTTTCATGTCTCAAGATTGTCTGCCCTTTCACATTTGCATTACGCTAATTTCATCATCCTTAATGCATAAACACCAACCAATCGCTTAACCTCTTCTTACCGCCACCAGAAAAAAACACACACACACTTTATGACACCCCTTTTTGTCAAGAATTTGCGTCTCCCCATCCCCCAATTCAAGGTACTAACTAGAGATGGGAATCGAACCCAACTTTTAAAGTTCGGGTTCGGTTCGGTTCGGTCAGATTTAAGTTCGAGTTCGGTTCGGTTCGATGACGAGTATAGTTCGGATTCGGTTCGGTTCGGTCATGTCTAAAGTTCGGGTTCGGCTCAGTTCGATGTTATGAAATTATGTAATAGCAAAATTAAGTTATAAGGTTTAATGCAATTTATTAGTTAAAACTTTTTTATTTGAATTTTTACATAAAACAAATACTTTGCAATATATAATAGGCCTATGGGCAATACTTTTGCCAAAATAATGTTGCCTACATACATTTAAAGCGTTGTAAAAATTTCTTAATGGAGATAGAAATGAAGATGCGGCAGGTTTTCGCTCAAGTCGGCAAGAGGTTTAATTCAGGGCGTGACTCGGCGCTAAGCGATTTTTTTTAAAAGGCTAATATCGATGTGCTTTCTTTCAGAACGCACTATTCATCATAATAAAAAAAAGTCGAGGGCCATATTAAATCTAATAATAAAGAGGCAGACCTGGCCAATAGAATTATGCAAGGGACACTCTAGGTAGGCCTACATATTGCGCACGTACTTCTATAATGGGCGTGATCTTTTTAAAGAAATATTCTTCGTGTAAAGACGTCTCTATCGAGGATTTTTTTTCACAAATAAGTCGTCACTATTATAAATTGCAATATACGGAAGAAATTCGACTATTCTGAGACAAAAAAATGCAGAAGAATCACACTAGCGGAGATGTTTTAAAATGTTTTCTTCAAAACGTTTTGACCCATATTGTGCATACGCGCCTCGCAAAAAGCAGTCTTCAGTTGACAAGGTCTTATTACAAGATAAAATGACATCTCCACTTAATATATTTTAATTTTTAAACATGTAATTATACTAATATTCAGATAAGTTACAATAAAAATAAAACTTTTTTTTTCGATGCCCCCTCTCTTTGTTAGTTGGTCGTTGGTTTGTCGCTTACAAACAGCTAGTACAATTGAACCAATATAGGCGTTTTATATTTTTACCGGTAAGGATAGTATAGATGGACTTCTTATAGTCCGACAGTTACGCTGGGCAGGGCACGTATCCCGTATGGGAGACGAACGTATGCCAAAGGCAGTCTTTTTTTTTTTTGGTGAGCTAAAAGGTGGTCGACGTTACAGAGGCGCCCCACGGAAACGCTTCTAAGACCAGCTTAGGCGTCAACTTTGCTTAGCTAACATAGAAGAGAGCAGCTGGTTGCATGCGGCCTTAGAACGAATCAGTTGGAGTTCACTCCCGAAGGCCGCGGGATACACATTTGAGACCAAAAGAAAACCCGCTGCCGTGGACAAACGAAGACGCGAAAAGAAAAACTAAATCGACCACCTGCGAACAGTGGTTATGCTTGCCCTGGATGTGGCAAAATATGTAGGTCACAGCTGGGCCTGCGCAGCCATGGGAAAAACTGCATTCCTATCTAATCTTCGGACTCGAAGACAAGCCTTATAATAATATATAAACTTAATAAACTTTAAAATAAAGTTCTTATGTGAACAACTCAATATAGCCTAACTGTTATTACAATATTCACATATTTAACTTGAGATAGAGATGTAATATTAATGAAATATACTGATATTTAAACAAAATCTAGGTCACCACAAAACAACGTCTTTACTCTTTCATGTCTCAAGATTGTCTGCCCTTTCACATTTGCATTACGCTAATTTCATCATCCTTAATGCATAAACACCAACCAATCGCTTAACCTCTTCTTACCGCCACCAGAAAAAAACACACACACACTTTATGACACCCCTTTTTGTCAAGAATTTGCGTCTCCCCATCCCCCAATTCAAGGTACTAACTAGAGATGGGAATCGAACCCAACTTTTAAAGTTCGGGTTCGGTTCGGTTCGGTCAGATTTAAGTTCGAGTTCGGTTCGGTTCGATGACGAGTATAGTTCGGGTTCGGTTCGGTTCGGTCATGTCTAAAGTTCGGGTTCGGCTCGGTTCGATGTTATGAAATTATGTAATAGCAAAATTAAGTTATAAGGTTTAATGCAATTTATTAGTTAAAACTTTTTTATTTGAATTTTTACATAAAACAAATACTTTGCAATATATAATAGGCCTATGGGCAATACTTTTGCCAAAATAATGTTGCCTACATACATTTAAAGCGTTGTAAAAATTTCTTAATGGAGATAGAAATGAAGATGCGGCAGGTTTTCGCTCAAGTCGGCAAGAGGTTTAATTCAGGGCGTGACTCGGCGCTAAGCGATTTTTTTTAAAAGGCTAATATCGATGTGCTTTCTTTCAGAACGCACTATTCATCATAATAAAAAAAAGTCGAGGGCCATATTAAATCTAATAATAAAGAGGCAGACCTGGCCAATAGAATTATGCAAGGGACACTCTAGGTAGGCCTACATATTGCGCACGTACTTCTATAATGGGCGTGATCTTTTTAAAGAAATATTCTTCGTGTAAAGACGTCTCTATCGAGGATTTTTTTTCACAAATAATTCAAGGTACTAACCATCCCCACCCACGGGAGAGGACCCAAAGTTTGAGAAACGCTACATTAAAAATACTGATGATCAATAATGCAAAACACAATAATAGTAAAAATATTCAGGGGCGTAGATAGGAATTTTTCATCATTTGGGGGCCCGGGAGGGGCTGGACCTCTTTGGGGGCCCCTGCATTTTTGCGTAATATTGAATATTTATTGTAAAAAACAATAATTTGGGGCCCCCCTCAAGTGGGGGACCGGGCGGATTTTACATTTCTCACCCTCCTCCCCCACCCTTGCTACGCCACTGATAATATTCCAATATAGAATACTTCACAATTTTGTAAAAATAAATCACTTAATAGAAGATAATTAAAATTTATTTTAAACTAGAACACAAATGAACTTATTTATATCTACACTCTCTAATCGGTAAAAAATATTCTACTCTCAACTAATAGCCATCTCAAATAAAAGTGACAATATTTTAATGTCAACTTTCTACTTCCTAGGAACTTGAATCTAGATCTAGATCTAATTAGAGGGCGCCTATTCGACTCAAAACCAATATTGCTAACAGCCCGCGAAAATTCAAGGTTAGGGGAGAGTCGGCACGTACGGAAAAACCCATGGGTATCAAAGCGCGCCGCTTTTTTTTTCAAACTACCATCACCACCCCCTCCCAAGTTTTCAAAGTATAATGGAATCATTAGAATTTAAATAACATATTTAAGTAATTTTTTTAACCCAAAATATTAAAAAGTAAAAATTGCAAAATTAGTTCGGTGAAGAAAAGGAGGGTTCGTTCGGTTCGGTTCGTACCAAGCAGTTTCAAAGTTCGGGTTCGGTTCGGTTCGGTCATAAGTGAGGTTCGAGTTCGGTTCGTTCGGTTCGGGTTCGGTTCGTTTCCCATCTCTAATATATATTGTTACGATCTCTCTTCCTACTCAGGCCTTCTGTAAACACTGCTAAAACTCAACACAATACATCAACACATCAAGAACTTGACAACAACAGCTCCACAATATCGGGTACTTTAATAATGAGTGAATAAGTAGATAACAGCCAATACTAGACAATTGGCATCAAACACATCAACAACTGAAATGTCACACTGTACCTCACCGTACAAAACTCTACTGTCTCTCTTTCTGGACTCGTTCATCACACCTGAGGACTCAACCAGGACCGACTTCATGGCCGACTAACAGTCCCGGTCTCGACGCTCTCCGGTCTTGAACTGCCGCTTTCCTACACACTGTCACTCGTAAACCCTGGCTTTCGATCACATGACCATAACATTGGTCATATTTGCGTGTAATCGTGTAATCGTAGTACTGTCCCTTGTCCATGGCCCCGCTGACCTGAGTGATTCACGTGTGTGTCAGCTGAGCCTAAAGTTAACCCTTTTGCGCCTCCAATAGGGTCATAACAATATATATATATTAGGGGTGCACCGGATAGTACTTTTTGACATCCGGCCGGAGCCGGTATAACCAGATAGTACAATTAGATATTCGGCCGGAGGCGGAGCCGGAGCCGGATACCTACATGACTCAAACAGCTCGTTTTACTGAAGTTTTTGCAAATCTTCTATATAACATACCTATATTCATATTATTTTGTTATTTACATTCTTAGTTTAAACTCTATCACTGATTGATACATTAAAATGAACAGCATTTTTTTTACAGATATGCTTATCATAAACTAATCTTTGTAACATGAGATGGTGTGTGCGTATGTATTGTAAAGTAGAATGTGGGATAACTCATGCAGAATATATAAACATATATGTAACTAATGTAAATCTTTCAAAGGTAAAGTTCACTCTTGGTTTTATAGCGTAAATCTTTCTTAAGTACAATCTAAGTTGTATAGTGGGTAGATGTTTGTGTTCATGTATTTGACACTTTCAACTTGTCATTAGGCTCGTGTTTTAAAGGCCACAAACCGCTTCTGGTTTGTATCTAATACAGATAATGGCTTAGTAAATATCTTAAGTACAGCAAATTTGCAGCCGTATGCTGGCCATTAAATTTTGTACAATGCAAAACATAGCTGCTTCGGTCAAATGACTCATTCAACCAATGGGCAGTTAAACCAAAATATGATTCGGTGGTATTATCAGCTGTCCAAGTGTCCGTTGAGAAAGCGATGCTTTTAGCATCAGATAGCATTTCACGAAGCTTTGAGGAAATATTGTCGTAGATATCTGGAATAACACGTTCTGTAAAATATTTGCGACTAGGCACTGTGTATCTTTTCTCCAGTACTTTTAAAAGTCCAATAAATCCAGGCTTCTCAACTACTTGGTAAGGTTCCATGTCAGTTGCAATCATCTTTGCTATGGCCAAGTGAATGCGTTTAGCATTATCACTATTAATATCCCACAATTTAGCTTTGTCTAAGACCTCTTTAATCCCTGGTTGCTGCTTGTGTGTGAGGCTTGACGAATCACTGGAGCTCGTAGACGTACTGGCACAGGCAGTGATATTACTTGATGCTGATTTCAATGCAGTCATTTCGTTGAATAAGTCTGGGTGTTTCGAGCGTAGATGACTAATCATAGTGGTGGTTGAGAAGTCTTTAGGTTTGCCTGGTTTACCACGTGACATTACTATTTTACAAGCATTGCAAACTGCTTTAGAGTTGTCCATTGTTTTGACATTAAAGTAACGCCATATAAGTGATGACTTTTTATCAGCCATTATTATTGTTGTCCAATTTACCAAAGGCCCTTACAAGCCACTTTGATACCCGTGGCTTGTGTAACAAAATACTTGTAGGGATGTGTCCTGTAGTTCAGCGCCCTAATTGACATTTCTCTCCAAGTAAACAAACTTAGTGTCATCATCTAGTGACCTCTAGACAGTGTCAATATGTCTTAACAATTTGGTTTGTGGTCCAGACCCTTGATTGACAACCTATCTCATAATAAACAAACTCATACCAGATTAACCTTATAGAGATTTGGCTTGTAGTCCCGCCCCTAATAAAAATTCTACTCCAAGTAAACAAACTCAGTGCCCTCATAAGATGTGACCTCTAGAAAGTGTCAACACGTTGACATCTGGCTTAATGTGGTCAGCTGCCTATCCGTGAACTCAATGTTATGGACTAAACAAACAAAAGGAGGTGGGGGTGCTCATCTCTACCTCTGGAGATATACTCGCACATCTAGACAGATTATCAGCGTGATGTAGTTAAGGAATATTACGTGTTTACAAGACCACTCAAAGGTCAAGACAAGCTTTTAAAATGTGCCAGACATCGCTGCTACGTATGTAATACGAATTTATAATGTAAAGTCTAGTCCACCCCCCCCCCCCATAACAAACCTATTTCCCTCGTGTGACCTCTAGAGAGTGCTTACGTCCATCGTATCTGACTTGGGGTCACCTGTCAATCAATGAACTCAATGTGATGGGCTAAACAAATAAAAGGGGAAGGGAGTTGTTCATCTAGAAATATACCTGGTTACATTAGAGGTGTGGCTCTTGTAGTCCAGCCCCCCCCCCCCTAATAAAGATTTACTACTAAGTAAACAAACTCAGTTCCCTCGAAAGGTGTGACCACTAGAGAGTGTCAATACGCTGACATTAAACCTACGTCCATCGTATTTAACTTGTGGTTACCCACCCATAAAAAACTCAATGTGATGGACTAAACAAATGTGAGCTTGCGCTCCTAGAGCTATATTTTTATATATTTTATTTTTATGGGCTAGTGCCAAACTTATTATTTCTACTTCCGCTTTTTGTGTATAAAAAGTGATGCCACGCTGTTTTAAAACAGTTCAGTGTACAGCTGACCAGTGGTCAGTACCAGATCTGTCTGTGTGACAGCTGAAGATCGTTGTGGTCTGTCGTCTAATTATATTTTTATTCATGTACCTGGGACGGCCTGTAAGTGTAGAAATATTTTATATTTTTTACTAGATCTATACTATGTGTAAGGTAGTTGTTTTATTTTCTACTTGTACTATTTGTCATAATAGTTGGCAACATGCTGTACGGAAGATGGCGGCGTCCATCAGTCCTAATAGAACATAGATCTAATATAGTTTTGCATTTATGTTTTGCAGGCTATTATTACTGCTGTGTTACTGCTTTTAACTGCTGCTGTTGTATATTACTGCTTATAGATCTAGCTGCTGTTTATAGCTGCTGTTGTTAGATCTATTCTAATTCTAGGGAATCTAGAATCTAGTGTTATTTTGTTTCTTTATTATCACCTTAGTAAACTTAGTTATATTTATAGTCTGTTTCTCAGTTCTGTTCTTAGTGAATAGTAAGGTACTGAGCCTAAGGATAGGATATTCTTGTTTTAGTGTTAGTGTTATGAGTGTAATAGTAGGATATTGTAGATCTAGACTAGTTTATTGTAGTGTGTTTGTGTAGATCTAGGTCTAGTGTAGTAGTTGTAGTGATTTAGTTAGATAGTATACTGTAGTTCATTAGTCGGTTTGATCAGTTCGTGTTAGTTGTTTTGGTTAGTTTATTAGTGTTTGTAGTGGTGTAGATTTAGACGGTTTTAGTTAGTTGGTGTGTTCAGTAGTAGTGATTAGTCAAGTTAGTGTATATATTATATTTTATTATTGATTTATTTTGTATGTAAATAAAGTTTCTTTTTGTTTTATTTATCGTAAACTAAAGTTTGTTATCTTGTTTCCATTTAGTTTAGTTTAGTATGTCTGGTTACTTAGGTGACTCTAGCCCCTTGGTCGTAGACTGAGGTGTCACAGATGAGCCCACCCAGTAGCGCAAACATCTGCCTACTGTTGGTAAATTTTAATGTTGAGCAGCAGAGAATAGGTCATCTCTCTATCCCACTCGCGCCTGCCTGACCTGCTCACACAAATAAAAGGGGGTGGGAGTTATTCATCTTTACCTCTGGAGATATACCCGCACAGCTAGACAGACGTCTGGTCAGCATGACGTAGTCAAGGAATGTAGCATTTTAACATGTTAACTAACTTACTCAAAGGTCAAGACAAATTGAAAAAAGTGCCAGCCATTGCTGCTCTGTATGTAAAGCGCATTTATGATGTAAAGTTTCATCTCTATTTATATTAAGTTATTAACACGCCTTGTCTTTATAATAAACGATGTTTGGTGCATATTCATAATGGCTCTATTTTTAAGCACATTATTTTGTTTTCAAATAAACATTAATACATTCTATAACAGACAGTAATGGAACTAGGTCCACTTTATGCATATTAAATTATGTACTTTTTACTATCCGGTTTACTATCCGGTAGTGATATCCGACCGGAGCCGAATAGCACCGGATAGTAAAAAATGCCGGATATTCGGCAGAAGCCGGAGCCGGAGGGACTATCCGGTGCACCCCTAATATATATATATATATATATATATATATATATATATATATATATATATATATATATATATTTATTTATTTATTTATTTATTTATTTATTTATTTATTTATTTATTTATTTATATATATATTTATTTATTTATTTATTTATTCTGCGAAAAAAAATTCTGGTACGCCCATAACTTAACATAATCTGTCCCAGGGGCGGACTGGCTATATGGGCACACGGGCTAATGCCCGGTGGGCCTGTACCAAATGGGCCGGTCTGGTCGCGACCAAAGAAAAAAAAATTTCAATGCAGACAACTTAACAAAAAAAGTGACAGCAGCAAGACACAAAGGCCCGAACACGTTTTCTTATTGTTTTTTTTTTTAAATTCTTATTACAAATAATTTTGTTTGAAATTCAACAAGAATATAAAAAAAAAATACACTATACACTGTACGTATTATCATTTGCAAAACGTTAGACCGTACTTTCTGCTATGCACGAGCGGCATGGACTGCTTTGATGTCTTCGAGGTTGTGTTTGGCCTAATCATTTTGCTGGTCGGCATGGGCCTTTGATGGCACTTCCATTTTTTTGCTCCTTCCCTTCCCCCGTCTTTTAATGGTTATAAAGGGTATAAAGCTATACTTTCTGCTATTTGAAAGTTTTTGTTTATTTTTAATAACATAGATCTAAAAATACTACTCTTAAGGCTTACAAAAAAATTATTTAATTAAAAAATAAATCTAGATCAAAAAAATTATTTAATTAAAAAATAAATCTAGATCTAAATCAATTTTTTATACTATTATAATTAAAGGCAAACTTATGCTTAGTATGAAGTCATTAATGATGAAAATTATTACAATAATTACAATAATTTATTATACGCTGTCACATCCGATATTAAATGAAAGGAGATTTATATCTATTATAGGCTATATGTATATAATTCTCTTCTTCTCTCAACAGTTTAAACGAGAAGAAGAAGTAAAGAAAAGATTACTCTCTTATTTCTGTGGATATTCCACGAGAAAACAAGAGGGTGGGGGGGGGGTGGGGGGGAGAACACGTGGGTACTCACACGTCGCTACGGATGGCTGCGCGCTGGACTGTCAAACCCTGCCCGCTCCCACCACCCTTCGTCTTGCATGAGGTTTGGACTAAAAAGTAAACTATCTTCAACTCTGAAGGAACATCCGAAACATGTAAAACATTTTACAAACACTAAATAGCAGGGCCGGACTTAACCATTGTGGGGCCCTTTGCGAAACGGATTTCGCTGGGCCAAGTTTGGGTAGGGAAGCGGATAATTTGTGAGATTTAAGAGTTTGTATTAGAAAATAAATTCGTCTATGCATTTTACCCATTCTTAACTACGTACAGAATTACTTTACGAACCTTGTGTGTAGCAAAGTCATACAGTATATCATAATAATTCTGTTTCCTACATAGATCACGCTCAATAGCAAGAATTACCAAATGTTTCAATCTATCTTTGAGAATTGTTGACCTCAAATAACTCTTCATTAGTTTGAGGCGCGAGAAGCTTCTTTCACCAGACTACACAATTACGGCTAATGCATAATGCCATTTTTATTTATCGCGCGTAGGATTGGCGTTTTTAATATTGAATGACACCCCAAAATGACAATTTTTTTCTATATATTTCCGTATATTTTAAGGACTTTTTCGTACATTTTACAATTTCGGGAGATTTCCAGGAGCTCCTGGTAAATCGACTGGTATAAAATGGTTTAATTTAATAATTTATACACCTTGAATTAGCGCGGGTCCTATGAAAGTGCGGATCCTTTGAAAGTGGGGGCCCACTGCAGTCGTTTAGGTTGCAGTGGCCTAAGACCGGCCATGCATAATAGCGGCGTATGCTACGCCGCCGGTCGACTAGTTTTAAATAATGGATCATAGTATATTCATATACAAATCACGTTTTTGAGAATGTACTAGAAGGAAGCAAGAGCTTTTCACGTTAATTATGTAAGTGCCTCTCTAACCGTTCTGCTTTCTATTATCTTTTAATGGAATGGGTTGCCTGAGTTAGCCAGGAAAACCAATGATTTAGCATATTTTAAGTCACAGATCAACATGCATGACTAGATTGACACATGAAATGCGTAAGACGTAACAATCTTATGTTTTGAAGAAACGTCTGTAATCTATAAGTAATACCAAAAAGCTTGAAACTCATTAGGCTGCTATTGTATTGTTTATAGTTTTCAGACTACATACATGTATAAATAGAATACATTATGTAATCCTACGAATGCATACATCCAGTTTTCGATGCGTTATCAAACTTTATATATTTGTAGAGAATTAGGCTTACACCTATAATATAACACATGGGCGTAGCCGGGAGGGGAGGGTTTTCAAACCATCACTTGCCTCAGACCTCATTGTCTGAAAGGGAAACTTTACTTACTGCCCCAGTGCAGCCAACTTAAGCAAACTACAGTCACCAAATTTCATCAGCGTAGCTAAAAGGGTTTTTGTGGTTTCCCTTCCCCCTCCAATACACAAACTAAAGCATTTTACCATTTTCTACCAGCCGCTGGACTCCATTGAATAGCAGATTTGGTTTTTGAATTTTTTTAGCGGAAGAGTAGCAGGCTAATTGCACTGTATATTCCTCAGAATATGCGTTTTTAAAGCTTAAACTAATGGAAATTATGCTTGGTTCCGGGGCTTCGGACTCCACCGGGGAGAGCTCCCAGCGCTCCCCCGGACTCCCTAGCTGCCCTTTGGCGGTGTGTAGGCTACTGTCTTTCCACTAATTATAGGAAGAGAGTTAAATTATCTAGGGTAGAAAAAACGTTTGAAAGAATGAAAGATCAGAATGTAATGAAAATTAATTACATATACACACACACTAATATATATATATATGTAAATCATTGTGTACACAAATTGAGTGATTTTTCTCCCTTTTTCCCACCCTCCGGGGTTTGTCGAGTGGGAAGGTGGTCATAGCACCTACCACCCCTTCATGGATTCGCCAGTGAAACACACACGCGTGCGCAGCTTCATTCGGGTGTTCTGTGCTCTCGTGAAATCACATTAGATAACCCCACATGTCTAAGGATAACCCCATACTGACAATTCAGTTGATTCCTAATTCTTGATCTAGATAAGTAGATCTGGGTCAAGTCACTATAGGAAAGAGTTTCTTAAGTATTAAAATTTTTTAATTTTTTCACCAAACCATAGACTATATATAGTCTATGACCCAATACATAGAACAAACGTGCGAAGGGACCTGACTGATACTTCACAAGATAAAGCTCAATATTTTCGAATTGTCTTTCTTGGCACATTGTCTTGGATTGATGGTAAGCACTGGCTGGATTCAAGTTAAAAAAAAAAAAAACAAGAAAAAAAAAATATTTTTTAAAAAAGACAATACCTCCTTTTTACATCGTATAGACTTAGTATAGAGATTATTCTACTCTTACTAACTAATAAATGTTAGTTAAAAATGGTCAGGTCGGAGAAGAAGTCCTGGTTAAGTGAATCATGAGTGAATGTGTAACTCTTAGGCTTATATTTAACTCTATATAATTCTGTTGATAGGCATTTAGACCTAGACTCGCAAGTTGACGGTGCGCAAAATGTTCATGAACATTCATTTATTTAACCATGATTAAACCATACCCATAAACTCTTTAATGAATATGGCTTACATAGTATAGTTCCATGGAAAGACCATCACAAGACTTAGTCTATTGTCTGTTCAAGATAAGTATTTTCTAGTTCTCTAGCCAAATTTAAATGACTTTTTTTTTTAAACTTTGAAAAATTATAATGGTCAAAATAGTTTTCCCGGTGTGGCCAGCGAGCTAGTAATTCTTTTCCCAACGATATACATACTGTCAAATTTCTAGAAAAATCGTTAGAGGTTCCAGACTTTGTTCACTCCGATCTGTGACTTGAATAAAGCTAGGCCTATTGCAACAAGAATTGATATTGAAGCACGCTAAGAGTTTCGATTGTGAAGTTGTTTTGTGTTTAAAATGGTTCATAGCTTTCAGTGGCGTAACAATGGTGGTGCTTTATACGCAGTCAAATTATACATAATTTGAGTTTAAAATCGCCTTCCTTATAAAACAAAAAAATAATGCAAACGAAAATCCCCGAATTCCTCCAAGAGCATAGCCAAGGGGGATTTTGATTTTAAAAACTCCTTCGAATTTTTTTTATTTACGATAAAAACTCTTCAATATAAGAATAAAGCATACATCAGTCACCATATTCTATGAGCCAAGAGGGTTTTTGTGTTTAAACCCCCCTTCAGAGGGCTTTAAGTTAAAACCCAATCCAGAGGGTTTTGAGCTTAAAATCCCATCTAGCCGAGCTTGAAGCTAAGAACCACCTTTTCAATATAAAAGAGTTTAGATTGTGAAGTTGTTTTTTTTTTTTTTTGTTTAAAATGGGACTCTAATTTAGATGGTTTCAAAGTAAATCCATGACTTTTCAATACAGTGAAAAGATTGTGTACATCCCTAACAGGAGTATCCAACTTTCACTAAATATATATATATCAAAATAGAACAATACATTCTTAATATCACTTAAAATACTCTTTAAAACCCTATTGAAATGATTAGGTGCACCACTTAAACCAAATGGGAGGTATAAATACTTAATTAGTATTTAGAAATAAAAAAAGACTAATCACCTTAACTTATAAGGTTCAGTAATATTGTCCACAACAATATTTCAAGACAACAACTGGCAATACAAGTAGATCTATCTTCCAGCCAAGATACTGTCCACCGATGATCAATACTCAAAAGTTTATAGTAGCATCAAAATTCACAAATTCACAAAGCACCACCAGATCTGGATATGGCAACCCTCAATCTGGAATCTGGAACCTCAAACTCGTAAATCAAACTTGAAACATCAGACAGAAAACCTGAGATGAAAACATCAGTTCCAAAACCTAAAACTCGTAAATCAAACTTGAAACATCAGACAGACAACCTGAGATGAAAACCCATGGGCGTAGCCAGGATTTTTTTTCGGGAAGGGGGGGGGGGTTTGGGGGGGATTTTTTTTTCTCCCCCCCCCCCCGAGGAAAAAAAATTATGTGTATTTATGTGTGTGTGTGTACATAATCTTTATTACATTCTGACCCTTCATTCTTTCGGAAGACATTTATTGTGCCCTAGAATAGATTCTTCCATGAGTTAGTGGAAAAATTGTAGATTCCCCGCCATTACTAGCAAGGGAGTCTGGGGGAGCGCTAGGAGCTCCCCCATCGCGGGGCGAAGCGCCGCCGCCAAGCACTATTTCTGGTATTGAAAGCCAACAAAATGCATATTCTGAGGTATCTACTCTGCATTTTCCTGCTATTAAAAAGTTTTATTTCAAAAACCTAATGTGCTATTCTTACTGACTTAGATCCTCCCGCGCCGTTCGGAGCATTTGACGTCAAGCTGTTTCCATAAAAATCTGTCACTGGTAATGTCTGAAGCCTCACGAATGAGTGGCGTCTGACCCTTCATTATTTCTACTCTAAAATAGGTACTTTCTGGAGTTAGTGAAAAAATTGTAAACTCCCCGTGCTTGCTAGCAAGGGGGTCTGGGGAGCGCCGGAAGCTCCCCGAGCGCGGGGCATATTATCCAGCTATTTCAAAAAACCTAATCTGCTATTCTTACTGACTTAGACCCTCCCGCGCCGTTTGGCGGATTTGGCGGCAAGATGTTTCCACAAAAATCTGTCACTGGCAATGTCTGAAGCCTCTTCCCACCTGCTCTGAAGACCTCCATGAAAGTGTGGCGCTAAATTGTACTGGGATATCATTGCAACTCTTCTTATGCGCAATTTATTTTGTCGGAGAACATGTCCAGCAAACCTCATGCGTCGCTCTCGCACAATCTTACTAAGAGGTCGACTCCCAGTTCGGCATAGGATTTCCTTGATTTAGACACGATCTCTATAATTGACTCCTAAAATCTGTCTTAGCCATCTTTGTTGAGCCACATTTAGTGTTTTTCAATTTCGGCAGATGACTATTCACTGCAGTTTATTAATGGAGCCCAGCCACTGGTAAAAATGTGTAACCTCTCTTGAATACGCTCTTGGAATTAAGTGACTGTAGTTTGCTTTAGATTTTATATCGAAAAGAGAAGTTTTATCGTCAAAATCATCTGTTGGGGGTTTTCCACCTCAAAATGCTCTTTAGGGGGATCTTAAACTCATAACCATCTGGAGGGGAGGGGTTTAAACTCAAAACCCCCGATTGGATTGGCTACGCTCAAATAATTTTAGTGTGTAATTTGCTTTTTTTTTATATTGAAGAGGTATTTTTAGCATCAAACCCCTCTGAATGGGGGTTTAAACTCAAAACCCCTTTTGGCAACGCTCATAACATTTTGAGTGGGGGGGGGGGGGGTTTGAACCCCAAAAAAAAACCCCCTGGCTACGCCCATGTGAAAACCTCAGTCCTGTAACCTGGAACTGAGACTGAAACCTGACACTGAGAACTTCAGTCCTGATAGGAAAATACTATAGAAAGACAAATAAAAGATTCTTCTAATCCTCTAATCTAATTATAAAAATACGAATACGATCAAATCCAGATAAAAAAAACTTTACAATGTGAAATAAAAACTCACCCTAAACAGGGGTCAAGATAATCCTTTAAGAATATCTACCAAGGACAACGATAATGCTATCCAATATCAGATCCAAGGAGAAATTAATATGGCTGAACAGAGTATAACCTGCTTCAGTCTAACAACATGGCGTGAATGCACCAGACGAACTAAGACAAATTACGTCATAAAAAATTATGACGAAGCATAATATGACGAATAATATATTGTATATATATATATATATATATATATATATATATATATATATATATACACACACACAATAAAATAAAATACTGAAAATGACGTCATCACTATTAATGAAAGCGGCGCTATTAGATTAAAAACATTTTTACTATGCAAATACATAGAAATTAAAATATTTCGGCAATAATGGTCCATTGCATCAGTGGATTAAAGATTTTCTGATAGGGAGAGAACAAACTGTAATAATAAATGGCTCTAAATCAACACCGATAACAGTAAATTCAGGTGTACCTCAAGAAACAGTCTTAGGTCCACTACTATTTTTAATTTACATAAATGATTTACCAAATTGCATTACTTCGGGAACAAAAGTCAGATTATTTGCAGACGAGTGCATAATATATAGAACAATAAAAACAACACAAGACACAGATATTTTACAAAGAAGAATTAGATGAATTACAGAAATGGGAATCAAATTGGAGCATGTCTTTCCACCCAGAAAAATGTCAGTTGTTAAGAGTAACAAAAAAAATAAAACAATTTATTCCACTTATCTTATTCATGGCAAACCAGTAACACAGACTAACAAGATTACAAAGAGAGTTTGTGTTACACAAACTCAGAGGCGGCCCCCGTCGAAGTCGGATCCCTGTCGGATCTGCATATTCGCAAATAATATTCAAGAGGTGATTTAATTTTGATGTAAAATGTTTTACATGTTTCGGATGTTTCTTCAGAGTTGAAGATAATTACTTCTTAGTCCAAACCTCCCGCAGGACGACGGGGGATGGGAGCGGGCAGGGTTTGAACCCTGGGCCATCCATAAATCTGAACGACAGTCCAGCGCGTAAACCGCACGACCAGGCAGCCATCCGATGGTCAAAAGTAATAATGTTTCAAAGATTCATTTGCCGTAAATTTAAATTTAAATTAAATAAAAAATAGTAGATTAGTTTTAGTATATTAAAACATTACAATATTGATCAAAACGTTTGGAAATGAAAATCTACAATTTTTTTTACACTTTAAGTTTAGAAATTGAAATTCTACATCTTAATCTAGTCTATTTTAGTCTAAACTAGATCTAGAAATTCTAGATCTAGACTCTAAAATAATTTTAATTAGAATATAAATCCAGATCTAGATATACTGTAATAAAAATCTAGATCTAGTTTAAAAAATCTAGATTAGATCTAAATCAAGATATCATTCCTTTTTTAAACGCGAGTCACATAACGAGGCTTAATAAACATTACTATACCGAGTTCTTTTTTCATTTCGTTTGAAGAATTAATTCCATATAACGTCAGGGGGAAAAAAAAAACACTACGTCACACGGCCTAGCTAGACTAAAAATCGCCTTCATCAATAAGAGCCATTTATCGAGTGTTCATAGACTTTGGTGCACCGAGTGCGTTCTTTAAGCATTTCATTTAAAGAATTTATTCCATATGACGTCAAAGGAAAAAAAACACTACGTCACACGGCCTAGCTAGAATAAAAATCGCCTTCATCATTACGAGCCTTTTATCGAGTGTTCATAGACATTGGTGCACCGAGTGCGTTCTTTTAGCATTTCTTTTAAAGAATTCATTCCATATGACGTCAAAGGAAAAAAAAAACACTATGTCACACGGCCTAGCTAGAATAAAAATCGCCTTCATCATTACGAGCCATTTCTTGAGTGTTCATAGACATTGGTGCACCGAGTGCGTTCTTTTAGCATTTCATTTAAAGAATTCCTTCCATGTGACGTCAAAGGAAAAAAAAAACTACGTCACACGGCTTAGTTAGACTAAAATATGTTTTCATTAATACAAGCAATTTTTTCGAGGGTTAATAGACATTGGTGCACCGAGTGCGTTTTTTTAACATTACATTTAAAGAGTCCATTCATATGACGTCAAAGAAAAAAAAATTACATTACCTCACAATAGGCTAGTACCGGTACCATAAAAAAATGTCTTTATTTACACGAGATATTTAACGAGGGTTCATAGACATTGGTGCACTGAGTTCTAATAGAATTTATTTAAAAAGGATCAAAGCCGCATTGTTTTTGCGTTTTGTCTGTCAGTCGGTCTGTCCGTCATCTTGATATAAAAAAAAACAACAACTAAAAGTTATTAAAAATTGATTAACCTTTATTTTACGTTTCAAAACATCGCAATAATTTTTAGGTATGAACACAATTGAAAAGTTTATATAATAGATTGTTCCGGATGTTTGTATAAATAGTAAAAGAAAAAGAGAATTTCAGATAAATGTAATACCGTTAATTAAATTTTTTGGATGGTCTCGTATAAAAATTAGATGTACTACAGCCACGTGGAGAGATTTTCATACCTTACTTTGGTGTTTGGATTCTGTTTTCCTTAAAAATCGGAACATAATATTAACGATAATTAGATTTTTTAATGTTTTAGGTAGAAAGTTAAATGTACTGTAAGAGAGTAGTGAGTTAAAATATTTTTCATAAAAATCCGTAAAAACATTATTTCGTAAATGAGAAGATTATTTGTTTATTAATTAGAAGAGGGAGTTCAAACAATTATTTGGCGTTAGTAGATTTTTAAATAAATTCGGAAATTTCTGGCGACGATTTGTAAGAAACAAAATCCGGAACTTTCTTTATCGATTACAAAACTTCTATGTTATGTTTTACAAGAAAATTAAATGTTTAAAAAGTAATTTTCAGTAATCAATTCTAGTAAATTACTTTTTTTAAAGCCCTGAGCAACCTATTGTCGATATTTTTAAAATTTGTTTAAAGATGAAAATACGGAACAATTTGATATTGATAACCAAATTATAGTGACGCATTGTCAAATAATATAAGTGTAATATTAGTAAATTATGCGATTTCAAACAATCATTAGGCATAATTCATGTTTTATAAAATAATATCCGGAACATTTTTACACTTAATGAAATATAAGTCAGTATAGAGATTTTGATTTAGCATTAATATGCTATTTACATAAAAAACGGAACAACATATTATTGATAATGTGTTTTTGCAACGTTTAAGCATGGAAATTGAATGTAATATAAATTAGAAGAGCAAACAAACATTTGTTGGGGTTGATTAGTTTTGCACAAAAAAAATCCGGAACAATTAATTTTTAGATACTTAAAACTATTGAGATGTTACAGGAGGAACATTAAAGTGTAAATCAGATTTTCAATAGCTTTTAGAGTTCTGGTTTTTTAAATCTAATCGTGACGAACAGACTGACCAACAGACAAAACGCACAAAAATAATCTTCTTTTATTCGGATGGGGGCACTAAACAAAAAATAAATAAAATCTGATTTTTTAAAAAAGTTTAAGGAATTGGTTTAGCACCTGGACATGTAGCGACGTTACGCTACTGCACGAAAGTCGCTGCATAAAAAGTCCATTAAAAAAATGTGCGTGATATTTACATACAAAATGCATTATTAGCCTTTATAAACAAACAGAAATGTTTTCTTTTAATTTTAGCAGCTAGTTGACCAGAAAAAAACATCATTAACTATTATTTATATTTGTTGTAAACATTTCCTGTACATTTTTAAAATATATTTGACTTAGTGATACTTAAAATACTACAAATATTGTCCATCTTTGTTAGCATATTGTAACATTGCCTCCCTTACATTTACGTAATTGTTTTAGAATTGGTGTATTTTTATGAAAAAATCGCTTGCATAATTAATTTTATAAATTAAACGGTTTGCTTTTAGAAAACCAAAAGTAGCCGTTGCACCTAAACTTTTCAAGCCGCATTTAATGATGAAATAATATTTTTTATATCTCTTCTAGATTTCGAGATCTGAGTGTGACAGACGGACAGACGGACATTTTGCACAAACCTATTAGCGGCTTTTTCCTCTTACGGGGGCCGCTAAAAATCAAACAAAGCATTAGGGTTTATTGAAAGAAATTTCTATAAATCGAATAAGAACATAAAACTAAAATGTTATTTAACCTTTGTTAGGCCAATAATAGAATATGCATCCTCCGTTTGGGACCCCTCAACTCAAGAAAACATTAAGAAACTGGAACAGACACAAAATAGAGCAGTGAGATTCATAAGAAAAGAATATTCACATTTGACTAGAGTAACACCTTTAGTAAAATCACTAAATTTAGAAAGCCTTTAGGACAGAAGACTCAAAAGTAAAGTAGCTATTATACATAAAACACTGAACCATAATCTTCAAATGCAAAAACAAAATTTAATAAAATACTCTGAAAGACACAAAGATAAAGGCACATTCCTCGTCCCATATGCTAAGACAAATTTGTACAAAAGCTCCTTCTTCCCTAGCACTATTAGAGCTATTAGAGCATGGAATGGGTTGCCTGAGCTAGCCAGGAAAACCAGTGACTTGGCAGAATTTAAGTCATTGGTTAATATGCATGATGCGTAGGACGTAATCATCTTCTAGATTTAGATTCCATGCTCTAATAGCACTAGGGAAGGAGCATCGTCATGTCAAATCTGGTTCTTAGTGAGTGCTTAGGAGGTAAAAGAAACACGTTTACGAAATCTCATGCGAATCAGTATAACGGTTTAAGAGATCTCGTGATCAATGAGTCAGTGGTAACTTGCAAATATATAGTTTTTATATAATCAGGGCGGCCATAACGGTTGTGGTCCCCAGCGTGCGTAAACCTAAAAATGTCGCCCCTGTTTGTATTTCTAGAAAAAGAATTATTAAATTATACTTTGGATTTTTTTTTTATCATTACAATAGCTCTATTCAACTTGTACCTTCATGAAACCTTCCTGGGTGCAACCTGGACACGGATCTCGAAAACGGCTGTAACGATTTTCCAAGAAATTCGACAGTTGATTTTTATTGTTAGGAAAAGAATTAGTAGCTCGTTGGCCACACCGGGGAAACTCTAGTTTGAGCGTTATAATTTTTTAAAATATAAAAGGAAATAAATTTAAATGTGTCTAGAGAACTAGAAAATATTTATCTTGAACAGACTATACGTCGTCGAGTATTTCTACTTTTAAGCATTATTCATGGAACAGTTTAATAAATAAATAAATGTTTAGGAACATTTAGCGCAACGTCTTCTAAGGAAAGATAATCTAACGATCATAAATTAAGAGTCAAATAATGATTGTCCAAAATGTATAAAGGAGTTTTTTAATTTTTTTAAATGTTTTTTTTTTTTTTTGGTGCGTATAGATGAAGCATGAAGCATTTAATGTTTTTACTGTCAAATGTCTTATAAAAACAAAAAAATTCACTATACGTTTGTAGAAAATAACAAGATCACAAACTCAGAGGAGGCCCCCTTCAAATTCACCAATGGACCAATTGACCAATGGACAATGAATATTTAAGCCATAGTCTTGTTTTGATCGTTTAAATTAATAAAATTGTTAAAAAAATCATTTGGCGTTTTTTTTCACAAAGCAAATAGGACAAAACTTTGTCTTTGAGATAAGACTCTTCTAACTCTTTTGGAATAAGTAGAGATCCAACTGATCACATAAAAAGTAGACTAGAGGTCCAACTTATCACCTTAAAACGGAATGGAAACCTCCCAGACAGTGTCGGTGGCACCTGGTGCGGTAGCTCAGGGTGTCATCCCTTCCCATCAACTTTCTTCAAATATGTTCCAATAAACACTATTACTAGTTAGTTTTTTTTGTTGAACAAATACAGTGAGCTGATTACATACTATTACTACTATAAATGATTTTTACTCAAATGTAAAATGAGTGTCAATTCTATTATAAAATGCCACTGTTTATGACATTTATTCAAATGATATTGCAAATTTTACAATAATATTTAATTAAAATTAGAAACAGGTTTCATTTGTTATACTTTAACAGTTGTGCTTTGACAATTACACTTAAACTACCATCTAGACGTGTCTAGACATGTTTGGGCATATATCTAGAGATTTTAATATAATTATCTTTTCCGATGTGTCTGCTTTTGCAAAGCTATAATTTTTAAAACTTGGTTGTCATCCCAAAATGGTTTCACCCGGTGCGACCGCACCCTTCGCACCACCCTAGTGACGCTACTGCTCCCAGATACGTACCTCTCCCCAACACGTACCTCTCCCCAACAATGTCAATTATTATAAAATATATTGGAGTAGACGGGCTAGGAAATTAAGAAAAAAATTAGCCTGCACAAGTAACCATTTTCCCATGCGAATAGCATAGTGCACTATTACCCACTAGTAGGCCTACTAATCCTGATCAAAATCCCTCTATCTACTTTATAGGTCTAGACCAGTGTTTCTCAAACTTTTTTGCCTGGCGGCACAGTAAAAAAACTACAAAAATTTCGCGGCACACCATGAAGAGCAACAGTTGTTTTAAAAAGAAAAAAAAGATTTTACCTGTTTATAAGTATTACATTTAATGTGAAAGGTGTGCCTGTTTTTGAGAGCAAATGCGATCTAATCGAGGCTCCAGAGTCGACAAACTAACTCGCATTTCATCGGCTATTGTAAGAAGTCTTTCTCTTTTCTTAGACTTGATTTCAGTCAGTGCTGAAAATCCAAACTCACAAAACCATGAAGATGCAAATGGAAGAATATTTCGATTGCTTTTAAACTGATTGCAGGCTATAACTTGTTGAATGAAATCCAAAACACATCCAGTCTTTTCTCGGCAAAACTTGACTTAAGAACTGCATCGTTTTTAAATCAATGAGCTGCTCTGCTTCTTCAGTTGTCAGATTTGTAGCTTCATTGTTTCCAAATGGATAATTGACCCATCCATACTCATTACTTCCAACTGTTGGGAAGTAATGCTGCAATGCTGACTGCAAGTGTGTCAAAGTGTCCAGAATTTTGGAGGGGATTTCTTTAGTTGAAGCACATTCATTGTAAGTAGGAAAACAGTCCTTTCGAGATCTTACTTTGCCACAAAGACAATTTTTCACCAAATGACTTCAGTTTTGAGGATGCAGTGATGATGGTTTCCGATGGGCCTTGAAGACTTAAATTCAATTAATTTAATTTGTCAAATAAATCAGAGAGAAATGTCACCTTAACCCACCAGATCTCGTCATGAATAGAAAATCCAAAGTCTTTTTTTTCAGTCTTCAAGAATGAAATAAGCTCAGCCTTGAGTTGAACGACACGCTTTAACACTTTTCCCCTGGAGAGCCAACGAACGTTGGTGTGATACAGGAGACATTTATATTCTGTATCCATTGCTTCACACAGCTCTGAGAAAAGTCAGGATGCGGGCGGTCGAGATTTGATGAAGTTTACAACTTCAATCACTTGATCCAGAACAGACATCAAATCTTTCGGTAAAGATTTGAAGGCGAGAGCTTCTTTGTGGATCATGCAGTGAACAACTAATACATTTGGATTTTCTTGACGCACAACAGTGACGAATCCCTTTCTATTTCCCTGCATGGAAGGACAGCCATCGGTGCAAACGCTGACAGTTTTTTCACTGTAGTTTGAATAGCAAAATGTTTTCGTTCACCACTTTGAAAATATCTTCGCCTTTGGTCGTAGTCTTTTCAAAATAAGAATTCGTTGACACATTTTTCATCCTTTATGAACCGAATAAAAGCTAGCAGCTGGGCTTTGCCGCTAACGTCAGTGGATTCATCAACTTGAAGAGACCACAGCAGAGACACTTTATCGTCAGTCACGTCGAAGTATTCGCAGATTTGATCTTGTAAATCTGACGATAAGTCTTCAATTCTGCGCGAGATAGTATCATTTGACAAAGGAACTTTTTTAACTTTTTCGGCGGCATCGGGTCCAAGGATAGTTTCAACAACTATTGCTAAAGCTGGTGCAATGACCGATTCAGCCTCTGTCTGTGCTTTCTTGCGTTTTGATAATAACTGAGCAACCTTATAACTTGCAATCAATCCCTTTTCTGGCAGCTTTAGGTACTTGGTCAGTTTCTGAGCTTGTTTATTTTGTTGAACGTTGATGTTTTCAAAGTATTCCTTCGGTTGCGCTTTTACAGCTGGATATTTTGTTTCCAAGTGTCTCTTCAATTGGCTTGGAACAAGCGCCTCATTCGACAGAGTTGCATTGCAGATCAGACAGAAAGGCAATGGAGCATCTTCAGGTCCAGAAGATATGAAACCATATCCGATGTAATCTTCTTTGTACCTTCGTTTGGTTCCTTGATTTTCATTTAACGCTTTCGCAGTTTCATTCTTGGTAACGTATTTCTCCATGGATAACAATGAATAAGGCTTATTGATAATTTGTTATTATTAGCATACACCTAACAAATTTACATGAAACACATCGCTTATTATTATCGTTACCAATTCAAGAACTGATGTGCGACTGCTAAGGCGGCCAACTTTAATAATAATAATTTTATTTATAAAGCGCTGTTAACAAACAAAATTGTAGGCTCAAGGCGCTGTAACAACATTACAAACATAAACACAACTGCTAGAATAACAGTTAATCTAAAAAAGTTTTAAACAAGTAGGTCTTAATGTTCTTCTTAAAAGTGGTATAGCATGTTGTCTGTCTGAGATCAATGGGGAGTGAGTTCCAAACCTTTGGTCCTTGAACTGAAAAAGCACGCAGACCGTAGCTTTTGAGGGAGAAACGTGGCACTACTAAAAGCGTTGAGTCCATTGAGCGCAGGGTTCTCTGGGGGACATATGGAGTAATCAGTTCGCTAAGGTACAAGGGCATCTCATTGTTATATATACACTGATGACAAAGTGTGGCGACCTTGTAATCGATTCTCGCTTTCACGGGAAGCCAATGGAGCGTGCGCAAGAGCGTAGTAGCAGAATCTTGTCTAGTTTTTTTAAGGACTATTCGAGCGGCGTTGTTCTGTATACGTTGCAGCTTGTCTATTTTGTCATCAGGTATACCTGCTAGCACGGCGTTGCAGTAGTCAAGGCGGGAGAGTATGAATGCCACAGCTAGCGTTTTTGTTGACTCCGTTGTTAAATATGGTCGGATCTGGCCTAATCTGCGCAGCTGCAGATAAAGACCTTTGCAGAGCTGATTTATGTGTGGGTCGAAAGATAGTGTTGAGTCGAAGAAAACTCCAAGATTCCGCACTACATGGACAAAAGGAACATAACAGTTCGTGATAAAGAGAGAATCTGTGCTTTCAACTTTTGAGACATTGTTCCTAGTGTCAATCTTAATTATTTCTGTCTTGTCTTCGTTCATCTTGAGTTTATTTTCAACCATCCAAACTTTTAGTCATTATAATAATATATGTATAGTGGACAATCCCATAACTTGAATAGCTAACACCCCTTTCCGTCATAATGGAGCGATCCACTACTATTACTGGTCGTTGTATCATCGCAAGGTAAAATACAAATTTAATAGTAGGCAGACCTGTGTAACGCTGCACGTGTGTTGTTTTGAAAACTGCCGCGGCACACATGCAAATCTTCGGCGGCACACTAGTGTGCTGCGACACACAGTTTGAGAAACACTGGTCTAGACTATAACTCTAGAATATAGAATATATATAGAATCTAGAGCTAGAATCCAGGCTAGATCTAGAATCTAGACTAGACCTAGAATCTAGATATATAATCTAGATCTAGAATAGAATTCGTATGACTTTAAATCTTAAAATTACTAGACCTAGAGTTAGGCCAATATTATGATCAGGATGAGATGCCTACTACTGGATAACAATGCACTATGATGTTCGCATTACATTCACTTCTTAATGTGATACTACTGTTTACATAATAAATAAATCTGCACGCCTAAACTGTAAGAAGATAAACTATTTCCTTAATAATTTAAAGATGTAAATTTTGTTCAAATTGTTTAATACGTTTAAATCTAAATCTAGATCTACATCTGGCCTCTATTGAGTCTAATTTATATTGTTGTCAAGTATATCATAAGATATGTCAAAACTACGCGCTATAAAAGTAGTTTTTTTTTTAAAACTTTCAACTAAAACGAAGTTCGTATTAAAATTGTTTTTAAAAACAACATTTGAATCAGCATTCTATTCCATGAGTTAGTTTATAAATGGAAATCTATTTTATAATGATCCATTGATACTTTTTCCATTGTGACCTTAAATGCTAAATTTTTGTACCAAAGTGCGAATCTATGGATGAAGCTTGATTTATTAATGAAGAAGTCTGTGACATTTTAAAAAGACTTACCTCCCCTGTAGTTTTTCATTTAAAAGTGGTGTATTTTTTTTTTTTTTTTTGTAAAAATCTGCTTGCATAGATAATTTTTAAAATTAGATGGTTCACTTTTGGAAAAGAAAAAAGTAGCCGTTGCATCAGAACTTTGAAAGATCTAAAATATCATGATGTCCTATTTTCATTTTCTCTTCTAGTTTCTGAAATCTAAACGGGACAGACGGACAAAATAATCTTTTATTTTGACGGGGGCACTAAACAAAAAATAAATAAAATCAGATTTTTAAAAAAAGGAATTTGTTTATCTCCTGTTCGTGTTGCGACGTTACGCTACTGCACGAAAATCGCTGCATAAAAAGTCCATTAAAAAAAAATGTGCGTGATATTTACATACAAAGTGCATTATTAGCCTTTATAAACAAACAGAAATGTTTTCTTTTAATTTTAGCAGCTAGTTTACCAGAAAAAACATTTTTAACTATTATTTATATTTGTTGTAAACATTTCCTGTACATTTTATAAATATATTTGACTTAGTGATACTGAAAATACAAAACATTTGACCATCTTTGTTAGCATATTGTAGCATTGCCTCCCTTACATTTACGTAATTGTTTTAGAATTGGTGTATTTTTTATGAAAAAATCGCTTGCATAATTAATTTTATAAATTAAACGGTTTGCTTTTAGAAAACCAAAAGTAGCCGTTGCACCTAAACTTTTCAAGCCGCATTTAATGATGAAATAATATTTTTTTTCACAGACGGACAGACGGACATTTTGCTCAAACCTTACAGCGGCTTTTTTTCCTTACGGGGGCCGCTAAAAATACATTTACAATTATTTAATTTACTACTGAGACCTTTCGTCACAGTAATTTAAAATTTATATTTGATTAAACTAATGTTTTAAAAATAGAAACAAATGGTCACCTTTGAATAGCGTTTTGGGCACCCTCAAAGTTTGTCTGCCCTTGTTTAAGACACACATTACACAATAGGCTGATATCTGGATCTTTATCACCAAACTAAAATTGTATATTGTTACGTTTTTCTCCCAATCAGGCGTTCTGTAAACACTGCTAAACACAACACAGCACATCTAACACATCAAGAACTTGACAACAAGTGCTCCAAATAATCTGGTACTTTAATAATGGTCAATTAAAACAGCCAATATGACACAATTGGCAACATAATAAACTATTACTACCGTACTGAACTCTACTGTCTCTATTTCTTCCTGGACTCGTACATAACACTTGAGAATTCGACCAGGACCGACTTCATGGCCGACTAACAGTCCTGGTCTCCACGCTCTCCGGTCTTGAACTGCCGCTTTCTTACACACTGTGTCTCTGGTCCACGCAGGCTTTCGATCACATGACCATAACATTGGTCATATTTGCGTGTAATCGTAGTACTGTCCCTTGTCCATCGCCTGAGTTCACGTCTGTCAAGTGAACCTACAGTTAACCCTTTCGCGCCGCCAATATGGTTATAACACTGCCCCCTTCACAGATTTGTCCGTCCCGGACAAAATCTACCTCACGACATGGGCAGTGGAGGTGAATCGATGCAGGAGGAGGTCTATCGGTGGGGGTGACTTTGGGCTTATATTGCCATCTCGATGGAGCCATCTGTGTTGTATACTGCGTATGTCTCTTTCTCCTTCTGCTCCAGTTGACCTTCACCTGGTTGCACTGACGTCGTGGTTGCATCGCCATAAACTTTGGACTGAGCAAACGTCGCCTTCTTCGGTCGCTCACTACTGAGGGCAGCCACTTAACACATGGGGAGAGATAGGATGTCAGGACTGGGGTCACCAGGATCGTTGGCCCAACAGGTTGTTTCGTAGGGCTTTCAAGAGAAGGGCTTTGGGAATGGGTTTCAGTCCACAGGAAGGAAAATAGTGGCACACATCATCTTCAGGCTTGTCCGAAGGACATACTAGTGGAGCAAGTTGGCAGCACTCCACATGCGTAGGTCCCACATCTTCAGCATCAGACTCCAGTTTATTTCCTTGACCACCATCAAGGCTTCTCACTCTAGTCTTGTCAGCAGACCAATCGCATGTCGGGTTCAGACCGTGTCGATGACTTTCTGCTTGCTGAAGTCTACCAACTGCTGCATCAGGTTTCGTAGCATTCTTCTGAACATCAGGACTTCTCTCTCTGGTCTGGGCAGATAGACAAACGTCTGTTGGGTGCAGGCCTTGCCGATGGGCTTTTTTGGAGTTTGCGTCCTCCTTGCGAAACTTTACACGTAAAGTTCTTGCCTAACAACTAGGTGAAGCCATCAAGATTTGAGTTCCTCTCATCAGCACTGGCAGATTGACAGATGTCTTTAATGTCCCCAGCTACAGGCTCGGGGTAAGACACAACGTTGTCTTGTTCTGTCTGGCTGACGAAGGCACTCACATCAGGTACGTCTGCGTTGGTTGAGCTATTGGTCTCTTCTTTTGTTTCTTCACCTGCCTCTTTCTGCAAGTCACCGTTGATCACATTCTGGAAGCCAGCCAACATCTGTTCTTGAAAGGTGATCAGTAGCTCTACTACATCGGGTTTGAGTTCAAAGAGGTACGTGTTCGGATCTTCCTCTTCATCCACCAGGGCTTGCCGGAGACGTTCTTTAAGAGTTTCATTGTTCCTTTCGTAGTACTTCAGTCCTCGCCATTTCAGCTCTTGTTTCAGTTCTTTCAGATTCAGTTCATCTAGCAGTTTTACAGAAGCCATAGGAAATCCCACTTCTGACCCCAGTGTTACGATTCTTTCCTAATCAGGCGTTCTGTAAACACTGCTAAACACAACACAGCACATCTAACACATCAAGAACTTGCGAACAAGAGATCCAAATAATTTGGTACTTTAATAATGGTCAATTAAAACAGCCAATATGACACAATTGGCAACACAGTAAACTACTACTACCGTACTGAACTCTACTGTCTCTATTTCTTCCTGGACTCGTACATAACACTTGAGAACTCGACCAGGACCGACTTCATGGCCGACTAACAGTCCTGGTCTCCACGCTCTCCGGTCTTGAACTGCCACTTTCTTACACACTGTGTCTCTGGTCCACGCAGGCTTTCGATCACATGACCATAACATTGGTCATATTTGCGTGTAATCGTAGTACTGTCCCTTGTCCATCGCCTGAGCTCACGTCTGTCAAGTGAACTTACAGTTAACCCTTTCGCGCCGCCAATAAGGTTATAACAATATATACTCTGAGTAGATCTATACATGCGCGTAATCAAGACTTTTTTTCGGGGTGGGTTGGGGAAATTGGGGCGGAGAAAAATGTTCGTTTTTAAAAATCTATCATCTGTTAGTTTTAAGGAGCAAAGTAATCGTTTTTTACAAAAAGATATCAGCTTCGTAAAGGAGGAAATTTTTTTAAAGTATTTTTTAAATTTTTACTTATAACTAGACATATGTTACCCGCGACCCGCGGGTCTTTATTTGCGCATTACTGTCGATATAGTCACTGAGAGTGTTTTGTAAACAATTAAACCAAATAATAATGTAATAAGTAAAGCGAATGTGTCAATGTAAAAATAGTGTGAATGAAGCTATCAAATCAGAATAGCTAACAGGCTTAAATCCATTTGTTCAAATTAAAACATTTGCTTGTAGGCCTACATATATTTGATTAAAATTTGAGACGAATAGACTTAATTTTGTATGTTCATGTGTTACAGTATAAAGTAGATCTTTAGGTAGACATAGATCTAAATCTACACTAATTTAGAGTTAAAAATTGGCTTTTATAGAGTTCATTCTGAGTTGCGCATGCGTGACCTTTTTTCATGAATGAATATAGGCATATCTCAACACGGCTTCGCAGCTTTATTTAGCGAACAGCGAACGAATGTATTAAAAATGCTTTAGAAAAACAAATTTAAATGTTAATTTGATTAAAATATGAAATGAATGGACAATAATTAGTATGTTTATGTGTTAAAGCATAAAACTATCTTTGCGAAAAGAAGTTTTATCATCTTAGAGTTCAATAAGAGTTTTAGACCTAGGCCTAGGAATAGACTCAGTAGAGTAGAGAGATGTGTTATTGTGTAACCATTTGGTAATGTCAAATGAAAGGATGTTCTCCAGACATTACCCGCGGCCTGCGGGTCTAAGTTTGTGTTTACTAATCTAGTGGATTGGATTTAGATGTATGTTAAACTTAACTAATAATCCTTTCAAGTTTTTTCTCTTTCGCTACGAAAATAAAATTAGGTTTGCGAAAATGTGATTACCCGAAGCCGATACATTCATATCTATTAAAAACGAAAAGAGCGATAGCTTTGTTAAATGAATGGGATTATAAAGTGAACAATTAAACGAAATAATTTTTAGTACGCGATTCATGAATGAATATAGATCTAGGCCTTTAACTCGGCTTCGCAGCTTTTGCAATTGAATGTAGCTTTAGAAAACCAAATTTGAATGTTTATTTGATCAAAATATGAAATGAATGGACTTTAATTAATATATTTATACGTTAAAATAGTTGGATTAGAGTTTTAGATCTAGGGATGGTATTATAAAGTGAACAATTAAACGAAATAATTTTTAGTACGCGATTCATGAATGAATATAGATCTAGGCCTATCTCAACTCGGCTTCGCAGCTGTCGTAAACGAATGTAGCTTTAGAAAACCAAATTTGAATGTTTATTTGATCAAAATATGAAATGAATGGACTTTAATTAATATATTTATGTGTTAAAGTATAAGACTATCTGTGCGAAGAGAAGTTTTATCATCTTAGTGTTGAATTAGAGTTTTAGATCTAGGGATGGGATTATAAAGTAACAATAAAACGAAATAATTTTTAGTACGCGATTCATGAATGAATATAGATCTAGGCCTTTAACTCGGCTTCGCAGCTTTCGTAAACGAATGTAGCTTTAGAAAACCAAATTTGAATGTATATTTGATCAAAATATGAAATGAATGGACTTTAATTATTATGTTTATGTGTTAAAGTATAAAACTATCTGTGCGAAGAGAAGTTTTATCATCTTAGAGTTGAATTAGAGTTTTAGATCTAGGGATGGGATTATAAAGTAAACAATTAAACGAATTAATATTTAGTACGCGATTCATTACTGACTTGTCTAATGAAAGAATGTTCGTCAGGAAATCTGTAATCACAGATATAAGGAACTAATTAATGTAAAAAAATGCTTTTGAAACACAAAATTGAAGGTTAATTTTATTATATAATGAAATCAATGGATCTTCTTTTGTCTTTTCATGTGTCAAAGTAAAAAACTATCTGCGCAAAGTGTATTTCTTAAAATTAGATCTAGGTCTAAATCCTTTCTATCTTTTCTCATGTCAACATTGTAGACATGGCCTAGATCCATAAAATACTATAGCTGTAATAGAGTCGGACAACTTTATTTTTTTTGAGGGTCTTACATTTGTTTTAGGGCTACAATACATTCACTAAGGTCTAAGTTGGTACCCAAGGAACATTCCTGCCTAGTTTTATCAAGATTGGTCAAGCGGTTTTGATGTCTATAAGTAACATACATACATACATACATACATACATACATACCCCTCACATTCTACTTTATAATATAGATATACCTAAAATTACATCATAAAATTATTTTGAAAACGAAATTTGTTTCTTATATTTTCGGAAAATTGTTGTTTTCAATCAATAAAGCTGAGCCATTATTTTTGTCATTTAACCATGATTTAACCATGATTTAACTATAGATTCATTAATTCGGATAATAGAATAATGATCTAAATGTTATTGTACTTCCGATACTACTTCTAGTATCTTATCTAAATAAATAGCTGTGTGAACAGCATTCCATATTTGTTTATAAAATATCTACAGTCTCACCGAATTAAAATATATCTAAGATTATGAAAATAAAAACGTTTCCAAATGTTTAGATTGCATTAATCCATCACGCATTTGAAATGAGTAAAGTTACCCTTTACCCAATTTCTGTGGCCCACGGTTAACGAGGCTGTCATGTAGGCAGTACAACGACCAATCGCCCTTACTTTTCCAAACTAATGTCTGTTACCTTTTAGAGCTGGGCGCGCCCTAAAGATCCTGAAATTAAAAATCCCAATCCTCACTAGGATTCGAACCAGGGATCCCTCGGTTCGGAAGCCAAGCGCTTTACCGCCAATCCACTTCCTATTACGTGCCTATTATTTAAGCTCTGTGCATATACAATTATAATCAAAGCAAAATTCAAATAAAAACTAAAACAATATCTTTTTATTTTAAATGTACTTACTCATTCGACATTTGATTTGATTTGTTATTGATCTATGTTGATCTAAAATCTCTTACAAATATTGTTCTGGAACGTCGACAGATTAAAACAATGGTGTAGGACGTTATCATCTTTCTATTTTGTTTCATGTCACCATGTCAAGACCGATTCGAATATTGATCGGTTCCAGACTGGAACATTTGTAATATCATTCGGCATGAACAGAGACATAAGAGTACATCAGTTGTTCTACCCATCAATCTGTTTGAAACCATCGGGATTGTTAACTGTGTGATTACCTAACATTAAACCTTGTTTACTAGAAAAACCTCCTAGCATGGAAACATGATGAGTACATTCTCGTGAGGCTAAGAAAGGAATCTTTGTATATCACATCCTGATCTTTAAATGTCTAGAAGAAATGAGACTGTTAAAGTACAAAAGAGAACGCGATGCTTCTTTGTTTGATTGAGTCAGTTGGTTCGTTTAATTCGTTTGGCTTGAAAAAATAAATTTTATGTGATTTCAAAATGTGATTGTGTAGAGTTGTGTTGGACGTAATAAATTTAGGAATTAGGAATTTCTAGATGTTGACTTTGAATTTCTGGTAATTATTCATTCATCTTATTTCCATGAGATGATCCATAGTTCTTTTATTAAGGGAGACCATAAAGTCATTTCTATGAAATTGCTAAAATGTCACATCTCAACTAGGAATATACTCTCTTAATGAAAATATAACATTACTCTTATCATCGTCAGCAATGTCATCTGGAACTATATCATCTTGAGCTTTATTATCTTGAACTATATTATCTTGACACACTCACAGTTCCGGTTACAATGTGGTCATCGAAGACACTGAAACGGCTGACAGTGATACCTGAAAGCAAGATTTCCAACTCTTTGTAGTCTAACTGATGCGTGGATCTGTCTGAAAACCATCGTCTTGCCACAACATCTCACATAGTAGCCACCAACATCTCACATAGTAGCCACCAACATCTCACATGGTAGCCACCAACATCTCACATGGTAGCCACCAAAATCTCACATGGTAGCCACCAACATCTCACATAGTAGCCACCAACATCTCACATGGTAGCCACCAACATCTCACATGGTAGCCACCAACATCTCACATGGTAGCCACCAACATCTCACATGGTAGCCACCAACATCTCACATAGTAGCCACCAACATCTCACATAGTAGCCACCAACATCTCACATAGTAGCCACCAACATCTCACATAGTAGCCACCAACATCTCACATAGTAGCCACCAACATCTCACATAGTAGCCACCAACATCTCACATGGTAGCCACCAACATCTCACATAGTAGCCACCAACATCTCACATAGTAGCCACCAACATCTCACATAGTAGCCACCAACATCTCACATAGTAGCCACCAACATCTCACATAGTAGCCACCAACATCTCACATAGTAGCCACCAAAATCTCACATAGTAGCCACCAAAATCTCACATGGTAGCCACCAACATCTCACATAGTAGCCACCAAAATCTCACATGGTAGCCACCAACATCTCACATGGTAGCCACCAAAATCTCACATGGTAGCCACCAACATCTCACATGGTAGCCACCAACATCTCACATAGTAGCCACCAACATCTCACATGGTAGCCACCAACATCTCACATGGTAGCCACCAACATCTCACATGGTAGCCACCAACATCTCACATGGTAGCCACCAACATCTCACATGGTAGCCACCAACATCTCACATGGTAGCCACCAACATCTCACATAGTAGCCACCAACATCTCACATAGTAGCCACCAAAATCTCACATGGTAGCCACCAACATCTCACATGGTAGCCACCAACATCTCACATGGTAGCCACCAACATCTCACATGGTAGCCACCAACATCTCACATGGTAGCCACCAACATCTCACATAGTAGCCACCAAAATCTCACATGGTAGCCACCAACATCTCACATGGTAGCCACCAACATCTCACATGGTAGCCACCAACATTTCACATGGTAGCCACCAACATCTCACATGGTAGCCACCAACATCTCACATGGTAGCCACCAACATCTCACATAGTAGCCACCAAAATCTCACATGGTAGCCACCAACATCTCACATGGTAGCCACCAAAATCTCACATGGTAGCCAACAACATCTCACATGGTAGCCACCAAAATCTCACATGGTAGCCACCAACATCTCACATGGTAGCCACCAAAATCTCACATGGTAGCCACCAACATCTCACATGGTAGCCACCAACATCTCACATGGTAGCCACCAAAATCCTTTCTTTCCCTACAGTGAAGACGAAACATGGCGCAGAACAATATTGAGATGCTATGTGATATAAAATTATTTCAACAAACTCTGAGGTCAATTCAGACTCACTTAATCATGTTAGGACGAGGATCTGAATTCAAACTTGACCGAATATGCTTTGATCTAATTCTAAATTTATCGTTGTCAGAACGATACAAAATGTAGCCATGAGTGGGTAGCACTGGAACAAAGTTGAATTGTAACCATAGACTTAAATATATTATATCTTGATTGGAAATCGGAAACAAATTCTTATCCGCGATTGATCGATTCACAGACCTACATATATATATTTATGTACGTAACTCTTTTTCAAGCTGTAATGGAAGTCGCCCCAATCAATATTTTCTGTCTTAGAAAAGTAATGATCTTTAGTTTTCAAAGTTTAAAATTAATGTTAAATCAATCTCGGATTTTCATTAGAATCACAGAACTAGCCTATATATTCACACAAATATATGAAACAAAGCAATTTCCTGTTAGTTTCCATTAAGATAATGTTTCAAAAATCATAGATCGAAATAATTCAAGTCTTTTTATTTTAATCATCTTAAGTACATTTAAATAGATTCATTACCTAGATCTTTCTAGATTATGTATCTAAAAATTGCAAAATAATAATTATGAGATTAGAGTACTCTTATTTTTGATCTAGATCTAACAAGTTTACAAAGACAGTTTGTGTGGAAACACAAACTCAAAATCAGCCCCCGAAGTGGTCCACCCAGGCAGGCACGTGAAGGTAAGTGTGAGCCTGGCCTAACTCCGGGGTCGGCAACCTGCGGCTCGCGAGCCACATGCGGCTCTTTGGTTCCATACGCAAATATTATTTATTTTATCGAAACATTTTTTAAAGAAGTTCTGAATCTTTTAACGAAGATTAGGCGCCGATTCTATCTCTCATCCACTTGTACTCGCTTTTCACCACACCCCTCCCCCATTACACGCGTCGTCACTATTGTCAGTAAGTCGGAAGATCTCGGCCGTCATCGGATGTTTCTATATAGCTTTTAATTTGCTTTCGACACAAGACGGATTGGCGTCTTAACCACTGTGACGTATAGTTTGTTGTTTCAAGTAAATGAGTTGGAAGCGAATTATATTCTCAAAGTTAGAAGTAATCTATAAGTGATGCTAATCTGGCAAGCTTTGCGGTACCACTAGAAATTACACAAAAAGCCAAACCATTTACAGATGGTATGTCGAAGATTGCTTCCTACGTGCATCTGAGGAACTGTTTCGTGATTTAAAAAACAAACCAGAAATCTTGAAAAAAAACAAACAAAGATTTGCCAATATCTGCTGAAACAGTACAAAATAGAATAGTTAAAATGTCTTCAAATTTATCATATTTGCAGCTGAAAGATATTCAATTTTCTTCTGCTGTATCACTTGCTATAGATTAGTCTTGCGACATAAACACACGACACAAGTTGCCTTTTTTGTCAGGTATATGTCGTTCCTAGAATTGCTACGTGTACCTCTCTTGTGACAAACTAGAGGGGACGATAGAGCAAATGCTATGCAAAAATACCTTGAAGAAAATAAGATAAAATCATTTCAATAACAACTAATAGAGCCAGAAGTATGACAGAAAAAACAAAAAGGGCAACAACGATTCGTCGGAGCAAAATAAACCAAGAAATTGTTATGTTTCACTAAATAATGCAAGGTGATGAAACGTTTCGCTTTGTGCTTGAATGAAATAAATACATTTCTAAATGATAAAGGCATTGATCACACCGAATTAGAGAACGACAAATAGTTGCGAAAATCTCACTTTATGATTGATATAACAGCGAAAATTAAATGAGTTGAATCTAAAATTGCAAGGAAAGGAAAACCCAGCCTGTTTTGGTAGAGGAATTGGTTTGTTTTTAAGAAAAATTAATTCTTTTTGCAGAAGATATTCAGAGCGGTCAATTACTTCATTTTGAATGTCTAAAGCAGTATCGCGATAAAATCAGTGCAACTTTTGACACGAATTACTTCAGCACAGTTATAAAAAAAAATCAGAGGTGAATTTGTTGACAGATTTAAGCAGTTCAAAACCAACAAAACCATTCTAGTATTCCGAGTACACCATATCAACACAAATATTAACGAAATCCACAGAGTTGAAAAGCAAGTTGGAAGAGTTGAAGGTCCAGAAGTGTATGTACGTAACGTAACAAAAGTGGACAGCATTAAAAGGAATGCCGCGAATTGATACAGTGAGGTGAAGTTAGCATTCAAAGTGATAACTATCTTTGGATCGACTTAGTCTTGCGAGCAAGCGTTCTATTGCATGAATATAGTTAAAAGTAAAGTAAGAAGCCAACTAACAAATGAAAGTTTAGAGTCGTGTTTGAAACCAAAAACAACAGTCATGAGCCAAATGTATCCAAACTTTCTAAAACCATACAAAGCAAATGCTCCCATTGAATTTGTTTGCTCGATTATCTTATTTGTTGTGAAAAACACTATTTATAAATGAATTCTTTCTTTTTTTTTTCATTTTAAAAAATTCATTGTTTGAGAACTATTTATAGTTGGCAAGAAAAAATCTTTGTGGCTCTTTAACAACTTCAAAATGTTGTAAATTATAATTTTTGGCTCTTCCGACTTAAAAGGTTGGCGACACCTGGCCTAACTGATGTCTTATAATGAATATCTAATTGTTTTGTATAGGGGCAAACTCTTAATCAAATCCTCAAGAAAAAAAACATTTCCGTAAAAAAAGAAAATCATTTTGGTTGATTTTTGTGTCTGATCCTGCAGTCTGCAGCTCACGCGATGATATGAATAACTACTTAGTAATTGTTGTTTTAAATTCTGTCCAACTTATATGCATACTAAATAGATTTTTCCTCTTAAAAAATAGTTAAATTTTTGTGTGTGTAAATGTAGTAGTTATTATGACAGAACTTTTGTAACTTTGCAATACAAATTTAAAAAATATTATTTTTGGACAAAAGAAATCTAAAACCGTTTGCATAAATGTGTAAAAAAAATATAGTAATATGCCTCCCCTACTAAAGAGCCTCCAGTGTTTGTTACTATTAATAGTGAATAGTTGTAAAAGTGGTGTACTTTATGAAAAATCAACTTACATAGATAATTTTTAAAATTAGATAGTTCACTTTCGGAAAAGAAAAAAGTAACCATTGCATCAGAACTTTAAATGATCTAAAATATCATGATGTCCGATTTTCATTTTCTCTTCTAGTTTCTAAGATCTAAACGGGATGGAAAGACAGGCCACACAAAACTTATAGCGCCCTTTCCCCTTTCGGGGGCCGCTAAAAATTACATTATATGTTGCACAGGTTAGAGTTGAAAAAAACAACTTTACTTATTATATCTACGTTACAAAACAAAGCCTTGTTTCAACTTAAAAATAAATAAATTTCACGACATCTTTTGTAGTGTTAAAAGATGTCCATGTCCAGTCTAGATATAATATATATAAGTCTCTGGTTGTTACTCAAGAGGTTGAAAAAGAACACAATAGGGAAATCCCAAAGCTATTGCTAACTATAGGTTGACCTACTTGAGAAAAAAAGAACAACTACGATATATTTGTGTAAATGTTATGCAGTAGAAGTCAATACATGTTCATATATTGGTTTTTAATTAACTGAACATATGAAAACACATTTTATAATTCATGACATTTAATTTAATAAAGTAATAATAATAAAGTAATAATTTTTGTAATGATTATTTTATCCATTCTAACACTGTTAAATAGTGACAGAATACTTTCCATCTGATCATCTCTTCGGTTTTAAAGATAGCCATAAAATGAGAAAGCCACATACTTTGTGAACAACGATATCATAACATAAACTAGGAGTAAACTCTATCGAGAGGATCCCAAACTTTGAAGACACTTTGGTTAGAAAAACAAAATAGAATGGAGAAGATATATAAAAAAAAGAAAAATCAATACGTTATAGATTGTGATTCTAAAAGTTTTGTCTTGGTAAAGTGTTTCATCTTCCTGAAGTGTTTGATCTTGGTAAAGTGTTTGATCTTGGTAAAGTGTTTGATCTTGGTAAAGTGTTTGATCTTCCTGAAGTGTTTGATCTTGGTAAAGTGTTTGATCTTGGTAAAGTGTTTGATCTTGGTAAAGTGTTTGATCTTCCTGAAGTGTTTGATCTTGGTAAAGTGTTTGATCTTGGTAAAGTGTTTGATCTTGGTAAAGTGTTTGATCTTCCTGAAGTGTTTGATCTTGGTAAAGTGTTTGATCTTGGTAAAGTGTTTGATCTTGGTAAAGTGTTTGATCTTGGTAAAGTGGTTCATCGTGGTAAAGTGTTTCATGGTCCAACGGCGCCTGGTGAGTATATATGCCCAACCCGTGACCGCAGCTGTGTATCAAGGATTGGCCTCTTTAGTCACAAAAGAAGTTGCAAAGGGAAAAGATCATTTCTCGAGACGTAAAATGCCACAGTTTGGTAAAGTGTTTCATCTTGCTAAAATGTTTCATCTTGATAAAGTGTTTCATCTTGCTAAAATGTTTCATCTTGGTAAAGTGTTTTATCTTGCTAAAATGTTTCATCTTGGTAAAGTGTTTCATCTTGCTAAAATGTTTCATCCTGGTAAAGTGTTTTATCTTGCTAAAATGTTTCATCTTAATAAAGTGTTTCATCTTGTTAAAGTGTTACTCATGTCATTAATGAGATTAAAAGAGAAAGAACACAAGGCCTCAACATTGTTGCTTTGGGCATGATTATTTAGACCATCTGGTTTCTAATATTCAAAGTTTTTCCAAATGTCTGTGTCTGTGAATGACATTGCCTACACCCAGTGCTTTCACATTGCCTACACCCAGTGCTTTCACATTGCCTACACCCAGTGCTTTCACATTGCCTACACCCAGTGCTTTCACATTGCCTACACCCAGTGCTTTCACATTGCCTACACCCAGTGCTTTCACATTGCCTACACCCAGTGCTTTCACATTGCCTACACCCAGTGCTTTCACATTGCCTACACCCAGTGCTTTCATTGAAAGATAGTTGAATGTGTCAAAAGATAAAATAAAAAGGAACATACATGGACAAAATCATAATTGTGGATCTATTGCTTTGTACGCGTCAAAGTCCTTTTGAGGTATAAGTATGGTAACAAGAGCATGACTTTCCTATCACCAAATAGAAAAGCTTTAAAACAAATGATACTTTATTTTTTTCTTTTACAATTATATACACATTAGTACGAGTGAAAACATGAACAGTTCTTGACTTCGCCATTGGTCAAATGTTTGTGAGAAAAATTCCAGCAACGACTTGATTCAGCAGAGCCTCGCTTCTGATCAAACAAAGGGAAGTAAACTTTTTGCTCTTTCACTTCGAAATGGCAGGCGTCACACAGGCATGCGTTGACCAGGAGTCTATTTCTGGAGTCCTTAGACACAGAGCAACTAGCAGGTGTGTCGTCCTGAACATCTGAACGCGGACTGGGACTTTGGTTGGAGCTCTGCTGCTTTGGCCACGTCCCTTGCCAGGCGTTTCTTTTCCAAGAACTGCGAATGACATGAAAATAAAAGTCAGTAAAACAAAAAAGTAGATCTTAACACATAAACAAATGAAACAAAACATAGACATTCATGCGTCCATTAGAGATATAGCTAAAAATTGTCAAGGAAACAAAACATCTAGTGTGCACGTTCGAAGCTTACTAAATATAAGTATGTACTCTTTTTTTACTCTCATGTTTATACCCTCCCCCCTCTCCTCGTACTCTCCTATTCAGTAGAATCATTGGATTTCGAAAAGTTGTTTCATAGTCATCATAAGTATTTCCAGACATCTCTAAATTATTTTTTTTAGAAACAAGGCTATAACATATTTGTAAACAAAGACAAGAGAAACAAGGCTATAACATATTTGTAAACAAAGACAAGAGAAACAAGGCTATAACATATTTGTAAACAAAGACAAGAGAAACAAGGCTATAACATATTTGTAAACAAAGACAAGAGAAACAAGGCTATAACATATTTGTAAACAAAGACAAGAGAAACAAGGCTATAACATATTTGTAAACAAAGACAAGAGAAACAAGGCTATAACATATTTGTAAACAAAGACAAGAGAAACAAGGCTATAACATATTTGTAAACAAAGACAAGAGAAACAAGGCTATAACATATTTGTAAACAAAGACAAGAGAAACAAGGCTATAACATATTTGTAAACAAAGACAAGAGAAACAAGGCTATAACATATTTGTAAACAAAGACAAGAGAAACAAGACCATAACGTATTTGTAAACAAAGACAAGAGAAACAAGGCTATAACATATTTGTAAACAAAGACAAGAGAAACAAGGCTATAACATATTTGTAAACAAAGACAAGAGAAACAAGGCTATAACATATTTGTAAACAAAGACAAGAGAAACAAGGCTATTATATGTTTGTAAACAAAGACAAGAGAAACAAGACTATAACATATTTGTAAACAAAGACAAGAGAAACAAGGCTATAATATGTTTGTAAACAAAGACAAGAGAAACAAGACCATAACGTATTTGTAAACAAAGACAAGAGTAACAAGACTTTAACATATTTGTAAACAAAGACAAGAGAAACAAGGCTATAATATGTTTGTAAACAAAGACAAGGGAAACAAGGCTATAACATATTTGTAAACAAAGACAAGGACCTCCCCCCCATCCCAAACATAAGTATGTTTGGTATATTTGTTGAATGTCTACCTTTTGAATCACTTCTTTTTTTTTTAATTTGCTTTTGCAATTTATTCAACAATTTCCAATCTTCAATTATTTAAAACTACAAGAATGACAATGCAATAATCATCTTCAAACTAATGGGTTCATATTTCTCATATATTGTACGCATAAAGCACGCATATATATATGTTTGTTTTTTGACAGATACATGTGTTCGTGCTTTAGGTGTTCCTACATGTCTTTGATATGTTCACACATCTACTACAGACGTTTACGCACATACCACAGACATTCATACACGCATACACAACTAAAGGTGTTCACACATAAATATAATACAGGTGATCACACATATACTACAGGTGCTCAAATATATATTACAGGCGTTCACGCACATACTAAAGGTGTTCCCACATATGGTGTGCATTAATATGTCACATGTGTTTACACACATATACATCAGGTGTTCACACATATGTTACTGGTGTTCATACATATGTTACTGGTGTTCACACATATGTTACTGGTGTTCACACATATGTTACTGGTGTTCACACATATGTTACTGGTGTTCACACATATGTTACTGGTGTTCACACATATGTTACTGGTGTTCACACATATGTTACTGGTGTTCATACATATGTTACTGGTGTTCACACATATGTTACTGGTGTTCATACATATGTTACTGGTGTTCACACATATGTTACTGGTGTTCATACATATGTTACTGGTGTTCACACATATGTTACTGGTGTTCACACATATGTTACTGGTGTTCACACATATGTTACAGGAGTTTGCACATACAGGTGCTGTCTAACACAAACAAGACAAAAGACTCGACAGTTGATGAAAATTGTCAGAAAGAGTCACAGAATAAATGCACACGAAAGATAAAGATAGAGATAAAATAAAACTAATGAATAACTATATACAAATATACTGCGTAAAGCTGTAACAAGAAACATGTCTACCAAGCAACCACAGTCCAACTGAATAAAAAAAATATGCTACAAACAGAACCGCACATTGTTAAATACTTCATTACCTAAAATGAAATCAATCCTTATTAGAAACTTTTATATCTGCACTTTCAAGTATTAGGGAGTTTCATACTTACAATTATTTAAATGATCTTATCTTCGTTTATACTTTGATTTATAGTAGCGCATTTACATTCTTTAAACTAAAAGCTATACAGGTACGAGGAAAAGAAGGGAAAGCGATATTAAAAAATATGGTGGCGGTATAATGGTAATAAAAGTAAAACGTAAGAAAATGAAATGGAGAAAATTGAGGAATTTTTTTTTTAAATAAACAGAAAAAAAAGTTACAAAGAAAGTTTGTGTGGAAACTGGAAACACAAACTCAAAATCGGCTCTCAATAAATCCGCTCAGGCAGGTAAAAGGGCAGGTTTCAATATTTTCAGAAATAATATCAGAAACTATGAACTACTAAACTGTATCTCCGCCCATACAAAACAGGGGATGTGCTAGTGTCGAAAGTGTTGCTGATACTGTTATAGTGTTAGTTCGACTAACGATACCACATGATACGCAAATTTATTCATGTGATTATTATTAAATTGCTAATATTCATATGTAGGCTATTCAATGAACTGATAGTTATGAAAATATAGTTAACTGTAAATGTGAACCTGGCAAAATTGATGTTTATTGAATGATTATCGAACCAATGTAAGTGTTTTGTAAAGGGCCAATTTAAAGCCTCAACAAAGACACTTTACCCTCTAGTCTTTAGTTTTTTTCTACTTTTCATTCCTCGGTTGCAATTCAAGTGTATAATATGAAACACTACTTCGGCTATTAATTGTTGTTTTAAATTATATTCCACTAATATGCATACTAAATACATTTTTGTTGATATTATACATGTGGATTTACACTTTGCAATTTAAAGGAGAAAGTCAAGTCCCCTTTCAGACCCTGTGGTCTATAGGGCACAGGATGTAACGGTCATCTGTTTCTGTGACCCACGGTTAACGAGGGTGTCATGTGGCCAGTACAACGACCAACCGTCTTTACTTTTCCCCATTTAATGCCAGGTACTCATTAGAGCTGGGTGGACTCAGAGGTGCACTAAAGATCCTGAAATTTAAAATCCCAGTCTTCACCCCTCAGTCACCGCGTCTCCTACTTAGACATTCAATCAAAGGGAAATGTTTCTTCCTAAAGGCCTTAAATGAGAGATTAGCCCTTTACAAAACAATTAAATCAATTAGCTAATCATTCAATAACATCAGTTAGGCCAAGTTCACATTCAACTAAATCTTCATAACTAGTGGTTCATTGAATACATATGAATATTAACAATACAATAATAATAAACACTAGCAGCTGGGGAAAAGTGGCACTGGATAGATCCCCATGGGTGAAAATGCAACGACGCCTAGTGATTACATATGCCCAACCTGTGGCCGCAGCTGTGTATCAAGGATTGGCCTCTTTAGTCACACACGAAGTTGCAAAGCGAAAAGATAGTCTATCGAGACGTAAAATGCCACAGATAATAATAATAATATTAACATGAATATGAATCTCCGTACACTGTGGTATCATATCGAACTAACAATACAACAGCATCGGCACCACTTTCAACACTCGCACGTCTGTTCTTTGTGTATCGACAGAGATGAGGTGACACATCTAGTTGTTAATAGTTTGTTAGCACATTGTACATACAGTTCTTTCAGAGGCAGCCAGGTTTTAAGCTGACGAGTAGTGTTATCAAGAACAGATGAGTAGTGTTATCAAAAACAGATAAGTAGTGTTATCAAGAACAGGTGAGTAGTGTTATCAAGAACAGGTGAGTAGTGTTATCAAGAACAGGTGAGTAGTGTTATCAAGAACAGGTGAGTAGTGTTATCAAGAACAGGTGAGTAGTGTTATCAAGAACAGGTGAGTAGTGTTATCAAGAACAGGTGAATGGTGTTAAAAAGAACTATGAGAAAAAAAAATTGTTTTCTACCTTTCCTAGTAATAAAAAAAGCAAACCCCCCCCCAAAAAAGCACCCCCCACCCCAAAAAAACCCCCAGCACAATGCGAAATGAACTGAAAGGTCAAATGATTGATCAAAATAGAAACATTCTGTCTCTCAACCCTCAAAGCTATTTCTATAAACAAATTAGATCTAGAGCTACATGATGCTTCCATTTCAACAAAATGGCCAAATATATCTCTACATACACGGACAATAAAGAGCAAGCAACTCCTGGAAATGATGACATGCCCTCATAAAAGACATTTTATAGTGTAGCTTGGTTACTGCCCTTGAAAAAAAAAGGGGGGGGGGCGAGGTTATTTGTTATATTATGGAAAAGAAGAAAATCGATATTTTCTTTTATCCTATGACTCCATTAGAGTCATTTCCTTTAGTCAACCAAAATCAATGTTTGTTTTTCTCTTTATCTTTTCCCATTAGTTCATCAACAACAAACAAAAGTCTATAGACATTTTATCCTCAAATATTGCCATCATTGATTGCTCCGTTAGTTAATTCAATAGTGATGAAGTTCTTGTCACTAGACAGCAGTATGGGGCAACTCATTGTACGTGGGCCACTGTCAACATTGGCCATACAATCTAATTAGACATAAAGCATTTGTGTACTAGAGGACTACATCACTTTCCATATTGACCGGGCGAGTTTCTCCTCAACAGCAAGACACTAGATAGGAAATTTACTGATAAGATGAATGGATTAGTTTTATCAATATAATTTAAGGTTATGGAGGAGTGACTTTATTTTCATAGTCAATTGGTTAGTCTGCCTCTTCTCTTCTCATTTTATTTTTTTTGTTCTTTTCTTATTCTTTCTCGTTCCCTTCTCTTCTCGTTCCCTTCCCTTCTCGTTCCCTTCTCGTTCCCTTCTCTTCACGTTCCCTTCTCTTCTCGTTCCCTTCTCTTCTCGTTCCCTTCACGTTCTCTTCTCTTTCCCTTCTCTTCTCGTTTTATTTTTTTTGTTCTTTTCTTATTCTTTCTCGTTCCCTTCTCTTCTCGTTCCCTTCTCTTCTCGTTCCCTTCTCTTCTCGTTCCCTGCTCTTCTCGTTCCCTTCACGTTCTCTTCTCTTTCCCTTCTCTTCTCATTTTATTTTTTTTGTTCTTTTCTTATTCTTTCTCGTTCCCTTCTCTTCTCGTTCCCTTCTCTTCTCGTTCCCTTCTCTTCTCGTTCCTTTCTCTTCTCGTTCCCTTCTCTTCTCGTTCCTTTCTCTTCTCGTTCCTTTCTCTTCTCGTTCCCTTCTATTCTCGTTCCTTTCTCTTCTCGTTCCTTTCTCTTCTCGTTCCCTTCTCTTCTCGTTCCCTTCTCTTCTCGTTCCCTTCTCTTCTCGTTCCCTTCTCTTCTCGTTCCTTTCTCTTCTCGTTCCCTTCTCTTCTCGTTCCTTTCTCTTCTCGTTCCCTTCTCTTCTCGTTCCTTTCTCTTCTCGTTCCCTTCTCTTCTCGTTCCTTTCTCTTCTCGTTCCTTTCTCTTCTCGTTCCCTTCTCTTCTAGTTCCCTTCTCTTCTCGTTCCTTTCTCTTCTCGTTCCTTTCTCTTCTCGTTCCCTTCTCTTCTCGTTCCTTTCTCTTCTCGTTCCCTTCTCTTCTCGTTCCCTTCACGTTCTCTTCTCTTTCCCTTCTCTTCTCATTTTATTTTTTTTGTTCTTTTCTTATTCTTTCTCGTTCCCTTCCCTTCTCGTTCCCTTCTCTTCTCGTTCCCTTCTCTTCTCGTTCCCTGCTCTTCTCGTTCCCTTCACGTTCTCTTCTCTTTCCCTTCACTTCTCATTCCCTTCTCTTCTTGTTCTCATTCTCTTCTCGTTCACTTCTTGTTCCCTTCTCTTCTCATTCTCTTCTCGTTCTATTCCCATTCTCTTGTCGTTCCCTTCTCTTCTAATCTCGCTCTCATTCTCTTCTCATATCCTCTCGTTCTATTACTCTCCTCTTCTCGTTCTCTACACTTTATCTTCTCTTCTCATTCTCTTCTCGTTCCCTTCACTTGGCGTTCCCTTCTCTTCTAATCTCGCTCTCATTTTCTTCTCGTTCTCTTCCTCTTCTCTTCTCGTTTTCTTCTCTTTTTGTTCTTTTCTTTTCGTTCACTTCTAATTCTCTTCTCGTTCTCTTTTCGTTCTCTCCTCTTCTCGTTCTCTACACTTTCTCTTCTCTTCTCATTCTTCTATCAATCTTTTCTCGTTCCCTTCTCTTCTCGTTCTCTTCTCATTCTCTTTTCCTCTCTTTTCTCTCTCTCTCTATCTATCTATCTCTCTAACTGTCGGTCTGTATATAAAAGAAAGATAAACAATATATTTAAACGCTAGTGAATAATACAAAAAGTCAAAAAGATTTTTAGTATTCCTTAGTATTTTATCTAAATATTAAGTAAAGTCAATGAAATATATTTCTCTCAAAATTTCAGACCCAGAAACCAAAAATTGATTGTTGAAACTTCTAGGCCAATTTAGGTTTTAGTTTGACCAAGAGAATTCTAGTTCTAATTGATAACGAGCGCCATTGATTAATGGATGGAGCTCAACATTGTAGTGGATTAGAAAGACGGCACAGCCACGCAAAGCCTAATCAGATTCTCATTAAAATGTCTGTTGCTTTATATCCAGTTTTGTCTTCCGCCTTTATCTCCTAGTCACTGATGTACTACAAACATTTTTTTACAAGTATTAATTTATCCAGAGAAAAACAATAGCAATGAGACGAATGTCTGATGCAAAGAAATGAAATTAAGAATAAAAATAAGGAGAAAAAGAAACGAATGTTAAGGATGTTGAAAAATCTGGCCTGAAGCTATAAAGCCAATGAAATAAAAAGCTAAATGTCACGTGTTGGCGCTAAAACATGGTCTCCAAAGTTGTTGGAATTGTTACACTAGAATTATGTTTCAATGTTATTAATGTTAGAGAACAATCTCTAACTCTATTCCTTGGATTTTTCTTGTCTCTGACTTTATTCCTTGTAGTGAATGTGTTCTTGTCTCTGACTTTATTCCTTGTATTGAATGTGTTCTTGTCTCTGACTTTATTCCTTCTATTGAATGTGTTCTTGTCTCTGACTTTATTCCTTGTAGTGAATGTGTTCTTGTCTCTGACTTTATTCCTTGTAGTGAATGTGTTCTTGTCTCTGACTTTATTCCTTGTAGTGAATGTGTTCTTGTCTCTGACTTTATTCCTTGTAGTGAATGTGTTCTTGTCTCTGACTTTATTCCTTCTATTGAATGTGTTCTTGTCTCTGACTTTATTCCTTGTAGTGAATGTGTTCTTGTCTCTGACTTTATTCCTTGTAGTGAATGTGTTCTTGTCTCTGACTTTATTCCTTGTAGTGAATGTGTTCTTGTCTCTGACTTTATTCCTTGTAGTGAATGTGTTCTTGTCTCTGACTTTATTCCTTCTATTGAATGTGTTCTTGTCTCTGACTTTATTCCTTGTAGTGAATGTGTTCTTGTCTCTGACTTTATTCCTTGTAGTGAATGTGTTCTTGTCTCTGACTTTATTCCTTGTAGTGAATGTGTTCTTGTCTCTGACTTTATTCCTTGTATTGAATGTGTTCTTGTCTCTGACTTTATTCCTTGTATTGAATGTGTTCTTGTCTCTGACTTTATTCCTTGTAGTGAATGTGTTCTTGTCTCTGACTTTATTCCTTGTATTGAATGTGTTCTTGTCTCTGACTTTATTCCTTGTAGTGAATGTGTTCTTGTCTCTGACTTTATTCCTTGTAGTGAATGTGTTCTTGTCTCTGACTTTATTCCTTGTAGTGAATGTGTTCTTGTCTCTGACTTTATTCCTTGTATTGAATGTGTTCTTGTCTCTGACTTTATTCCTTGTAGTGAATGTGTTCTTGTCTCTGACTTTATTCCTTGTATTGAATGTGTTCTTGTCTCTGACTTTATTCCTTGTATTGAATGTGTTCTTGTCTCTGACTTTATTCCTTGTAGTGAATGTGTTCTTGTCTCTGACTTTATTCCTTGTAGTGAATGTGTTCTTGTCTCTGACTTTATTCCTTGTAGTGAATGTGTTCTTGTCTCTGACTTTATTCCTTGTAGTGAATGTGTTCTTGTCTCTGACTTTATTCCTTGTAGTGAATCTGTTCTTGTCTCTGACTTTATTCCTTGTAGTGAATGTGTTCTTGTCTCTGACTTTATTCCTTGTAGTGAATGTGTTCTTGTCTCTGACTTTATTCCTTGTAGTGAATGTGTTCTTGTCTCTGACTTTATTCCTTGTAGTGAATGTGTTCTTGTCTCTGACTTTATTCCTTGTAGTGAATGTGTTCTTGTCTCTGACTTTATTCCTTGTAGTGAATGTGTTCTTGTCTCTGACTTTATTCCTTGTATTGAATGTGTTCTTGTAGTGAATGTGTTCTTGTCTCTGACTTTATTCCTTGTAGTGAATGTGTTCTTGTCTCTGACACTTTTAGTTAATTTTAATATGTTCTAGTCAGAAACGCGGCAACCAGTTTGATATGGAGTGACAGATTAATGTGATTCCATTTTTGTCTTTTAATGTCCAATACAAGAGACACTTGAACCAAAGTATATGTAAGAAGGATTACTTGTTTTGACAGACTTTACAAAAATCCAATATTTATCTTAGAATATCTGCAATGAAAGTTTAAAATTTGACAATATCATGGCTTTAAAAAACACAAACCTAGTTTTTAATGTCTTCAATCCGTTTTTGGATAGTCTAGTAAATTTTGAATTTGAATGCATTCCTCTGCTTCTAGATCTATAATGTAGTGTCAATTTCCCTATTCAAGATTGTGTCTTTGATTTCTCCTGTGAAGCCACGGAAGCGTTCAATGCTGGAGATAAGGGGCAGTATTTATTTTGATGATCAAGCAGTGATTTTTGTGAGACTTGAGCTAGGGAGATTCTTAATTTAAAAGTTACATCCCTTGCCCCATGGCAACGCAATCCGTGGCCTGAATTTTTTTCTTTTTATTTATCAATGAAGTGTAAGTCTAAGAAACGAAAAACGAAAGCAAAGTAAACATTCAGAAAAAATAGAAATGGTAGATTACTCTTTAAGCATGTTGATCTCGTGTCTATGGCATCTCAGATATAAGGAATGAGAAAAGAAAAGGGCACCAAGATAGAACAATAAAAATAACATGATAAATTGTACTTTTAAAGACTTTTACATACGTTTGTCAAATAGCAAGTGAGAAGTAAAATATCAGACAATTGATCTATGTTCAACAAATATTAGACATTTGATCAATGATAAAAAAACAAAACAACAACAGACATTTGATCAATGCTGCAAAAATATATCAGACATTTGATCAATGCTCTTGAAACTCTAGGCTAGCAAGAAGCTCCTATCAGTCTCAGTGAGTGAACTTTGAGGTCAAGCTTGCGCCCTTTGACGAAAGTGAAGGATTTATCCTAGAGGGTAGGAGTGAGAGATGAGGCTTCACCAATTCCTATTTCCTAGAGGCTTCCCATCAGATAAATGATTCTTTAATCTCATCCGTTGTTGCGAAACAGATTCCTTGAGCTCTTACTGAGTTGATCTTATAATTGTCATGGATAAAACTATTTGAGAGATAATTTTAGTTTATTTTAACCCTTAAGATGCGTGTGGTAGTTTAGTCTCTAAACATCAGAATTGTAATTTCATTTAGTATGCACTCATTCTGAAACAGCTCAGACTTTAAGGGTTAAGTAATATATGTATATCTATATCCATGTACATCCACAATAGCCTTACAATAATTCTCTCCAAGACCGAAATCCTAACAAGATGTCGCAGAAATACCAGAGATACATATTGGAAATCACACACTTACGGTGGTGCAGGAATTCAAATATTTGGAAACAACAATAGACAGCAACCTAGATTTAGACACTGAGCTGACAAAAAGCATAGGAAAGGCTTCTGCAGCAATGGCAAAACTCTCCAAGTGTGTGTGGGAAAATACCAAATTGACTACGGCTACAAAAATCCTGGTGTACAATGCCTGAGTCCTGAGCACACTTCTTTATGGCAGTGAGAGCTGGGCAACTTAGATGCGTCAAGAACACAGATTAAATATGCCTTCGACGCATAATGTGTATCTCCTGGTGGGATCATGTCACCAACCAGGAAGTATTGAAGCGGGCCAATGTGCACAGCATCTATGCTCTCCTTCAACAGAGAAGACTACGCTGGCTCGGTGTCATGTTATTCGCATGCGAGATGGAAGAATCCCTAAAGACATCCTATACGCTGAGCTTGCAGAAAGAGTCAGACCCTAAGGCCGCCAAAGACTAACCTACAGAGATGTCTGCAAGCGAGACATGAGAGCCACGGGCATCGACCAAAGTATGTGGGAGGAGATAGCCCAAGACCGGACTGCATGGAGACAGATTGTACGTGCTGGTACGAACTTCGCCGAGGACAAAAGAAACGAAGCTGCATCAGTCAAGAGAAAGAAAAAGAAAGCTGCCATGTCTGCTAGCCCTAGGACAGATACATATACATGCACGAACTGTGGCAAACTCTACCGCTCTGGAGTTGGCTTGATCAGTCACTCCAGATTCTACCCCATCTCAAGACGTAACCAAAGCCAGTGACTCAGAAGGAGCCATATGATATCCATGTACACAATATTTATATATATATATATATAATGTTCTCCTTTTTGACCAATATTCTAGCTATTCGTCATAAATAAGGATTTTAAAAAAGACCAATTTTAGCTGCTAGCAAAACGAAGTTTTTAATTTATTTTTCTGCTATCTTTTTTTATTGGATGTCGTGATACAAAGAGTAGATTTATGAAATACACATACTATTTTTTTTTCAACAGGAATAAAAAAAAAAATTGATGCACATACATTATGGAAGAGTTTTGACCTTTATACTCATTTGTACTATCTGACTGAGTTCCATAAATAATTCTTCAACTGTGAAGAATACATTAGAAAAAGTCATCTGAATATTAAGCTGAGCAGAATAATACATTCTAATTAGTCATTTGAATTTGAGTTACAGAGAGAATGCCAACTAAATTTAATTTTCCAATTCAGTATATGCTGCGGCATCATCCAGGAAACTGTAATTGCCATCAATTGGATGTTTCTTGGAATAGAAAAGAAGACTTAAAAAATATTCCCCAAGAAAGATAATCTCACACAAATTATACACCTAATAAAGTTGCAATATCTGAATTATCTTCTCATCAGTAATTTTGATCTGACAGAGAAAATGAATTGAATTGTTGCTACATTTCAACTTCTCTAAAGACTGCAAAAGTCCAAGTCTAGAGTAAGTCTTTCAAACTACAGAGAAAATGAATTGAATTGTTGCTACATTTCAACTTCTCTAAAGACTGCAAAAGTCCAAGTCTAGAGAAAGTCTTCCAAACTACAGAGAAAATGAATTGAATTGTTGCTACATTTCAACTTCTCTAAAGACTACAAAAGTCCAAGTCTAGAGTAAGTCTTTCAAACTACAGAGAAAATGAATTGAATTGTTGCTACATTTCAACTTCTCTAAAGACTGCAAAAGTCCAAGTCTAGAGAAAGTCTTTCAAAGTACAGAGAAAATGAATTGAATTGTTGCTACATTTACACTTCTCTAAAGACTGAAAAAGTCCAAGTCTAGAGAAAGTCTTCCAAACTACAGAGAAAATGAATTGAATTGTTGCTACATTTCAACTTCTCTAAAGACTGCAAAAGTCCAAGTCTAGAGTAAGTCTTTCAAACTACAGAGAAAATGAATTGAATTGTTGCTACATTTCAACTTCTCTAAAGACTGCAAAAGTCCAAGTCTAGAAAAATTCTTTCAAAGTTCAGAGAAAATGAATTGAATTAGTGCTACATTTCAACTTCTCTAAAGACTGCAAAAGTCCAAGTCTAGAGAAAGTCTTTCAAAGTACAGAGAAAATGAATTGAATTGTTGCTACATTTCAACTTCTCTAAAGACTGCAAAAGTCCAAGTCTAGAGTAAGTCTTTCAAAGTACAGAGAAAATGAATTGAATTGTTGCTACATTTCAACTTCTCTAAAGACTGCAAAAGTCCAAGTCTAGAGTAAGTCTTTCAAACTACAAAGAAATTGAATTGAATTGTTGCTACATTTCAACTTCTCTAAAGACTGCAAAAGTCCAAGTCTAGAGTAAGTCTTTCAAAGTTAAGAGAAAATGAATTGAATTGTTGCTACATTTCAACTTCTCTAAAGACTGCAAAAGTCCAAGTCTAGAGTAAGTCTTTCAAAGTACAGAGAAAAAGAATTGATATGTTGCTACATTTCAACTTCTCTAAAGACTGCAAAAGTCCAAGTCTAAAGTAAGTCTTTCAAACTACAGAGAAAATGAATTGAATTGTTGCTACATTTCAACTTCTCTAAAGACTGCAAAACTCCAATTCTAGAGTAAGCCTTTCAAACTACAGAGAAAATGAATTGAATTGTTGCTACATTTCAACTTCTCTAAAGACTGCAAAAGTCCAAGTCTAGAGTAAGTCTTTCAAACTACAGAGAAAATGAATTGAATTGTTGCTACATTTCAACTTCTCTAAAGACTGCAAAAGTCCAAGTCTAGAGAAAGTCTTTCAAAGTACAGAGAAAATGAATTGAATTGTTGCTACATTTCAACTTCTCTAAAGACTGCAAAAGTCCAAGTCTAGAGTAAGTCTTTCAAAGTTCAGAGAAAATGAATTGAATTGTTGCTACATTTCAACTTCTCTAAAGACTGCAAAAGTCCAAGTCTAGAGTAAGTCTTTCAAACTACAGAGAAAATGAATTGAATTGTTGCTACATTTCAACTTCTCTAAAGACTGCAAAAGTCCAAGTCTAGAGTAAGTCTTTCAAACTACAGAGAAAATGAATTGAATTGTTGCTACATTTCAACTTCTCTAAAGACTGCAAAAGTCCAAGTTTAGAGAAAGTCTTTCAAAGTACAGAGAAAATGAATTGAATTGTTGCTACATTTCAACTTCTCTAAAGACTGCAAAAGTCCAAGTCTAGAGAAATTCTTTCAAAGTTCAGAGAAAATGAATTGAATTGTTGCTACATTTCAACTTCTCTAAAGACTGCAAAAGTCCAAGTCTAAAGTAAGTCTTTCAAAGTACAGAGAAAAAGAATTGATATGTTGCTACATTTCAACTTCTCTAAAGACTGCAAAAGTCCAAGTCTAGAGTAAGTCTTTCAAAGTACAGAGAAAATGAATTGAATTGTTGCTACATTTCAACTTCTCTAAAGACTGCAAAAGTCCAAGTCTAGAGTAAGTCTTTCAAACTACAGAGAAAATGAATTGAATTGTTGCTACATTTCAACTTCTCTAAAGACTGCAAAAGTCCAAGTCTAGAGTAAGTCTTTCAAACTACAGAGAAAATGAATTGAATTGTTGCTACATTTCAACTTCTCTAAAGACTGCAAAACTCCAATTCTAGAGTAAGCCTTTCAAACTACAGAGAAAATGAATTGAATTGTTGCTACATTTCAACTTCTCTAAAGACTGCAAAAGTCCAAGTCTAGAGTAAGTCTTTCAAACTACAGAGAAAATGAATTGAATTGTTGCTACATTTCAACTTCTCTAAAGACTGCAAAAGTCCAAGTCTAGAGAAAGTCTTTCAAAGTACAGAGAAAATGAATTGAATTGTTGCTACATTTCAACTTCTCTAAAGACTGCAAAAGTCCAAGTCTAGAGTAAGTCTTTCAAAGTACAGAGAAAATGAATTGAATTGTTGCTACATTTCAACTTCTCTAAAGACTGCAAAAGTCCAAGTCTAGAGTAAGTCTTTCAAACTACAGAGAAAATGAATTTAATTGTTGCTACATTTCAACTTCTCTAAAGACTGCAAAAGTCCAAGTCTAGAGTAAGTCTTTCAAAGTACAGAGAAAATGAATTGAATTGTTGCTACATTTCAACTTCTCTAAAGACTGCAAAAGTCCAAGTCTAGAGTAAGTCTTTCAAAGTACAAAGAAAATGAATTGAATTGTTGCTACATTTCAACTTCTCTAAAGACTGCAAAAGTCCAAGTCTAGAGAAAGTCTTTCAAAGTACAGAGAAAATGAATTGAATTGTTGCTACATTTCAACTTCTCTAAAGACTGCAAAAGTCCAAGTCTAGAGTAAGTCTTTCAAAGTACAGAGAAAATGAATTGAATTGTTGCTACATTTCAACTTCTCTAAAGACTGCAAAAGTCCAAGTCTAGAGAAATTCTTTCAATGTACAGAGAAAATGAATTGAATTGTTGCTACATTTCAACTTCTCTAAAGACTGCAAAAGTCCAAGTCTAGAGTAAGTCTTTCAAAGTACAGAGAAAATGAATTGAATTGTTGCTACATTTCAACTTCTCTAAAGACTGCAAAAGTCCAAGTCTAGAGTAAGTCTTTTAAAGTACAGAGAAAATGAATTGAATTGTTGCTACATTTCAACTTCTCTAAAGACTGCAAAAGTCCAAGTCTAGAGAAAGTCTTTCAAAGTAGAGAGAAAATGAATTGAATTGTTGCTACATTTCAACTTCTCTAAAGACTGCAAAAGTCCAAGTCTAGCGTAAGTCTTTCAAAGTACAGAGAAAATGAATTGAATTGTTGCTACATTTCAACTTCTCTAAAGACTGCAAAGGTCCAAGTCTAGAGAAAGTCTTTCAAAGTACAGAGAAAATGAATTGAATTGTTGCTACATTTCAACTTCTCTAAAGACTGCAAAAGTCCAAGTCTAGAGTAAGTCTTTCAAACTACAGAGAAAATGAATTTAATTGTTGCTACATTTCAACTTCTCTAAAGACTGCAAAAGTCCAAGTCTAGAGAAATTCTTTCAAACTACAGAGAAAATGAATTGAATTGTTGCTACATTTCAACTTCTCTAAAGACTGCAAAAGTCCAAGTCTAGAGTAAGTCTTTCAAAGTACAGAGAAAATGAATTGAATTGTTGCTACATTTCAACTTCTCTAAAGACTGCAAAAGTCCAAGTCTAGAGTAAGTCTTTCAAAGTACAAAGAAAATGAATTGAATTGTTGCTACATTTCAACTTCTCTAAAGACTGCAAAAGTCCAAGTCTAGAGAAAGTCTTTCAAAGTACAGAGAAAATGAATTGAATTGTTGCTACATTTCAACTTCTCTAAAGACTGCAAAAGTCCAAGTCTAGAGTAAGTCTTTCAAAGTACAGAGAAAATGAATTGAATTGTTGCTACATTTCAACTTCTCTAAAGACTGCAAAAGTCCAAGTCTAGAGAAATTCTTTCAATGTACAGAGAAAATGAATTGAATTGTTGCTACATTTCAACTTCTCTAAAGACTGCAAAAGTCCAAGTCTAGAGAAAGTCTTTCAAAGTACAGAGAAAATGAATTGAATTGTTGCTACATTTCAACTTCTCTAAAGACTGCAAAAGTCCAAGTCTAGAGTAAGTCTTTCAAACTACAGAGAAAATGAATTTAATTGTTGCTACATTTCAACTTCTCTAAAGACTGCAAAAGTCCAAGTCTAGAGTAAGTCTTTTAAAGTACAGAGAAAATGAATTGAATTGTTGCTACATTTCAACTTCTCTAAAGACTGCAAAAGTCCACCCTCTAGAGAAAGTCTTTCAAAGTAGAGAGAAAATGAATTGAATTGTTGCTACATTTCAACTTCTCTAAAGACTGCAAAAGTCCAAGTCTAGCGTAAGTCTTTCAAAGTACAGAGAAAATGAATTGAATTGTTGCTACATTTCAACTTCTCTAAAGACTGCAAAGGTCCAAGTCTAGAGAAAGTCTTTCAAAGTACAGAGAAAATGAATTGAATTGTTGCTACATTTCAACTTCTCTAAAGACTGCAAAAGTCCAAGTCTAGAGAAATTCTTTCAATGTACAGAGAAAATGAATTGAATTGTTGCTACATTTCAACTTCTCTAAAGACTGCAAAAGTCCAAGTCTAGAGTAAGTCTTTCAAAGTACAGAGAAAATGAATTGAATTGTTGCTACATTTCAACTTCTCTAAAGACTGCAAAAGTCCAAGTCTAGAGTAAGTCTTTTAAAGTACAGAGAAAATGAATTGAATTGTTGCTACATTTCAACTTCTCTAAAGACTGCAAAAGTCCAAGTCTAGAGAAAGTCTTTCAAAGTAGAGAGAAAATGAATTGAATTGTTGCTACATTTCAACTTCTCTAAAGACTGCAAAAGTCCAAGTCTAGCGTAAGTCTTTCAAAGTACAGAGAAAATGAATTGAATTGTTGCTACATTTCAACTTCTCTAAAGACTGCAAAGGTCCAAGTCTAGAGAAAGTCTTTCAAAGTACAGAGAAAATGAATTGAATTGTTGCTACATTTCAACTTCTCTAAAGACTGCAAAAGTCCAAGTCTAGAGTAAGTCTTTCAAACTACAGAGAAAATGAATTTAATTGTTGCTACATTTCAACTTCTCTAAAGACTGCAAAAGTCCAAGTCTAGAGAAATTCTTTCAAACTACAGAGAAAATGAATTGAATTGTTGCTACATTTCAACTTCTCTAAAGACTGCAAAAGTCCAAGTCTAGAGTAAGTCTTTCAAAGTACAGAGAAAATGAATTGAATTGTTGCTACATTTCAACTTCTCTAAAGACTGCAAAAGTCCAAGTCTAGAGTAAGTCTTTCAAAGTACAAAGAAAATGAATTGAATTGTTGCTACATTTCAACTTCTCTAAAGACTGCAAAAGTCCAAGTCTAGAGAAAGTCTTTCAAAGTACAGAGAAAATGAATTGAATTGTTGCTACATTTCAACTTCTCTAAAGACTGCAAAAGTCCAAGTCTAGAGTAAGTCTTTCAAAGTACAGAGAAAATGAATTGAATTGTTGCTACATTTCAACTTCTCTAAAGACTGCAAAAGTCCAAGTCTAGAGAAATTCTTTCAATGTACAGAGAAAATGAATTGAATTGTTGCTACATTTCAACTTCTCTAAAGACTGCAAAAGTCCAAGTCTAGAGAAAGTCTTTCAAAGTACAGAGAAAATGAATTGAATTGTTGCTACATTTCAACTTCTCTAAAGACTGCAAAAGTCCAAGTCTAGAGTAAGTCTTTCAAAGTACAGAGAAAATGAATTGAATTGTTGCTACATTTCAACTTCTCTAAAGACTGCAAAAGTCCAAGTCTAGAGTAAGTCTTTTAAAGTACAGAGAAAATGAATTGAATTGTTGCTACATTTCAACTTCTCTAAAGACTGCAAAAGTCCACCCTCTAGAGAAAGTCTTTCAAAGTAGAGAGAAAATGAATTGAATTGTTGCTACATTTCAACTTCTCTAAAGACTGCAAAAGTCCAAGTCTAGCGTAAGTCTTTCAAAGTACAGAGAAAATGAATTGAATTGTTGCTACATTTCAACTTCTCTAAAGACTGCAAAGGTCCAAGTCTAGAGAAAGTCTTTCAAAGTACAGAGAAAATGAATTGAATTGTTGCTACATTTCAACTTCTCTAAAGACTGCAAAAGTCCAAGTCTAGAGTAAGTCTTTCAAACTACAGAGAAAATGAATTTAATTGTTGCTACATTTCAACTTCTCTAAAGACTGCAAAAGTCCAAGTCTAGAGAAATTCTTTCAAACTACAGAGAAAATGAATTGAATTGTTGCTACATTTCAACTTCTCTAAAGACTGCAAAAGTCCAAGTCTAGAGTAAGTCTTTCAAAGTACAGAGAAAATGAATTGAATTGTTGCTACATTTCAACTTCTCTAAAGACTGCAAAAGTCCAAGTCTAGAGTAAGTCTTTCAAAGTACAAAGAAAATGAATTGAATTGTTGCTACATTTCAACTTCTCTAAAGACTGCAAAAGTCCAAGTCTAGAGAAAGTCTTTCAAAGTACAGAGAAAATGAATTGAATTGTTGCTACATTTCAACTTCTCTAAAGACTGCAAAAGTCCAAGTCTAGAGTAAGTCTTTCAAAGTACAGAGAAAATGAATTGAATTGTTGCTACATTTCAACTTCTCTAAAGACTGCAAAAGTCCAAGTCTAGAGAAATTCTTTCAATGTACAGAGAAAATGAATTGAATTGTTGCTACATTTCAACTTCTCTAAAGACTGCAAAAGTCCAAGTCTAGAGAAAGTCTTTCAAAGTACAGAGAAAATGAATTGAATTGTTGCTACATTTCAACTTCTCTAAAGACTGCAAAAGTCCAAGTCTAGAGTAAGTCTTTCAAACTACAGAGAAAATGAATTTAATTGTTGCTACATTTCAACTTCTCTAAAGACTGCAAAAGTCCAAGTCTAGAGTAAGTCTTTTAAAGTACAGAGAAAATGAATTGAATTGTTGCTACATTTCAACTTCTCTAAAGACTGCAAAAGTCCACCCTCTAGAGAAAGTCTTTCAAAGTAGAGAGAAAATGAATTGAATTGTTGCTACATTTCAACTTCTCTAAAGACTGCAAAAGTCCAAGTCTAGCGTAAGTCTTTCAAAGTACAGAGAAAATGAATTGAATTGTTGCTACATTTCAACTTCTCTAAAGACTGCAAAGGTCCAAGTCTAGAGAAAGTCTTTCAAAGTACAGAGAAAATGAATTGAATTGTTGCTACATTTCAACTTCTCTAAAGACTGCAAAAGTCCAAGTCTAGAGAAATTCTTTCAATGTACAGAGAAAATGAATTGAATTGTTGCTACATTTCAACTTCTCTAAAGACTGCAAAAGTCCAAGTCTAGAGTAAGTCTTTCAAAGTACAGAGAAAATGAATTGAATTGTTGCTACATTTCAACTTCTCTAAAGACTGCAAAAGTCCAAGTCTAGAGTAAGTCTTTTAAAGTACAGAGAAAATGAATTGAATTGTTGCTACATTTCAACTTCTCTAAAGACTGCAAAAGTCCAAGTCTAGAGAAAGTCTTTCAAAGTAGAGAGAAAATGAATTGAATTGTTGCTACATTTCAACTTCTCTAAAGACTGCAAAAGTCCAAGTCTAGCGTAAGTCTTTCAAAGTACAGAGAAAATGAATTGAATTGTTGCTACATTTCAACTTCTCTAAAGACTGCAAAGGTCCAAGTCTAGAGAAAGTCTTTCAAAGTACAGAGAAAATGAATTGAATTGTTGCTACATTTCAACTTCTCTAAAGACTGCAAAAGTCCAAGTCTAGAGTAAGTCTTTCAAACTACAGAGAAAATGAATTTAATTGTTGCTACATTTCAACTTCTCTAAAGACTGCAAAAGTCCAAGTCTAGAGAAATTCTTTCAAACTACAGAGAAAATGAATTGAATTGTTGCTACATTTCAACTTCTCTAAAGACTGCAAAAGTCCAAGTCTAGAGTAAGTCTTTCAAAGTACAGAGAAAATGAATTGAATTGTTGCTACATTTCAACTTCTCTAAAGACTGCAAAAGTCCAAGTCTAGAGTAAGTCTTTCAAAGTACAAAGAAAATGAATTGAATTGTTGCTACATTTCAACTTCTCTAAAGACTGCAAAAGTCCAAGTCTAGAGAAAGTCTTTCAAAGTACAGAGAAAATGAATTGAATTGTTGCTACATTTCAACTTCTCTAAAGACTGCAAAAGTCCAAGTCTAGAGTAAGTCTTTCAAAGTACAGAGAAAATGAATTGAATTGTTGCTACATTTCAACTTCTCTAAAGACTGCAAAAGTCCAAGTCTAGAGAAATTCTTTCAATGTACAGAGAAAATGAATTGAATTGTTGCTACATTTCAACTTCTCTAAAGACTGCAAAAGTCCAAGTCTAGAGAAAGTCTTTCAAAGTACAGAGAAAATGAATTGAATTGTTGCTACATTTCAACTTCTCTAAAGACTGCAAAAGTCCAAGTCTAGAGTAAGTCTTTCAAAGTACAGAGAAAATGAATTGAATTGTTGCTACATTTCAACTTCTCTAAAGACTGCAAAAGTCCAAGTCTAGAGTAAGTCTTTTAAAGTACAGAGAAAATGAATTGAATTGTTGCTACATTTCAACTTCTCTAAAGACTGCAAAAGTCCACCCTCTAGAGAAAGTCTTTCAAAGTAGAGAGAAAATGAATTGAATTGTTGCTACATTTCAACTTCTCTAAAGACTGCAAAAGTCCAAGTCTAGCGTAAGTCTTTCAAAGTACAGAGAAAATGAATTGAATTGTTGCTACATTTCAACTTCTCTAAAGACTGCAAAGGTCCAAGTCTAGAGAAAGTCTTTCAAAGTACAGAGAAAATGAATTGAATTGTTGCTACATTTCAACTTCTCTAAAGACTGCAAAAGTCCAAGTCTAGAGTAAGTCTTTCAAAGTACAGAGAAAATGAATTGAATTGTTGCTACATTTCAACTTCTCTAAAGACTGCAAAAGTCCAAGTCTAGAGAAATTCTTTCAAACTACAGTGAAAATGAATTGAATTGTTGCTACATTTCAACTTCTCTAAAGACTGCAAAAGTCCAAGTCTAGAGTAAGTCTTTCAAAGTACAGAGAAAATGAATTGAATTGTTGCTACATTTCAACTTCTCTAAAGACTGCAAAAGTCCAAGTCTAGAGTAAGTCTTTCAAAGTACAAAGAAAATGAATTGAATTGTTGCTACATTTCAACTTCTCTAAAGACTGCAAAAGTCCAAGTCTAGAGAAAGTCTTTCAAAGTACAGAGAAAATGAATTGAATTGTTGCTACATTTCAACTTCTCTAAAGACTGCAAAAGTCCAAGTCTAGAGTAAGTCTTTCAAAGTACAGAGAAAATGAATTGAATTGTTGCTACATTTCAACTTCTCTAAAGACTGCAAAAGTCCAAGTCTAGAGAAATTCTTTCAATGTACAGAGAAAATGAATTGAATTGTTGCTACATTTCAACTTCTCTAAAGACTGCAAAAGTCCAAGTCTAGAGAAAGTCTTTCAAAGTACAGAGAAAATGAATTGAATTGTTGCTACATTTCAACTTCTCTAAAGACTGCAAAAGTCCAAGTCTAGAGTAAGTCTTTCAAAATACAGAGAAAATGAATTGAATTGTTGCTACATTTCAACTTCTCTAAAGACTGCAAAAGTCCAAGTCTAGAGTAAGTCTTTTAAAGTACAGAGAAAATGAATTGAATTGTTGCTACATTTCAACTTCTCTAAAGACTGCAAAAGTCCAAGTCTAGAGTAAGTCTTTTAAAGTACAGAGAAAATGAATTGAATTGTTGCTACATTTCAACTTCTCTAAAGACTGCAAAAGTCCACCCTCTAGAGAAAGTCTTTCAAAGTAGAGAGAAAATGAATTGAATTGTTGCTACATTTCAACTTCTCTAAAGACTGCAAAAGTCCAAGTCTAGCGTAAGTCTTTCAAAGTACAGAGAAAATGAATTGAATTGTTGCTACATTTCAACTTCTCTAAAGACTGCAAAGGTCCAAGTCTAGAGAAAGTCTTTCAAAGTACAGAGAAAATGAATTGAATTGTTGCTACATTTCAACTTCTCTAAAGACTGCAAAAGTCCAAGTCTAGAGAAAGTCTTTCAAAGTACAGAGAAAATGAATTGAATTGTTGCTACATTTCAACTTCTCTAAAGACTGCAAAAGTCCAAGTCTAGAGTAAGTCTTTCAAAGTACAGAGAAAATGAATTGAATTGTTGCTACATTTCAACTTCTCTAAAGACTGCAAAAGTCCAAGTCTAGAGTAAGTCTTTTAAAGTACAGAGAAAATGAATTGAATTGTTGCTACATTTCAACTTCTCTAAAGACTGCAAAAGTCCACCCTCTAGAGAAAGTCTTTCAAAGTAGAGAGAAAATGAATTGAATTGTTGCTACATTTCAACTTCTCTAAAGACTGCAAAAGTCCAAGTCTAGCGTAAGTCTTTCAAAGTACAGAGAAAATGAATTGAATTGTTGCTACATTTCAACTTCTCTAAAGACTGCAAAGGTCCAAGTCTAGAGAAAGTCTTTCAAAGTACAGAGAAAATGAATTGAATTGTTGCTACATTTCAACTTCTCTAAAGACTGCAAAAGTCCAAGTCTAGAGTAAGTCTTTCAAACTACAGAGAAAATGAATTTAATTGTTGCTACATTTCAACTTCTCTAAAGACTGCAAAAGTCCAAGTCTAGAGAAATTCTTTCAAACTACAGTGAAAATGAATTGAATTGTTGCTACATTTCAACTTCTCTAAAGACTGCAAAAGTCCAAGTCTAGAGTAAGTCTTTCAAAGTACAGAGAAAATGAATTGAATTGTTGCTACATTTCAACTTCTCTAAAGACTGCAAAAGTCCAAGTCTAGAGTAAGTCTTTCAAAGTACAAAGAAAATGAATTGAATTGTTGCTACATTTCAACTTCTCTAAAGACTGCAAAAGTCCAAGTCTAGAGAAAGTCTTTCAAAGTACAGAGAAAATGAATTGAATTGTTGCTACATTTCAACTTCTCTAAAGACTGCAAAAGTCCAAGTCTAGAGTAAGTCTTTCAAAGTACAGAGAAAATGAATTGAATTGTTGCTACATTTCAACTTCTCTAAAGACTGCAAAAGTCCAAGTCTAGAGAAATTCTTTCAATGTACAGAGAAAATGAATTGAATTGTTGCTACATTTCAACTTCTCTAAAGACTGCAAAAGTCCAAGTCTAGAGAAAGTCTTTCAAAGTACAGAGAAAATGAATTGAATTGTTGCTACATTTCAACTTCTCTAAAGACTGCAAAAGTCCAAGTCTAGAGTAAGTCTTTCAAAATACAGAGAAAATGAATTGAATTGTTGCTACATTTCAACTTCTCTAAAGACTGCAAAAGTCCAAGTCTAGAGTAAGTCTTTTAAAGTACAGAGAAAATGAATTGAATTGTTGCTACATTTCAACTTCTCTAAAGACTGCAAAAGTCCAAGTCTAGAGAAAGTCTTTCAAAGTAGAGAGAAAATGAATTGAATTGTTGCTACATTTCAACTTCTCTAAAGACTGCAAAAGTCCAAGTCTAGCGTAAGTCTTTCAAAGTACAGAGAAAATGAATTGAATTGTTGCTACATTTCAACTTCTCTAAAGACTGCAAAGGTCCAAGTCTAGAGAAAGTCTTTCAAAGTACAGAGAAAATGAATTGAATTGTTGCTACATTTCAACTTCTCTAAAGACTGCAAAAGTCCAAGTCTAGAGTAAGTCTTTCAAACTACAGAGAAAATGAATTTAATTGTTGCTACATTTCAACTTCTCTAAAGACTGCAAAAGTCCAAGTCTAGAGAAATTCTTTCAAACTACAGAGAAAATGAATTGAATTGTTGCTACATTTCAACTTCTCTAAAGACTGCAAAAGTCCAAGTCTAGAGTAAGTCTTTCAAAGTAAAGAGAAAATGAATTGAATTGTTGCTACATTTTAACTTCTCTAAAGACTGCAAAAGTCCAAGTTTAGAGAAAGTCTTTCAAAGTACAGAGAAAATGAATTGAATTGTTGCTACATTTCAACTTCTCTAAAGACTGCAAAAGTCCAAGTCTAGAGTAAGTCTTCCAAACTACAGAGAAAATGAATTGAATTGTTGCTACATTTCAACTTCTCTAAAGACTGCAAAAGTCCAAGTCTAGAGAAATTCTTTCAAAGTACAGAGAAAATGAATTGAATTGTTGCTACATTTCAACTTCTCTAAAGACTGCAAAAGTCCAAGTCTAGAGAAAGTCTTTCAAAGTACAGAGAAAATGAATTGAATTGTTGCTACATTTCAACTTCTCTAAAGACTGCAAAAGTCCAAGTCTAGAGTAAGTCTTTCAAAGTACAGAGAAAATGAATTGAATTGTTGCTACATTTCAACTTCTCTAAAGACTGCAAAAGTCCAAGTCTAGAGAAAGTCTTTCAAAGTTCAGAGAAAATAGAATTGAATTGTTGCTACATTTCAACTTCTCTAAAGACTGCAAAAGTCCAAGTCTAGAGTAAGTCTTTCAAACTACAGAGAAAATGAATTGAATTGTTGCTACATTTCAACTTCTCTAAAGACTGCAAAGGTCCAAGTCTAGAGAAAGTCTTTCAAAGTACAGAGAAAATGAATTGAATTGTTGCTACATTTCAACTTCTCTAAAGACTGCAAAAGTCCAAGTCTAGAGTAAGTCTTTCAAACTACAGAGAAAATGAATTGAATTGTTGCTACATTTCAACTTCTCTAAAGACTGCAAAAGTCCAAGTCTAGAGTAAGTCTTTCAAAGTACAGAGAAAATGAATTGAATTGTTGCTACATTTCAACTTCTCTAAAGACTGCAAAAGTCCAAGTTTAGAGAAAGTCTTTCAAAGTACAGAGAAAATGAATTGAATTGTTGCTACATTTCAACTTCTCTAAAGACTGCAAAAGTCCAAGTCTAGAGTAAGTCTTCCAAACTACAGAGAAAATGAATTGAATTGTTGCTACATTTCAACTTCTCTAAAGACTGCAAAAGTCCAAGTCTAGAGAAATTCTTTCAAAGTACAGAGAAAATGAATTGAATTGTTGCTACATTTCAACTTCTCTAAAGACTGCAAAAGTCCAAGTCTAGAGAAAGTCTTTCAAAGTACAGAGAAAATGAATTGAATTGTTGCTACATTTCAACTTCTCTAAAGACTGCAAAAGTCCAAGTCTAGAGTAAGTCTTTCAAAGTACAGAGAAAATGAATTGAATTGTTGCTACATTTCAACTTCTCTAAAGACTGCAAAAGTCCAAGTTTAGAGAAAGTCTTTCAAAGTACAGAGAAAATGAATTGAATTGTTGCTACATTTCAACTTCTCTAAAGACTGCAAAAGTCCAAGTCTAGAGTAAGTCTTCCAAACTACAGAGAAAATGAATTGAATTGTTGCTACATTTCAACTTCTCTAAAGACTGCAAAAGTCCAAGTCTAGAGAAATTCTTTCAAAGTACAGAGAAAATGAATTGAATTGTTGCTACATTTCAACTTCTCTAAAGACTGCAAAAGTCCAAGTCTAGAGAAAGTCTTTCAAAGTACAGAGAAAATGAATTGAATTGTTGCTACATTTCAACTTCTCTAAAGACTGCAAAAGTCCAAGTCTAGAGTAAGTCTTTCAAAGTACAGAGAAAATGAATTGAATTGTTGCTACATTTCAACTTCTCTAAAGACTGCAAAGGTCCAAGTCTAGAGAAAGTCTTTCAAAGTACAGAGAAAATGAATTGAATTGTTGCTACATTTCAACTTCTCTAAAGACTGCAAAAGTCCAAGTCTAGAGTAAGTCTTCCAAACTACAGAGAAAATGAATTGAATTGTTGCTACATTTCAACTTCTCTAAAGACTGCAAAAGTCCAAGTCTAGAGAAATTCTTTCAAAGTACAGAGAAAATGAATTGAATTGTTGCTACATTTCAACTTCTCTAAAGACTGCAAAAGTCCAAGTCTAGAGAAAGTCTTTCAAAGTACAGAGAAAATGAATTGAATTGTTGCTACATTTCAACTTCTCTAAAGACTGCAAAAGTCCAAGTCTAGAGTAAGTCTTTTAAAGTACAGAGAAAATGAATTAAATTGTTGCTACATTTCAACTTCTCTAAAGACTGCAAAAGTCCAAGTCTAGAGTAAGTCTTTTAAAGTACAGAGAAAATGAATTGAATTGTTGCTACATTTCAACTTCTCTAAAGACTGCAAAAGTCCAAGTCTAGAGAAAGTCTTTCAAAGTAGAGAGAAAATGAATTGAATTGTTGCTACATTTCAACTTCTCTAAAGACTGCAAAAGTCCAAGTCTAGAGTAAGTCTTCCAAACTACAGAGAAAATGAATTGAATTGTTGCTACATTTCAACTTCTCTAAAGACTGCAAAAGTCCAAGTCTAGAGAAATTCTTTCAAAGTACAGAGAAAATGAATTAAATTGTTGCTACATTTCAACTTCTCTAAAGACTGCAAAAGTCCAAGTCTAGAGTAAGTCTTTTAAAGTACAGAGAAAATGAATTGAATTGTTGCTACATTTCAACTTCTCTAAAGACTGCAAAAGTCCAAGTCTAGAGAAAGTCTTTCAAAGTTAAGAGAAAATGAATTGAATTGTTGCTACATTTCAACTTCTCTAAAGACTGCAAAAGTCCAAGTCTAAAGTAAGTCTTTCAAACTACAGAGAAAATGAATTGAATTGTTGCTACATTTCAACTTCTCTAAAGACTGCAAAACTCCAATTCTAGAGTAAGCCTTTCAAACTACAGAGAAAATGAATTGAATTGTTGCTACATTTCAACTTCTCTAAAGACTGCAAAAGTCCAAGTCTAGAGTAAGTCTTTCAAAGTACAGAGAAAATGAATTGAATTGTTGCTACATTTCAACTTCTCTAAAGACTGCAAAAGTCCAAGTCTAGAGTAAGTCTTTCAAAGTACAAAGAAAATGAATTGAATTGTTGCTACATTTCAACTTCTCTAAAGACTGCAAAGGTCCAAGTCTAGAGAAAGTCTTTCAAAGTACAGAGAAAATGAATTGAATTGTTGCTACATTTCAACTTCTCTAAAGACTGCAAAAGTCCAAGTCTAGAGTAAGTCTTCCAAACTACAGAGAAAATGAATTGAATTGTTGCTACATTTCAACTTCTCTAAAGACTGCAAAAGTCCAAGTCTAGAGAAATTCTTTCAAAGTACAGAGAAAATGAATTGAATTGTTGCTACATTTCAACTTCTCTAAAGACTGCAAAAGTCCAAGTCTAGAGAAAGTCTTTCAAAGTACAGAGAAAATGAATTGAATTGTTGCTACATTTCAACTTCTCTAAAGACTGCAAAAGTCCAAGTCTAGAGTAAGTCTTTTAAAGTACAGAGAAAATGAATTAAATTGTTGCTACATTTCAACTTCTCTAAAGACTGCAAAAGTCCAAGTCTAGAGTAAGTCTTTTAAAGTACAGAGAAAATGAATTGAATTGTTGCTACATTTCAACTTCTCTAAAGACTGCAAAAGTCCAAGTCTAGAGAAAGTCTTTCAAAGTAGAGAGAAAATGAATTGAATTGTTGCTACATTTCAACTTCTCTAAAGACTGCAAAAGTCCAAGTCTAGAGTAAGTCTTCCAAACTACAGAGAAAATGAATTGAATTGTTGCTACATTTCAACTTCTCTAAAGACTGCAAAAGTCCAAGTCTAGAGAAATTCTTTCAAAGTACAGAGAAAATGAATTAAATTGTTGCTACATTTCAACTTCTCTAAAGACTGCAAAAGTCCAAGTCTAGAGTAAGTCTTTTAAAGTACAGAGAAAATGAATTGAATTGTTGCTACATTTCAACTTCTCTAAAGACTGCAAAAGTCCAAGTCTAGAGAAAGTCTTTCAAAGTTAAGAGAAAATGAATTGAATTGTTGCTACATTTCAACTTCTCTAAAGACTGCAAAAGTCCAAGTCTAAAGTAAGTCTTTCAAACTACAGAGAAAATGAATTGAATTGTTGCTACATTTCAACTTCTCTAAAGACTGCAAAACTCCAATTCTAGAGTAAGCCTTTCAAACTACAGAGAAAATGAATTGAATTGTTGCTACATTTCAACTTCTCTAAAGACTGCAAAAGTCCAAGTCTAGAGTAAGTCTTTCAAACTACAGAGAAAATGAATTGAATTGTTGCTACATTTCAACTTCTCTAAAGACTGCAAAAGTCCAAGTCTAGAGAAAGTCTTTCAAAGTACAGAGAAAATGAATTGAATTGTTGCTACATTTCAACTTCTCTAAAGACTGCAAAAGTCCAAGTCTAGAGTAAGTCTTTCAAAGTTCAGAGAAAATGAATTGAATTGTTGCTACATTTCAACTTCTCTAAAGACTGCAAAAGTCCAAGTCTAGAGTAAGTCTTTCAATCTACAGAGAAAATGAATTTAATTGTTGCTACATTTCAACTTCTCTAAAGACTGCAAAAGTCCAAGTCTAGAGTAAGTCTTTCAAACTACAGAGAAAATGAATTGAATTGTTGCTACATTTCAACTTCTCTAAAGACTGCAAAAGTCCAAGTTTAGAGAAAGTCTTTCAAAGTACAGAGAAAATGAATTGAATTGTTGCTACATTTCAACTTCTCTAAAGACTGCAAAAGTCCAAGTCTAGAGAAATTCTTTCAAAGTTCAGAGAAAATGAATTGAATTGTTGCTACATTTCAACTTCTCTAAAGACTGCAAAAGTCCAAGTCTAAAGTAAGTCTTTCAAAGTACAGAGAAAAAGAATTGATATGTTGCTACATTTCAACTTCTCTAAAGACTGCAAAAGTCCAAGTCTAGAGTAAGTCTTTCAAAGTACAGAGAAAATGAATTGAATTGTTGCTACATTTCAACTTCTCTAAAGACTGCAAAAGTCCAAGTCTAGAGTAAGTCTTTCAAACTACAGAGAAAATGAATTGAATTGTTGCTACATTTCAACTTCTCTAAAGACTGCAAAAGTCCAAGTCTAGAGTAAGTCTTTCAAACTACAGAGAAAATGAATTGAATTGTTGCTACATTTCAACTTCTCTAAAGACTGCAAAACTCCAATTCTAGAGTAAGCCTTTCAAACTACAGAGAAAATGAATTGAATTGTTGCTACATTTCAACTTCTCTAAAGACTGCAAAAGTCCAAGTCTAGAGTAAGTCTTTCAAACTACAGAGAAAATGAATTGAATTGTTGCTACATTTCAACTTCTCTAAAGACTGCAAAAGTCCAAGTCTAGAGTAAGTCTTTCAAACTACAGAGAAAATGAATTGAATTGTTGCTACATTTCAACTTCTCTAAAGACTGCAAAAGTCCAAGTCTAGAGTAAGTCTTTCAAAGTACAGAGAAAATGAATTGAATTGTTGCTACATTTCAACTTCTCTAAAGACTGCAAAAGTCCAAGTCTAGAGTAAGTCTTTCAAAGTACAAAGAAAATGAATTGAATTGTTGCTACATTTCAACTTCTCTAAAGACTGCAAAAGTCCAAGTCTAGAGAAAGTCTTTCAAAGTACAGAGAAAATGAATTGAATTGTTGCTACATTTCAACTTCTCTAAAGACTGCAAAAGTCCAAGTCTAGAGTAAGTCTTTCAAAGTACAGAGAAAATGAATTGAATTGTTGCTACATTTCAACTTCTCTAAAGACTGCAAAAGTCCAAGTCTAGAGAAATTCTTTCAAAGTACAGAGAAAATGAATTGAATTGTTGCTACATTTCAACTTCTCTAAAGACTGCAAAAGTCCAAGTCTAGAGAAAGTCTTTCAAAGTACAGAGAAAATGAATTGAATTGTTGCTACATTTCAACTTCTCTAAAGACTGCAAAAGTCCAAGTCTAGAGTAAGTCTTTCAAAGTACAGAGAAAATGAATTGAATTGTTGCTACATTTCAACTTCTCTAAAGACTGCAAAAGTCCAAGTCTAGAGTAAGTCTTTTAAAGTACAGAGAAAATGAATTGAATTGTTGCTACATTTCAACTTCTCTAAAGACTGCAAAAGTCCAAGTCTAGAGAAAGTCTTTCAAAGTAGAGAGAAAATGAATTGAATTGTTGCTACATTTCAACTTCTCTAAAGACTGCAAAAGTCCAAGTCTAGCGTAAGTCTTTCAAAGTACAGAGAAAATGAATTGAATTGTTGCTACATTTCAACTTCTCTAAAGACTGCAAAGGTCCAAGTCTAGAGAAAGTCTTTCAAAGTACAGAGAAAATGAATTGAATTGTTGCTACATTTCAACTTCTCTAAAGACTGCAAAAGTCCAAGTCTAGAGTAAGTCTTTCAAACTACAGAGAAAATGAATTTAATTGTTGCTACATTTCAACTTCTCTAAAGACTGCAAAAGTCCAAGTCTAGAGAAATTCTTTCAAACTACAGAGAAAATGAATTGAATTGTTGCTACATTTCAACTTCTCTAAAGACTGCAAAAGTCCAAGTCTAGAGTAAGTCTTTCAAAGTACAGAGAAAATGAATTGAATTGTTGCTACATTTCAACTTCTCTAAAGACTGCAAAAGTCCAAGTCTAGAGTAAGTCTTTCAAAGTACAGAGAAAATGAATTGAATTGTTGCTACATTTCAACTTCTCTAAAGACTGCAAAAGTCCAAGTCTAGAGAAAGTCTTTCAAAGTTCAGAGAAAATAGAATTGAATTGTTGCTACATTTCAACTTCTCTAAAGACTGCAAAAGTCCAAGTCTAGAGTAAGTCTTTCAAACTACAGAGAAAATGAATTGAATTGTTGCTACATTTCAACTTCTCTAAAGACTGCAAAGGTCCAAGTCTAGAGAAAGTCTTTCAAAGTACAGAGAAAATGAATTGAATTGTTGCTACATTTCAACTTCTCTAAAGACTGCAAAAGTCCAAGTCTAGAGTAAGTCTTTCAAACTACAGAGAAAATGAATTGAATTGTTGCTACATTTCAACTTCTCTAAAGACTGCAAAAGTCCAAGTCTAGAGTAAGTCTTTCAAAGTACAGAGAAAATGAATTGAATTGTTGCTACATTTCAACTTCTCTAAAGACTGCAAAAGTCCAAGTTTAGAGAAAGTCTTTCAAAGTACAGAGAAAATGAATTAAATTGTTGCTACATTTCAACTTCTCTAAAGACTGCAAAAGTCCAAGTCTAGAGTAAGTCTTCCAAACTACAGAGAAAATGAATTGAATTGTTGCTACATTTCAACTTCTCTAAAGACTGCAAAAGTCCAAGTCTAGAGAAATTCTTTCAAAGTACAGAGAAAATGAATTGAATTGTTGCTACATTTCAACTTCTCTAAAGACTGCAAAAGTCCAAGTCTAGAGAAAGTCTTTCAAAGTAGAGAGAAAATGAATTGAATTGTTGCTACATTTCAACTTCTCTAAAGACTGCAAAAGTCCAAGTCTAGAGTAAGTCTTTCAAAGTACAGAGAAAATGAATTGAATTGTTGCTACATTTCAACTTCTCTAAAGACTGCAAAGGTCCAAGTCTAGAGAAAGTCTTTCAAAGTACAGAGAAAATGAATTGAATTGTTGCTACATTTCAACTTCTCTAAAGACTGCAAAAGTCCAAGTCTAGAGTAAGTCTTCCAAACTACAGAGAAAATGAATTGAATTGTTGCTACATTTCAACTTCTCTAAAGACTGCAAAAGTCCAAGTCTAGAGAAATTCTTTCAAAGTACAGAGAAAATGAATTGAATTGTTGCTACATTTCAACTTCTCTAAAGACTGCAAAAGTCCAAGTCTAGAGAAAGTCTTTCAAAGTACAGAGAAAATGAATTGAATTGTTGCTACATTTCAACTTCTCTAAAGACTGCAAAAGTCCAAGTCTAGAGTAAGTCTTTCAAAGTACAGAGAAAATGAATTAAATTGTTGCTACATTTCAACTTCTCTAAAGACTGCAAAAGTCCAAGTCTAGAGTAAGTCTTTTAAAGTACAGAGAAAATGAATTGAATTGTTGCTACATTTCAACTTCTCTAAAGACTGCAAAAGTCCAAGTCTAGAGAAAGTCTTTCAAAGTAGAGAGAAAATGAATTGAATTGTTGCTACATTTCAACTTCTCTAAAGACTGCAAAAGTCCAAGTCTAGAGTAAGTCTTCCAAACTACAGAGAAAATGAATTGAATTGTTGCTACATTTCATTTTCTCTAAAGACTGCAAAAGTCCAAGTCTAGAGAAATTCTTTCAAAGTACAGAGAAAATGAATTGAATTGTTGCTACATTTCAACTTCTCTAAAGACTGCAAAAGTCCAAGTCTAGAGAAAGTCTTTCAAAGTACAGAGAAAATGAATTGAATTGTTGCTACATTTCAACTTCTCTAAAGACTGCAAAAGTCCAAGTCTAGAGTAAGTCTTTCAAAGTACAGAGAAAATGAATTAAATTGTTGCTACATTTCAACTTCTCTAAAGACTGCAAAAGTCCAAGTCTAGAGTAAGTCTTTTAAAGTACAGAGAAAATGAATTGAATTGTTGCTACATTTCAACTTCTCTAAAGACTGCAAAAGTCCAAGTCTAGAGAAAGTCTTTCAAAGTAGAGAGAAAATGAATTGAATTGTTGCTACATTTCAACTTCTCTAAAGACTACAAAAGTCCAAGTCTAGAGAAAGTCTTTCAAACTACACAGAAAGACAGAACGTAAACGTGTAGTTAGTCGTGAAAGAACGTAAACCGTAGTCATGGAAACAGTACATGTACAGCTTCAACTCATTGAAGACAATTCACTGGACACATACTATCTTCTAACTGGTATAGAGTTCGATGTTTACAAAGCTTATTACAATTTACTCTGTCTGTCTGGTAAAAGGTTTCTACATGTTATTTCTTTGATACCAGCAAAGGAGATTTATCCTTTAGTATTCACAGATATGCCTGAATGCGTCGGATTTTGTCCCCTTAGATAATTGTATATGTTATTTCTACAATTCAAGATGACCTGTCTCTAGAAGAGGAGATAAAAAACGCATAGGGAAGGCTGCTCGACCTTTGAAAGAGTTTGGGAAAACCAGAAGCTCACAACAGCGACCAAAATGTAGCTCTACAAGGCATGCGTTCTTAGCACGCTACTGTACGGCAGTGAGTCGTGGACTACCTTCACAAAGCAAGAGAGAAAACTAAACTCATTCCACTTGCGCTGCCTTCGAAGGATCTGCAAAATAACATGGAAAGAAAGAGTGTGTAATTCTGAGATCCTCGCGAAAACGGGTCTTCCCGTCTTTACAGTCCTCAGGCAACGCCGCCTGCGCTGGCTCGGATATGTTCGCCGGATGGAGGACAATCGCATCCCCAAAAATCTTTCTGTACGGGCAACTTGCGTCTGGCTCAAGAACAACTGGACGCCCCGACCTCCATTACGTGGATGTGATAAAACGGGATTTAAAATCAGTGAACATTGATGTTAGTAATTCTTCTTCCACCAATGCTAACAGGACCGTCATAGCCCTCGAGAGCATCTTCCATTATCCTTTTAAGGAAGATATTGAAGAAGAGTGTTGGTGAAAGTAGGCAGCCTTGTTTTACTCCAACTGTGGTTTTGAACCAGTCCCCAATATTATTGTTGAAGTACACCGCACTGGTGGCATCCTTGTAGAGGTTCTGGATAACTTTGATTATGTTTTTATTGATGTTGTACTTTTCCATTGTCGCCCAGAGTGCCCCGTGCCATACTGTTAGCACTGGAGGAAGAAGAATCACTAACTTGCGCTTCGCGGATGACATTGATGGCCTAGTAGGGACAGAAGAAGAACTAGCTGACCTGGTGATGGGCATTGACAAGACTTATGTCATGCAAATAAATGCCGAAAAAACCCAAATTATGACCGATAGCCAACAGAACTTTAAAAGAGCCATCAGTATTGGAAGTGAAAAGCTGTGTTAACAGCTTTAAATACCTCGGAGCTATTGTCTCAGATGAGGGAACAATACCCGAACTACTGGCCCGAATAGCATAGTCCACAGCAGCCCTTTCAAAACTGAAAATAATTTGGAAAGACAAGGGCTTGGCCCTCAGCACCAAAATGAGACTGATGCTATGCCTGGTCATGGCCACTTTTTTATATGCTTGCGAGTCTTGGACGCTGACTGCAGAGCTAGAGAGGAGGATCCTAGCAATGAAATTGAGATGCTACAGAAGGATCCTAGGCATCACTTTCAAAGACCGCATCACAAACCAAGAGATTAGAGACAGGGTTACTGCAGCTTTCGGACACCATGATGACCTGCTAACTATTGTAAAGAAACGCAAGCTTAAAATATATGGCCATATTCCAAGATCCACGGGGCTCGCAAAGACTTTCCTTCAGGGAACAGTACCAGGAAAAAGAAGAAGAGGCAGACAGATAAAGCGATGGGAGGACAACATAAAAGAATGGACGTGCCTATCATTGATAGAGGTTTTAAACAAGGCAAAAGACAGGGAGGAATGGAGAAAGACGGTCGACAAGTCTTGCTTGGTGTCCCAACGGTCCAACAGACTAAAGGATAGGTAAAAGGTAAAAAGGAACATTGATACTGACCATTGGGAAGAGATAGCCTTAGACCGCACTAGTTGGAGAGAGACGGTGACCAAGAAAGCTATAGACAGCGAGAAAACATGGGCCTCGACTCTTGAAGAAAAGCGTGCCACACGGAAAATGGCCGGCTCTTCTACCACAAAAGCGAAAGCCATCTTGACTTGCAATATATGTGGACGGGAGTGTCTCTCCAAAATAGGCCTCCACAGCCATATGAAAAAGTGTTTGAGATGAACCATAGTCGTTCTACGACTGAAGGAGGCCAATATATATATATATATTTCTCCCATACCTATTCTTGGATTAAGCTGAAACTTTAAACAATTATTTATTGTACCTAACAAAATACGAATGAATTAAAAAATTAAGCACTTAATTATTTGTAATTAATTATTTTGTTTGATATCGAATAAAAGAAATAACTTATTTGTTTAAAAAAAAAGGATTAAACAAATTTTGCTTGTTGTATCATTTGCTGTTCGGCAATGAGATTTTGTTACTCCTTTAGTTTAGCTCATTGTCGGAGAGGAGAACTCCTTTAGTTTAGCTCATTCTCAAGAGGAGAACTCCTTTAGTTTAGCTCATTCTCAAGAGGAGAACTATTCTAAGTTAGCGAGATGCTACAAGTTGCTTCTTCAAATAAATGGTCCAGAAGTCGATATGCTAGTAAGAGTTGCAACGATCAATAGCTTGAACTGTTGCCCAATTGTAAAGTATGTAAAGTATTGATGTTGCCCAGTTTAAAATTATATTTAGTGGTATCCACTTAAAGAGTATTTGATATTTTCCAGTTCCAAGAGTATTTGATGTTGCCCAGTGTAGATGAATTCGATGCTGCCGAGTTTGAAAGTTTGTCCACGTTGCCATAATGTTGGTAATGAGGTTGTGGTACTACTATTTAACAGTTCCAAAACTCCTTATAATTATTTTCTGACAGTTACATTCTCTATTACTCCTTTAATTAATGTTGTTAATGGTGTTCCTACTCCGAGATAGAGATAGAGAAAGAAAGAGAGCGAGAGAGAGTGAGAAAATAAAAAAGAAGAAAAGCGAGAAATAGAAAAGAGAGAGAGAGAGAGTGAGAAAATAAAAAAGAAGAAAAGCGAGAAATAGAAAAGAGAGAGAGTTGTGGCCAAAGGAATGAGAAAGATGGAGAGAAAAAAAAAGACACAGACAAAAGACAAGCCAGAAAGTCTTAACAAGAAATGATATTGCCATGATTGCCTTCCAGTTGACATCTTGTATATGATTGCCTTTCAATTGACATCTACTGTATGATTGCCTTTCAGTTATCATCTTGTGTATGATTGCCTTTCAATTGACATCTAATGTACGATTGCCTTTCAATTGACATCTTGTGTATGATTGCCTTCCAGTTATCATCTTGTGTATGATTGCCTTCCAGTTATCATCTTGTGTATGATTGCCTTTCAATTGACATCTATTGTATGATTGCCTTTCAATTGACATCTTGTGTATGATTGCCTTTCAGTTGACATATTGTGTATGATTGCCTTTCATTAACATCTTGTGTATGATTGCCTTCCAGTTGACATCTTGTGTATGATTGCCTTTCACTTATCTTTATCTTATATAATACAGACGTTACTTAAAAAAAGAAGATGATTACGTCCTACGCGTCATGCATTTAGTCATGCATATTAACCAATGACATCTTGTGTATGATTGCCTTCCAGTTGACATCTTGTGTATGATTGCCTTTCAGTTGACATCTTGTGTATGATTGCCATCTTGTGTATGATTGCCTTTCAATTGAATTGTATGATTGCTTTTCAATTGAATTGTATGATTGCTTTTCAATTGACATCTAGTGTATGATTGCTTTTCAATTGACATCTAGTGTATGATTGCTTTTCAATTGACATCTTTTCAATTGACATCTAGTGTATGATTGCTTTTCAATTGACATCTAGTGTATGATTGCTTTTCAATTGACATCTAGTGTATGATTGCCTTTCAATTGACGTCTTTTCAATTGACATCTAGTGTATGATTGCTTTTCAATTGACATCTAGTGTATGATTGCTTTTCAATTGACATCTAGTGTATGATTGCTTTTCAATTGACATCTAGTGTATGATTGCCTTTCAATTGACGTCTTTTCAATTGACATCTAGTGTATGATTGCTTTTCAATTGACATCTAGTGTATGATTGCTTTTCAATTGACATCTAGTGTATGATTGCTTTTCAATTGACGTCTTTTCAATTGACATCTAGTGTATGATTGCTTTTCAATTGACATCTAGTGTATGATTGCTTTTCAATTGACATCTAGTGTATGATTGCTTTTCAATTGACATCTAGTGTATGATTGCTTTTCAATTGACATCTAGTGTATGATTGCTTTTCAATTGACATCTAGTGTATGATTGCTTTTCAATTGACATCTAGTGTATGATTGCTTTTCAATTGACATCTAGTGTATGATTGCTTTTCAATTGACATCTAGTGTATGATTGCTTTTCAATTGACATCTAGTGTATGATTGCCTTTCAGTTTTTTAGATTGAAGAGAATAAATACAAATGTTTTATCTGATACAAAACAAAAGTAATCAAAGTTTCATATTTTGTTTTAAAATGATTTGAATTATAAAATTAAAAAAAAACAACTATACGACTGGCTAAACAAATACTATCTTATTATTATCACTTTTTATTTTGGTTTTATTATTAATTTATCATAACAAGACTCCTCAATAATCCCAGACAATAATGTTACCATACAACAAGCAAGAAATACTCATAATATTTTTATTTTGGTTTGTTTCCTAAAAGTTGAAACTATATTTTCACACTTCCTACCCTCAGGGGAATCATTACACTAACGATAGCAAGGATCATTTTTTTTTAAAGGACACAAATCGAAACACCAAAATACCTGGAGGAAAATCTTGGCTGAAACTGGGCAAGTGATTGCTAATGGTAGAGTCAGAGTTCTACGTTTAGAATGATTGAGCATAGAGTTGCTAGTTAGAACAGAGCACTACGAGCTTGTCGAATACGTGTCATAGAACTTTTCGAAAGAGAAAATCAAATTTGTACTTTTCAATCACTGTTAGTCACGAGTCTAGGATTATCATTAAGAAAATAATACAAACTACACAAGATTCATAGAGCTGCGGCTGGTATTGCGAATTCGAGGAATAAAAATTCTCCACATAAATTTAATACGCGAATAAAATCTGAACACTAAAAGTCTTCATGATAACATTGTGTTTTACTTCGTGTCTGGAGCAGCACTCTCTACTTAAACTAAGTTTTTGTTTAATTTAAAAAAAAACTGAGCTCTGACCTACATTCAGGTCTGCATCTGAAATAACATTCAACTTTCCAAACGTTAGCAGTGAAACTGATTGGAACTAAAACTAAAAAAAAAAAATAATAGGGGTAGACGCTCCTGTTGAAAAAGGAATTTATTCAATTTGTTTACTTGATAGGTGAAAAAGTCGAGGTACTATCTCTAAGCCATTATTACAAAAACTAATCAATGTCAGGTCAAAAACTACAGGTCGTTTTTGGTGGAGATTTTCACGAACTAAACAATCCCAAAGGCACTAAATTGAGATTTACAGTTGGAAACTAAATAAAAGTAACTAAAAAGGTAGAGTATAAAATGAAAATTGATTCTTATTTTCAGAGACGAACTCCCATAAGAAACTCAATTTTGAAAAAATAGGTTATCGAAAATTCCTTTATTTTGCACTACAATTAAATTAATTAATTAATTGGCCTTTTGCGATGTATGAATATCTCTACTAGACATTTAAGAATCCTCTAGATAACCCTTAAGACGTGTGGACTAGTTGAAGGAATAGGTAAAACACAACCAGTTTAGCAAGTAAGTTGACTCCTTTTCATATAAACCAGCCGTAATGCATGTTTGAGCTTTATGGATACGCAATCCGCAAGTCCCCTGACTAAACCATCCATCTGACTGAACCTGTTTTAGGCACACTTATAAACCGTCCATCTGACTGAACCTGCCTTAGGCACACTAATAAACCGTCCATCTGAATGAACCTGCTTTAGGCACACTAATAAACCGTCCATCTGAATGAACCTGCTTTAGGCACACTAATAAACCATCCATCTGACTGAACCTGCCTTAGGCACACTTATAAACCATCCATCTGACTGAACCTGTTTTAGGCACACTTATAAACCGTCCATCTGACTGAACCTGCCTTAGGCACACTAATAAACCGTCCATCTGACTGAACCTGTTTTAGGCACACTTATAAACCGTCCATCTGACTGAACCTGCCTTAGGCACACTTATAAACCGTCCATCTGACTGAACCTGCTTTAGGCACACTAATAAACCATCCATCTGACTGAACCTGTTTTAGGCACACTTATAAACCGTCCATCTGACTGAACCTGCCTTAGGCACACTAATAAACCGTCCATCTGAATGAACCTGCTTTAGGCACACTAATAAACCGTCCATCTGAATGAACCTGCTTTAGGCACACTAATAAACCATCCATCTGACTGAACCTGCCTTAGGCACACTTATAAACCATCCATCTGACTGAACCTGTTTTAGGCACACTTATAAACCGTCCATCTGACTGAACCTGCCTTAGGCACACTAATAAACCGTCCATCTGAATGAACCTGCTTTAGGCACACTAATAAACCGTCCATCTGAATGAACCTGCTTTAGGCACACTAATAAACCATCCATCTGACTGAACCTGCCTTAGACACACTTATAAACCATCCATCTGACTGAACCTGCCTTAGGCACACTTATAAACCGTCCATCTGACTGAACCTGCCTTAGGCACACTTATAAACCGTCCATCTGAATGAACCTGCTTTAGGCACACTAATAAACCGTCCATCTGACTGAACCTGCTTTAGGCACACTAATAAACCGTCCATCTGAATGAACCTGCTTTAGGCACACTAATAAACCGTCCATCTGAATGAACCTGCTTTAGGCACACTAATAAACCATCCATCTGACTGAACCTGCCTTAGACACACTTATAAACCATCCATCTGACTGAACCTGCCTTAGGCACACTTATAAACCGTCCATCTGACTGAACCTGCCTTAGGCACACTTATAAACCGTCCATCTGAATGAACCTACTTTAGGCACACTAATAAACCGTCCATCTGAATGAACCTGCTTTAGGCACACTAATAAACCGTCCATCTGCATGAACCTGCTTTAGGCACACTAATAAACCATCCATCTGAATGAACCTGCTTTAGGCACACTAATAAACCGTCCATCTGAATGAACCTGCTTTAGGCACACTAATAAACCGTCCATCTGAATGAACCTGCTTTAGGCACACTAATAAACCGTCCATCTGAATGAACCTGCTTTAGGCACACTTATAAACCGTCCATCTGAATGAACCTGCTTTAGGCACACTTATAAACCGTCCATCTGACTGAAAGTGCTGTAGACATTTATAAACCAGCCACCTGACTGAGCCTACTGTAGACATATATAACACACACAAAATCAGCTATATAAACAAGCCATCAGTTCAATATTTGACACATAATGACGATGCAGCTTACAACAATGGATACATTTCCATATAAATATTTTGTGACATTAAGAGAATAATTTGTTTCCCACACGACATTTCGAAAGAAAAGAATGTTATTAATTTATTTTAGGTAACAGTTGATACTTGGCACACTGATTGGAGATACACGAACAAAGAAAACAAGAGTTGAAGTTTTAGTCTTAATGTCTGAATTTCTATCTGAACAAAGAAATATCTGGGGTTTAGAGAAACTGACTATTAAAATCTACTCAAGGAATATTTCCAGTCAAACAGATTGAGCAACACTGTGGAGTAGAGGCTAGGGAATAGTTGATAAAGATAGAACAATCAAACGCCAAGAAACACAGGGTTGGATCATTAAAGGATTTGTGTGTGAGGTTGGACAGACTTCTTGTGATTGGCGTCTGTACTTCTTTAGATCTTCAAATGTCTTGGATGGCTTCAAAGTCACACGAAGGATAAAAACATCCAAGACATTTTGTTCTCTGAGACTTAGATCTGAGATAAACTAAATGCTGCTTCGGATATTCTCAAGTAAACAAACGTGTGTGGGCCAATGTGGTTACTTTCAGGCCTGACTTTTGTTAAAATGTTCATCATTAAGTCACGTGGTCTTTAAGTCTAGCTATATTCAGCAACATTAGAATGTTCATCATTAAGTCACGTGGTCTTAAGTTTAGCTATATTCAGCAACATTAGAATGTTCATCATTAAGTCACGTGGTCCTATATTCAGCAACATTAGAATGTTCATCATTAAGTCACGTGGTCCTATATTCAGCAACATTAGAATGTTTATCATTAAGTGACGTGGTCCTATATTCAGCAACATTTCGGCACGTGATGGTTTATCATTTAAATTTCCGTCCAATAAAAAATTTAAGGTAAAAAAAAAGAAAAAAAAACAGTCATCCCTGCTGATGGGATTACCTGGGAGGAGAGGGTTGAACCCTGAAATTTCCCCCTCCCCCTAGCTACGCCCATGCACCAAACTACCCATGTCTATTTAGAATGGCATCAAACTACCCATGTCTATTTAGAATGGCATCAAACTACCCATGTCTATTTAGAATGACATCAAACAACCGATGTCTATTTAGAATGGCATCAAACAACCGATGTCTATTTAGAATGGCATCAAACTACCCAAGTCTATTTAGAATGACATCAAACTACCCATGTCTATTTAGAATGGCATCAAACAACCGATGTCTATTTAGAATAGCACCAAACTACCCATGTCTATTTAGAATGGCATCAAACTACCCAAGTCTATTTAGAATGACATCAAACTACCCATGTCTATTTAGAATGACATCAAACTACCCATGTCTATTTAGAATGACATCAAACTACCCATGTCTATTTAGAATGACATCAAACTACCCATGTCTATTTAGAATGACATCAAACTACCCATGTCTATTTAGAATGACATCAGACTACCCATGTCTATTTAGAATAGCACCAAACAACCCATGTCTATTTAGAATGACATCAGACTACCCATGTCTATTTAGAATAGCACCAAACTACCCATGTCTATTTAGAATAGCACCAAACAACCCATGTCTATTTAGAATGACATCAAACAACCGATGTCTATTTAGAATGGCATCAAACAACCGATGTCTATTTAGAATAGCACCAAACAACCCATGTCTATTTAGAATGACATCAAACTACCCATGTCTATTTAGAATAGCACCAAACAACCCATGTCTATTTAGAATGACATCAAACAACCGATGTCTATTTAGAATGACATCAAACAACCCATGTCTATTTAGAATAGCACCAAACTACCCATGTCTATTTAGAATGGCATCAAACTACCCAAGTCTATTTAGAATGACATCAAACTACCCATGTCTATTTAGAATGACATCAAACTACCCATGTCTATTTAGAATGACATCAAACTACCCATGTCTATTTAGAATAGCACCAAACAACCCATGTCTATTTAGAATAGCACCAAACAACCCATGTCTATTTAGAATAGCACCAAACAACCCATGTCTATTTAGAATAGCACCAAACAACCCATGTCTATTTAGAATAGCACCAAACAACCCATGTCTATTTAGAATAGCACCAAACAACCCATGTCTATTTAGAATAGCACCAAACAACCCATGTCTATTTAGAATAGCACCAAACAACCCATGTCTATTTAGAATAGCACCAAACAACCCATGTCTATTTAGAATAGCACCAAACAACCCATGTCTATTTAGAATAGCACCAAACAACCCATGTCTATTTAGAATGACATCAAACAACCCATGTCTATTTAGAATAGCACCAAACTACCCATGTCTATTTAGAATAGCACCAAACAACCCATGTCTATTTAGAATAGCACCAAACAACCCATGTCTATTTAGAATAGCACCAAACAACCCATGTCTATTTAGAATAGCACCAAACAACCCATGTCTATTTAGAATAGCACCAAACAACCCATGTCTATTTAGAATAGCACCAAACAACCCATGTCTATTTAGAATGACATCAAACTACCCATGTCTATTTAGAATAGCACCAAACAACCCATGTCTATTTAGAATGACATCAGACTACCCATGTCTATTTAGAATGACATCAAACTACCCATGTCTATTTAGAATAGCACCAAACTACCCATGTCTATTTAGAATAGCACCAAACAACCCATGTCTATTTAGAATAGCACCAAACAACCCATGTCTATTTAGAATAGCACCAAACAACCCATGTCTATTTAGAATAGCACCAAACAACCCATGTCTATTTAGAATAGCACCAAACAACCCATGTCTATTTAGGATAGCACCAAACAACCCATGTCAAAATTGAATAGCACCAAACAACCCATGTCAAAATTGAATAGCACCAAATAATCCGTGTCCAGCTAAAATAGCCCAGAGCAATGAAAGCTATCTGTTTTGTCCTACATTTTAGTATTCTTTAAGAAAAAAATAATAATGGCATGCACCTAATAGGTCAAGTACAAATTAAGCCGACGATTGACAGATGAGAAGTTTAAAACAAAATATTCACATCTTCTATACCTTGGGCTACGTGTGTCAACAGGAGAGGGAATCAAAGGAAGACAACTGTAATGGTTTAATGAACATTCACAGGCTACTACCCAAGTAGTGTCTTTTATCTTGCTATAGTGGCTGCTGATTATAACTAATTAAAACTGTCTGACCTAGTAATTAAACTTAAAGTAAGAATACATAATTTACTGTCCGTATGAGATGAACTCTTCTACAGGAGTGCATTTGATATTGTCTTGGTCAAGCCTAACTCCTTGGGAAAGAAGAAATATATTCTAAGACCTTGTCTTCTACTTGTACTTGTAAGTCTTCCGCTGTTATTATGGGATGTGGACTAATAGTTCAGGATACACTAATTAGGACAATACTATTAAAAGACAATTATCTAGAGACAAAGTTGATGGGCACATGAAAGAATGTGATGACGCGACAGTTTAACCAGTTTATTAGAGGATTCTTTGTTGTCAAGCTAGAGAGAGAGAGAGAGAGAGAGAGAGTGTCTATAAGTATAATCACATTCACCTATTCCTTAGTCTGTTGAAACGTTGGGGCACCACATATGATCAGTCGACCGTCTTTCTCCATTCCTTCACTATTTATTTTCATTTATTACGTGTGTAACCAGCGATACATATTGGAAATCACACACTTAAAGTGGTGCTGGAATTCACATACTTGGGAAACCTAAGTTTAGACACTGAGCTGACAAAAAGAATAGGAAAGGCTTCTGCAGCAATTACAAAACTCTCGAAACGCGTGTGGGGAAATACCAACTTGACTACAGCAACAAAATCCTAGTCTACAATGCCTGCGTTCTGAGCACACTTCTTTATGGCAGTGAGAGCTGCAACTCACATGCGTCAAGAACACATATTAAATAGCTTCCACTTACGCTGCCTGCGACGCATAATGTGCATCTCCTGGAGGGACCTGTCTCTAACCAGGAAGTTTTGATACGGGCCAATGCATCTATGCTCTCCTTCAACAGAGAAGACTACGCTGGCTTGGTCATGTCACTCGCATGTCAGATGGAAGAATCCCTAAAGACATCCTATACGCTGAGCTTGCAGAAAGAGTCAGACCCAAGGACTGCCCAAAACTAACCTACAGAGATGTCTGCAAGCTAGACATGAGAACCACGGGCATCGACCAAAGTATGTGGGAGGAGATAGCCCAAGACAGGACAGCATGGAGACAGACTGTACATGCTGGTACGAACTTCGCCGAGGACAAAAGAAACGAAGCTGCACCAGTCAAGAGAAAGAAAAAGAAAGCTGACCTGTCAGCTAGCCCTAGGACAGATGCATATACATGCACGAACTGTGGCAAACTCTGCCGCTCCAGAATTGGCTTGATCAGTCACACCAGATTCTGCCACGTCTCAAGACGAAATCAAAGCCTTTGACTCAACTGGGCGCATCCATTGTCTTCCGAGACATGAGGAGCCATATTATTATTATAATTCTTTGATTGACAGTCCGCGTCCATTGTCTTCCGAGACATGAGGAGCCATATCATTATTATAATTCTTTGATTGACAGTCCGCGTCCATTGTCTTCCGAGACATGAGGAGCCATATTATTATTATAATTCTTTGATTGACAGTCCGCGTCCATTGTCTTCCGAGACATGAGGAGCCATATTATTATTATAATTCTTTGATTGACAGTCCGCGTCCATTGTCTTCCGAGACATGAGGAGCCATATTATTATTATAATTCTTTGATTGACAGTCCGCGTCCATTGTCTTCCGAGACATGAGGAGCCATATTATTATTATAATTCTTTGATTGACAGTCCGCGTCCATTGTCTTCCGAGACATGAGGAGCCATATTATTATTATAATTCTTTGATTGACAGTCCGCGTCCATTGTCTTCCGAGACATGAGGAGCCATATTATTATTATAATTCTTTGATTGACAGTCCGCGTCCATTGTCTTCCGAGACATGAGGAGCCATATTATTATTATAATTCTTTGATTGACAGTCCGCGTCCATTGTCTTCCGAGACATGAGGAGCCATATTATTATTATAATTCTTTGATTGACAGTCCGCGTCCATTGTCTTCCGAGACATGAGGAGCCATATTATTATTATAATTCTTTGATTGACAGTCCGCGTCCATTGTCTTCCGAGACATGAGGAGCCATATTATTATTATAATTCTTTGATTGACAGTCCGCGTCCATTGTCTTCCGAGACATGAGGAGCCATATTATTATTATAATTCTTTGATTGAAAGTCCGCGTGGTGTTGTCTTCCTATTGCTTTCCGTTTCTTTGTTTGGTACATAGAGGAAGTTCTCTGCGAGCCGCCATGCTATATGGCCATAAACTTTTAGTTTGCGTTTTTCAGACAGTGGTTAGCAGGTTATGGTGTGGCCTGATTGATCCTGTTTCTAATCTCATTTATGATGTGAACTATGTAGGTGATACTAAGGATCCTTTGTTAGCATTACAGTTCCATAGTCAGCATCCTCCTCTCTATTTCTGCAGTTAGCGTTCAATATTCGCAATCCATCTACTGTAGACGTAAAAATGCCAATGATTCATTCACTGATTTATCAAGAGATATCTGGAACTACCTAACGGATTTGCATGAAATGCTTTACACACGTTTTTTTTTTTTTACCTCTTAGGTGCTTGCTGAAAAATATATCAAATATAAAATACTGTGAAAACGAATTTACCCGATTTGTTAAAGTTTCGTTCTCTTAAAGAGATAATTTTAGTTGCATTTTTTTTTTACTTAGGATCCCCGGTTGTGTGATTAAACATACACTACGATCTACGCCATGATTTAAGGAACATTTCTGCCAAGTTTTATCAAGATTGGTCAAGCGGTTTTTATTTCTATACGGGGACATACATACATACATACATACGTCAAACATTCTACTTTACCCGCGGCCTGCGGGTCTAAGTTTGTGTTTACTAATGTAGTGGATTGGATTTAGATGTATGTTAAACGTAGCTAATGATCCTTTCACGTTGTTTCTCTTTCGCTACGAAAATAAAATTAGTTTTGCGAAAATGGGTTTACCCAAAGTCGATACATCCTTATCTATTAAAAACGAAAAGAGCGATAGCTTTGTTAAATGAATGGGATTATAAAGTGAACAATTAAACGAAATAATGTTTAGTACACGATTCATGAATGAATATAGATCTAGGTCTATCTCAACTCGGCTTCGCAGCTTTCGTAAACGGATGTAGCTTTAGAAAACCAAATTTGAATGTTTATTTGATCAAAATATGAAATGAATGGACTTTAATTAATATGTTTATGTGTTAAAGTATAAAACTATATGTGCGAAGAGAAGTTTTATCATCTTAGAGTTTAATTAGAGTTTTAGATCTAGGGATGGGATTATAAAGTAAACAATTAAACGAATTGATATTTAGTACGCGATTCATTACGGAATTGTCTAATGAAAGAATGTTCGTCAGGAAATCTGTAATCACAGATATAAGGAACTAATTAATGTAAAGATGCTTTTGAAACACAAAATTGAAGGTTAATTTTATTATATAATGAAATCAATGGATCTTCTTTTGTATTTTCATGTGTCAAAGTAAAAAACTATCTGCGCAAAGTGTATTTCTTAAAATTAGATCTAGGTCAAAATCCTTTCGAGCTTTTCTCATGTCAACATTGTTAACCATGGCCTAGATCCATAAATACTATAGCTTTAAGTCGGACAACTTTTTTTTTTTTTTTTTGAGGGTCTTAAGTTTGTTTTAGGGCTACAATACATACACTACGGTCTAAATTGGTACACAAGAAACATACCTGCCAAGTTTTATCAAGATTGGTCTAGCGGTTTTGATGTCTATAAGTAACATACATCCATACATACACCTCACATTCTACTTTATAATATACTAGACATATGTTACCCGCGACCCGCGGGTCTTTATTTGCGCATTACTTTCGATATAGTCACTGAGAGTGTTTTGTAAACATTTAAACGAAATAATAATGTAATAATAATGTAACAATAATATAATAATGTAATAAGTAAAGCGAATGTGTCATTGTAAAAATAGTGTGAATGAAGCTATCAAATCAAAATAGCTAATAGGCTTAAATCCATTTTTTTAAAAATTAAAACATTTGCTTGTAGGCCTACATATATTTGATTAAAATTTGAGATGAATAGATTAAATTTTGTATGTTCATGTGTATAAAGTATAAAGTAGATCTTGAGGTAGACATAGATCTAAATCTACACTAATCTAGAGTTATAGAGTTCATTCTGTGCTGCGCATGCGTGAACTTTTTTTCATGAATGAATATAGGCCTACCTTAACACGGCTACGCAGCTTTAGCGAACTTCGAACGAATGTATTAAAAATGCTTTAGAAAAACAAATTTGAATGTTAATTTGATTAAAATATGAAATGAATGGACAATAATTAGTATGTTTATGTGTTAAAGCATAAAACTATCTTTGCGAAAAGAAGTTTTATCATCTTAGAGTTCAATAAGAGTTTTAGACCTAGGCCTTGGAATAGACTCAGTAGAGTTCAGTAGAGAGATGTGTTAATGTGTAACCATTTGCCTTTGGTAATAGTAATGTGTAATGAAAGAATGTTCGCCAGGAAATCTGTAGTCAAAGATATCAGGAACTAATTTATGTAAAAAATGCTTTTGAATAATCTAGTGGATTGGATTTATATGAATGTTTAACTTAGCTAATGATCCTTTCACGTTATTTCTCTTTCGCTACGAACATGAAATTAGTTTTGCGAAAATGGGTTTACCCGAAGTCGATACATTCTTATCTATTAAAAACGAAAAGAACGATAGCTTTGTTAAATGAATGGGATTATAAAGTGAACAATTAAACGAAATAATTGTTAGTACGCGATTCATGAATGAATATAGATCTAGGCCTATCTCAACTCGGCTTCGCAGCTTTCGCAAACGAATGTAGCTTTAGAAAACCAAATTTGAATGTTTATTTGATCAAAATATGAAATGAATGGACTTTAATTAATATGTTTATGTGTTAAAGTATAAAACTATCTGTGCGAAGAGAAGTTTTATCATCTTAGAGTTGAATTAGAGTTTTAGATCTAGGGATGGGATTATAAAGTAAACAATTAAACGAAATAATTTTTAGTACGCGATTCATTACTGAATTGTCTAATGAAAGAATGTTCGTCAGGAAATCTGTAGTCACAGATATCAGGAACTAATTTATGTAAAAAATGCTTTTGAAACACAAAATTGAAGGTTAATTTTATTATATAATGAAATCAATGGATCTTCTTTTGTATTTTCATGTGTCAAAGTAAAAAACTATCTGCGCAAAGTGTATTTCTTAAAATTAGATCTAGGTCTAAATCCTTTCTATCTTTTCTCATGTCAACATTGTAGACATGGCCTAGATCCATAAAATACTATAGCTGTAATAGAGTCGGACAACTTTATTTTTTTTTGAGGGTCTTACATTTGTTTTAGGGCTACAATACATTCACTAAGGTCTAAGTTGGTACCCAAGGAACATTCCTGCCTAGTTTTATCAAGATTGGTCAAGCGGTTTTGATGTCTATAAGTAACATACATACATACATACATACTCCACACATTCTACTTTATAATATAGACTAGACATATGTTACCCGCGACCCGCGGGTCTTTATTTGCGCATTACTGTCGATATAGTCACTGAGAGTGTTTTGTAAACAATTAAACGAAATAATAATGTAATAAGTAAAGCGAATGTGTCAATGTAAAAATAGTGTGAATGAAGCTCTCAAATCAAAATAGCTAATAGGCTTAAATCCATTTGTTCAAATTAAAACATTTGCTTGTAGGCCTACATATATTTGATTAAAATTTGAGATGAATAGACTTAATTTTGTATGTTCGTGTGTTACAGTATAAAGTAGATCTTGAGGTAGACATAGATCTAAATCTACACTAATCTAGAGTTAAAAAATTGGCTTTTATAGAGTTCATTCTGTGTTGCACATGCGTGACCTTTTTTCATGAATGAATATATGGCCTGTCTCAATACGGCTACGCAGCTTTATTTAGCGAACAGCGAACGAATGTATTAAAAATACTTTAGAAAAACCAATTTGAAAGTTAATTTGATTAAAATATGAAATGAATGGACAATAATTAGTATGTTTATGTGTTAAAGCATAAAACTATCTTTGCGAAAAGAAGTTTTATCATCTTAGAGTTCAATAAGAGCTTTAGACCTAGGCCTAGGAATAGACTCAGTAGAGAGATGTGTTAATGTGTAATCATTTGGTAATGTCTAATGAAAGGATGTTCACCAGGAAATCTGTAGTCACAGATATAAGGAACTAATTTATGTAAAAAATGCTTTTGAAACACAAAATTGAAGGTTAATTTTATTATAAATGAAATCAATGGATCTTCTTTTGTATTTTCATGTGTCAAAGTAAAAAACTATCTGCGCAAAGTGTATTTCTTAAAATTAGATCTAGGTCTAAATCCTTTCGAGCTTTTCTCATGTCAACATTGTTAACCATGACCTAGATCCATAAATACTATAGCTTTAATAGAGTCGGACAACTTTATTTTTTTTTATTTTGAGGGTCTTAAGTTTGTTTTAGGGCTACAATACATACACTACGGTCTAAGTTAGTACCCAAGGAACATTCCTGCCTAGTTTTATCAAGATTGGTCAAGCGGTTTTGATGACTATAAGTAACATACATACATACAAACGCCTCACATTCTACTTTATAATATAAGAAGATATATATATATATATATATTTATATATATATTAGGGGTGCACCGGATAGTACTTTTTGATATCCGGCCGGAGCCGGATATAACCGGATAGTACAATTAGATATTCGGCCGGAGCCGGAGCCGGATACCTACATGACTCAAACAGCTCGTTTTACTGAAGTTTTTGCAAATCTTCTATATAACATACCTATATTCATATCATTTTGTTATTTACTTTCTTACTTTAAACTCTATCACTGATTGATAAATTAAAATGAACAGCATTTTTTTTACAGATATGCTTATCATAAACTAATCTTTGTAACATGAGATGGTGTGTGCGTATGTATTGTAAAGTAGAATGTGGGATAACTCATGCAGAATATATAAACATATATGCAACTAATGTAAATCTTTCAAAGGTAAAGTTCACTCTTGGTTTTATAGCGTAAATCTTTCTTAAGTACAATCTAAGTTGTAGCCTATAGTGGATAGATGTTTGTGTTCATGTATTTGACACCATCAACTTGTCATTAGGCTCGTGTTTTAAAGGCCACAAACCGCTTCTGGTTTGTATCTAATCCAGATAATGGCTTAGTAAATATCTTAAGTACAGCAAATTTGCAGCCGTATGCTGGCCATTAAATTTTGTACAATGCAAAACATAGCTGCTTCGGTCAAATGACTCATTCAACCAATGGGCAGTTAAACCAAAATATGATTCGGTGGTATTATCAGCTGTTCAAGTTCCGTTGAGAAAGCGATGCTTTTAGCATCAGATAGCATTTCACGAAGCTTTGAGGAAATATTGTCGTAGATATCTGGAATAACACGTTCTGTAAAATATTTGCGAGGCTTGACGAATCACTGGAGCTCGTAGACGTACTGGCACAGGCAGTGATATTACTTGATGCTGATTTCAATGCAGTCATTTCGTTGAATAAGTTTGGGTGTTTCGAGCGTAGATGACTAATCATAGTGGTGGTTGAGAAGTCTTTAGGTTTGCTGGTTTACCACGTGACAGTACTACTTTACAAGCATTGCAACACGTTGACATCTGGCTTAATGTGGTCAGCTACCTATCCGTGAACTCAATGTTATGGACTAAACAAACAAAAGGAGGTGGGGGTGCTCATCTCTACCTCTGGAGATATACTCGCACATCTAGACAGATTATCAGCGTGACGTAGTTAAGGAATATTACGTGTTTACAAGACCACTCAAAGGTCAAGACAAGCTTTTAAAATGTGCCAGACATCGCTGCTACGTATGTAATACGAATTTATAATGTAAAGTCTAGTCCACCCCCCCCCCCCCAATAACAAACCTAGTTCCCTCGTGTGACCTCTAGAGAGTGCTTACGTCCATCGTACCTGACTTGGGGTCACCTGTCAATCAATGAACTCAATGTGATGGGCTAAACAAAAAAAAGGGGAAGGGAGTTGTTCATCTAGAAATATACCTGGTTACATTAGAGGTGTGGCTCTTGTAGTCCAGCCCCCCCCCCCCCCCTAATAAAGATTAACTACTAAGTAAACAAACTCAGTTCCCTCGAAAGGTGTGACCACTAGAGAGTGTCAATACGCTGACATTAAACCTACGTCCATCGTATTTAACTTGTGGTTACCCACCCATGAAAAACTCAATGTGATGGACTAAACAAATAAAAGGGGGTGGGAGTTGTTCATCTCTACCTCTGGAGATATACCCGCACAGCTAGACAGACGTCTGGTCAGCATGACGTAGTCAAGGAATGTAGCATTTTAACATGTTAACTAACTTACTCAAAGGTCAAGACAAATTGAAAAAAGTGCCAGCCATTGCTGCTCTGTATGTAAAGCGCATTTATGATGTAAAGTTTCATCTCTATTTATATTAAGTTATTAACACGCCTTGTCTTTATAATAAACGATGTTTGGTGCATATTCATAATGGCTCTATTTTTAAGCACATTATTTTGTTTTCAAATAAACATTAATACATTCTATAACAGACAGTAATGGAACTATGCATATTAAATTATGTACTTTTTACTATCCGGTTTACTATCCGGTAGTGATATCCGACCGGAGCCGAATAGCACCGGATAGTAAAAAATGCCGGATATTCGGCAGAAGCCGGAGCCGGAGGGACTATCCGGTGCACCCCTAATATATATATATATATATATATATATATATATATATATATATATGAGTGTGTATGTATGTGTGTGTGCTAAGAAAATGGAAAAATTCACCCTCCCCAAACCGCACCACCGGAAAAAAATCCTGGTTACGCCCATGGCTGGGTGTCATTAAATATAGATGTAGGTTGCTTGATTCCTTTTAGTCTGGACATAGTTATCCAGAGCTGATGTCACCACTAAATGGTTGGTTAAAGAAATGAAATAAGTTATCAACATGAACCACTAAAACATCGCAATAAATATCTGTAATAATTTTTATTAATAAAATATAATGCTATTAAGCAAACATGTATACATCATGATGACATAAAGATTATTTACTTTGTTAAATGTTTGTTTGCGTCATGACTATAACATGTACAGTATGCAGTCGAAAACTGATCAAGATTTGAATGCGCATATAAAAAGGACATTGTGTTTCTGTTGAAATGTCAACTTGCATGGAATATTTCGTAAAAACTTGTGAAATTAGTTTTGTTTATTAAGTACATAAACTCATTTGGTGTCTTCGAGTCTTACTTTGACTTTTATCCCGATAACAGATTTGAATGTGGTCCAGACCATGATCATCTAATGTATCCCTTAACAAGAGTATTTAACACTGCATGTAGGAAACACGTATCTCTTTAGTGTCCATGCCAATAGAATGTCAGATCAATGAGTTCTTCACATGGTAAGTAGAAAACAACAACAACTAAAGTTCCCCTTTCAGACCTTGCGATCTCTAGGGCAGATGATGTTAAGGTCGCCTGTTTCTTGGGCTAACGGTCAACGAGCAGGGTGTCATGTGCCCAGCACAACGGCCAACTGCCTTGACTTTGCCCAACTAAAGTCAGGTGCCCACTGAAGTTGCGTGGGCTCAGGGGCGCCATAAAACCCGAAATTCAAAATCAGTATTCACCGAGATTCGAACCCAGGTCTCAAGGTTCTGAAGGAAAGCACTTAGCCACCGTGCCCCCTCTTCACATGTTGATCTCAGGGAGTATTCAGTGAACTAATACTCGAGGAAACTTTGTCCTCTCCCATAACGTCTCTAACTTGCGCAAATGTTTTCCCGTCTGTTGTCTTGAATAGAAAAAGACAGACCTTGACCTTGTTGAAACAGTGAAGTAACGTAGTGTACAGAGAATACGTCTCACACAACCAACAAACCAGCCCTCCCCCCGTCTTTTATGGCGCCATGTAGTCGACTTTCAATTCAATCGATCTAATGGGCCTCATTCATCTCCTTTAAAGGATCGGTGTATCTAAGTTCGGTAACTAGGATTGACATTGTGCAGACGTCAGCAGTCAAAACGTCTATTTTTAACCAGCTGATATCACTGACTTATTCACGCTTTTCTGGTACACAAACACACACAACAGATCAAATCGAAACCTCAAGTTAAAATTCAACTCAGCGTATTGAACACCACACACTCAGGTTGAAGGGTCAATCAATCAGAGGATGCTAAATAAGTTAAGGGTTGACATTGATATAAAAAAGTCTGAAAAGTGTGAAAGCGTGGGTGTGTTGGAGGGGGGGGGGCTGGTTACGATCAAATTGTAACATATTAAATATTGAATTGCGAAACGGAAGATTTTACGTAGGACTACCTTTTTTGTTTTGTTATTGCCAGGAGAGCGGAAAGGGTGTGGGTGGAGAAGTCAAAGTGATACTAGAATTCACGGACTTAATGTATATGTACGTATGTGTATCGGAGGGCGACCTTATAATGTGGGCCTTATCACACCAAGTCAAAAGTCTATATCGGAGAAATTACAATGCGCAAGTTAAAAAAATAACTAAAATGTGGGCTCAGGAGAGAGAGAGAGAGAGAGAGAGAGAGAGAGAAAGAGAGAGAGAGAGAGAGAGAGAAAGAGAGAGAGTGAGAGAAGGAAAGAGAATGAGAGCGGGCCGTTTCTTCCATTGTAACAGATATAATAATTCTAGTATGTAACGGGAATAGTTAAAAAGTGGCCAATTTATATAAATAAAAAATAAAAAAAAAGAAAAGGAAGGGATGTTATGCAGGATAGGCTCTCTCTAGTTTCCTCACTATACAGTCATGCAGGATAGGCTCTCTCTAGTGTCCTCACTAGTTCTCTCTAGTGTCCTCACTATACAGTCATGCAGGATAGGCTCTCTCTTATGTCCTCACTATACAGTCATGCAGGATAGGCTCTCTCCAAAGTCCTCACTATACAGTCATACATAACAAGCGCTCTCTCTCTAATGTCCTCACTATACAGTCATATAGGATAGGCGCTCTCTCTAATGTCCTCACTATACAGTCATACAGGATAGGCTCTCTCCAAAGTCCTCACTATACAGTCATACATAACAAGCGCTCTCTCTCTAATGTCCTCACTATACAGTCATATAGGATAGGAGCTCTCTCTAATGTCCTCACTATACAGTCATACAGGATAGGCTCTCTATAATGTCCTCACTATACAGTCATACAGGATAGGCTCTCTCTTATGTCCTCACTTTACAGTCATACAGGATAGGCTCTCTCTTATGTCCTCACTTTACAGTCATACAGGATAGGCTCTCTCTTATGTCCTCACTATACAGTCATACAGGATACGCTCTCTCTTATGTCCTCACTATACAGTCATACAGGATAGGCTCTCTCTTATGTCCAGTACAGTATAGAAATGATAGCCCCACGCTCACCAGTACAGTATACAGGGCCGGCATTAGGACACTGCAACATATGCGGCCGCAGTTGGCCCCGCACATCGATAGACACCGCGCTAATTCTTAGTGTAAATTATTAAATTAAATCATTATAACAGGGTTTCCGCTGCCTCTTGATTTTCCAAGGCCTCCTGGAAATCTCCTGAAATTTCAAAACACACAAAAAAAAAGTCCTGGAAATCTCATGAGATTATTAAAATCTTACGAAAACTCATAAAAATCTCCTCCAAAAAAATAAAATAGACAAAATTGTCATTTTGGCGTGCCAATCGTAAGCGCGATAAAAAAGGCATTATCAGCTTTCATTTAATTTTTTTTTTCAAAGACGAATGTATTTTCTAATACAAAATCTTAATTTTGACATTATGCTTATTCCTACCCAGACTGGCCCCACGTAATATGTTTCGCATAGGGCCCCGCAATTGTTAGAGCCGGCCCTGACAGTATAGAAATGATAGCCTCACGGTAACCAGTACAGTATAGAAATAATAGCCCCAAAGTAACCAGTACAGTATAGAAATAATAGCCCCACGGTAACCAGTACAGTATAGAAATAATAGCCTCACGGTAACCAGTACAGTATAGAAATAATAGCCTTACAGTGACCAGTACAGTATAGATATGATATCCCCACAGTAACCAGTAGAGTATAGATATGGTATCCCCACAGTAACCAGTAGAGTATAGATATGATAGCCCCACAGATACCAGTATAGATATGATATCCCCACAGTAACCAGTAGAGTATAGATATTATAGCCCCACAGATATCAGTATAGATATGATATCCCCACAGTAACCAGTAGAGTATAGATATGATAGCCCCACAGATACCAGTATAGATATGATAGCCCCACAGATACCAGTATAGATATGATATCCCCACAGTAACCAGTAGAGTATAGATATGATAGCCCCACAGATACAAGTATAGATATGATAGCCCCACAGATACCAGTATAGACATGCTAGCCTACTGTAAGAAAGACAAATCAGGCAGACCAAACCAATCTTGTCAACGAACTTGTCTAAACTCGAATGTCTGTTAGCCGTCATGTCCCGCTTCTATGTCCAGTTAGTGTCCTTCCACTGTTACGGTAACTATAAAATAATGAGACCTCGGTGGAACTCCTCTGTCTAGTGTCCAGTACACGAGCAAGTTTTTTTCCCACTGACTGCTAACGTAACAGAAGCTAATTGTGATCCTCGTGACTATGTTGTCTGGCTTCCTCTCCACGGACGTTGTTACGTAGTCTGTTCACTAGTATCCCCATTATTAAAGTAGAAGACTTTAAAGTACAGGACTTGACCTTTTTATTTATTTTTTTAAAATAGAGAACTACTCCCTAGACACTGAGATACATCCTAGAGTAGTTGACTACTGTGTGTGCTTGCAGCAACTCCGACACAAGGTTTGTATTGCTACGACAAAGTCTAACACATACTGATGTGGAAGTGATTGGAGAGTTCAGGCGTGCAGACACTAGCTTCAATAACGTGTGACACCTCAGTTAGGGCATAACTTCGTCAAGGTCATCCATGTAAGTTAGGTCTCTAGACAAATAGCCAAGGCCGGATTTACACTTGATAAGGCCTTAAGCTGTTAGACATTTGGGGCCTCTTGCAATGCATGTTTCCTTTGCTCTTTCTTCAGAAAATATCACTGCAACCATTTTTGTGAACCCCCGCTTCTAGAGGGTGTCCTATGCTGTAGCTTTTGTTACCTACAGGTAAATCCAGTACCGGTACTGCAGCCTAGACAGGTGGTAGGGTGAGGCTGCACATGACACAGGTAAATCCAGTACCAGTACTGCAGCCTAGACAGGTGGTAGGGTGAGGCTGCACATGACACAGGTAAATCCAGTACCAGTACTGCAGCCTAGACAGGTGGTAGGGGGAGGCTGCACATGACACAGGTAAATCCAGTACCAGTACTGCAGCCTAGACAGGTGGTAGGGTGAGGCTGCACATGACACAGGTAAATCCAGTACCGGTACTGCAGCCTAGACAGGTGGTAGGGTGAGGCTCCACATGACACAGGTAAATCCAGTACCAGTACTGCAGCCTAGACAGGTGGTAGGGTGAGGCTCCACATGACACAGGTAAATCCAGTACCAGTACTGCAGCCTAGACAGGTGGTAGGGTGAGGCTGCACATGACACAGGTAAATCCAGTACCAGTACTGCAGCCTAGACAGGTGGTAGGGGGAGGCTGCACATGACACAGGTAAATCCAGTACCGGTACTGCAGCCTAGACAGGTGGTAGGGGGAGGCTCCACATGACACAGGTAAATCCAGTACCGGTACTGCAGCCTAGACAGGTGGTAGGGGGGAGGCTCCACATGACACAGGTAAATCCAGTACCGGTACTGCAGCCTAGACAGGTGGTAGGGGGAGGCTCCACATGACACAGGTAAATCCAGTACCGGTACTGCAGCCTAGACAGGTGGTAGGGGGAGGCTCCACATGACACAGGTAAATCCAGTACCGGTACTGCAGCCTAGACAGGTGGTAGGGGGGAGGCTCCACATGACACAGGTAAATCCAGTACCGGTACTGCAGCCTAGACAGGTGGTAGGGGGAGGCTCCACATGACACAGGTAAATCCAGTACCGGTACTGCAGCCTAGACAGGTGGTAGGGGGAGGCTCCACATGACACAGGTAAATCTAGTACCGGTACTGCAGCCTAGATTGGTGGTAGGGGGAGGCTCCACATGACACAGGTAAATCTAGTACCGGTACTGCAGCCTAGATTGGTGGTAGGGGGAGGCTCCACATGACACAGGTAAATCCAGTACCGGTACTGCAGCCTAGACAGGTGGTAGGGGGAGGCTCCACATGACACAGGTAAATCTAGTACCGGTACTGCAGCCTAGATTGGTGGTAGGGGGAGGCTCCACATGACACAGGTAAATCTAGTACCGGTACTGCAGCCTAGACAGATGGTAGGGGGAGGCTCCACATGACACAAAACAAGAAAAACATAAATAATACTTTTAAAAAAAAGCTTCTATTAAGTGTAATTGTATCAAATAGTTTGGATCAGTCATGTCATTAAATTTGTAGTAGATCTAGACCACTGGTTCCCAAACATTTTTGTCTCGTATACCCCTTGTCAGGTTTTTAAGTTTTCGGTAGACCCCCTGCATTTTGTTAAAAAATTCATCAACTTCAGATGTGCTTTTCTCACTGATTTCTATGCGATATATATTTATTAAAGACATTCAAATTAAAATAAAGCAAAATAAAATTTAATATGCATTACAAGAATTGACCAAACAAAAGAAAAAAAAAACGCCCATTGGTGGGCAGCTTTGAGAATAAAATTTCCATATTGGACTGCTTCAATTTAGTTAGGGTTAACATTATAACTTCTCGATTTGATGATGTTTAACTGATTTAAATTTGGAAAATAAGAAAATTCATCCTTGTCATTGTCATTACTTTAATCCTCACAAGACACATTGAGATTATCACTTCGTTTCTTTTTGATCCAATTGAAGTTATCACGTTGTAGCTGCAAGTTAACCTCATTCAATTTATGAAACAAGTTTGTGAAATAGACTATGTCCGATTCCCTCTTAATTTCTTTGTTTTAAAATCTATAGGATCTTTACCACTCAAGAACTCAGAAAAAAATTGTGTCAAAAATAAGCCTTTCGACAACTATCATCCTTCAGTGTGAAGGAGCAATTGATCAAAGTTTCAGGCAAAGAGCAATTCTTTGTGAATTTCTTGATTCCTAACAAAAATATAATAACACTACATAATCAGGCAAGGTTAACTAGTCCAGTTTTTTTGTTTTTAAATAAGTCGTATTAACACAAGAACCTTTCATTGTCCATGACTCATTTTACCATTACACATTTGAACTGTATTGTTGTTTAGAGGAATTTTTAAGGATATCAGATGTAGGAATGTGTAAAACAGGTTGTAAAACCTCTTCAATGGCTGACCAAGTCAATACTTTGCCTATAGTGTGCAGTTTACTGGAGTTTGATATAGGCCTAAGTAAATATTTTGTAAGACTCTCACAAACCTATTTTCTTTTGTGATGTTTAATGAACATTTTTCCTACTGTGGCTTAATTCTGAATTTAAAAGTTTTCAAAAGTATTTCAAATCTGAATCTATTTTATTTTATGTTGACTTGTCTCGATGTTCCAGCTTAGATGGTTTCATAGCGACATTGCTTCAAACTTTGTTACATAAAAAGAACAAATGTTGTTCGACTAAGAAAGAATGAAGCCAAATTTTTAATAACCATAATTTTACTATCTACGTTTCATTTTATAGACTCGCCATGTAACTTATTAATTTTATGTTGACACAATTAAAGTATTTAAAATAATATGTTACATTGTTAAAATAAAATAAAAACCATTCGGCTAACAGGGTTAAATTTCAAAGGAATATTTAAGGTACAAATCACGTGTGAACAAGTCAATTTCATTAATGGTCATGCTTGAATGAGATCCGCCTTCGTAGACCCCCATTTACAGGTCATAGACCCCCAATTCATTTTTTTCCCTTCCGTAGACCCCTTGGAAGTCCTCATGGACCCCTGGGGGTCTATATAGACCACTTTGGGAATCACTGATCTAGACTGACAACCATAAATCTATGCTATTAGAAATATTTTGACCAATTGTTTCTTGTTTAGCGCAGTTTTGTGCTTTAAGTTTTCTCAGTGCGCTATGATCCTATCACATGTCTGGAACAATTTAGAAATGGAGGAGGGGAGAAAGAAGAGAGTTTCTGGGTGAATGTTACCGTGATCACTTTTTAAATGCATTAAAAAACAAGGTTACAAAGACAGTTTGTGTGGAAATACAAACTCAAAATCAGCCCCCGAAGTGGTCCGCTCAGGCAGATAAAAGGGAGAGTACAATATTTTCCAGAAAGAATATCAGAAACTATGAACCAAGAACTACAACCCTATCTCCATCAGAAACTATGAACCAAGAACTACAACCCTATCTTCATCAGAAACTATGAACCAAGAACTACAACCCTATCTCCATCAGAAACTATGAACCAAGAACTACAACCCTATCTCCATCAGAAACTATGAACCAAGAACTACAACCCTATCTCCATCAGAAACTATGAACCAAGAACTACAACCCTATCTCCATCAGAAACTATGAACCAAGAACTACAACCCAATCTCCATCAGAAACTATGAACCAAGAACTACAACCCTATCTCCATCAGAAACTATGAACCAAGAACTACAACCCTATCTCCATCAGAAACTATGAACCAAGAACTACAACCCAATCTCCATCAGAAACTATGAACCAAGAACTACAACCCTATCTCCATCAGAAACTATGAACCAAGAACTACAACCCAATCTCCATCAGAAACTATGAACCAAGAACTACAACCCTATCTTCATCAGAAACTATGAACCAAGAACTACAACCCTATCTCCATCAGAAACTATGAACCAAGAACTACAACCCTATCTCCATCAGAAACTATGAACCAAGAACTACAACCCTATCTCCATCAGAAACTATGAACCAAGAACTACAACCCTATCTCCATCAGAAACTATGAACCAAGAACTACAACCCTATCTCCATCAGAAACTATGAACCAAGAACTACAACCCTATCTCCATCAGAAACTATGAACCAAGAACTACAACCCAATCTCCATCAGAAACTATGAACCAAGAACTACAACCCTATCTCCATCAGAAACTATGAACCAAGAACTACAACCCTATCTCCATCAGAAACTATGAACCAAGAACTACAACCCAATCTCCATCAGAAACTATGAACCAAGAACTACAACCCTATCTCCATCAGAAACTATGAACCAAGAACTACAACCCTATCTCCATCAGAAACTATGAACCAAGAACTACAACCCTATCTCCATCAGAAACTATGAACCAAGAACTACAACCCTATCTCCATCAGAAACTATGAACCAAGAACTACAACCCTATCTCCATCAGAAACTATGAACCAAGAACTACAACCCTATCTCCATCAGAAACTATGAACCAAGAACTACAACCCTATCTCCATCAGAAACTATGAACCAAGAACTACAACCCTATCACGGTCAATACAAAAAGAAGAGACGTGCTCGAGTTGAAAGTATTGCCGATACTGTTGTAGTGTTACTTCGACTAACGACTTGATACCACAGGATACGGAGATTTATTAATGCTAATTAATTACATTGTTAATGTATGTATTCGATGAGCTGACAGTTATGAAGATATAGTTAAATTCTAGGTGTCACTTACAAAGACCGCATCACCAATGAACAGAATTAATACAGCATTTGGACCCCACGATGACCTATCAAAAAACGTAAACTCAAACTCTATGGCCACATTACAAGGTTCTCAATCCTTGCAAAGACCTTTCTTCAGGGAACAGTACCAGGAAGAAGATTAAGAGGAAGACAGAAAGCGATGGGAAGACAAAATCAAAGAATGGACGGACTGTCTGTGTATTAAATTCTATCAAAGGCAAAGGACAGAGAGAAATGGAGAAAAGCGGTCAATAGATCTTGTGTGGTGCCCCAATGATCTCACAGACTAATGGATAGGTGAAGGTGAAGTTAAATGTGAAGCTGGCCTAACTGATGTTATTGAATGATTATCTAATTGATCGAATTGTTTTGTAAAGGGCCAATGTCTCATTTAAAGCCTCAACACATATAACTTTACCTAAATAAAAACAACTTTTCCCTTTAGTTAAGCGTGTATGCTATCTAGTAGTCGCTGCAGGTCACTTCTTCAATACGAAACACTACTTATTTATTGTTGTTTTAAATTATGTTCCACTTATAGGTATATTAAATAGACTTTTTCTCTTTAAAAAAAAAAAAATTTTTTTAAAATTTAGGTAGTATGATAGAAATTACTTAATTTAGTAATCCAAGATTGTGTGTGGGAGAAATAACGTGAATAATCATTTTGACCAGACAGACAGACAACAGGCCGAGTTGATATAAGCTTTGTAATAATAGAGTGAAATAAAAACATGACACAATAAGACTTCTCATAAACAACGGACATAGGTGAGCACATCAGGAGAGTCAAAGAAATAAAGAAAGAGAGAGAGAGAGAGAGAGAGAGAGGGAGAGAGAGAGAAAGAGAGAAATATTTAAAAATAATTAATTAGATAATGTCATTGATTTGCTCAGATCAACCCAAAAAATATTTTCCCCAATAAACTGTACCCTAATCATTGGATTCACAAACATTAGCAGAATAGATTTTTATATTTAAAGTAATTAAATATTTTTAAACATTAAGTTTGCTTTGCTTTGTAAACACACACACACACACACACACACTCATTCGATCTCCATGAGAAAATTTCTAAATTTGTTTTAATTTTTTTTAACGATTTTTTTTTCCATTTCATCTGGAAAATTTGAGTTCACTTTAACACTCGGTTCCTCCATTGAGTTGAAAATAGTCAGTTTCAAATGAAATGTCAGCACAATCGGAAGACTTTTTCTCTGCACTGCGCCTGAAGTGCTAGACACAGTTGTCGCTTTCCTAGTAATTTGATCAGATCATTGGCGACAGACAAGAAGAAAGAAAATAGATTTGTAAAAAAACGAGAATGCTACAAAATCTCAAGAAAGGAAACAATTATGAGCTGTTTGCCCCTAAGTCTCTAAATCTAATAGTCTGTTACTGTGAATAGCGATTGGTCTTCTCTGCAAGTATATAAAACTAGAAGGAAATAGCTTACGAAACAATCATTGGGACTAGACTCATGACTAGAGGGCCTTTACCCGTGTGGAGTGTTGCAAGAGAATGCTAACCATGGCCTCCAAAGCTGCAAGCTTTATTTAGAGGCCTGAACATGATATCTGCCCTAAAACACTACTAGAGAATAAACACTATGATCTGAAACCATTGTGTAGTTCCTCCTTGATACAACTGTTACAACATCAACACACTTCAACAAGATAATGAGAACGACAGAAGAAGAAGAACATTTTTTATTGTAGTCTTTGGATCACAAACTATGTCAAGTGTCTGACATTAGGTATGGACACAAACAAAAGATTGCATGGCTTCAGCACACTCCTCTGGTTCAGTGGTCCACATGAATAACCAGTTTCAACTAGAAGACACCAGTTCAATCCTTACAAGTGTAGCGGGTGTCAAATCTCCACGTGATTAGATTTACGCACTTCATTTATTCTGAGCAGAAAGTTAGTTCTAGCCCGGTAAGAAATGCATTTATTATAAAAGTATAAAACTAGTAGCTCGTTGTAAATAACAAGAATAGAAATATAGACATTTGAACTTTCAACAAAAATACAGTAGGAAAAACTCAATTGGATTTTGTATTGTCAGTATTTCATGTTAAAGTCTCAAAACTAAAAGCGTTGTTTGAAATCTGATTTTCAAATTATTTAAAGTAGACTAGTTTTGGTCTTCAGAAGGTGAACGCAAACATTTTTTTTTACAATTCTCTCTATTCAGTTTGCAAATCCATGGAACATGGGTGTAAAAAAGCTAGATACGGATCTCGAAAACGGCTCTAACGATTTTCCTAGAAATTTGACAGTTGATGTATATCTATTGGAAAAGAATTACTATCTATATGGCCACACTGGGAAATTTCTAGTTTAACCGTTATAATATTTATAATTTTAAAAATATTATCTTCTAAAATAAAATTTGGTTTTAAAAATCTGTATCTTGAATAGACAAGTCAGCGGGTTTTGCCACATGTAGGCCTTATTCTACAGACCTATACAAATTATATCTATATAGGTCTGTGTCATAGTCCTTGAAAGAGTTCTATAAATAGACGCGTTGCGCATTCTGGGTTGGATCTATTGGCCTAGTTCTAGTATTTCATCAACTCTTGAATAGATTTAAACATTCGCTTAATCAGGATTTTTTTTCGTGGGTTGGAAAGGGGTGGGGGGGTGGGGGAATAGGGGCGTTAAAAATGTTCCATTTTTTAAAATGTATCATTCATTAGTTATTAAGAGTATAATAATTGCTGTTACAAAAGTTGGTCAGTTGTATAGGGAAGGAAATTTTATTGAAACAACTATTTTGTATATTTTACTTCTTTTGATGAAATATGCAAATAGTTTTGACATGCCTGCATTTCATTTTAAATCACTATTGAGTCTTAGATATAACTTTATATAAAACTCTAAAGAATTGGACTACCATTTGGATAATGAAATCAAAATGTCTGCTGTGGCATACACATTTATATGTAACAAGAAAGAAACATTCAAAATACTTTTTTGTGTTAAATAGCAAAGCTTATATCAAATATAACTGTATCCATTAGTTTGAATCAGTCATGAATTTACATTTAAAACAGATCTAGACTAACAATAAGAAATCTGTGCAATAAGAAATATTTTTACCAATTGTTTTTGTTTAGCGCTATTTCATGCTTTTAGCTTTCTAAATACGCTCTGATCTGATCCAATATTTTTTTGGACCAGTTGGGAAAATGGGTTGGGGGGTGGGGGAGAAATGAATATCTGAGTAAATTGTACCGTAATAGATTTTCAAAAGCATTTACAACAAAAAATCTAAATTTGAGCTCATGTCTCAAGCCTCCTCAAGCCGACATACTAACCACTATGCTAAAGAGGTGCTTATAAAATAGAAGATTGTATAATTATTAATTGTTTGTTTCAAACTTACTTTAAAGCGGCGACCTATTCAGGGGACTTATTCAGCTTATACCACCATTTCAGTCAAGTACAATTTCTTTCCCTTGTTCGAGATACCAAATAAAATAATTACCAGTAGTTAATTAACTAATTCGTTATTTTTAAAATCATTCTTGTTTTATCAGGTACCAAAAATAATTGTGCTAAAATTTCAGCTTGATCCGAGTTTAGGTCTCGCAGAAATAACGTATAGAAACTTTTTATCAGACAGACAGACAGAGTGAGTTTGACATAAGATTTGTAAAAAATGACAATATTTAAAAGGCAGTTCCATTTCTAATAGAACTAAAGTCTCGTGTCTTGTTGAACTTGCAATGGTACACGATGGTTTTGTACAGAAAAGTGTTGAACATTTCTCGACTGTTTGAGTGACATGAAACAATGTCTGCGTTCTTCTGCCTTGGGAAACATTGGTAGTAGAGGAAGCTTTCAGTTCATGAAAAGTCATAATATAACTTTGTAAGAATATAACCTTATTATAATATTACTTTATGATAATATAACCTTATGATAACATAATTTGTGGTAGTATAAGTTTGTTATAATAGGAATTTGTAATAATATAAGCATATGATAATATAACTTTGTGTTAACATACCTTTGGAATGATATAACTTTTTGATAATATAACTTTATGATAATATAATTTTGTGATTATATAAGTTTTGTTATAATTTAAATTTGTGATCATATTACATTGGAAGGATATCACTTCGAGGTGACCTGCCCAAAGTAATATGTTTCTTTTTTATTTCCGTCACTATGGAGGGCTCTTCATAGAGCCGGTATTGGTTGGTTCGAATCCTCCATCCGATTTTCTCATTTATGGCACCATAATTTATTTTTGAGGCTTTTTCTCTCCAAGTATTTAGCAGATTTTCTGTGATTTTTGTCAGCTTCGGTGTTAAGCTTGCATATATGACTACAGGTCTGATGATGGCTTTGTAAATGGTTTTCTTTGTCTTCTTAGATATAAGTTTGCTTTGAAGTATGTGTTGTGTATTATGGAAAGCTCTGGTGTTGCCTACCGCTAGTCGTTTCTTTACTTCTGACATTAGGTCATTGTTGGAATGTATTCTTACTACCAAACCAAACACAAACACACACACACACACGCACGCACACACACATCAAGAATGAATATTTTCAAACATTGAAATGATGTCTTGTATTGGTTGAAACAGTTCATACTAAAGCTTCTATCCCTCACACTGATATCCAATACAACTCTGGCTGAAGTGAATAGTTTTAATGTGCTAATTTGTTAAACTTTTTTTTTCCATTGATCATCGTGAGAAGTGAGGATGCTAAAAAAGCGGCAATGTTACATTTCTAGTGCGATATTGTTGTCACTCTCCTATCTTAGTTGGGCGTCTCACAAAGGCATTTTTAAAGTGGGGGAGGGGACGAGCGATTTAAAAAAAAAAGGGGGGGTAACTATTTCTGAGTAATTTTTGAGTAATTGTGATGGCAAGAGTGATTCCCCTTAAGAAAGGGAGATGAACAAAGCTCTGTAAACTGTGTTCATGAACAGAAACTGTCAAAATGTATTATTGCATTTACAAAACCATAGCCCCGATGCGCTCCCTTTACCTAATTAAAAACAAAACCCTGTGCAGACAGAACTTTCCAGTGAAGACCTGTCGCCTTTACATTTCATTGCAGTCCTCTGTCGCCTTTACATTTCATTGCAGTCCTCTGTCGTCTTTACATTTCATTGCAGTCCTCTGTCGCCTTTACATTTCATTGCAGTCCTCTGTCGCCTTTACATTTCATTGCAGTCCTCTGTCGTCTTTACATTTCATTGCAGTCCTGTGTCGCCTTTACATTTCATTGCAGTCCTCTGTCGCCTTTACATTTCATTGCAGTCCTCTGTCGCCTTTACATTTCATTGCAGTCCTCTGTCGCCTTTACATTTCATTGCAGTCCTCTGTCGCCTTTACATTTCATTGCAGTCCTGTGTCGCCTTTACATTTCATTGCAGTCCTCTGTCGCCTTTACATTTCATTGCAGTCCTCTGTCGCCTTTACATTTCATTGCAGTCTTCTGTCGCCTTTACATTTCATTGCAGTCCTGTGTCGCCTTTACATTTCATTGCAGTCCTGTGTCGCCTTTACATTTCATTGCAGTCCTGTGTCGCCTTTACATTTCATTGTAGTCCTGTGTCGCCTTTACATTTCATTGCAGTCCTCTGTCGCCTTTACATTTCATTGCAGTCCTCTGTCGCCTTTACATTTCATTGCAGTCCTGTGTCGCCTTTACATTTCATTGCAGTCCTGTGTCGCCTTTACATTTCATTGCAGTCCTGTGTCGCCTTTACATTTCATTGCAGTCCTCTGTCGCCTTTACATTTCATTGCAGTCCTCTGTCGCCTTTACATTTCATTGCAGTCCTCTGTCGCCTTTACATTTCATTGCAGTCCTCTGTCGCCTTTACATTTCATTGCAGTCCTGTGTCGCCTTTACATTTCATTGCAGTCCTGTGTCGCCTTTACATTTCATTGCAGTCCTCTGTCGCCTTTACATTTCATTGCAGTCTTCTGTCGCCTTTACATTTCATTGCAGTCCTGTGTCGCCTTTACATTTCATTGCAGTCCTGTGTCGCCTTTACATTTCATTGCAGTCCTGTGTCGCCTTTACATTTCATTGTAGTCCTGTGTCGCCTTTACATTTCATTGCAGTCCTCTGTCGCCTTTACATTTCATTGCAGTCCTCTGTCGCCTTTACATTTCATTGCAGTCCTCTGTCGCCTTTACATTTCATTGCAGTCCTCTGTCGCCTTTACATTTCATTGCAGTCCTCTGTCGCCTTTACATTTCATTGCATTCCTGTGTCGCCTTTACATTTCATTGCAGTCCTCTGTCGCCTTTACATTTCATTGCAGTCCTCTGTCGCCTTTACATTTCATTGCAGTCTTCTGTCGCCTTTACATTTCATTGCAGTCCTCTGTCGCCTTTACATTTCATTGCAGTCCTCTGTCGCCTTTACATTTCATTGCAGTCTTCTGTCGCCTTTACATTTCATTGCAGTCCTGTGTCGCCTTTACATTTCATTGCAGTCCTGTGTCGCCTTTACATTTCATTGCAGTCCTGTGTCGCCTTTACATTTCATTGCAGTCCTGTGTCGCCTTTACATTTCATTGCAGTCCTCTGTCGCCTTTACATTTCATTGCAGTCCTCTGTCGCCTTTACATTTCATTGCAGTCCTCTGTCGCCTTTACATTTCTAGTCGAAATCTTTTTAACCAAAAATACACAATCAACAACAACAGGAGATAAATCAGCATGAATTATATGCACTGGTCAAAACATGAATGTCTGTGTGTATAAATGTGTGTGTGTGTGTGTAGCAGTAAGACAATAGGCCATAATTTTGTTCATCTCTAATTTTAGTCCAAGACCAATTAAAAAATGTCCTTGACATAAAAAGACGTCCCCTAACGCTAAATCAATAGTGACGAAATACATTCAAATTGTATTGATTCAAACCAAATAAACACAAATCCTATCTTATCATCATAGATCATATCAACATTGAAAGAAAATCCAGGTTAGTGATTAGTTACTGGCACGCGATTTCAGTATTATAAAATGGAATCACGATTATCTCTCTCAAAGCATACAATTTTCTTCCTGATTCATGTATAAAATTAGTTTACAATCAAAGAACCATTTGGACATTCAAACAATCGAGTAAACAGTTCAAGATAATAATCAAAACGTCAAAAGATTTACATTGTGAAAGGCACGCAATTTGCACATATATATGTCAGTGTTCAGGCTTTTTAAGACAATAGGTCTCGGTCCCTTCAGGTTTAGCCCATGAAGAATTTGCAAGCTGATAAGAGGAATTTTAATAACAAAGTTGACCTACATATTCAATATATTGCACAGTGTAAGACATAATGAGTTCCCTCTGCAACTTCTTGTGTGACTAAAGAGGCTGGTCATTGATTCACAGCTGCTGTCACAGGTTGGGCAAATGTAATCATCAGGCGCCGTTGCATTTTCACCCTTCTTTATACTACTGTTATGTAAGACATCTGCAATCCGGGGCCCTTCCTTTACGCTCGCTCTCCGTGTGGATCTATGCAGTGTCACTTTTTCGCAGCTGCTAGTGTCGACTTTGAAAAGCTTTATGTCGCGTTTGCATACATCCGTATACCGTAATAGTGGATGACCAGCGGCTCTCCTGCCTTCTGTTAGATCGCCATACAGAATGTCTTGTGAAAGTCGAAGTGGAAATCTATTGTAATAAAGAATTAATTAAAAGGAATGTTTTGTCCACAGATTTCAGTAAATGATGTCTCCTGGGTACAGCTGGGTAGTGAATGTCTCGAAGTATTCCCCCCTGAGGTACAGCTGGGTAGTAAATGTCTCGAAGTATTCCCCCCTGAGGTACAGCTGGGTAGTGAATGTCTCGAAGTATTCCCCCCTGAGGTACAGCTGGATAGTGAATGTCTCGAAGTATTCCCCCCTGAGGTACAGCTGGGTAGTGAATGTCTCGAAGTATTCCCCCCTGAGGTACAGCTGGATAGTGAATGTCTCGAAGTATTCCCCCCTGAGGTACAGCTGGGTAGTGAATGTCTCGAAGTATTCCCCCCTGAGGTACAGCTGGGAAGTGAATGTCTCGAAGTATTCCCCCCTGAGGTACAGCTGGGTAGTGAATGTCTCGAAGTATTCCCCCCTGAGGTACAGCTGGGTAGTGAATGTCTCGAAGTATTCCCCCTGAGGTACAGCTCGGTAGTGAATGTCTCGAAGTATTCCCCCCTGAGGTACAGCTGGGTAGTGAATGTCTCGAAGTATTCCCCCTGAGGTACAGCTGGGTAGTGAATGTCTCGAAGTATTCCCCCCTGTCTCGACTGGAAAGTATGAACTCTTTGCTTTTGTCATTAAGACATACCGGAAGATCGTCTGAAGGGCTTAAAGGCCTTGACCCTAACTTTATTTTTCTAAATTAACACACATTTTAAAATATAATTGGTATGCTTGTTTTGCTTTCAAATTAAATTTCAATGCAATAATTTGGAATTTATGCTGTATTTTTGTTACATAATTGGAGTCATCATCTTCTCGTTGGTCCAGTATAATTATGTAATTATTTTCTATCATAGGCAAGAACCTCTTTATAAATACTAGCTATGTATGAATTGTAGGTAGGCCTATACTAAGAACGTATTGCTATTATTTATTTAGAGTGTAAACGATTCTGGTGGGAATTCGCTCCAATATTCAATGACTCTTTATTTCAGCAACAACTGTCTTTATTGTTTCAATTATTTACATATGAAAAAATAATCTAATTGCAATATGTATTTAAAAAAAAAACATCTCTCAGCACCTTAACCTTTTCCTTTGAGTTGTATCACCCACCACATTTCTTCAAATCCCTATTCTTTTTTTTTCTTTTACTGTATTTTATTTATAAATTTTAAAAAAGTATAAACCAGATTTCTAAAAATCGGAATGTCAACAAAAAAGCAGATTACTGTGATTAAGTTTAAGATTAAGTATTAAAATCCATTAAGGAATACACAGAATTCGGTGACGCATAGAAGTAAATATTTTTCGGTTTGGTTTGAACTGAAAAAGAAAATAGAGACAACATTTGTATTTAGATTCTAGGTTTTACTGCTTAATAAACAAAATGCAACGGAGCTCTCTCGGTAATAAAACTAACAATGTACTACACGATTAGAATTAAGTCATAGGTCTTCAATAATTATTGAAAGTGGACAAATATGAAAGTCCACAGGATAGTCGCTTCATAAAAAGTAAAGTTCCCCATATAGACATTGCGGTCTATAGTGCAGATGATGTTAAAGTCATCTGTTTCTTTAGCCAATGGTTAACGATTAGGGTGTCATGTGGCCGGCACAACGGCCAGCCGCCTTCACTTTTCCCAACTCAAGTCAGGTACCCATTAGAGTTGGGTGAACTCAGGGGCGCCCTAAAATCCTGAAATTCCAATTCCCAGTCTTCAATGAGATTTTAACCCAGGACCCTAGGTTCAGAAGCCAAGGGCTTAACCACTCAGCCACCCCGCACCCTAGTCTTCATGATGGAATTTTAAAAATAGGAAAAAAAACCTTAAAAACAACAACAACAAAGCTTATATTAAGCGTAGCTGTATCGATTAGTTTCGATCACTCAGTATCGATTAGTTTCGATCACTCAGTATCGATTAGTTTCGATCACTCATTATCGATTAGTTTCGATCACTCAGTATCGATTAGTTTCGATCACTCATGTCATTAAATCTGTCATAGATCTAGACTCTAGACTAACAACCATAAATCTGTAATAGATCTAGACTCTAGACTAACAACCATAAATCTGTAATAGATCTAGACTCTAGACTAACAACCATAAATCTGTGCGATGAGAAATAATTTGACCAAATGTTTTTGTTGAACGCAGTTTCATACTTTTAGCTTTCTCAGTACGCTATGATCCTAATAAGCCAACATATTTGTTTTATAAAGAAAGTGTGACTGTTAAAAAAACAACAACAACAACCGCATATGAACAGCATTCTGAAAGAAATATGGCGGTATTGGTGAAAATATTTAAAAAGAGACAAGAAAAAAAAGTCGGTGGTAAGATTAGCTAAAGTGTCGCTCATATTTTAGGTTGAGAAATGAACCCATTTTCCAACGAATAAAAAAAAAAAAAAAAAAAAAAAAAAAAATTAAAATTAAATATCCCATTAATTAATGCAAGTACCAGATCCACAGGTTTCTAATGAAATTTTTTCAAGTCAACTTCATTTTTTTTTTTACCTTTCAGTCATGTGGCCAGCGATACGAGTATTGGAAATTAAAATGGCCCGCCATACAACTGAGGTTGGACATCACTGGGGTAGATAATGCAAAGCTCATGTGACTCAATGCCCTTCACCTTTGACCCCTGCCTATCTCCACCGTCCTGGATGTGACTGCTATGTCGTGTAAATCCCTTTCTGAAGTCATTTCTGCCTGCACTTTCACAAACTAATGCCAGGAACACGATTGGTGAATCCAAGACCATCCTAAGTTGAAAAAGCCAGTCTTCACAGTCATAGCAAACCGTGAGGAGCCTCGCTTCAAATTCAAGTGCTTCACGTTTGGGCAAGCACGCTTATAAACAACCAGCAAGGATTTTTGTTTTCGAGAGTGATCCCTCTTTTTACAAAGCTTATATCAACTCATACTGTCTGTCTGTCTGTCTGGGTAAAATCTTGTACTCATGTTTCTCCCACTTCCATTTGAGGATCAAGTTGAAACTTGAAAAAATTATTCATTGTCCATGACAGCACAGGAATCAGTTAAAAAAAAACAAATAGTTCATCAATTAGTAGTCATTAATTAATTTTGTTTTATATAGATGTGTGTGTGCTAAGCTAAGAGGAGAGATCAGTCTAAACAAAAACAATAATTACAAATATTTCCAATCACACATATTCATTAGTGCTAGTCTTGATTTATTACGTGATTGATTCAAAATAATTTATGCCATTTCACTCTATATAATATTTGTTTTATTTTCGAAAGTATTTTTTATATTTTTACTTGTTATAATCAAAAGTCGCAGCTGACTAGACAGTGTTTTAATTACTATTATAAGTATTGGTACTTTACACTAAAGGAATCAAAAGTTTCAGTGGAATGAATGGATTGAAACAAGTTCACAGAAACAAAACGTGATTCTAACAACGAACATGTTCAATGGACTTCGAAGGCACATCACTTTTGACACTGGTGATAGCTTCAGGAGGCGGACTTGCACTCTACTGCCTAAACGTTCATTCATCAGGGAAGGTGATAGAAAAAAACAAACATCACTCAGGTTTTTCACGTGCACTCAAGGACCAGGGTTAATTAGTAACAGCAAAGACTTTGACAGAAGGAGCAGCAGGGTACAACTCGAGCCTACAACTTCACCGACTTTCTAGTGTAGCGTATATTTAGTGGACCCAAGCCCAAGACCTAGAAGCGTCTGACATGGGAACTCCATCCTCAACATTTCATTAACATATTTTGTTTCGTTCAGATTTTTTTTTTTTTACAAAGCTTACATCTTATATCAACTCTGTCTGTCTGTCTGTCTGGTAAAACGTTTGTACACGTTATTTCTTGGACATACAATTTCGTATCAAGCTGAAATGTTCGCACACTTTTTTTACGTGACAATACAAAAAAAAAAAACAATAAAAAAAAATTAATCAATTAGTTAATTAACCATTGGTAATAATTTTTTTTACTCGAACAAGGGAAAGAAATTGTATTTGACTAATGTGGTGGTATACGTTTTAAATAGTCCCCTAAATACGTTGCTTTAAAGTTTGAAACTAACAATAGATAACTATACAAACTTCCAGGTCGTTCAACCTTTCTCTCTCTCTTTTTTTTTTAATAAATGAATTTAAAAAGCGATCGCGGTAATATTTCAGCAGATACCATCTCGCCCCACCCCTTTCTAACTGGACCAGACAAGTGACAGGATCATAGCGTATTCAGAACGCTAAAAGCATGAAATTGCGCTAAAAAAACAAATGGTAAAATATTTCTAATGGCATAGACATATTATTGTTAGTCTAGATCTATTACACATTTAATGACTTGACTGATCCAAACTCATTGATACAAGCTTTTAATATAAACTTTTTTTTTTAAAGTTTGTTTTTTGAATAACTAATTAAGCATACAGTATGATAGCAGCAGAAAAAACAAAGTAGGTCAAGACTGTGGCGGCCGCCACCCAAACGCACATTGCACTGACACCTAAATATTATTGATTGTATATTTAAAAGTTCTGCATAGTGTTCAACCCATCGTTCCATTTGCAGCGCACGATCACTGATGATTGAGCCATCTTTTGACTTGAGCGGAGCACACTTGCTGGTGTGAGGTCCAAAGGCTTTTCTCATGCCCTCATATAGTCCTCTTATGTTACCACAGTCGGCACAAGATGTGGGAAAACATAGCCAAAGACCGGAGTGCATGGAGACAGACTGTGCGTGCTGGGACAACCCTTGCAGAGAACAAAAGAATTGAAGCGGCTTTAATCAAGAGGGAAAAAAAGAAAGCTGCCCTGTCTGCTAGCCCTAAATCAGAGGCATACACATGTACGAATTGTGGCAAAGTCTACCGTTCTAGAATTGGCTTGATTAGCCACACCAGATTCTGCCCCGTCTCAAGATTAAGCCAAAACCAGTGACTCATTTGGGCGCATCCATTGCCTTTCGAGACAAAAGGAGCCATATAAAATATTTAAAAGTACTTGCTTAATCTTGTCCATGAAATACAGGTGTTTTTTTTTTGTTTGTTCTAGGTTGAGCTCTTATTATAGTTAGTGTGTGACTAAGTGTGTTAGTGATTGAGTTTGTGTGAGTGAATATGAGTGAATGTGTGATTAAGTGAGTGTGTGATTAAGTGAGTGTGTGATTAAGTGAGATAGGGGACTGAGTGTGTGATTAGTTGAGTGTGTGTGTGATTGAATGTGTGATTAAATGAGTGAGAGTGTGGTTAAGTGAATTTGATTTCGTGTGTGATTGAGTGTGTAAACGAATGTGTAACTTATTGAGTGAATGAGTGTGTGTTATTGAGTATGTTAGTGTGTGTGTGATTGAGTTTGTTTAGGGAATGAATGAATGTGTGAGTGTGTGAGTTATTGAATGAATGTGTGAGTTAGTGTGAGTGTGAGGGATTGAATGTGCTTGATTGAGTGAGCGTGTTTGCGTGATAACAATGGTGAGCGTGTTTGCGTGATAACAATGGTGAGTGTGTTTGTGTGAATGAAGGTTCAAGTGCGTATGAGTGAACGTGTGAGTGTGTGAATGTGGGGGTGTTAAGTGTAGGTGAGTGAATGTGGAAGTGAGTGAATGTGGGAGTGTTAAGTGTGAGTGAGTGAATGTGGAAGTGAGTGAATGTGGGAGTGTTAAGTGTGAGTGTGTGAATGTATGAGTATGAGAGTGACCGACGGAATGTGTGGATGAGTGTTTGAGTGATTGCAAACTACAATAGCAGACTTATTAGCTAGTTATTTTTGACATGTCTAATACTTCTCTTCCATCCATTGTTCAAATCTCGCTGTGAATACTCCCCCACCACCCCCTACTCTGTTTTTCTTCCCCGCTCATTACGTGCTCTGGTCTTTCACTTAATAACTCTGGTATCGAGACAAAGTTACTACTTAATAACTCTGGTATCGAGACAAAGTTACTACTTAATAACTCTGGTATCGAGACACAGTTAATACTTAATAACTCTGGTATCGAGACAAAGTTACTACTTAATAACTCTGGTATCGAGACAAAGTTACTACTTAATAACTCTGGTATTGAGACAAAGTTACTACTTAATAACTCTGGTATCGAGACAAAGTTACTACTTAATAACTCTGGTATCGAGACAAAGTTACTACTTAATAACTCTGGTATCGAGAAACAGTTACTACTTAATAACTCTGGTATTGAGACAAAGTTACTACTTAATAACTCTGGTATCGAGACAAAGTTACTACTTAATAACTCTGGTATTGAGACAAAGTTACTACTTAATAACTCTGGTATTGAGACAAAGTTACTACTTAATAACTCTGGTATTGAGACAAAGTTACTACTTAATAACTCTGGTATTGAGACAAAGTTACTACTTAATAACTCTGGTATTGAGACAAAGTTACTACTTAATAACTCTGGTATCGAGACAAAGTTACTACTTAATAACTCTGGTATCGAGACACAGTTACTACTTAATAACTCTGGTATCGAGACACAGTTACTACTTAATAACTCTGGTATCGAGACAAAGTTACAACTTAATAACTCTGGTATCGAGACAAAGTTACTACTTAATAACTCTGGTATCGAGACAAAGTTACAACTTAATAACTCTGGTATCGAGACAAAGTTACTACTTAATAACTCTGGTATCGAGACAAAGTTACTACTTAATAACTCTGGTATCGAGACAAAGTTACAACTTAATAACTCTGGTATCGAGACAAAGTTACTACTTAATAACTCTGGTATCGAGACAAAGTTACTACTTAATAACTCTGGTATCGAGACAAAGTTACTACTTAATAACTCTGGTATCGAGACAAAGTTACTACTTAATACAACAAGAAAGAGGCCAGGCAGAGAATGACGTAGGTAGGAATGAAAATAAAAACATTTTGTTACAAAGTTTAAATTGTGTTTGAAAAGACATTTTTAGGATTTAGAACAATTCATTCAACGATACTACTCAGAGCAGCATGTATGTATAAGGTACTAAACAAGCTGCAGCTTAGGCATCCCACTTTCCTACCCTCTCCCCACTCCCTTTAAAAAAATTGAATCAACAATTATTTTAAAGCCTACACTGATATGTACTGGACTTATAAAAGGTGCTATTATCTCAAATAGCTTAAGGTCTTGTCAAGTCTAAATCTGGCTTGATAATACTTACATCTAGAAAAGTAGATGACTCGTAGCCTTGATCTCTTCAAAACCAACGAACTAGTAAACATCAAATGCTAACCAGTTGGAACATATTAGTTGGATTGATTTGCTGGCATTGGACAATGATTTTATGTCACTCTTATATTTTTTAATTAAAGGGAGTCAACTTTTATCAGGATATTACTAAAAATTTAGTGAGCGATTATTTATTTCAAGAGCTCGAGGTCGTTGTTACATCAGTCATGAGTTTTTAAATTCACATTTTTTAAAGTTTTTTTATCTCATGTTTTTTTTTCTTTTTTTAGTTGTCATCAAATCAAGTAAACAAAATGCCAATGAAAGTTTTCATTAACAAATGAGTTTCTAAAAAAAAAATGTTCCAAGTTTTTAAAGTAGTACCAAATAAAAAAATGTTTTTATGTTTTAATCATCTTTTGATTGACCGAGATCAAGGGGCTTGACCTAGTCCTCTTATTTTGAGGTCTTTGACTATTTGTATTAGTAATAAAAAAATAATGTCATGACGTCATGCAATCTTGTGCACTAAAATGTGCTAGTGTAAATAGAAGTAGATTAGAGAGTTCTATTTAAGATTTATCTTGTACAGGTATTAGGGATTGTAAATATGATTAAAATAACTTATTTGAGTAGACCTATTAGGAAGGTTAATTGGTTTTATTAACATTACAAGTTTGGCTTAACAAATAGATCTGATCTGACCACATATTGATTTAAACTTGTGTAATTATTTTTGTTGGATTTATTAGTTTTAAAGTATTGGAAATTTCTATACTTAAGTTTGTTCTGGAATTAGTTTAATACAATGTTTCACAGGAGGAGAATCCGCTACAACCTATTATCCATAATGAATTAATCATCAAAACTGCTGTCTATCTATCTATCTAGTATCTATCTATCTATCTATCTAGTATCTATCTATCTATCTATCTATCTATCTATCTAGTATCTATCTAGTATCTATCTATCTATCTATCTATCTATCTATCTATCTAGTATCTATCTAGTATCTATCTATCTATCTATCTATCTATCTATCTATCTATCTATCTATCTATATGTGTGTGTGAGGGTGTATGGGTGTGTATATGTGTGTTGTGAATAAATATAAAAGCACAAAGACATTGTGTTGTAAATCAAGTTCCATGTTGATGGTTCCGGTCAATCTGATTAAAACTAATGGACGCCGTGCAGTTCCCTCGCATCTGATGTCAAATCTTGTTCTCTAGAACCAATTCAACCTATAACTAAATGAAAAACTCTTGAATCTCTAACTAGAATGTTGAACTTCATAAACAAACAACAAAGAGAGCCAGCCAAGAAAAGATCCAAGCCACTAACAGCGTGAGTTATTCCATCTCTTGGGTCCACGCGTGTCTGAGATGACCAGATGTCTGCAGACACCACAAACGTGAGTGTGAAGTTTAAATCATTCCAGAAGTCACTCACTCCGAGCACGTACTGCAATTAACTTGTCAAGAGGTTACGACCCGGCTGTCATCTTCTTTTTTTGTAAGTCATGTCAGCAAGACACGCTTCCCTCCAACCCCCCCCCTGCCCCAACACGAGCAGAAGTTGTTGTCTAAAGCAGTCATCACAAATAGAACATTCTTTTGTTTTGATTCGTTTCCATAACTACCATTGTCACGTGTTCATATTTGTGTTCTACTCAAACTTTTTAATGTGTTCAAGGCCTAAAATTACAATTATTTCAACGGCTCATTTCTTTTTTTTTAGTTGAACTTAGAAATAAAAAAATGATTTTATTGATACATGATAACGCATGTTACAGAGGAACTAATGAAATCCATGATACTATCATTACATAAGTTAAAAAAATGCAAATGTCTACTGTCAGTAAACCAAGGATGTCTGTCATCAATAAGCCAAAGATGTCTGTTATAGATAAACCAAAGATGACTACAGCGAATAAGCTAAAGGGTCTTTCAAGGCCGGTCTTAGATATTCAGACGCCCTAGGCGAAGTGAATTTGGTGGCCCCTAATGAAATAGAAAAATAAAATATAAACAGCGAAAAAAATTAAAATGACGCAATGAATGAAAAACCCAGGGTACTCTAAAAATAACGATAGGCACTGGCTTGGAGGTCCTGTCTGTCATCGATAAGTCAAAGCTGTCTGTTATCGTTAAACCAAAGACGATTACTGACAATAAATCAAAGATGTCTGTGATAGATAAACCAAAGATAACTACTGTCAATAAATCAAAGGTAAGATGTGTGTTATCGATAAAACAAATACATTTAATGTCGCTAAATCAAGGAGGAGTAAAACATTAAATTAAAGATGTCTGTCATCGCTAAATCAAATATGTCTGTCATCGCTAAATCAAATATGTCTGTCATCGCTAAATCAAATATGTCTGTCATCGCTAAATCAAATATGTCTGTCATCGCTAAATCAAATATGTCTGTCATCGCTAAATCAAATATGTCTGTCATCGCTAAATCAAATATGTCTGTCATCGCTAAATCAAATATGTCTGTCATCGCTAAATCAAATATGTCTGTTATCGCTAAATCAAATATGTCTGTCATCGCTAAATCAAATATGTCTGTCATCGCTAAATCAAATATGTCTGTCATCGCTAAATCAAATATGTCTGTTATCGCTAAATCAAATATGTCTGTTATCGCTAAATCAAATATGTCTGTTATCGCTAAATCAAATATGTCTGTTATCGCTAAATCAAATATGTCTGTTATCGATAAATCAAAGATGTCTGTCATCGCTAAATCAAATATGTCTGTCATCGCTAAATCAAATATGTCTGTCATCGCTAAATCAAATATGTCTGTCATCGCTAAATCAAATATGTGTGTCATCGCTAAATCAAATATGTCTGTCATCGCTAAATCAAATATGTCTGTCATCGCTAAATCAAATATGTCTGTCATCGCTAAATCAAATATGTCTGTTATCGCTAAATCAAAGATGTCTGTTATCGCTAAATCAAATATGTCTGTCATCGCTAAATCAAATATGTCTGTCATCGCTAAATCAAATATGTCTGTCATCGCTAAATCAAATATGTCTGTCATCGCTAAATCAAATATGTCTGTTATCGCTAAATCAAATATGTCTGTTATCGCTAAATCAAATATGTCTGTCATCGCTAAATCAAATATGTCTGTCATCGCTAAATCAAATATGTCTGTCATCGCTAAATCAAATATGTCTGTCATCGCTAAATCAAATATGTCTGTTATCGCTAAATCAAATATGTCTGTTATCGCTAAATCAAATATGTCTGTCATCGCTAAATCAAATATGTCTGTTATCGCTAAATCAAATATGTCTGTTATCGCTAAATCAAATATGTCTGTTATCGCTAAATCAAATATGTCTGTTATCGCTAAATCAAATATGTCTGTTATCGATAAATCAAATATGTCTGTTATCGCTAAATCAAATATGTCTGTCATCGCTAAATCAAATATGTCTGTTATCGATAAATCAAATATGTCTGTTATCGATAAATCAAAGATGTCTGTTATCGATAAATCAAATATGTCTGTTATCGCTAAATCAAATATGTCTGTTATCGCTAAATCAAATATGTCTGTTATCGCTAAATCAAATATGTCTGTTATCAATAAATCAAATATGTCTGTTATCGCTAAATCAAATATGTCTGTTATCGATAAATCAAATATGTCTGTTATCGATAAATCAAATATGTCTGTTATCGATAAATCAAAGATGTCTGTTATCGATAAATCAAATATGTCTGTTATCGCTAAATCAAATATGTCTGTCATCGCTAAATCAAATATGTCTGTCATCGCTAAATCAAATATGTCTGTTATCGCTAAATCAAATATGTCTGTTATCGCTAAATCAAATATGTCTGTCATCGCTAAATCAAATATGTCTGTCATCGCTAAATCAAATATGTCTGTCATCGCTAAATCAAATATGTCTGTTATCGCTAAATCAAATATGTCTGTTATCGCTAAATCAAATATGTCTGTCATCGCTAAATCAAATATGTCTGTTATCGCTAAATCAAATATGTCTGTCATCGCTAAATCAAATATGTCTGTCATCGCTAAATCAAATATGTCTGTTATCGCTAAATCAAATATGTCTGTTATCGCTAAATCAAATATGTCTGTTATCGCTAAATCAAATATGTCTGTTATCGCTAAATCAAATATGTCTGTTATCGCTAAATCAAATATGTCTGTCATCGCTAAATCAAATATGTCTGTTATCGCTAAATCAAATATGTCAGTTATCGCTAAATCAAATATGTCTGTTATCGATAAATCAAATATGTCTGTTATCGCTAAATCAAATATGTCTGTTATCGATAAATCAAATATGTCTGTTATCGCTAAATCAAATATGTCTGTTATCGCTAAATCAAATATGTCTGTTATCGCTAAATCAAATATGTCTGTTATCGATAAATCAAAGATATCTGTTATCGATAAATCAAATATGTCTGTTATCGCTAAATCAAATATGTCTGTTATCGCTAAATCAAATATGTCTGTTATCGCTAAATCAAATATGTCTGTCATCGCTAAATCAAATATGTCTGTTATCGCTAAATAAAATATGTCTGTCATCGCTAAATCAAATATGTCTGTTATCGCTAAATCAAATATGTCTGTTATCGCTAAATCAAATATGTCTGTTATCGCTAAATCAAATATGTCTGTTATCGCTAAATCAAATATGTCTGTTATCGCTAAATCAAATATGTCTGTCATCGCTAAATCAAATATGTCTGTTATCGCTAAATCAAATATGTCTGTTATCGCTAAATCAAATATGTCTGTTATCGCTAAATCAAATATGTCTGTTATCGCTAAATCAAATATGTCTGTTATCGATAAATCAAATATGTCTGTTATCGCTAAATCAAATATGTCTGTCATCGCTAAATCAAATATGTCTGTTATCGATAAATCAAATATGTCTGTTATCGATAAATCAAAGATGTCTGTTATCGATAAATCAAATATGTCTGTTATCGCTAAATCAAATATGTCTGTTATCGCTAAATCAAATATGTCTGTTATCGCTAAATCAAATATGTCTGTTATCGATAAATCAAATATGTCTGTTATCGCTAAATCAAATATGTCTGTTATCGATAAATCAAATATGTCTGTTATCGATAAATCAAATATGTCTGTTATCGATAAATCAAAGATGTCTGTTATCGATAAATCAAATATGTCTGTTATCGCTAAATCAAATATGTCTGTTATCGCTAAATCAAATATGTCTGTTATCGCTAAATCAAATATATCTGTTATCGATAAATCAAAGATGTCTGTTATCGATAAATCAAAGATGTCTGTTATCGCTAAATCAAATATATCTGTTATCGATAAATCAAAGATGTCTGTTATCGATAAATCAAAGATGTCTGTTATCGATAAATCAAAGATGTCTGTTATCGCTAAATCAAAGACGTCTGCTATCGCTAAATCAAAGATGTCTGTTTTTATGTATTTAATATAAACATCTCGATATAATTAGTTTGAACATCTCAATGTAATTAGTGTAAACATCTCGAGGTCTAGTTTCAGTGTGTCCTAGCCCTAACGTGGGGGAGTACCAATGACCTCCACCTACAAGTGTGTCCTCATCAGGTGAATGTTCTAAATCTCACGTACATTGCAGGATCTTATCTTTCAAGAAGTTACCCGTGTTTGTGTAGGCCGCTTTGAAATCCCCGGGGCGACTGATGTCCTGCACGTGACTTGTGCAATCATGAGAAAGTGGGGGTGGGGGAGAAACAGTTTTGCTCAAAGTCAAAACCAAAACTAATACCTGGCTATGGGTCCGTTGTTTGGCATTGAAGGTGAAGGTCATATAACATGCCATTTATAAAGCCATATAACATGTCATATATAAAGTCATATAAACATGTCAGTGATAAAGCCATATAACATATCATATAAATCCATATAACATATCATATAAATCCATATAACATATCATATAAATCCATATAACATGCAATTTATAACGCCATGTCATATATAAAGCCATATAACATGTCAGTGATAAAGTCATATAACATGTCAGTGATAAAGTCATAAAGCATGTGGGGTCAACTAGCATGCTGTAATCCATTATTCCTGTCAGAAAATAACACTTCCCGGTCTCTTTGGTACATTTTATCCATTCGCAAGGCGACAGAAGAACATTGTACAATGAAGTAAGTTTATTGACCTCAGAAAAGTATTGATTCGAAACAACATTAAAAGAGTTTGTACTTTGTACAATATTAGACCGAGCTGAAAATGATGACCTTTGTTCCATAAAGGGTGGTAGAATGGAGCGTTGTATTATAATTGTAGAATGGAGCGTTGTATTATAATTGTAGGATGGAGCGTTGTATGATAATTGTAGAATGGAGCGTTGTATTATAATTGTAGAATGGAGCGTTGTATTATAATTGTAGAATGGAGCGTTGTATTATAATTGTAGAATGGAGCGTTGTATTATAATTGTAGAATGGAGCGTTGTATTATAATTGTAGAATGGAGCGTTGTATTATAATTGTAGAATGGAGCGTTGTATTATAATTGTAGAATGGAGCGTTGTATTATAATTGTAGAATGGAGCGTTGTATTATAATTGTAGAATGGAGCGTTGTATTATAATTGTAGAATGGAGCGTTGTATTATAATTGTAGGATGGAGCGTTGTATTATAATTGTAGGATGGAGCGTTGTATTATAAAGTAAAGGGAGTGATGTATTATAATTGTTATTTTCTGCAATTTTAGGTGTTTTTTTTTTTCTTCCGTTCTAAACGTTCAAATTAAATTATCTACTGGTAGTCATTTATTAACAAAATTAGTTATAAGTACATCGCAAATCAATCCATTCAAAAAGTTTTCAAAACTTTTTAAAAGACAATAATCTGATGTTGGGCTTCTATTGTTTATTATAACTTTTGTGTCTTATAACTTTTGTGTCTTATAACTTTTGTGTCTTATAACTTTTGTGTCTTATAACTTTTGTTTATTATAACTTTTGTTTATTATAACTTTTGTGTCTTATAACTTTTGTGTCTTATAACTTTTGTTTATTATAACTTTTGTTTATTATAACTTTTGTGTCTTATAACTTTTGTGTCTTATAACTTTTGTGTCTTATTACTTTTGTGTCTTATAACTTTTGTGTCTTATAACTTTTGTGTCTTATAACTTTTGTGTCTTATAACTTTTGTGTCTTATAACTTTTGTGTCTTATAACTTTTGTTTATTCATCATTTCTCAATTCTTCCCTACAATCGTTAATTCAGCAATTTGCTTGATGCCTCTATCCATTGATTCATTCAGTCACTCAACTCTTACAAAAGTACATCCACGCATTGATCTAAGAACATTCCTAGCACAAACTAATCTATCCATCCTTTTGTATCATTTCATCCCTTTATTCACATTTATGTCTTATTGACATAAATTTATCCATCGTCTCCTCCTCCCCCCCCCCCCATCCACAAGATTCTTTACATCGTTGACTTCGCTCTTCAATCCATTGGATTCCCCCCCCCCCCCCCGCTGAATAGGAGACACAACCATAAAAAGAAAGTTCACTTCTCTAGTAAACAAGTGAAACCTAAAATCATCCTGGTCAGGTCCAGATGTGGTCAGCTGGTCCATATGTATCGGTCAGTAAAGTCCAATCTGTCACACAACGCCGTGTTTTATTGCGTCATTTGGGACATGAATCAAGTCTGTCCCGTGAGAGAAGGGAGAAGGGGGGGGGGGTGGCGAGAGTATCGTGAACAATCTATTTTTAGACACGGCTACTTTAGTTCGGACTTGCCATGGAAATAGATGGACAAATGGGAAATGAAGAGATCGCTCCCCCTTCCCACCATTTAACCAAAGCACTTCTTCTTCTTCTTCTAGCTAATAAGAGTCAAAACAAAGAAGTCAAAAGAGCTACTTGTATACCCCAAGGAATTCTGACGCTGAGACAGCGTGCTGGAAGAGTTAGTGGTCTATAGGCACTAGGACATGATTTCAAATCGAAGTGACATTTTACTGCTAGATTTTTATAAGTTTTAACTTCAGTGGCCCCATTTTATGGAGTCTTTGTATCTGTTTCTCTATGGTGAAGGTGAGAAAAGGTTGGCGATTGGTTGTGAATGATGCAAAATAGGTGGCATTGTCCCACTTCTGACACCAATATTTTGTTACCAGTCATTGACTTGTAAATCCAAACTGTTGGTAGACAACTAGGCATAGGCGTAATAAAGCATAACTAATAAACTTGAAAAAATTCCTTGTGAACAATACTAAATAAAACTTTATATCTAATGTAGACAAAATCAACTTGTGATAAATGAAATAAATGTAGCAGACTCTAGTAATAATATTTTTTTTGACAAAATCTAACTCACTACAATAACGCCACCTTTTAGTCTCATAGTCGTCTGTCCTAACTAAGACCAAAAGACGACAATGCCACTTATGTTGCATCCTTCACAACCAATCACTAGCCTCTTCACACCGTTACCATAGAAACACACACACATAACACCCCGATACTTTCGTTTTTATGACATATCAGGCAAAGAAAAAGGAAATGACCACTATAAACAATGTACCACAGATGTGTTCATGACTACTATAAACAATGTACCATAGATGTGTTCTTGACTACTATAAACAATGTACCATAGATGTGTTCATGACTACTATAAACAATGTACCATAGATGTGTTCATGACTACTATAAACAATGTACCATAGATGTGTTCTTGACTACTATAAACAATGTACCATAGATGTGTTCATGACTACTATAAACAATGTACCATAGATGTGTTCATGACCGCTATAAACAATGTACCACAGATGTGTTCTTGACTACTATGTGGCATTCAAAGTAATGGTGTTTCAATTGGGTTGATATATTTTATAAGACAGGAATACATTTGTGAACATGACCTTTCAAGACATTGTAGAGAACTGGAGACTCAAAACCTCATTGGCTGATGGCTTTTTAATGTTTCTGATGTTTCTGTGGTCCACGGTTAACGAGAGTGTCATGTAGCCAGCACAACGACCAATCGCCTTTACCTTTCACCAACTAATGTCAGGTACCCATTAGAGCCGGGTGGACTCAAAGACGTCCTAAAGATCCGGAAATTACAATCCCAGTCATCGCCAGGATTCGAACCCGAGATTTAGCCACCGCGCCTCCAATATTTGCCATGATGGCCTTTAAATTCGACATTAGCCATTATGGTCTTTCAACTCTACATTAGCCATGATGACCTCTTAACACAATATTGACCATTATGGCCTTCCTACAAGATATTTGCCATGATGTTCTTTCAACTTGACCTTTGCCATGATGTCCTTTCAACTCATTTGTCATCATGTCTTTTTCTACGAGATATTAGCCATGATGGCCTTTCAACATGACATATGCTTTGATGACCTTTGAATGCAAAGTAGGCGACTGAGCGAGATAATTTCTCTGAGACCCACCGAGTGAAATTGTTTCAATATGGTTTACTGATTAAGATTCATTCAAGCCTAAAGTAAGTTCAACACACACACACACACACACACACACATTCAAACACGTACACGTGTAAAGAAAAGACTGTGACTGTAAGTCCTTTGTAGTAGCTGACGTCTAATGTTGTTTTCTAGTTGGAGACTTTAGTGTTCAAACACATTGTCTAATGTTTTGTTGTTATGCTCTAGTAGTAGACTTTAGTGTTCAAAACACATTGTCTAATGTTTTGTTGTTATGCTCTAGTAGTAGACTTAGGTGTTCAAAACACATTGTCTAATGTTTTGTTGTTATGCTCTAGTAGTAGACTTTAGTGTTCAAAACACATTGTCTTCTTTGTAATATTCACTGTGTTCTTTAAGTTTGCGTTTCACTACAAAAAAGATTTTATTGTATATTAAATACAACTATGTTCATTATGTCGATACAGCTTGAGACTTGAGATTAATTTTTAAAAAATTAAATTGATCTCTAACATGACCCTGACCCTAGAACTGTGTTTCCCAAACTGTGTTCCGCGGAATTCTAGTGTTACTCGAGGCCTGACTAGGTGTTCCACGAACTAATGGAATAATGAACGAGTTGGTCATCACATGAATTAATCTCTCTAAAACTATAAGCCAAAGGTTCCACTAAATACTCAGAATGTGCTAAATACTCAGAAAGTGCTAAATACTCAGAATATGCTAACTACTCAGAATGTGCTAAATATTCAGAATGTGCTAAATACTCAGAATGTGCTAAATACTCAGAATGTGCGAAGTGTTCCGTTAAGGACAAAGTCAAACACAGCCCTAGATGGCTGCCTGGTCGTGCTGTTTGCCCACTGGACAGTCGTTCGGATTTATCGACGGTCGAGGGTTCAAACCCTGCCCGCTCCCATCCCCCGTCGTCCTGCGGGAGGTTTGGACTAGGAAGTAAACTTCAACTCTGAAGGAACATCCGAAACATGTCAAACAAATAAACATGAAATATTGGGCTATTTATGTGTGTATGTGTGCGTGCGTGCTTGTGTGGAGATGGTGGGGGTTGAGATGTAAGGTAAATGAAAACAAAAATGTTATTTATCGGTTACTTTGAAGTCAAAATGAAGAAAAACGCTGGCCAACATGACATATCCCGAAATCTCAAAACGACAATTGCCATAAATAGATTTATGTATGGTTTAAAAAACAACGATTTATTTAGAAGCACGTTAGATCAATACATAATTTCACAGTGAAGGAAGTAGCCTAAGATGGGCAATGTTTCGAACACTACAATCAATAAGTTATTGGATCAGAACATCAGTAATCAGTCTATGGAACCATCGAATGTAACAGTCCAGTTCATGCCCCAGACTTGGACAGATTTGAATGTTCTATAAATCTTACTTTATCCAAGTTATTTAAAGTTTTACAAGTTAAAATATAATATGCTTACAGTGGTCTAGTTGTCTACCAGCAGTTATATTCTAGAAGTCAACGACAACAATGTGAATTAAATTTTCCCCAGAAAGAAAACTTATCATCATTGAGTACTGCCCGTAGCTGACAAAAAGGGAAGGGGTGGGGTCGAATATAATTTTTGTGGTATGGGGGCGACACTAGTAAATGTTTGAGAAACACTGTTTTGAGGCTTCAAAAATCTTTTGAAAGAAAATTACAAAAGAGTTCTGAGGTTGCATTTGTAAACATAAAAAAAAAATTGTGTCTATCAAAATATACATCATGGAAGTTTTTTGTTTCTTTGTGTGACTGAAGCAAAGCAAATCAACTGAAGCCCCTACACTTTGTCTTAGCAGAAATTTAATAAGTTTAGAATTATAGCGTTTTTTTTAGGGGTTATGTCAGCGCTGATATATCAATTTAGTTGTTTAGATCTAATAGGAGATTGAAGATAACGATATAGTTAGATACATTTCTTAAGAATAAAGCACTCAATGTAAACAAGTAACATAAACAAGTTTATACAGCTGACCAGCCTTTGTATGAGCGATTATTTTGCTCAATAATAAGTAATGAATGACAGATTTAAACAAAAAATGGAACATATTTTACTTCGTACCAATCCCTCCCCACTCCCTGGTTACGGGAATGTTTAAATCTCCTTAGAGTAAATACAATTCAAATGATAAACCTGTAGATCCAGACTCGTCCACACCTCACAGGCTAACCTAGCGTGTGAAAACTGACCAGGTTTACTAGTCACATTGTAAATGTGTAGAGAGACATGATAGGGAATGTGGGTCAAAATGGTTAATTTTGTGTCAGACCGAAACATCCAGAAGTCCTTGAAAAAAAATGTCTGTAAACAAGTAAGCCGGAACAGAAAGATAAAAGCTTCAAAGAAAAAGTCAAAATATGTAACTGTCTGGAAAAGTCTTTTAGGAGACTATAAAAGTATAACAAACTTAGTGTCACGTATCAATTTTAATAAACATAACCTAGGTTAATTAAAGTTAGTATAATTTTTTCCCAGTAGGGAAAGTCCCCACGTGCAGGTGTCATAAATACCCATGACGTAATATGACACGCGTCCGGTGATAGCGTGACACCTGAAAGGGAATGATTGGATTGGTTCAAGCAAGCGTCTGGAGGAAAGGGATAAAAAAAACGCGGGATCTTTAGACTTTAGTTGTGGAGAAAATTTCATAGAGATAAGACGTATTTTAGCTTTGAGTTGTAACTTGCAGTGACAAGTCTTATATTTTATTACATTTAGTATTAATCTGAATATATTTTATTATTGATCTTCATTTATTGAATCTCTAAGTCATATTTAGATCTATAGATATGTCTACAGAATCCCCGGCCCATCACAGTAACAACATATCAGCAAATTCCGACGACATCAAGAGAGAAACCTAACTATGATATCTGGCACCTCCGACGGGACTAAAAGAAGTATTCAACATAATTTAACAACATGGCTTCACAGTCAAACATATTACGGTTGAATTAGCCATGGAACAGGTGTCTTTTCTAGAACATCGAGTTAGTTATAACTCATTAAGACCACAAGAAGATATCATCAAACGGATCTTTGACATCAAAGTGCTCACAATCATAAGAATCTTAAAACTATGTAATTTTTATATGACTTTCATTCCAAATTACACAGCACTCACATCAACTTTGACCAACGTCACCAAGAAAGGTCAACATGTCAAAATTCCATGGTCTATGGAACTACATGAAACAATTGACAAAATCAAAGCAACATTTTCCAAAGACAGTATACTAAAACTTCCGAATAGAAATAGACCTTTCCACCTTGCTACAGACGCCTCGTTAACAGCCAAATGAGCATGTTTCATGCAGGATTACCAAGGGACTTTACATGCTGTATTCTTCATCAGCAGGAAACTCACATCAGCTGAAACCAGATACTCCACAATAGAACGAGAATGTTTGGCCATTGTCTGGGCCATATCCAAATTTAACAAATACTTACTGGGTGCACACTTCACATTACTTACTGAACCTGGACCATTAGCTTTCTTAAATTCGAAAAAGATGGCAAACGGACGTTTGACTCGTTGGTATTTACATCTCATGAATTACCAGTGTGAAGTCAAGACAATCCCAGGACACAATAATGTTTTTGGTGACACTTTATCAAGATGTACTTAAATAATTTTCTCATTATTCTATTATGCTATTACAGATACCCGACATACAATTGTAATTGTGATTTTATTTCACGTATATGCAATTTGTTACTATTATTTAAATGATTTTCATGTAAAGTTTACAAACCAAAACTAGCTTAATCATTTATCATACTTCAGATTATGACATTCACATGTATTATGTTTGCATAGAGATATTGTAGCATATACGCAATTTTAATTACGTACAAAATGCTAAAGAGAACGGGGGTATTATGTCACGTATCAAATTTAATAAACCTAACCTAGGGTAATTAAACTTAGTATATTTTTTTCCCAGTAGGGAAAGACCCCACGTGCAGGTGTCTGAAATACCCATGACGTAATCTGACACGCGTCCGGTGATAGCGTGATATCTGACAGGGAATTATTGGATTGGTTCAAGCAAGCGTCAGGGAGAAGGGGCTAAGAAAACGCGGAATCTTTAGACTTTAGTTGTGTAGAAAATTTCATAGAGATAAGACGTATTTTAGTTTTGAGTTGTAACTTGCAGTGACAAGTCTTATATTTTATTAGATCTAGTATTAATCTGAATATATTTTATTATTGAGCTTTGAAAGAAGATATTTATTTGATACAGTCTATTTTGTCTATTCTGTACATACAATGATTCTTAGTTATTGAATTAAAATTCTGTATTTGAATTAAAAGGATCTTCATTTGTTGAATCTCTAAGACATATTTAGATCTAGAGATAGATCTACAGAATCCCCGGCACATCACAGTAACAACATATCAGCAGCTTCCGACGAATAGGCATTTCGACACCAAGAGAGAAACCTAACAGTGATACTTAGATATCAGGGCCGCTGGTTGCCCGTGTTTGGTTCAGCAATGATTCGCTATGCTTTAGTTGAAAGTAATGTTATTTGTGCGTCCAAGATTTGTTGTAGGTCAAGTTCATCAATGGAATAATTGTCTTACTGAATGCCTTTGAAAATACCAAACTCAAGGAAGTTTGTATTCTACACTATGTTTCTTCAGAGTGTTTATAGAGAGGCGCCGCTGAATCTGCAGATACATTATATTGTGAGACAAAAAGTCTAATTGGCAATGTCAACAACACAATTCTCAAATGAAATACCCGACTATTGGTTATTGAGTACGTTGTTTTGTGAGCATTGTTTATGATATAATTGGCTATATGATAAGTGGACATGTGATTCGTTGATATACCATAAGTGATGTGCTATAGATAAATGGATATGTAATAATTTGCTGTAGGATAAGTAATTTTGAGATAAGTGGATAAATGATATAAGGTAATTTTCTATATGTGATAATCAAAGGAAATAGTCGTTAATATTTTCTTATGCATGATTTTAACAACTGTATCTTTCTTATCATCAAAAAAGTACAAATTGTCAACTATCAGCTTCATGGAAAACCTAAAAGATAAGAATTGGTGTTCATAAAATGACAATAAAATTTCAAATCAGTGACAAAAAAAAAAAAAAACAAAGACAAAAAAACTTCACAAACTATTTTCTACTGCAGAAAACACGTGACCAAAACAAAAAGCTGATAGATAGCATGATGTCATCTTTGGGTCAGCTAACAACTGGACAAACACGACATCCCATGCGCATCTCTCAAGGACAGCTTAGTGTTGGAGTTGAGCAGTTGATTTCCAATTGCGACAATCAACAAACTTGGCTCCAAACCAAACATTCAACACAAATCTACATCTTGCTTTCTCTGGTTCTTAAGGAGAAATCTCTCTCTTATAAACTTGAAGAAGTTATGGGGGGGGGGGGGGAAGTGCTCGAACTGATTTGAAAAGTGTCACATGAGACGATTCCAGTCCTTAAAAACCAAAGCAAAACCTCTCTCCCTCTCTCTCGGCTTGAACCTTTAGTCTCTAAAACATACTTTACACTTCTAGTGGAGATTGTTGAATTTTTAAACACGATTTTAATACAGTTATTTGGAAGTGCAATACAAACTGAGGTGTTTAAATGTAATCAAAGTGAACAACTTGGCGTAAAAAAAAAAAGGTGTCACATGATATTGACACATTGCAAGCACTACAGGTGAAAGTGATATTTTAATGGAATGACTGCATCGTCACAGTAGCAAATAAACTAGGTCAACAATTTCCAGTTCAAATGTTATTCGTCACCTAACAGTACTAAAGATATTTAAAAAAATGGAAACATTGTACAAATGTAGTAATTTTTTACCAAAAAAAGCAAAACTGTGATAATCTTGTGATATTTCTATAACTTCTGCTGTGATAATCTAGTGATATTTCTATAACTTCTGCTGTGATAATAAATCCATTACTTTGTAGGGGGTTCTGCTAAGCTTGAACAATGCTGGTTTATTTTTAAACCTAGTATTCTAAGCATCTCACATAGCAAGTCATTAAAACATAGTGATTTACTTTCATTAAAAAATCTATTTTAAAACTCTAGTAGCAAAAAGAATCAGCCTAGAATATTTAGATTTTGAACTTCGGGGTTGTGTGACTATTACATCATACAGCAAAGTTTTCAATAGAAGTGTGTATGCCAGGCATGTCCCGAGAAGCCTTCGAGAGAGAGAGAGCGAGACTACGGATAACAAACCTGGAGTTATAATATTGCACCTTGCAGAGTTGAAAAGCTCCGTAAATGATTGGATTAAGCAGGGAGTTGGACAATCCGAAAATGGCGAAGCAGTTGAAGATCTGGGGATCTATGACAGTATTGAGGAAAGTGGTGAAGATGAAGATGATGTAGTAAGGAGTCCAGCAGACGATGGACGCCAGGACGATTACGAAGGACATCCTCAAAGATTTCCTCTTTGCCTTGCGCAGAAGGTGACTCCGGACTGGCGCCCGTGACGGATCACTGGAGCATGACGTCATGATTGATGCTGCTTAGACAGAAACAAACGTATGAAATTTAATTTGTTGAAAAATAGAAACAAAATACACAAAGGCCTCTCAACATTATAAAATTCATTCAGTTGACACTCAGTTCAAGTTATATAGAATACAAAAATGCACACACATTCGAATGACCTTACATAATTTCTGATTTGTTTAGATAAGATTTTTTTTTTACCGATGCTTCTATCAACTCACTCCGTCTGTCTGTCTGTCTGTCTGGTCAGAATGTTCTAAACGATATTTCTCCCACTTTTCATTCTAGGATCAAGTTCAAACTTTTCACGATTATTCATTGCCGATGACAAAACGTGAATCAATAACAATTAATCAATTAGCTAATCAGTAAGTCATAATGAATTAATTTTGTTTTATATGTAGATAATTAGATCGTTCGCTAAAAATATTAAATTAACTATAGACTAATAACACCTTTTATTTTACAAATACTTGAATAGTTTAGTGGTAAAACTAGCAGAACCTATATCACGGAATCTTGAGCTGGAATTCAGACTCGAGCATCCTTTTTTTAAAATCACTTATGAAAAGGAAACCCTCTCCCAGAACCACTCCCCCCCCCCTCTCAACTGGGCCACAAAAGTGACTGGACCATGCTAATAGAATAAAAGTTGCACTAAACAAACACAATTAATAAAAGTATTTCCAATCACACACATTTATTGTTGTTAGTCTAGATCTATTAAATTTAATTACACTAGTCGAACCACTACGCCGCTATTTTGCAACCACTGGCCACTGCAACCTATGCGACTGCAGTGGGCACAGCACTTTCATAGGACCCGCGCTAATTCTAGGTGTAAATTATTAAATTAAACCATTTTATAACTTATAGCTGATTTCCCACGGCCTCCTGATTTAGGAGGAGCTCCTGGAAATCTCCGGAAATCTTTTGAAAACTCATAAAAATCTCCTGAAATATATAGACCAAAATTGTTATTTTGGGGTGTCTTCAATATGGAAAAAACGGCATTATGCAATACCCGTAATTGTGGAATCTAGTGAAAGAAGCTTCTTGCGCCTCAAACTAATGAAGAATTACTTGAGGTCAACAATTCTTAATTTTCAACTCTTAATTTTCACTTATTATCCGTATCCCTACCCAAACTGGGTCCCGTTTCGCATAGGGCCCCACAATGGTTTAGTCCGGCCCTGCTATTTAGTGACGGGTGAATAGAGATTAGATTATTTGTTCTCCCCCCCCCCTCTTTTTTTCGCAGCTCAAGTTACGTGGGGTAACTCTAGTCCGACTTGAAGAAATAAATGAGTGATCTTTTTATTACTTCTTAGTGTCCTAACTGTTAAGCCATGAAGAGAATTATATATAGAGATGATTGATTCAAAATAATTGATGCACTTTCACACCATATAAGCCAGGTTTTTTAAAAAGTATTGTTACGTATTTCTGAATTTTCTGGCTAGATGTATTAGTTGGCACACAAATAAAAACACAGCAAAGAACTTGACGACTAAACTTTCAGTTTCATATAACTTTAATGACTATTAACTCTAACATTACTGTAACATGTAGCGTAGAAGACTATACAATATCTGTCAGTTTACAGTTAGCTATACTTCGTTGCACTGCATCTCTTCACTTCGTTGCAATTCCTCTCTTCTCAACTTTCCTCGAGCCGTATTCCACAGAACAGACCAACGACACACTTCCCAGTGTCGCTCCAGGTCTCCCAAAGCTGAACCAAGTCGTACTCAAGTCTACCGAATCAGAGCCGCACACGTCTTACATCGACTGTATCGACTGTAACGGCTCAAGTCCACTGTAGTTCGCTGTATAGACTTTAACGACAGTAGTCCACTCCAGTTAACTCTACCCTAGTTAACTTGCATCGAGTCGTACACATTTCTCTTCCACAGAGCCGCACACGTCTTACATAGTCTGTATCGACTGTAACGGCTCACTCACGACTCCATACGACTGACTTTCACATTAACTCTCTGGCTTATATAGAGTCCCTAATCGCTTGTCCAAAGTTGCACAAACACGGCTAGTATCCTCTGAAATAACACGTGAGGAAACGTCACATCCTGTCTCTATTTATACACGTAGATTCCAGAAAACACTCGATGCAGTGTCATCAAGTCGGGGTCACACGTAGTGACCTTTATCTGTCACTGTTCATTAGTAACTGTCCCCCTACTTAGATCTGTTCGTCCCCTGGAACAACATGTGTGGACACGTCACATCCTGTCTTTGTTTGCACATGTAGATTCCAGGGAACACTAGTTGCTGTGTCATCTCGCCGGGGTCATACGTTGACCTCTACCTATCACTGTTCATTTGTAACACTGCCCCCTTCTTAGATCTGTTCGTCCCGAACAGATTCTACTTCATCACGATACTGATGAAATCGATCGACGATCAATTAGGAAGCTTTGGTGGTTGCCCCCTTCTCAGAGATGTTCTTTCAATCTGGCAGTTGTCCATCTTCTTTCCATAGAAGAATGGGAGCCAAATCCTCATTTTTCAGCAGTTCCTCACAAATGTTTTCATCAATCTTGGTATGGAAACATCGACCTTCAGATGACGACATTGGGCACTCTTGTCGAGAAAATTCATCAGCATTCTAACGAGTTCGTGCTTCACTGGCTGAGTTTTACATTTTCAAGCATCTTTTTACAGATGGGTTAGGCTTTTTCCAGAGCTTCTTCAGAGATGACCAGGTTCATTACAGTACAGCAATATTCACATGTTCTTCTTACAACAGCAACTGACTTTGGGTTTGTACGATGCCTGTTGGGTTGATCTTCTTGTACAGTTCTGTCACAGATGGTTACTCACTACAGTTCTGACATCTTAAACTAGTTCTTTTCTGTCCTTCTTGCTTCTGACTTAATTAGCGTTCTTCTAAAACCTCTGTTATACTTCATCAACCTATTCTCATGAGGAATGTTCTTAGATTATTCATTAGTGGCTTCACACTTTTAACTGATTCGTAAGGCTTTCTTCTTTGGTCTGATGGTTCCGGACAGAATCTTTCTAAAAACATGGGCTGTGGAGTTTCATCAGTGCAGGTGGGGGTCTATCAGTGGAAGAAGTGGCGGGCTTGTTTTCTAACAACATGGGTTATGGAGTTTCATAAATGCAGGTGGGGGTCTATCAGTGGGAGAAGGGGTGGGTTTGTATCTTGATCTTGTTGGAGCCATCCACGTTGCACTCTGCATATGTCGCTTTCTCCGCCTCCTCAATTTGATATTTCTTTGGTTGCGTTGATGTCGTTGTCGTTGTCTTGCTTTCCTGTCGATCAATGCTGATGGCAGCGACTTAGCACATAGGAAGGCATTGTATTTCATAGCTGTAGTCATCAAGACTGTTGATCTAACAAGTTGCTTCAGCATTATTCTTCGATGGGTGCTTTGCGAATCAGCTGCAAGTCCACTTGAAGGCAAGGTGTCAAACACGTCATCACCTTCATCCGAGTCTGGAGGACTCGACTGTGGGGCAGGTTGATAACATTCAACGTGCAAAGGTCCATCAACTTCAGCATCAGATTCTATTGTGTTTCCTTGACTTTGACCAGGGCTTCTCGCGCTGATCTTGACAGCTGGACAAGCTTCTGTTAAGTCCAGACCTTGCTGGTGTATTTCTTGGCATCCACAGTCTTCTTGTAAAGCTACGTACGTACAGTTCTTGTCAAACTCATGGGTGCAATAATCAAGCTTCGAGTTCCTCGCGCAGACACTGGCAGATAGACAGAAGTCTTTAAGGCCCACAGCAACAGGCTTGGACGCAGACCCAACGTTGTCTTGATCTGTTTGGCTGGTTGAGGTACTCATATCAGGTTTATCTGTAGCTAAACTTCGGTCAAACTATAGGTCTCTGCTATTGTCTCTTCAGCGGTTTCATTCTGCTTCTCGTTGAAATAGTAACAGCTATCGTCTCTTTTCATTTCTTGTGGGCCACATTCGTTTGGTTTGCTATCACAGTCACAGACAGCACAACCATCACCAGCATCCCTATCGTAATTGTCTGCATCGCCACATCCTTGGTTGGACAATTGTTCGCTGTTCATCAATGGTATAGCTCTTTTATCTGTCGACTCAATCTGATAATGTTGGGTGTTCAGCAGCTCGTTAATCATGATTCTAGTTTGATCTTTTATTTGTTCTTCTGTCTTGTTGGGCGTGGTAGCTATTTGTTCATTTTCATTCATGGCTTTGATCAACTGGTTAAATAAAGAAAATCTGGTGTTGATTTCTGATTCTATCTTCTTAATGCTCTCTTTCACAGAGTTCATTTTTATTGCAAAGTTCTCAGGAGCTCCATCGTATTAGGTTTGATTTCAAATTGGCAAGTGTCCGGAATCTCATCTTCCTCCAACAGGGCTTGTCTGAGACGTGCTGTTAGCGTTTCCTTATTTCCGTTAAGCTGTAGACCTCTTTCTCGAAGCTCTTGTCTAAGTTCTTTCATGTCAAGTTCATTAAGAAGTTTGGTGGAATACATTCTAGCCAGAAAGATCCCACTTCTGACACCAGTTGTTACGTATTTCTGAATTTTCTGGCTAGATGTATTAGTTGGCACACAAATAAAAACACAGCAAAGAACTTGACGACTAAACTTTCAGTTTCATATAACTTGTTGGGCGTGGTAGCTATTTGTTCATTTTCATTCATGGCTTTGATCAACTGGTTAAATAAAGAAAATCTGGTGTTGATTTCTGATTCTATCTTCTTAATGCTCTCTTTCACAGAGTTCATTTTTATTGCAAAGTTCTCAGGAGCTCCATCGTATTAGGTTTGATTTCAAATTGGCAAGTGTCCGGAATCTCATCTTCCTCCAACAGGGCTTGTCTGAGACGTGCTGTTAGCGTTTCCTTATTTCCGTTAAGCTGTAGACCTCTTTCTCGAAGCTCTTGTCTAAGTTCTTTCATGTCAAGTTCATTAAGAAGTTTGGTGGAATACATTCTAGCCAGAAAGATCCCACTTCTGACACCAGTTGTTACGTATTTCTGAATTTTCTGGCTAGATGTATTAGTTGGCACACAAATAAAAACACAGCAAAGAACTTGACGACTAAACTTTCAGTTTCATATAACTTTAATGACTATTAACTCTAACATTACTGTAACATGTAGCGTAGAAGACTGTACAATATCTGTCAGTTTACAGTTAGCTATACTTCGTTGCAATTCATCTCTTCTCAACTTGCATCGAGCCGTATTCCACAGAACAGACCAACGACACACTTCCCAGTGTCGCTCCAGGTCTCCCAAAGCTGAACCAAGTCGTACTCAAGTCTACCGAATCAGAGCCGCACACGTCTTACATCGACTGTAACGGCTCAAGTCCACTGTAGTTCGCTGTATAGACTTTAACGACAGTAGTCCACTCCAGTTAACTCTACCCTAGTTAACTTGCATCGAGTCGTACACATTTCTCTTCCACAGAGCCGCAAACGTCTTACATAGTCTGTATCGACTGTAACGGCTCACTCACGACTCCATACGACTGACTTTCACATTAACTCTCTGGCTTATATAGAGTCCCTAATCGCTTGTCCAAAGTTGCACAAACACGGCTAGTATCCTCTGAAATAACACGTGAGGAAACGTCACATCCTGTCTCTATTTATACACGTAGATTCCAGAAAACACTCGATGCAGTGTCATCAAGTCGGGGTCACACGTAGTGACCTTTATCTGTCACTGTTCATTAGTAACTGTCCCCCTACTTAGATCTGTTCGTCCCTTGGAACAACACGTGTGGACACGTCACATCCTGTCTTTGTTTGTACATGTAGATTCCAGGGAACACTAGTTGCTGTGTCATCTCGCCGGGGTCATACGTTGACCTCTACCTATCACTGTTCATTTGTAACAGTATTTTTTAAATATTTAACTTGTTTTCAAATTAAATGTTTAAAATTACAATCACTTGACAAATATTATGCTTTTGGCGCACGCACCGTAATTTGGCCTCCCCTGCAATACAGGAATGAGTGGAGAGTTGTTTGTAATGGGAGAGAAATGTATTGTAGTTCTGAAGGCTTAGAACCAAATCTGACCAATAGAAACAGTAAGACATAAGTCACGTGTTATCAAGTCACTTAACCAAATGAGAGACTAAGTAGATCTGACGTCTGACAAATCAGAGACTTGACACTGTTGTCACTTGTGATGGTTTTAATAATGTTCGTGTCTTTTTACAAAAAAATGCTAATGTTTTTTTATTCCATCAAATCCCATGTTGTTAATGATACTAATGACGTCCCTTTTGAGTTCTTTATTAGAATCCTTGTTAATCTCAACTGGGTTGCGTTACAATAATAATCATAATTGATCAATTATTTGGACAGTTATTCCTTTTTCCATAAGGTTACTTAGTAGTAGGAATTATAAAACGATTTTGTAGAATTTGTACTGCCCATGAATTTTGTGTGAAATTTTAAAAAGCTATCTGTAGAACTTGTGTTTGTTTTTTTTATTCTAGGTATCTAATAGAAGATGAAATTTGCCTGAGTTAAAGATCTCAACACAACAAAGTTCTTCGCAATGTTTTGAAGTCATTATCTGAAACTGAACTCTTTAGGGAAAGAAATAACATTGATTTTTATTGAGTAGTGAAGTCACAATGACTGACAGACCTCACCACACAATGACTGATAGACCTCACCACACAATGACTGATAGACCTCACCACACAATGACTGATAGACCTCACCACACAATGACTGATAGATAGACCTCACCACACAATTACTGATAGATAAACCTCACCACACAATGACTGATAGACCTCACCACACAATGACTGATAGACCTCACCACACAATGACTGATAGATAGACCTCACCACACAATGACTGATAGACCTCACCACACAATGACTGATAGACCTCACCACACAATGACTGATAGACCTCACCACACAATGACTGATAGATAGACCTCACCACACAATGACTGATAGACCTCACCACACAATGACTGATAGACCTCACCACACAATGACTGATAGATAGACCTCACCACACAATGACTGATAGATAGACCTCACCACACAATGACTGATAGATAGACCTCACCACACAATGACTGATAGACCTCACCACACAATGACTGATAGACCTCACCACACAATGACTGATAGACCTCACCACACAATGACTGATAGACCTCACCACACAATGACAGATAGACCTCACCACACAATGACTGATAGATAGACCTCACCACACAATGACTGATAGATAGACCTCACCACACAATGACTGATAGATAGACCTCACCACACAATGACTGATAGACCTCACCACACAATGACTGATAGACCTCACCACACAATGACTGATAGACCTCACCACACAATGACTGATAGACCTCACCACACAATGACTGATAGACCTCACCACACAATGACTGATAGATAGACTTCACCACACAATGACTGATAGATAGACCTCACCACACAATGACTGATAGATAGACCTCACCACACAATGACTGATAGATAGACTTCACCACACAATGACTGATAGATAGACCTCACCACACAATGACTGATAGATAGACCTCACCACACAATGACTGATAGATAGACTTCACCACACATTGACTGATAGATAGACCTCACCACACAATGACTAATAGATATATCTCACCACACAATGACTGCTAGATGGACTTCAATACACAATGACCGATAGACAGACCTGACCACACCCAGAGAGAAGGCTGTATGAAGTGTTTGTATAGGTTCTTTTCCCCAAGAAATACAGGTGGAGACGCTTTTAGCGCTAATTCAAAGGCAGAGTCCATCTCAATTCATTTTTATGGGGTTTTCATTGACAAACTTAGAGCAAATAACAACCAGTCACATATTAGGTTAATTTCACAATAGCAGAACGAAAATATAAACCTAGAGATGGTCACTCAAACAAAGTCCAAGAGATGGTCACTCAAACAAAGTCCAAGAGATGGTCACTCAAACAAAGTCCAAGAGATGGTCACTCAAACAAAGTCCAAGAGATGGTCACTCAAACAAAGTCCAAGAGATGGTCACTCAAACAAAGTCCAAGAGATGGTCACTCAAACAAAGACCGAGAGATAATCACTCAAACAAAGTCCAATAGATGGTCACTCAAAGACCGTGAGATGGTCACTCAAAGTCCGAGAGATGGTCACTCAAACAAAGTCTGTAGCAGATGAAAATATTAGCGTGCACCACATATTTGCTGACAGACCACTCTCCTGTGTGTAAGTTCTACATTCAATTGTTTTGTTTGATGGATACGTTTCAGACGTTCCTTTAAAAAAAATAAAACATATTTACAGATACATCTCTCAATACTGTAAGATGTATTTCCCTTTTCCATATAAAGAATAAATGACCCATACTTTGTTAGAACTTCAGCGCTGTATCTTAGGCAGCTCAGTCAAACGAAGGTCACACTAAAATAACGACATCCAAGGACACAGGCGAAAGGCTGATAGCGAATAATAACAATGGGAACCGTCGAATGTCGTCAGGCTAAATCTCTACGTTCTTTAAAAGCTGCCTTTCTCTAACGCCGCCAAAAGTAGTCTGTTTACGTTTCGCTATTCTTTCCCAAATCCTGTTCTTGTTTTTACTAGTCGCCTCATTGTACTAGAACAATGAATTAATTAATTTGTTAATTTTTGGATTGATTCGTGTTTTGCTAGTAAAAAAAAATAGCGAATTTCCATTTCAGATCTAGTGCTCCAAAGATGAGATGATGTTAAGGTCATCTGTTTCTTTGGCCAATGGTTAATGAGCAAGGAGTCATGTGGTCAGTACAACGACCAGGCGCCTTTACTTTCCCCAACTAAAGTCATACCCATTAGAGTTAGGTGGACTCAGGGGCGCCCTAAAAATCATAGTCTTCCCCAGATTTGAACCCAGGACCCCAGGTTCGGAAGCCAAGCGCTTAACCACTCAGCCACCGCGTCCCCTGTTTTGTTAGGGACAATGAACACTTGTGCAAAGTTTCAACGATCCGAGAATAGGAAGTGAAACAAAAAACATGAACACAATTTATCTATACCAGACAAACAGACGGAGTGAGTTGATATAAGCTTTGCAACAAATGAAGTCCTACGTCCTAGCCTAGACATACAGGACTGCAGGAGATTGTACAAATGAAGTCCTACGTCCTAACCTAGACATACAGGACTGCAGGAGATTGTACAAATGAAGTCCTACGTCCTAGTCTAGACATACAGGACTGCAGGAGATTGTACAAATGAAGTCCTACGTTCTAGTCTAGACATACAGGACTGCAGGAGATTGTACAAATGAAGTCCTACGTCCTAACCTAGACATACAGGACTGCAGGAGATTGTACAAATGAAGTCCTACGTCCTAGCCTAGACATACAGGACTGCAGGAGATTGTACAAATGAAGTCCTACGTCTTAGCCTAGACATACAGGACTGCAGGAGATTATACAAATGAAGTCCTACGTCCTAGCCTAGACATACAGGACGGCAGGAGATTGTACAAATGAAGTCCTACGTCCTAACCTAGACATACAGGACGGCAGGAGATTGTACAAATGAAGTCCTACGTCCTAACCTAGACATACAGGACGGCAGGAGATTGTACAAATGAAGTCCTACGTCCTAACCTAGACATACAGGACGGCAGGAGATTGTACAAATGAAGTCCTACGTCCTAACCTAGACATACAGGACGGCAGGAGATTGTACAAATGAAGTCCTACGTCCTAGCCTAGACATACAGGACTGCAGGAGATTGTACAAATGAAGTCCTACGTCCTAACCTAGACATACAGGACGGCAGGAGATTGTACAAATGAAGTCCTACGTCCTAGTCTAGACATACAGGACTGCAGGAGATTGTACAAATGAAGTCCTACGTCCTAGCCTAGACATACAGGACTGCAGGAGATTGTACAAATGAAGTCCTACGTCCTAGCCTAGACATACAGGACTGCAGGAGATTATACAAATGAAGTCCTACGTCCTAGCCTAGACATACAGGACGGCAGGAGATTGTACAAATGAAGTCCTACGTCCTAGCCTAGACATACAGGACGGCAGGAGATTGTACAAATGAAGTCCTACGTCCTAGCCTAGACATACAGGACGGCAGGAGATTGTACAAATGAAGTCCTACGTCCTAGCCTAGACTTACAGGACGACAGGAGATTGTACAAATGAAGTCCTACGTCCTAGCCCAGACATACAGGATGGCAGGAGATTGTAAAATGAAGTCCTACGCCCTAGCCAAGACATACAGGACGGCAGGAGATTGTACAAATGAAGTCCTACGCCCTAGCCAAGACATACAGGACGGCAGGAGATTGTAAAATGAAGTCCTACGTCCTAGCCCAGACATACAGGACTGCAGGAGATTGTAAAATGAAGTCCTACGCCCTAGCCTAGACATACAGGACGGCAGGAGATTGTACAAATGAAGTCCTACGTCCTAGCCAAGACATACAGGACAGCAGGAGATTGTAAAAATGAAGTCCTTCGTCCTAGCCCAGACATACAGGACTGCAGGAGATAAATGGAAGGGTTCAAACTCGGAACTATCCCAACGTTTGAAACGCATACCACGTGACAAGGCAGACATCTGCTATGTGCTGCATCATTGCTGCGTGGTTTGTAGTTTTCACGCAATATGGCGGAGACAACAAAATTTAACCTAACGGCTAGTTGCTAATCATGGTTGAATCTATTACACAATTAGAACAGTTCAATCAGTTGACACACTTGTAGCTTTTAATTACTTAAATATGTATTGGAGATTTTCACACTTCATGTTATTGACAGTAATCTGCGATTGGTTAACAGCTTGACTTGTTGTTTTCTAAAGGGCTATGAAAATGCATTACACATTTATTGCATACGTCCGTACATTATGTTCACCGGATACACCACACACACAAACAAACTCGCTATTTATGGATTTGCTTCTATTTTATAACCATCCCCAATCAGTGATGTGATTTCTACATCAATACATTTTTGGATCCATTCAACAAGTTCTCTAAGTATTGGAGATTTTTTTGTGTAAGTTTTTTTTTTCTGAGACTGAACTCATAGAGCTTTTCTCCTTGAGGCTGTAGAGCCCAATTATGGATGTTGATATCAATTGTTACATATAATACAAACAAAGAAGGCGCGCGCTGTTAAAGAAAAGACTGATTTCCTTACACAACAGATTCAGACCTGAGAAAATATAAGAGCAGAGAAAAATCCCTTGTGAAATGAGATGTGCCTTTAATGTCTAGCTAATTAATGACAAGAGTCTGACACTTAGTGAATGTTCTAAGTTATATTAAAAAAATGTCCAGCATGTCAGAGAGCGAGACTGTAGAGTCGACAACAAAATATCCATGACTGGGGAATACTTTCCACTTCTGGAGAGATCTACAAATGTTTTTCTATGCCAGAAGTTAAACTTCCAGAGACAGAAGAGCTAAACGATATCCTACGAGTTGTCAGTAGAAGGCGGAGTAAAGGAAGTAAACGAACGACGAAGCCCCTAAAGAGAGTTGACCATAACGGCATGATGGAATGGCTATGTAAATTAGGTAAACATCTAGATCTGATTAAGGGACCATAATCACATAGGCGTGGGGCGAACATAGCCGCTTTTCTGTTTAAGTACATATGGAAGTGAAAATGGTGCGTATAATCGACGGGTCATTTCAGTTGGTTAGCGGACATGTTACTAGTGTATTCTGAGTTTGTAAGTTTCTGTTCAGTCAAAGAGTTCTTAAGAGTTAATAAGGGAACTGAGTCCATATGTATATAACCACATCTCTCATTAAGTAGTATTTAATCCCCTTATTTAGAAATCAAACAAAAAGTTTTAATCATCAAAATCCAATTAATTTTTTGAATGATTCATGTCTTGATAGATAAGAATAGTTTTGCAAAGTTTTAACTTGATCCGAGATGGGAAATGGGAGAGAAAAAAAACGTGTTCAAACTTTTTACCAGACCGACAGACAGACAGACAGAGTGAGAGGATATAGGCTTTGTAAAACAATGTAAGTAACCCTTTCAGACTTGCACTTTGCAGCTGGACAAATGAACTCGATTTGAAGGCGATACAAACAAAAGGTAAGGTCCAACACATTTGGTAATAGATATGGAAATCTCTTTCTCCAGTTCAAGTCGCTCCAATACTTTCTCTCTACACTTCCTCAAGTCGCTCCAATACTTTCTCTCTACACTTCCTCAAGTCGCTCCAATACTTTCTGTCTACACTTCCTCAAGTCGCTCCAATACTTTCTCTCTACACTTCCTCAAGTCGCTCCAATACTTTCTCTCTACACTTCCTCAAGTCGCTCCAATACTTTCACTCTCCACTTCCTCAAGTCGCTCCAATACTTTCTCTCTACACTTCCTCAAGTCGCTCCAATACTTTCTCTCTCCACTTCCTCAAGTCGCTCCAATACTTTCTCTCTACACTTCCTCAAGTCGCTCCAATACTTTCTCTCTACACTTCCTCAAGTCGCTCCAATACTTTCACTCTCCACTTCCTCAAGTCGCTCCAATACTTTCTCTCTACACTTCCTCAAGTCGCTCCAATACTTTCTCTCTACACTTCCTCAAGTCTCTCCAATACTTTCTCTCTACACTTCCTCAAGTCGCTCCAATACTTTCTCTCTACACTTCCTCAAGTCGCTCCAATACTTTCTCTCTCCACTTTCTCAAGTCGCTCCAATACTTTCTCTCTCCACTTCCTCAAGTCGCTCCAATACTTTCTCTCTACACTTCCTCAAGTCGCTCCAATACTTTCTCTCTACACTTCCTCAAGTCGCTCCAATACTTTCTCTCTCCACTTCCTCGAACGATACAACGTCAACTTTCTAGTGATAGATTTCGACTAGAGCTAGACCAGACAAAACAAAAAGTCTGCATTGAGAAAGAGACGTGCAATCCGATTGGTTGGCTGAGAGTGATGTCATGCGAAGCTAAGATAAACAATGTCCCCTCCCCTCCCCCCAAGTTTCTTTTTAGGCTTCTCCTGTTTCTCCTCCCCCCCCCCCCACACACACATCAAAGTAGGCAGAAGCAGGCAGACGTCAATAATGTCATCACTAGAAGGCCACGCTGTCCAGAACATTGTTTTCAACACGTTCGGAATAATCGTATTGACAAGGGCCGGTTTTAGAAATGTTTGGGACTCGACTTTTTTCAGATGACATTCCATCTAAAGATTGACGAATGTTGTAGTTTGTCTGCACCAAATTATTTGATACTATGGGAATGTCAACACATAAATCACAAAATAATAATTATCTATGATGTCAAATAAATCTCTATAAACAGTTGCCTAGTAACCATGGCTGAAAGTGGCCAATGATAGATATTCACTTATTATGTAGGCCGACTCAATTATTGATTGTCATGACACATTTACTTGTTAGAAGTCGTTACGGAGTTATTGATTGTCATGACACATTTACTTGTTAGAAGTCGTTACGGAGTTATTGATTGTCATGACATATTTACTTGTAAGATCATAGACAACCAACAAACCACACTTGGACACTTAGTCCAGAAGGACATGACTAAGAAAGCTATTAAGATTTCTAGCATACTAAATGACCCTCTTCTTCATGATTTCAACAACACAAAGAAATAAACAGAAATAACACAAGAACTGTTTTATTCCTTTGGAAATTAAATCGTTGAACAATCACTTCCACCGTTCTACATTTTACATATCTCTTAATATTGCAGGGTTATGAACGTATATTTTGTGATATACAAATAGTTTGTTCTAATTATGTCGTGTTTTTTTTTAATGTACAATTGTAAAACAAATTTCCTCACGGATAATAAAGATCATTTTTATTATTTTCTGTTACAAATGAACGAGTATTCCTTCTCTGGCATTGTTAGGGTAGACTTTCGTTAAAAAAGAGAAATAAAATTCACTGTAGTCTCTTTATTATAATTATAATAATAATTATTATTATTAAAAAGTCGTTATTAAATTGAGTGTCATGACATAACAACCTGTTAGAAGTCGTTATTGAAGGAAACTATTTATTACTTAAAACAGATGATGCATAGAATTATATCTGGGTATATTTATTTTTAGTAAAACTACTGCATACATGATGTTGCGATTTTCATCCATTCGCCCCTCTAGTTTGTTAGGAAGGGGACACCATCTTACTCTCGAATCAGCGCCCACAGGCACCTTGCTACGCCACTACCTAGAATGTTCTGTGATATTTTAGGTGTGGACTTCTAATAGACCAGGCATCCAAACGGACATGAAGCTAAGCGCAGTCACGTTACATGCTTTATGTTGTTAGGGTCATAAAGAGCAAATAACCCGTGGCTATACCCAGTTGTCTTGGGATGATGAAAGCTAATATTTCTAAAGTTAAACGTGAGCTAAGTTCGGCAGTGACATTCGGATGAAGCTGAATATCATCGTATAGTGAAAAATTGCCGAATATCCGGCCGAAGGCAAAGCCGGAGCGACTATCCGGTGCACCCCTTAGAGAGAGAGAGAGAGAGAGAGAGAATTTACGTTTGTCATTGTAAATTAGTCATTACACGTTATGTTGAAAATAAGGAAGTTTGTATGTTTACCGGGTATGTAGTGGCTGTTGCATACAATCTTATGTAGCACATTCTGATCATTTCTCTTATTGTTTTAAAAGTGTTTTATGCATTTATGAAGACTCTGCACTTATTTCAAGATAGATAATGGTGATGATTAAACGGGTTTAATTTTAATAGTATTTTTGAACCTCTAAACGTGACAGAAACAATTGCACTTTTGGATCTCTAAACGTGACAGACAGACCGGCAGATACAAATGCACTTTAATATCTCTAAACGTGACAGACAGAGTGACAGACACAATAACGTTTTTTCCCAACTGAGCCAACTAAACTAACAATTTGATTTGCCTATTCATACCAAATACACTCTAGTGGTCACGATAATTCCTGCGTATGCAACAATGTCCCATTATTTTCGCTCTATTTCACAGAATGTGAATGAACATGTTATGAATTCAATGAAGCGTTGAATGATATGAACACAAAACCAATTTGGCCAGGTTTCAAAGGGTCCCAGTTCCACCCTCAGTATCATATTATATTTCTGTATCGTACAGTAGTTCTGTATCGTATAGTATTTCTGTATCATATAGTATTTGTATATCGTATTATATTTCTGTATCATATAGTATTTCTGTATCGTATAATATTTATGTATCATATAGTATTTCTGTATCATATAGTATTTCTGTATCATATAGTATTTCTGTATCGTATAGTATTTCTGTATCATATAGTATTTCTGTATCGTACAGTATTTCTGTATCATATAGTATTTCTGTATCATATAGTATTTCTGTATCATATAGTATTTCTGTATCGTATAATATTTATGTATCATATAGTATTTCTGTATCGTATAGTATTTCTGTATCATATAGTATTTCTGTATCATATAGTATTTCTGTATCATATAGTATTTCTGTATCATATAGTATTTCTGTATCATATAGTATTTCTGTATCATATAGTATTTCTGTATCGTACAGTATTTCTGTATCATATAGTATTTGTATATCGTATTATATTTCTGTATCATGTAGTATTTCTGTATCATATAGTAGTTCTGTATCGTTTTATATTTCTGTATCATATAGTATTTCTGTATCATATAGTAGTTCTGTATCGTTTTATATTTCTGTATCATATAGTATTTCTGTATCGTACAGTATTTTGTATCATATAGTATTTCTGTATCATATAGTATTTCTGTATCATATAGTATTTCTGTATCATATAGTATTTCTGTATCATATAGTATTTCTGTATTATATAGTATTTCTGTATCATATAGTATTTCTGTATCGTACAGTATTTCTGTATCATATAGTATTTGTATATCGTATTATATTTCTGTATCATGTAGTATTTCTGTATCATATAGTAGTTCTGTATCGTTTTATATTTCTGTATCATATAGTATTTCTGTATCATATAGTAGTTCTGTATCGTTTTATATTTCTGTATCATATAGTATTTCTGTATCGTACAGTATTTTGTATCATATAGTATTTCTGTATCATATAGTATTTCTGTATCTGTATAGCATTTCTGTATCTGTATCGTATAGTAGTTCTGTATCGTATAGTAGTTCTGTATCGTATAGTATTTCTGTATCGTATAGTATTTATGTATCATATAGTATTTCTGTATCGTATAGTATTTCTGTATCATACAGTATTTCTGTATCGTACAGTATTTCTGTATCGTACAGTATTTCTGTATCGTACAGTATTTCTGTATCGTACAGTATTTCTGTATCATATAGTATTTCTGTATCATATAGTATTTCTGTATCATATAGTATTTCTGTATTATATAGTATTTCTGTATCATATAGTATTTCTGTATCCTATTCTTAATCTGTATCGAATTTTAAACCCGTATCGCATTGTATATATGCATTGTCTAAATCATAAATTCTATTTTAAAGTAATCTTTCAATCTTTAGGAAATCCTTGTAGTTCTAAGTAATAGCATTACCGGGACACACGCCAGTTTTTTTTTTATGTGGAAAGTGTGTCGCTAACATAAGCACAGACGTCCTAGTCAATAGATCTACATTTATTTGTTTAGGATACATTTAGGGGCGGAAAAAGTTAAGGGACGGGAGAGGGTAATGATTGGAGTTGCTTTTTGTTCTTATAGTTTACACAGTAATCTAAATCTTTTTTTTTTGGTGGGTAGAAAAAGAAAGGCTTAAAACTTCACTTATGGGGAAAAATAACAAGATTACAGAGAGAGTTTGTGTTGCCATACAAACTCAGAGGCGGCCCTCGTGGGAGACGGATCCCTGTCGGATCCGCATATTCGCTGGTCGACTAAGGATGGCATCGAGCAGGGTATGAAACCGAGACCGTAGAGATAATCAGTCCTGCGCGCTAACCGCACGACCAGGCATTGCTCTTAATCTAATGACATACTGATTACAAACTAATAGCCTACTATTGATAATCCTATACTCTTAAGCGAGCAATTCTTGTATGTATGTATGTATGTATATATATTTATATATATATAAATTTTATTTCAAAAACGGCTCTAACGATTTTCTTTAAAATTTCAAGGTATGTGCATATTAGTGAGAAAAAAATTCTCAACTCATTGGCCACATTGGGAAAACTCGAGGTCGACCGTTATATCGGTTTGAAAATGCCTCATTATCGAAAAATTAATTTTGGCTAGAATGTTTTATGAATGAAAATTTTCCATGACGTAAACGGGAAAAACGCTGCTTACGTCACTAGGCTTATCGCAAATATTTATTTGCAAACAAGAACGAGTTTTAAAGAACCATTAGACCTAATTAAACATTTGCGCACCATCTTACTGTAGATTGATTTATTATAGAACTATAAAAGCAAAGTAATGAAATTAAATGTGCCAATGTATGATTAGTTATTGTGTTTTAAGTGCTTAATAAATTGTTTACTCTTTAATTGCGTAGAGTGTTGTAGATACCTTTTACATTGTTGTTTATTTTGCTGGTGACCTCCAGCTGTCTCGTTCTGAGGCCGCATGCAACCATGTGCTCTCTTCTATGTCAGCTAAGTAAAGTTTGCGCCATAAGCTAGTCTGTTAAGCGTTACGGTGTTACTTTTTAGCTCACCAAAAAAGACTGCCTTTGGCATACGTTCGTCTGAGATTCGTCTCCCATACAGGATACTGCTCTGTCCAGCGTAACTGTCGGACTTAAAGAATGCCCTCTATACAAAGGCCGCGGATACACATTTGAGACCAAAAGAAAATCTGCTGCCGAGGACAGAAGCAGACGCTAAAAGAAAATCTTAATCGACCACAGCGGACAATGGTTATGCTTGCCCTGGATGTGGCAAAATATGAAGTTCACAGCTGCAATCCTCATTAATTTTCGGACACGAAGACAAGCCTTATTATTATTATTATTTTGCTGGTAAATTATTACCATGTGTTCATGCTTCGGTGTCTACTGTCCTGTACCAAAACGAAGGAAATGGTCATATCACAGCTTCTCTGCGCCTTACTTGCTCACACTAAACATGATATCCATCTAGCGGTCAACGAGTTTGCGTACGCTGCAGCCTCTTTTGATTTAATTATAAACCTCGGTAAAAAGCTTGGAGTTAGGGTGTGTTGACGGAAGGCCCAGGAGAGATCTGAATTGAGGGATCTGTAAAAGCAAGCCATATCCCTCCATGGGCTGTAGCACCACTGGGATGGATGGATGGATGACAAAAGCCGGTATGAACTTCTTATAGTCCGACAGTCAGGCTGGGCAGGGTACGTATCCCGTATGGGGGACGAACATATTTTTCGGCGTAACAGAGGTGCCCCACGGAAACGTTTCTTTAGAAAACTAATGCAATGATTTAAGTCTATTAAGAAAAAATTTGCCATTTTACTTTGTCACAAAGTGCCTGTTTTACCCTATAACGTAGAGATTTGCGTCACTTGATGTTTCGTACTAAAGCCATAATGAATATATACTAATTCCATAATTAAATGTCTGAACGTAACCATCTGAGAAGTAACACTGCCAAGACTTTCTTCCAAGCCAATAATAGTAGGCCTACAATAGTTTTACGCAAACTATAAGACGGGTGTGAGATGTGGTTTGTCTAGACTGTAGGAGGACTAAGAGACTTTATATTTAATCGCCATGTACAATTACATTTAGAACTAACAGAACACTATAGCAACTCTTCAGATTAGTAGTCTTTATCTGATCGTTCATTTTCGTAATTACAACAATAGCCCAATAGTTTTACGCGAAAGAAGCAATGTAAAACGTTAAGACGTGAGCTGTGGTTTTCTATAGGCCTACTGTTGGGGGGACTTTCTATTCTAATCGCCATGTACAATTACATTGAGAACTGAATGAACGAAAAAGCAACTCTTCGGATCGATAGTCATTACCCGATCGTTCATTTTCGTAATTACAACAATATTCCCAAAATAACTTCGGGTATATATCCTTCCTTAACAAATTATTCATCCGAGCGAGGCTCGGTCACCTGATATTATATCTAAACTAGACCAAGAAATTCTAGATCTAGATTCTATAATGATTTTAATTAGAACTTTAATCTAAATCTAGTATTAAAAATCTAGCTCTAGTGAAAGAAAAAAAATCTAGATCTAGTGTAAAAAATCTAGCTCTAGTGTAAAAAAAAAATCTAGATCTAGTGTAAAAAATCTAGATTAGATTTAAATCTAGCTATTATGTCTTTTTAAAATGTGAGTCACATTACGAGGTTTAATAAACATTACTATACCGAGTTGTTTAAGCATTTAAAGAATTTATTCCATATGACGTCAAAGGAAAAAAATTTACGTCACACGGCCTAGTTAGACTAAAAATGTCATCTATACGAGCAGCTTGTCGAGTGTTCATAGACATTGGTGCACCGAGTGAGATCTTTTAGCATTTCATTTAAAGAATTAACTCCATATGACGTCAAAGGAAAAAAATTCCATTACGTCACACGTCCTAGTTAGACTAAAAAATGTCTTCTATACGAGCAGCTTCTCGAGGGTTCATAGACACTGGTGCACCGAGTTTGTTCTTTTAGCATTTCATTTGATGAGCTAGTTAGACTTAATCTATATTATAAAGTAGAATGTGAGGGGTATGTATGTATGTATGTTACTTATAGACATCAAAACCGCTTGACCAATCTTGATAAAACTAGGCAGGAATGTTCCTTGGGTACCAACTTAGACCTTAGTGAATGTATTGTAGCCCTAAAACAAATGTAAGACCCTCAAAAAAAAATAAAGTTGTCCGACTCTATTACAGCTATAGTATTTTATGGATCTAGGCCATGTCTACAATGTTGACATGAGAAAAGATAGAAAGGATTTAGACCTAGATCTAATTTTAAGAAATACACTTTGCGCAGATAGTTTTTTACTTTGACACATGAAAATACAAAAGAAGATCCATTGATTTCATTATATAATAAAATTAATCTTCAATTTTGTGTTTCAAAAGCATTTTTTACATTAATTAGTTCCTTATATCTGTGATTACAGATTTCCTGACGAACATTCTTTCACTATGAAAGCTGCGAAGCCGAGTTGAGATAGGCCTAGATCTATATTCATTCACGAATCGCGTACTAAAAATTATTTCGTTTAATTGTTTACTTTATAATCCCATCCTTAGATCTAAAACTCTAATCCAACTCTAAGATGATAAAACTTCTCTTCGCACAGATAGTTTTATACTTTAACACATAAATATATTAATTAAAGTCCATTCATTTCATATTTTGATCAAATAAACATTCAAATTTGGTTTTCTAAAGCTACATTCGTTTACGAAAGCTGCGAAGCCGAGTTGAGATAGGCCTAGATCTATATTCATTCATGAATCGCGTACTAAAAATGATTTCGTGTAATTGTTCACTTTATAATCCCATTTATTTAACAAAGCTATCGCTCTTTTCGTTTTTAATAGATAAGAATGTATCGACTTTGGGTAAACCATTTTCGCAAAACTAATTTTATTTTCGTAGCGAAACTGAAATAACGTGAAAGGATCATTAGCTACGTTTAACATAATCTAAATTCAATCCACTAGATTATTCAAAAGCAAATGTTTTAATTTTAAAAAAAATGGATTTAAGACTATTAGCTATTTTGATTTGATAGCATTATTCACACTATTTTTACATTGACACATTCGCTTTACTTATTACATTATTATTTCGTTTAATTGTTTACAAAACACTCTCAGTGACTATATCGACAGTAATGCGCAAATAAAGACCCGCGGGTCGCGGGTAACATATGTCTAGTATATATATATAAGGAATAAAGACGCTTTTTTTTGGTTTTGTCTATTGAAAATCTGATTAAAATTTAATTTCCCTTCCGAAACATCGCATTAGTTTTAAGTTTCTATAATAGATTGTTCCGGATGTTTATATATTTATAGTGAGAGAAAATAAAAATTCCAGATTAATCAAATGCCGTTAATTAAATTTGTGGGATAGTATATTTTGAAAATTAGATGTACCATAGCCTTATGGAGATTTTTTTCAAACCATACTTTGGTGTTAGGAAGTTGTTTTCCTTAAAAATCGGAGCATAATATTAACGATAATTAGATTTTCTAACGTTTTAGCTAGAAAGTTAAATGTAGTGTAAGAGAGAAGTGCGATTTTACATTAATAGAATTAAACTATTTTTCATAAAAAATCCGGAACAACCAATTTTCGTAAATGAGAAAATTATTTGTTTTATTTATTAGAAGAGGGATTTCAAACATTTATTAGTGTCATTAGATTTTTCATATAAAATTCGGATCATTTTTGGCGATGATTTGTAAGACAATTAAGGTAATGTAGGTCGATTTCTTTTTCGAAACAAAATTCGGTATTAGCCTTATAAACAAACAGAAATGTTTTCTTTTAATTTTAGCAGCTAGTTGACCAGAAAAACATCTTTAACTATTATTTATATTTGTTGTAAACATTTCCTGTACACTTTATACACATATTTGACTTAGTGATACTAAAAATACACAAACATTGTCCACATTGTTAGCATATTGTAACATTGCCTCCCTTACATTTACGTAATTGTTTTAGAATTGGTGTATTTTTATGAAAAAAATCGCTTGCATAATTAATTTTATAAATTAAACGGTTTGTTTTAGAAAACCAAAAGTAGCCGTTGCACCTAAACTTTTCAAGCAGCATTTAACGATGAAATAATATTTTTCATATCTCTTCTAGTTTTCGAGATCTTAGTGTGACAGACGGACAGACGGACATTTTGCACAAACCTAATAGCGGCTTTTTCACCTTACGGGGGCCGCTAAAAAAATACACGTCAATGCGTATCTAAGTGTAAAACTCTGGTTTGCAGATCCTGTTTGGTATGTATGTCTTTTTTTTTTTGGTTTCATTTTTTGTAGTATTATAACGGGTTTTCTTCTTGACGCATGGTACATTCGCCCATGACACTAGTAGATATGACAAAGGATGACATTTACATAGAATTGAACGTTAGCTCAGAGAAATGATATGTTTATATTTAGACAAATAGAGTTCAAGTCTTCAATGCCTGTTCACAAGCCAAACTACAACGAGACATTCCTTGTCTCTCCCGCTTCTTTGTCAACTAGCAAACGTTAATGAGCTGGGCAGATCGGGGGCGAAACAACAGAATCTGAGAAGGGAAGGGCAATAGGATTAGATCACATTATCTTCATAGTGAAAACCACAAGTCGACATCTTAAAACCACAAGTCGACATCTGAAAACCACAAATCGACATCTTAAAACCACAAGTCAATATCTTAAAACCACAAATCGACATCTTAAAACCACAAATCGACATCTTAAAACCACAAGTCGACATCTTAAAACCACAAGTCGACATCTTAAAACCACAAATCGACATCTTAAAACCACAAGTCGACGTCTTAAAACCACAAGTCGACATCTTAAAACCACAAATCGACATCTTAAAACCACAAATCGACATCTTAAAACCACAAGTCGACATCTTAAAACCACAAATCGACATCTTAAAACCACAAGTCGACATCTTAAAACCACAAGTCGACATCTTAAAACCACAAATCGACATCTTAAAACCACAAGTCAACATCTTCAAACCACGTGTCGACATTTTAAAACCTACAAGTCGAACTCAAAACAACAGGTCGACAACTCAAAACAACAGGTCGACAACTCAAAAGAACAGGTCGACAACTCAAAACAACAGGTCGACAACTCAAAACAACAGGTCGATAACTCAAAAGAACAGGTCGACAACTCAAAACTACAGGTCGACAACTCAAAAGAACAGGTCGACAACTCAAAAGAACAGGTCGACAACTCAAAACTACAATTCGACAACTCAAAACTACAGGTCGACAACTCAAAAGAACAGGTCGACAACTCAAAACTACAATTCGACAACTCAAAACAACAGGTCGACAACTCAAAAGAACAGGTCGACAACTCAAAACTACAATTCGACAACTCAAAACTACAGGTCGACAACTCAAAAGAACAGGTCGACAACTCAAAAGAACAGGTCGACAACTCAAAACTACAAGTCGACAACTCAAAACTACAGGTCGACAACTCAAAAGAACAGGTCGACAACTCAAAACTACAATTCGACAACTCAAAACTACAGGTCGACAACTCAAAACTACAGGTCGACAACTCAAAAGAACAGGTCGACAACTCAAAACTACAGGTCGACAACTCAAAAGAACAGGTCGACAACTCAAAAGAACAGGTCGACAACTCAAAAGAACAGGTCGACAACTCAAAAGAACAGGTCGACAACTCAAAACTACAAGTCGACATATTAAAAGTTTAAAACCTACAAGTCGACATCGTAAAAATGAAAAGTCGACAACTCAAAACTGCAAGATGACAACTCAAAACTGCAAGATGACAACTCAAAACTGCAAGATGACAACTCAAAACTGCAAGATGATAACTCAAAACTGCAAGATGACAACTCAAAACTGCAAGATGACAACTCAAAACTGCAAGATGACAACTCAAAACTGCAAGATGACAACTCAAAACTGCAAGATGACAACTCAAAACTGCAAGATGACAACTCAAAACTGCAAGATGACAACTCAAAACTGCAAGATGACAACTCAAAACTGCAAGACGACAACTCAAAACTGCAAGACGACAACTCAAAACTGCAAGATGACAACTCAAAACTGCAAGATGACAACTCAAAACTGCAAGATGACAACTCAAAACTGCAAGATGACAACTCAAAACTGCAAGATGACAACTCAAAACTGCAAGATGACAACTCAAAACTACAAGATGACAACTCAAAACTGCTATCACCTATATTTTGAAAACGAACTTAAAAAAAAATTAACCATTAACACCTTTAATGTTTTTTTTTAGTATAGAGTACATATTTGTAATTTAAGAACAAAAAAACAGACTACTATATGTTTATAAATCTATAAATCATAGTAAAGAATAAATCACACACAAAACACACACATACTTATATGAACTTATATATAAATGTGAAGTTAAAAGTCACTGGTGGATTTAATTAGGAAGATAGTGTTTTTGTAGCTCAGTAAGTTCTGTCTTCCTGAAGCCAGTGAAGTAGTAGAGTTGAATGTGAAGGGGCTCTATGTACATTGTTCAAGGGATGGGATTTTCCAAAACTCATTTTACGACTGACAGATCACACGTTATAGACATTGAATGTAAACCTGGCACGTGTCCATCTGTAGGGATGTAAGTGTCTATATGTGTGAATTTGTGTCTGTGGTACTTAGAGATTGATTTTAGGGTAACGTGATTTTAGGGTAACGTGATTGTCACATGTCCTTTCACATGAATCATTTGCGTAAAATATGTACAGACGTCTCGTGAGATGATCAATGCTGTACAAAGTCAGCCTCGTCTTGGAACTCAACCGATTCTTAATCATGATGACAAATGAAATAAAGCTATCATTTAAATCCAACTGAAATAAATTTTCCTAGACCGCTAGCAGATCCAAAACTTTTACAATCAGTAATCCCTCACCATATGTCTAAACGCACGCACACAGCATATACATAGAGTTTTCCCTATATGGCAAATCAGGTAGTTATTTTTTTTACAAAGATATACATAAATTGTCCTTATCTATCTATCTATCTATCTATCTATCTATCTATCTATCTCTGGATGCGCCTAGATCAGTCACTGGCTTTGGTTACGTCTTGAGATGGGGTAGAATCTGGAGTGACTGATCAAGCCAATTCTGGAGCGGCAGAGTTTGCCACAGTTCGTGCATGTATATTCAGCTTTCTTTTTCTTTCTCTTGGCTGACGCAGCTTCGTTTCTTTTGCATTCGGCGAAGTTCGTACCAGCACGTACAGTCTGTCTGCATGCTATCCGGTCTTGGGCTATCTCCTCCCACATACTTTGGTCGATGCACGTATCTCTCATATCTCGCTGTGCATATTGGCCAGTGTCTTTCTGGTGGGTGACACGATCCCTCCTTTTATCTGTGTTCTTGACGCATGTAAGTTGCCTATCTCTCACTGCCATAAAGAAGTGTGCTCAGAACGCAGGCATTGTACACCAGAATTTTTGTTGCCGTAGTCAATTTAGTATTTTCCCACACACGCTTGGAGAGTTTTGCCATTGCTGCAGAAGCCTTTCCAATACTTTTTGTCAGCTCAGTGTCTAAATCTAGGTTGCTGGCAATTGTTGTTCCCAAATATGTGAATTCCTTCACCACCGTAAGTGTGTGATTTTCAAAATGTATCACTGGTATTTCTGCGACATCTTGTGCCAGGATATCAGTCTTGAAGAGGCCAATTATAAGGCTAAACTCTTGACAAGCAGCTGCCAGAGCATTCACAAGCCTCTGCATCCTTATTGTGAATGAGATATGAGTGCGGCATCATCAGCGAACAGCACTTCCCTAATCAAGATACGTCCTCTCTTCGTTTTGTCTTTAATGCGTGCCAGGTTAAATAGCTTTCCATCGGATCTACTGTGGATATATACTTCATCTTCCAGGGATTTAAAAGCACTGGTGAGTACAACTGAAAAGAAGATGCTGAATAGTGTTGGAGCCAGAACACATCCTTGTTTTACTCCGCTCTTGATGGAGAATGGCCTAGAGGCGGAACTGTCAAACTGTACAGTGCTCTGCATGTTTTCATGAAAAGATGATCACAAGTTTCCGTAGCTTGTTTGGACAGCCGATTCTCTTTAATACGGCAAACAAGCCGGTTCTGCTGACAAGGTGAAACGCCTTGGTCAAGTCAATAAAAGCTAAAAAAAAACAAACTGCCTTTGTTCTCTGCTTTTCTCATGTAGCTGCCCTATTGTGGATCAACCGGCCCTAAAGCCACACTTCGATTCTGGGTAAACTCGTTCTGCCTAGATCTGCAGCCGCTTCAGTATTACTCTCTCTTTCTCTCTCTCTCTCTCTCTCTCTCTCTCTCTCTATATATATATATATATATATATATATATATATATATATATATATATATATATATATATACATATAAACAATTTATGTATATCTTTGTAAAAAAATAACTACCTGATTTGCCATATAGGAAAACTCTTATTTGACGTTATCATATTCCAAAAAATAAAATCATCTGAAATTTGGCGTTATGTCTTTTTAGTTTGAACACAATTCAGCGGGAATTACCGCACTCGACTCCAATGTTTTGTTCTTTGTATGTACTAAAGAATGACTAGAGAAATAGACATACATAACAGTTTGAGAACTGTTTTATAAGAAATTCCAGTCCAAATGCCCTTGTAAAATCATTCGATAAACTTTTACTCAAGGAACCTGATTAGGCAAGGCTCACTGGAGAGACTCATAGCAATAATTAAGCATTACAAGAAATACAAAGATGAGAAATTCTCTACACCAATAAAAGCTTCATAAAGGAGAAATTGATTTTTGTAAAAACTTTGTTTCATTTTGTTTTAGTAATGGCAGTGTAGCGTAGGTGTATGTAATACATTCTACTTTTGGAGCTTTTTTGGGCATATTTCAAAATTTCTTAACGATTTTGTGGCCAGGTATAGCTTGAAAAGATTGTTATTTCTAAAAAAACACTTCTATGGTGTTCCAAACAAGGAAACATGCAATCAATGTGTTCCTGTTTTACTTCGTACCTAAAAATAGACTCTTTTTTTCTGAGACTTGAGTCACTGCCGGACTGACTAAAGTTTTTATACAAGTCTATAAAAAAAAGGATTATTATGGTTCAATCCAAAAGTATCCCCCTCCCCCCCCCCCCCCCACCCCCGTTCAGAGAGTCCCCACATGTCCCATGATGGAAACGAAAAAAAGATGAGGTTTTAATGCGACATTTTGTTGTTGTCATGGAACTGTTGTTACGTAACAATTGCATCATAACCAGTGCAGTATTTTGATCAATGGAGGCCCAGAACTTTTGTGAATGTTCCCTGATGTACAAATGCACTTAATAGCATGAATAAATTTTAAAGCATGTCAATTTGTAAAGAACATCATAATATATAGAACAATAAAAACAACACAAGATACACAAATTGTACAAAGAGAATTAGATGAATTAAATTGGATCATGTCTTTCCACCCAGAAAAATGTCAGTTATTAAGAGTAACAAAAAAAAAAACTAAAACAAATTAATTCCACTTATCTTATTCATGGTAAACCAGTAACAAAGACTAAAAACGCAAAATACCTAGGTGTTATAATAAATGAAAAAATGTCATGGAATCCCCATATTGATGAAACTATCAAAAAATCAAATAATCCTTAGTTTCAATTAAAATAACTAAATGAATCACCTACCTATGAAAAGTTCTTCGCTCTTGTGTATATTCAACACATGAGCTTTTCATCACCTCTCAAAGCAAATGAGCTACATGGGACAAAACCTCTGAAAACCAATTCCTGAGACCAAAAAGACTCAAAGAATGTGAAAGTAAGGAAGCGATCGGATCAAAAACAAGCCAAAAATAGCGACACGTATACAGAAATAATCAATAATTCTAAAATGATAGACTTTTGATTGTCTGAGTAAAACTCAACTTTCTCGTGGACCTGTGATAAGAAGAAGAAAACAACTAGTTCTAGGTTTTAAAGTGACAAACAGGGAATCATAATATATTCCTATCACGAGCAGAAACGTTCCAGTAATGGACTGGTCTCAAGACTAAAGGTCTGGGCATCCTAAGATCGAAAATGAAAATAATAGACAGGTCATTCTGTAAATGTCAGGACACTAATACTTCAGGGTCTTTGTGTTATATACATGGTACAGGAAAAGAGGGGGGGGGGGCGGCGCTCGATGGAAACCTGAAAGACAATCTACTAGATGGACAGAACTGAAAGGATAGCGTGAGACTTGAGTTGACCAGGTCAAGAAAACAAAGACTCAACTTCTTGTCAAGGTTCCAAACTACTCGGCCTACTCATTTTCCAGAGTTTCACACATCAGTGTGTCGCTATTTTAAGAGGCATTAAAATTGGAAGTTTCTGGACTCAGTTATTTTTAGTAATCAGTTTGTCTCCCCTTCCTTTCTTGTCAATGTCTATCATTTCATTAACCCGATACTATAGGCTAGTGCTTTCCCCTTTTACGATATGGTCTTCTATAAACTGAAATTGCAATAGTAGTTCTCGAAAAGGGAATCTTATCGCTCAGATTGAAGAATTGTTAAACATTTTTTGCATTTTTGATTACACAAACAAATATGCAGTTGGACTAGTCAAGTTGTTTCATCCCTTGATAGATTTGCCACACCTTTTAATTTATTACCTATATTTGGTTTTTTCATAAATTGAGTCTCCAGTATAGTTGTAGTATTCTTTTCTTTAAATGCTCCAAACACACACACACACAAACACCATTCTGAATGAAGCGTGCCATCCCAACACTACACTTATTGGTCCTTGTATATTCAGTGGAGCAGTCAGTAGTACACTTATTGGTCCTTGTATATTCAGTGGAGCAGTCAGTAGTACACTTATTGATCCTTGTATATTCAGTGGAGCAGTCAGTAGTACACTTATTGATCCTTGTATATTCAGTGGAGCAGTCAGTAGTACAATGAGATCTCTATTCGCAACTGTAGTCCACATATAGTTTTTTGTCAGTCATAGGTGTAGATCTAGAAAGGCGCCTTATTTAAATAGCCCATCTTTACAAACCGAATTACACCCCCCCCCCCCCAAAAAAAAAAAAAACACGCACTCACTTATACTCACTGTGACAATTTGAAAGACTTTTAATTGTTATTTTCGGATGGAGGACTTGTAGATCTAAATCTAGAATTGTTATACACACGCGCTTTCATACAGATGTCAAAATAATTTGATGATCACAATGATAGTCCCTAACATTCACTTGGACAATTCTCTTCCCCTAGAGGAGACGCCCATTGAAAGATCTAGATCTGTGAAGACAAAAATAACAGTGGAACGAAAGAAAGTTACGCACCAAAAAAAAAAGTGTCAATAATTGCTGAAGCGGAAACAATGATAGTTTTGTACTTTAGACATCAAATGTCGGCTGTCAAATCACGGAAGTATAGTTTTATGGTCAAATAGAGCTTACCCTCGAGAAGAATCCTGGGCAAGCGAATGTACAGATCTACTACACTTTATACTATTCCAATGATAGGCCTTTAGATTTAGACTTAGAAGACGATGCGCAAAAATGTTCATGAACATCAATTTCTTCTGTTCTTCAAGGAATACGGAAATACCGAAGGACGGGTTCAAGATGTTTTCCTCAGTCTCTAGCCAAATTTAATTTTTTTTTTATTTTTAATAATTATATCGGTCAAACTGGAGTTGTTCCCCGTGTGGCCAACGAGCTAGTATTTCTGTTCTCAGCGACATGCATCAACTGTTCAATTTCTAGGAAAATGGTTAGACCCATTTTTGTGATTCGTGTCAAAGTTTCACCCACGTTCCATGAAGGTGTGACGTAAATAGAGGTATTGTAACAATAATCACTCTATACATTTTATAACGGAGGTATTGTCTATTTCAAATAACTATTTATATATATATATAAATCTATACTACAAAGTAGAATGTTTGGCGTATGTATGTATGTATGTCCCCGTATAGAAATAAAAACCGCTTGACCAATCTTGATAAAACTTGGCAGAAATGTTCCATGGGTACTAACTCTCTCACCCCGCTCTCACTCCTCTTTCACTCCTCTCTCACCCCTCTCTCACTCCTCTCTCACCCCTTTCTCACCCTTTCTCACTCCTCTCTCACTCCTCTCTCACTCCTCTCTCATCCCTCTCTCACTCCTCTCTCACTCCTCTCTCACCCCTCTCTCACTCCTCTCTCATTCCTCTCTCACCCCTCTCTCATCCCTCTCTCACCCCTCTCTCACTCCTCTCTCACCCCTCTCTCACTCCTCTCTCAACTCTCTCTCACCCCTCTCTCATCCCTCGCTCAACCCTCTCTCACTCCTCTCTGACCCCTCTCTCAACCTAAACTCGTAATGCCAGCAACGTGAACAAGGTAAACCACCCGAGACCACATTCCGTCCTAGAGATGGACTTGATTTCAGGACATGGACACATCTGGACAAGCACTTTAATAAGCAGACTCTCGAGTCTACGTCACCTTATATTTGTATCTTCTTTTAGGCTGTTATTTAGTGCATACTTTGAGTTTGTTCAGTTTCGAACTCATACTGCCCTCCCCCGGCTCTTTTCTTGTTGGGCTCTAACAATATTGCGAGCTTTGCCCGACACACAGTGGGTAATGGAATGTCAGATCCCATTACTTCAAGGGGAAATTATCACGGCATCTGCATCTCGAAATGTAAGGGAGATTACTTCTCACGATTTGAAATTCCAATATTTATTTATTCTACACTTCGGATAATATCAGTAGATCTGTATCTAGATATATATAGGAATACATTCTAGCCAATATCACAACTTGTCAAGCGACTTTTGATTGAGTCTATTCCATAGACTTCCAGCTACTGTCTGCCGTCAATGACGTCTAGATCTGATACTCATATTAGTAAAACAACGTTACAGCTCGGTGACCTTGGAAGCAAGCAAACAATTTAAACAACAAAAAAAACCCACAAAGCTTATCTATGGGATCGAATTGCAGCCAATTATCTGAAAATTACAGAGTTTAGCTCCCTTTCTACTATATACAACATAATTAATTAATTAGAAATTAATGATTTACTAATTGGTTAATTTTTGGCTTGATTCGTGTATTGTCATCGGCTATGAATAGTCATGTAAGATTTCAACTTGATCCAAAATTGGGAAGTGGGTAAAAAAACATGTCAAAACGTAATATGGGGGATTAAATCTATATATACATCCACATCTCTCATTAAGTAGCATTTATTCCCCTTATTTCGATATCAAACAATGTAATTAATAACCAACAATTATTAACTAGTTGATTAATTTTTGTACCGATTCATGTCTTGTCAGATTCAATGAATAATGGCACAAAGATTTCTTTAAGATTCAAAGAATGGGAAATGGGAGAAAAAAAATACATGTTCAGTTTTGTACCAGGCAGACAGACAGAGTGAGTTGATGGAGTACTCTGCTGCTTACAAAGCTTATGTGAACTGTTTCTGTCTGTAATGTACAATTTGTGTACATTAAATATCCACTTCTTCATATTCTCGGATCAAACTTTGTGCAATTGTTTGTTGTTCCTAATAAATAGGAATTAATTTAAAAAAAAACAACTAATTAATTAATCAGTTGTCATTAATTAATTTAGTTTGATATTAATTACAATAATGATAAATATAGATATAATTATACAGTTCTTCCTCTTATATAAGCTTTGTTTTTCTTTTAGTATTTTGTTTTATTTTTAGAAGGCTTGGATCAAGCTGAAATTTAGTACAATTTTTTCTTTTATCTGACAAAACAAGAAAACATTTTCACAAACTGAACCAGTTAGTTCATAAACTATTGGAAATGAACTATTTTGTTTGGAATTGAACAAGGGAAAGGAATTATACTTGACTGATAAGCTGGCATAAGTTGCGTTAGTTCCCTTTATACTCTGTAGAGAGAGAAAGCGTTCAAGTTTAAAACTAAGGAAAGATAACTCTAAAACCTTCTTTTTGTCCAATGCACGTTCCTGACGACTTTGTGTTGGTGAGGTTTGAACCCTCAAGTTCAAATTGAGATCGTTCAACTTTAAAAAAAAATGCATTAAAAAAAGGATACTGATTAACATTCACCCGGATAACCCCTCCTTTCACTCCCACCTCTTTCGCAAGTAGTCCTGACGGTGATAGGATCCTAGCGTAGTGAGAAAATATAAAAGTTATGACATTGCGCTAAAACAAAACAATTGGTAAACGTACATCTAATTGCACAGATTTATTCATGTTAGTCAAGATCTATGGCAAATTTCATTAAATGAATGATCCAAACTAATTAGCACAACTACGATTAATATAAGCTTTGTTTTACAAAAGTATTTTATATATACTAGATGCCTTGAATCATCGGCTATGTTAACATAATCTCTACAAACTATCTGTTTAAACCTAAACTCTACAGTATTGAAAATAAAGCTAATATTAAAGAAATAAATTCATTTTTCTGATAATTGAACACAGCTTTGACATCCTTCCACTGATAAAGACTCTATCCAAGCCTAAAGATATTATTTTATTCTTTGACTCGAAGCCCCGGAGCTAATAACTACGTGTAATGTTAACAAAGATGTTCTCCTTGTAAGAAAAACTTGCAGACTCCACGCCCACATAACAATTTACATACACGTTTTTTTTTGTTTTACTTTGTCAGCATTTGTTTTGTAGAGTTTCAGATTTTTTTTTATTCTTTCCTTGTTGAACATTGCTGATTAAATTTAGACGTCTCGATAATGATTCTCTCAGTCGTGACGAAATAGAAAGGAATAGAAACAGTTTTTTGTTGACTACACTGCTATGTTTCGTTGATCACATTGGGTTCCCCTTGCAGGTTCTGAAATGAAAAGTCTCAGAGACTCATTCTCTACATGCAAGCCTATTCATTGAGATTATATGGAGGTGAACATTTTTGGTCATATTTTGTTCATATTTATTTTTTACAAAGCTTATATTAACTCACTCTGTCAGTATGTCTGTCTGGTCAAAAGTTTTTATTATAGCTTTTATATAGCGCTACTTTTATGCTTATAGCATGCTCAGAGCGCTTTGGTCCAATCTCATTTGTGGACCAGTGGGGTGGGAGGGGGTATATAGGAGTTGGTTTTCCCGTGCTGCCTTTAGGCGCTCAGTAAATACAACTCTGCCCGAGTCGGGTGTCGAACCTCGTGCCCCCTTCTAGGTAGCCAAGACAAGCCAAGTTCATGCGCACTTAGCCTCTCGACCACGCTTCCCACCAAGTTTGTACACATTATTTCTCCGACACCCAATCTCGGATCAAACGGAAATTTTGCACAATTATTTCTTTTAACTGACAACAGAAGAGTAAAAGCAAGTAATTAACCAATTATTATTGGTAATTATCGTGTTTGGTATCTTGGACAACGGAAATAAATAGTACTTGACTGAAAAGGTGGTATAAGCTGAATTAGTCTCTGAGGCCTAGTGAACACAAACATGAAACAGAAACAATAGATAACTTTACAATCTTCCATGTTCATAAACTTTTCGCTAGCAGAGTGGTTACCGCGATCACCCAGGTACCCCGTTCTTTCTCCCACTTCCAACTGGTCCAGACAAGTGACAGGATCATAGTGTATTGAGATCGCTAAAAGCAGGAAATTGCGCTAAACAAAAACAACTGGTAAAAAAAATATTTCTAATCGCACAGATTTATTATTGTTAGTCTAGAATAGTCTACATCTATTACAAATGTAATGACATGACAGATCCAAACTCATTGATACACTTAATATCAGATTTGTTGTTTTTTGAAAGTATTTTTTGTATTTCTCTTGTTTCTATTTATTTATTTATTTCTGTTGAAACGAGTGAAGAGTTCAAAATAAAACCAAAACGTTACCGTCCACTGTAACCATGGCTTGGGCTTTTGTTACAACTTATAGGTGCCAGTGGCAATACGTAGGCTACTGCAACCATGGCTTGGGCTTTTGTTACAACTTATAGGTGCCAGTGGCAATACGTAGGCTACTGCAACCATGGCTTGGGCTTTTGTTACAACTTAGAGGTGCCAGTGGCAATACGTAGGCTGCTGTCAGAGATCACAAGTTACTGTTACAATCTGTCATGCCTCAGTGCGCAAGCCAGGTGAGTGAGGGAGATGACCAGATTATTTGGTCACACTTTGTACGTGTAAGGAAACAAACTTGTTTATCTCTGATCATATGTTTCAAAGAGCTTGGAATGTTGAGAACTAGCTTAGAGAGAAACAGAGAAGGTGGAAGGTTGGAGGAAGACTATCAATTAATTATGTCAATAAAATCCAGGAAAGTTTTTGTGTGAGACTCTAAAAGGGAAGCAAAACGAACTATCGGGGGTTGTAGTTCAGAGAGGTCATTTTTCACTGATGGATAGTTATTGACCGTCAGTATTTTTACTGAGTTTTTTTAACGCTAAAATGACATGTGTGTCAAGTTATTATTTGTACAAGTAATTTATATTTGATGTGAATGTGTTCATCGCTGGATTACTTTTTTTTAATTGAATTGAGTTTCAAAACATTCAACACACACATAACAAACTCTACAATTTGTTTCTTCGATATATTGAAATAGATCTATAGAGGAACCTAGCAAATGTCACGATATCTGAGAGACCGCACTGTTCTCTAAAAGTAATCATGACATGCATGTTACTGCTTCATTTTCACCGACCCCTTACTTTGCCTATTGTACCGATGGGGCACCACACAAGATCTGTTTTCCGTCTTTATCCATTCCTCTTTGTCTTTTCTTTGAACAGAATCTCTTTCAATGACAAGCTATTCTTTTATGTTGTCTTCGAATCACTTTGTTTGCCTCTTTTTCCTTATTCCTGGTACTGTTCACTGAAGGAAGGTCTTTGCGAGCCCTGAGGACCTTGTAATATGACCATAGAGTTTTGTTTGCGTTTTTTGATAGTAGTTAGCAATTCAATGTATGGCTCAATCGCTTTAGTAACCTTGTATGTAATCCCTTCGTTTGCGTTTGTGATCTTTATATGTGATACCTGGGATCTTCCTGTAGCATCTCTGTTCCATTGCTAGGGTCCTCCTCCAAGCATATAAGAATGTGTATATGACCATCAGTCTGATTTTGGTGTCAATGGATATGCCTTTATCTTTCCAGATTGTTTTTGAGTTTTGCAAATACTGCTGTGGACTGCACAATTCTGGCCAGTAGTTCAGGTTTTGTTCCCTCATCTGAGACATTAGATCGAAAGTATTCAGAACTAATGACACTTGTCAGCTACACTACTGATGACCCTTTTAAAGCCCTGTTGGCTATTAGTTATACTTGGTGGGTTTTTTTCGGCATTGATTTGCATACCATATGATGCTGAAGACTTGTTTATGGGCATCACCAATTCAGCTCATTCTTCTTCTGTCTCTGCCAGACCATCTATGTCATCCACTCATTGTCACAGCCCACATTTTATTGTCACAATTCTCAGGCTCTGACATACATTTAAGTCATTGATTAGATCAGATTACTGTCACAAAACATCTTCAAGTCATTGTCACAGCTAACAGATTACTGTTACAAAAGATAAAAGAATAATTTACTACTTTGTATTCTGTAATATTGATAAGTTTAGTTTTGAGGTCATGTCAATAATGCTACTTATAATAAGGTTTATTTGATGTCATTGCTATACACAAGAACAAAACTGTCACACACATAAAAAAAATGCCCACATTATATAGCTTGTAACTGGTAAAGATGTTTGTCTTAGAAAACCTTTCTTCCCAATGTATTTTTCTCTTCCCTGTCGTTTCCTGGTCAGATCAAAATGGAGGCTTTAATCTTCTTTATTCTGTAACCCATATTTGAGTTTGATGGTAGCTTTAGTCATTAATGTGATTAGGTCATTCAAGGGACGGCATTACGTGTAGATGAAAACCTAGTTTCATCTTCAACTTAAATAGTGAACATACAAATATATCCATAAGGTATTTTACTGAAGTTCTCTCCCTTACTTTCTACTACATCACAGACAGAGTGGGAGACAATGGTATGTCTTGGTGCGCTTTCAACTCAGTGAATGATTTTCTCCAAAATGTTTCTAAGTTTGTTTCTAGTTTGACTTTTTGTTTTTAAATAGAGAACATCTGATACTTTAATGGAATGTATTACAAGCTGAACCTCTTCCTCTCTGCCCCAAGATACACACAGACACTTAGAGGGAATTTCTTTGCAAGGTTTATTTTGACTTACATTTATCGTGTAAACTAAGCTCATTTATACTCTGTACAGCAACATTTGTTTTTAAATTCAGTTGTTTTTCATCAAATATTTTCTCCGAAAAAACAACTTAAAGACTCTTTGCATAAAATGATTTCTACTTATGTTCCATTAGGGCAGCTGTTGGGAATGTTGCCGAGTCTATATGATTCATCTTATTCACCAAGGGATATAATTATAAGATTGTTATGTGACACAGTTACCTCCCTTCCCTCAGAAGACTTGCAATTTGCCACATTTATCAGAGCTTAAAAAGCAGGAAGTAGCTCTGAGGGTAGAGGGTGTGCAGAGGCGAAGGAGAGACGGTCAGCGCCTTGTTAGCTGCCCGAGAGCTAATGATGACACTTTTTTTCTGTCCATGACAGTGGGTTTTTTTTTCGATTTTTTTTTAAACTTGTATTGCGGCACAATTACAATATATATATATATGTGTGTGTGATCTATGTGTTTTCTGGTGAGTGACAAGGTTCACTATTGCATTCGCTGTCGCCAAGGTTATGGGTGTGTCCTACAGCACTCTACGTACCGTGACATTTATTATGTAACGTAGTAGGCCGCATGTTGTATATTATGTCCAATAGTAGGCTGTCGTATGTTGTAAATCATGTCACGTATTTGGCTGTGGTATGTTGTATATCATGTCACGTAGTAGGCTGTGGTATGTTCTATATCATGTCACGTAGTAGGCCGCATGTTGTATATTATGTCCAATAGTAGGCTGTCGTATGTTGTAAATCATGTCACGTATTTGGCTGTGGTATGTTGTATATCATGTCACGTAGTAGGCTGTGGTATGTTGTAAATCATGTCACGTAGTAGGCCACATGTTGTATATCATGTCACATAGTAGGCTGTGGTATGTTGTTAATCATGTCACGTAGTAGGCCACATGTTGTATATCATGTCACGTAGTAGGCCGCATGTTGTAAATCATGTCACGTAGTAGGCTGTGGTATGTTCTATATCATGTCACGTAGTAGGCTGTGGTATGTTCTATATCATGTCACGTAGTAGGCTGTGGTATGTTCTATATCATGTCACGTAGTAGGCTGTGGTATGTTCTATATCATGTCACGTAGTAGGCTGTGGTATGTTCTATATCATGTCACGTAGTAGGCTGTGGTATGTTCTATATCATGTCACGTAGTAGACCACATGTTGTATATCATGTCACGTAGTAGACCACATGTTGTAAATCATGTCACGTAGTAGGCCACATGTTGTATATCATGTCACGTAGTAGGCCGCATGTTGTAAATCATGTCACGTAGTAGGCTGTGGTATGTTCTATATCATGTCACGTAGTAGGCTGTGGTATGTTCTATATCATGTCACGTAGTAGGCTGTGGTATGTTCTATATCATGTCACGTAGTAGGCTGTGGTATGTTCTATATCATGTCACGTAGTAGGCTGTGGTATGTTCTATATCATGTCACGTAGTAGGCTGTGGTATGTTCTATATCATGTCACGTAGTAGGCTGTGGTATGTTCTATATCATGTCACGTAGTAGGCTGTGGTATGTTCTATATCATGTCACGTAGTAGGCTGTGGTATGTTCTATATCATGTCACGTAGTAGGCTGTGGTATGTTCTATATCATGTCACGTAGTAGGCTGTGGTATGTTCTAAATCATGTCACGTAGTAGGCTGTGGTATGTTCTATATCATGTCACGTAGTAGGCTGTGGTATGTTCTATATCATGTCACGTAAAAGGCTGTGGTATGTTCTATATCATGTCACGTAGTAGACCACATGTTGTATATCATGTCACGTAGTAGGCTGTGATATGTTGTATTTCATGTCACGTAGTTGGCTGTGGTATGTTGTAAATTATGTCACGTAGTAGGCTGTGGTATGTTGTAAATCATGTCACGTAGTAGGCTGTGGTATGTTGTATATCATGTCACGTAGTAGGCCACATGTTGTATATCATGTCACGTAGTAGGCTGTGGTATGTTGTAAAACATGTCACGTAGTAGGCCACATGTTCTATATCATGTCACGTAGTAGGCTGTGGTATGTTGTAAATCATGTCACATAGTAGGCCACATGTTGTATATCATGTCACGTAGTAGGCTGTGGTATGTTGTAAATCATGTCACGTAGTAGGCCACATGTTGTATATCATGTCACGTAGTAGGCCGCATGTTGTAAATCATGTCACGTAGTAGGCTGTGGTATGTTCTATATCATGTCACGTAGTAGGCTGTGGTATGTTCTATATCATGTCACGTAGTAGGCTGTGGTATGTTCTATATCATGTCACGTAGTAGGCTGTGGTATGTTGTATATCATGTCACGTAGTAGGCTGTGGTATGTTCTATATCATGTCACGTAGTAGGCTGTGGTATGTTGTATATCATGTCACGTAGTAGGCTGTGGTATGTTCTATATCATGTCACTTAGTAGGCTGTGGTATGTTCTATATCATGTCACGTAGTAGGCTGTGGTATGTTCTAAATCATGTCACGTAGTAGGCTGTGGTATGTTCTATATCATGTCACGTAGTAGGCTATGGTATGTTCTATATCATGTCACGTAAAAGGCTGTGGTATGTTCTATATCATGTCACGTAGTAGACCACATGTTGTATATCATGTCACGTAGTAGGCTGTGATATGTTGTATTTCATGTCACGTAGTTGGCTGTGGTATGTTGTAAATTATGTCACGTAGTAGGCTGTGGTATGTTGTAAATCATGTCACGTAGTAGGCTGTGGTATGTTGTATATCATGTCACGTAGTAGGCCACATGTTGTATATCATGTCACGTAGTAGGCTGTGGTATGTTGTAAATCATGTCACGTAGTAGGCCACATGTTCTATATCATGTCACGTAGTAGGCTGTGGTATGTTGTAAATCATGTCACGTAGTAGGCCACATGTTGTATATCATGTCACGTAGTAGGCCGCATGTTGTAAATCATGTCACGTAGTAGGCTGTGGTATGTTCTATATCATGTCACGTAGTAGGCTGTGGTATGTTCTATATCATGTCACGTAGTAGGCTGTGGTATGTTCTATATCATGTCACGTAGTAGGCTGTGGTATGTTCTATATCATGTCACGTAGTAGGCTGTGGTATGTTCTATATCGTGTCACGTAGTAGGCTGTGATATGTTCTATATCATGTCACGTAGTAGGCTGTGGTATGTTCTATATCATGTCACGTAGTAGGCTGTGGTATGTTCTATATCATGTCACGTAGTAGGCCACATGTTGTATATCATGTCACGTAGTAGGCTGTGGTATGTTGTAAATCATGTCACGTAGTAGGCTGTGGTATGTTCTATATCATGTCACGTAGTAGGCTGTGGTATGTTCTATATCATGTCACGTAGTAGGCTGTGGTATGTTCTATATCATGTCACGTAGTAGGCTGTGGTATGTTCTATATCATGTCACGTTGTAGGCTGTGGTATGTTCTATATCATGTCACGTAGTAGGCCACATGTTCTATATCATGTCACGTAGTAGGCTGTGGTATGTTGTATATCATGTCACGTAGTAGGCTGTGGTATGTTGTAAATCATGTCACGTAGTAGGCTGTGGTATGTTCTATATCATGTCACGTAGTAGGCTGTGGTATGTTCTATATCATGTCACGTAGTAGGCTGTGGTATGTTCTATATCATGTCACGTAGTAGGCTGTGGTATGTTCTATATCATGTCACGTAGTAGGCTGTGATATGTTCTATATCATGTCACGTAGTAGGCTGTGGTATGTTCTATATCATGTCACGTAGTAGGCTGTGGTATGTTCTATATCATGTCACGTAGTAGGCCACATGTTCTATATCATGTCACGTAGTAGGCTGTGGTATGTTCTATATCATGTCACGTAGTAGGCCACATGTTCTATATCATGTCACGTACTAGGCTGTGGTATGTTGTATATCATGTCACGTAGTAGGCTGTGGTATGTTGTAAATCATGTCACGTAGTAGGCTGTTGTATGTTGTAAACATGTCACGTACTAGGCCGCATGTTGTATATCAGTGGTTCCCAAACTTTTTTGTCTCGTAGACCCCTTGCCATGTTTTCTGGTTTTCGGTAGACCCCCAGCTTAACTTGCAAATTTTTGCAATTTCATAGCCATTTTTTAAAAAACTTATTTCTAACTGTAGTGAGTTTAAGGATTAAAAACAATTTAAAGCTACAAAAATGTATAGAGATTTATTATTTTTTATTGATAAAATTTAAATTTGAACCAATTAAAATAACAATTAATATGTATTACAGAAATCACCAAACGCGCTGGAAATATTTTTTTTCAGGATATTCATTTTTTTTTTTGTTGCTACTGATATTATGTTTAATATAGGAATTTGTTGTTCTATAAAGTAGACATTGAAACATTAAATGTTAATGAATAAATTTGCCTTAAGTATCATTGTAAAAGTTTTCACAAAGAGTAGTCTCCAGTGTATCTCTTGATCTTTCACGTCTGGCTCAAGTATTGGTTCCGCGGAACAATTTTTACTAACAGGAGAAGGGGCAAAAAGGGCCTAAACCAGTACGCTTCGAGCAGAAAGGGCTCATTAGCCTTGACTTGCCTCCCACCTAGTTGATGGAAAACTGAATTCAAACCTCTGCTGCCTTGCAGCTAAACCCAAACATGGGAAAGGTTGCGTGGGTTAACCCTTAGGAAAAATATGGAGCCGGCGACCCTTATGCAGTTTGCAGCACACAGCGCCACACCGTGTCAAAGCCTATGACGCCGCTGTTCCTAAACTATATAAATGTCGTTTGCAAAGCATTACATAAGTAGCTTTTAATTTTATAATTCATGCCACCGATGTGCCCTTGAACTGTATTGTTGCTTAATGAAATTCTTTTAATAACATCAAATGTAGGTTTGTGTAAAACAGTTTTTACAACTACAACGGCTGGTAAAATTACCAGTTTTACCTTTTGTGTTTTCCGTCTTTTGTAATAAGTAAAGAGATATTGTAAGACTCTCACAAACCATCATTTTCTCTATATGATGTCGAAGAGAGATTTTGTGGGTCTATTCTTAACTTTATCTTTGACTTTTCGAAAGTTTTTCAAATCGGTATCTATTTTGACAGGGTAGCATTGTCTCAGATGATCCTCCAGCATAATTACTTTCGTATCGTCATAAAAAAGGCAACCGCTTGTTTATTAAAGAAGGAATTAATCCCAATTTTAAATAATCAATGCTGTGCTACCTATATTTCTTTTTGTTAAACATAAGTTACATGTTGAATAAATTAAGTTATTTAAAAAAAAGTATTGAAATTAAATACAAATTTTTTATGTTTGAATAGCAGGATAAATATTTAAATGATTAATTAAGGCACAAATCATATATTAATGTATGAAAGAATTACATTAATGGGATGTAAAAGTTAAAGTCACAACCTGCTTAAATGAAATCTATTATCGTAGACCCCCGTGGACATCTCATAGACCCCCAATTATATGTTTCACTATCGTAGACCCCCGTGGACATCTCATAGACCCCCAATTATATGTTTCACTATCGTAGACCCCCGTGGACATCTCATAGACCCCCAATTATATGTTTCACTATCGTAGAGCCCTTGGAAGTTTTCGTAGAACAGTGACAGAACTATACCGATGGAAGTTTTCGTACAACAGTGACAGAACTATACCGATGGAAGTTTTCGTAGAACAGTGACAGAACTATACCGATGGAAGTTTTCGTAGAACAGTGACAGAACTCTACCGATGGAAGTTTTCGTAGAACAGTGACAGTACTATACCGATGGAAGTTTTCGTAGAACAGTGACAGTACTATACCGATGGAAGTTTTCGTACAACAGTGACAGAACTATACCGATGGAAGTTTTCGTAGAACAGTGACAGTACTATACCGATGGAAGTTTTCGTAGAACAGTGACAGAACTATACCGATGGAAGTTTTCGTAGAACAGTGACAGTACTCTACCGATGGAAGTTTTCGTAGAACAGTGACAGTACTATACCGATGGAAGTTTTCGTAGAACAGTGACAGTACTCTACCGATGGAAGTTTTCGTAGAACAGTGACAGTCTGAGTTCTAGCAAGTTATTTTAGACTTTATTTGAGCCCTAACACTCTGCAATGGTAGGCCAGACATAGATTTTAAACAACTATAAAAATAATTATTTTGTGGTTTGGTTGAAAAAAAAACAGTTTAAAAAAAAAACTTTAATAAAAAAACGGACTTCCTGGTCAAAAACTAGAAGAATGGTTCTTAACATATAAGAAAGACAACCTCAGATATAGGTATTTATATATTTTGCATTGTTTCACTTGACAAATGGTAGGGTAAACACAAAAGTAAGTATGTAAGTAACTAATTCATGCTCCAACTAACGTCTGCTAACTAAACTTAGAGATCAACTTGTTTTTAAAAGTGGTTTTATTTTATTGGTGTGTGTGTGTGACAGAGAGAGAGAGAGAGAGAGAGAGAGAGAGAGAGAGAGGAAAGTCAATGTGGACTTGAAGTAATGACATGTCCAAACAAATACAACAACGTCTTGATTAGTTCTGCAAAGAAAGTGCTGGAAATATGTTTATTTAGTGATAGATTTCTCTACAAAGAGCAGTGGAAGTATTTTGATATTAGAATGAGAGACTTGGTAAATGTTTCATCTGAACTAAATCAAGTAAATATGTACAAAGATGGTAAATGTTTCATCTGAACTAAATCAAGTAAATATGTACAGACATGGTAAATGTTTCATCTGAACTAAATCAAGTAAATATGTACAGACATGGTAAATGTTTCATCTGAACTAAATCAAGTAAATATGTACAGACATGGTAAATGTTTCATCTGAACTAAATCAAGTAAATATGTACAAACATGGTAAATGTTTCATCTGAACTAAATCAAGTAAATATGTACAGACATGGTAAATGTTTCATCTGAACTAAATCAAGTAAATATGTACAAACATGGTAAATGTTTCATCTGAACTAAATCAAGTAAATATGTACAGACATGGTAAATGTTTCATCTGAACTAAATCAAGTAAATATGTACAGACATGGTAAATGTTTCATCTGAACTAAATCAAGTAAATATGTACAGACATGGTAAATGTTTCATCTGAACTAAATCAAGTAAATATGTACAGACATGGAAATGTTTCATCTGAACTAAATCAAGTAAATATGTACAGACATGGTAAATGTTTCATCTGAACTAAATCAAGTAAATATGTACAGACATGGTAAATGTTTCATCTGAACTAAATCAAGTAAATATGTACAAACATGGTAAATGTTTCATCTGAACTAAATCAAGTAAATATGTACAAACATGGTAAATGTTTCATCTGAACTAAATCAAGTAAATATGTACAAACATGGTAAATGTTTCATCTGAACTAAATCAAGTAAATATGTACAGACATGGTAAATGTTTCATCTGAACTAAATCAAGTAAATATGTACAGACATGGTAAATGTTTCATCTGAACTAAATCAAGTAAATATGTACAGACATGGTAAATGTTTCATCTGAACTAAATCAAGTAAATATGTACAGACATGGTAAATGTTTCATCTGAACTAAATCAAGTAAATATGTACAGACATGGTAAATGTTTCATCTGAACTAAATCAAGTAAATATGTACAGACATGGTAAATGTTTCATCTGAACTAAATCAAGTAAATATGTACAGACATGGTAAATGTTTCATCTGAACTAAATCAAGTAAATATGTACAGACATGGTAAATGTTTCATCTGAACTAAATCAAGTAAATATGTACTCAGACTAATGTGTTCATTAAAGTTATACAGAAAGTCTGCAGACCAAAACATTTACTCACTTAAATGTTGCCTTTCATATATATCCTTACAGTGGGTTGAATGATACAAAAAAAAAAATAAAATCTGAATTGTCAGTGAGATCTTAATGTTTACAGTTTTTGGTCTGTTAATTTGTTGTCTTAAATCCATCTTAAGAAAGTACTGAGACTTCAGTGGTAGAGAGAGTTGTCACAACCCAAACTTAAGAAAGTACTGAGACTTCAGTGGTAGAGAGAGTTGTCACAACCCAAACTTAAGAAAGTACTGAGACTTCAGTGGTAGAGAGAGTTGTCACAACCCAAACTTAAGAAAGTACTGAGACTTCAGTGGTAGAGAGAGTTGTCACAACCCAAACTTAAGAAAGTACTGAGACTTCAGTGGTAGAGAGAGTTGTCACAACCCAAACTTAAGAAAGTACTGAGACTTCAGTGGTAGAGAGAGTTGTCACAACCCAAACTTAAGAAAGTACTGAGACTTCAGTGGTAGAGAGAGTTGTCACAACCCAAACTTAAGAAAGTACTGAGACTTCAGTGGTAGAGAGAGTTGTCACAACCCAAACTTAAGAAAGTACTGAGACTTCAGTGGTAGAGAGAGTTGTCACAACCCAAACTTAAGAAAGTACTGAGACTTCAGTGGTAGAGAGAGTTGTCACAACCCAAACTTAAGAAAGTACTGAGACTTCAGTGGTAGAGAGAGTTGTCACAACCCAAACTTAAGAAAGTACTGAGACTTCAGTGGTAGAGAGAGTTGTCACAACCCAAACTTAAGAAAGTACTGAGACTTCAGTGGTAGAGAGAGTTGTCACAACCCAAACTTAAGAAAGTACTGAGACTTCAGTGGTAGAGAGAGTTGTCACAACCCAAACTTAAGAAAGTACTGAGACTTCAGTGGTAGAGAGAGTTGTCACAACCCAAAGTGAACAGCGACTAGGTGCTTCCCTGTTTCCTGTTCACGAAAAATGAACTTGTCAAATGTTTGTACTCAGGAAGTTCTGAACGTAAACTTTCATTTCCAAACTCAAAAATACTTTCGTACTTTTTGTTACAAAGCTTTTATCAACTCACTCTGTCTGTCTCTCTGTCTTGTACAATTTTTGTACACGTTATTTGTCCCAAATTGAAATTTTTCACCCTAACCCTAACCCTAACCCATGCACATACTTCAATATAAAACCACAGACAGACACACCCACACACAGATTTCACTGTCCACATATGTACATATATCTACATGATAGAAAGTCATTTGCGTTGCCAGACTGGCTGCCCTCGGGCTGAGTCGTGATCAGAATTAATAAGTTAATGAGGATTTTGACTAGAGTCTCAAGTTTTCTGATGCATTAGCATATAATACTGCTGTATCTGAATACTATACTGTTGTATTAGCATATTATAATGCTGTATCTACATATTATACTACTGAATTTGAATATTATACGGCTATACTAGGCTTACAAGCATATTATAAGGCTATACTAGCATGTTATACTGCCGTATTATTATATTCTACTGCTGTATTAACATATTATAATTCTTTGTTAGTATATTCTACTGTTTGTATTTACCAATGGCGTAGCTATGGTATGGAGAGGATGGGAGAGAATTTGAAAATTCCCCCGGACTCCCTCTTGAGGGGGGACCCCTAATGAGTGTTTTGTACATTAAATAATAAATATTACTCAAAATGCAGGGGCCCTCAAAGAGGTCAAGCCTTCTGGGCCCCCAAATGATGGCAAATTCTACGTACGCCCCTGTTATTTACAAATTATATTGCATTATTACCAAATAATAGTGTTTGTAATAACATATTATACTGATGTATTTCCGTATTATAATTCTGTATAAGCATATTATACCATTTGTATTAGCATAGTGTGCTGCTGTATTTACATATTATACTGTTGAGCTAGCCATGTATACAGAACATGAGATCTTTGAACCTTTTCTGAAATACAATTTTGGCATCGTTTTAACGCAATAGTTCCAGAACACTATTTGCCTTTATTTTCAGCGGCCACGAAATGGCAAGATCCTGAATAAGTTTTCTGTGGCGTTTCTTCTGTCTCTACGTCCGACCGTCTGGTAGCAAGCATTAATAGAACTCTTGACAATCTGACTTCAATTCATTTCATAGGCTGCTAAAAATAGATGCTACCATTGCGTTCAGTATTTGGAAATCGAACTATATGTTTTTTTTATCATTTTTATTGTTATATTTCAATATTTTTCCAAAACAAATACGCTTATTTAAAACATTTTTATAAGACATATAGCCTAATATGTTGACCTATTTAGGCCGCAGGAATGACATTCTTATATATAAAGGAAGTGAGAAATAATAATTAGAATTAATTTTCATTTACATTTAAATTTTTGTTTATCAAAATAATGTTCAAATTACACACTCAAAATTGTATGAGCGTAGCCAAAGGGGTTTTGAGTTTAAACCCCTCTTCAGCTGGGTTTGAAGCTAAAAATACCTCTTCAATATAAAAAAAAAAGCAAATTACGCACTCAAAATGCTATGAGCATAGCCAAAGGGTTTTTTAGTTTAAACCCCCCGCAAGCGGGGTTTGAAGCTAAAAAATAAATCTTCAAAATAAAAAAAATAAAAAAATCGCAATCAAAAGGCTATGAGCGTAGCCAAGCCTATTGGGTGCTTTAAGTTTAAATTTCCCTTCAGAGGGGTTTGATGCTGAAAAATACCTCTTCAATATAAAAAAAAAGCAAATTACACACTAAAATTATTTGAGCGTAGCCAAGCCAATGGGAGGGGGGGGGGGTTGAGTTTCAAACCCCCCCCCCCCCCTCCAGATGGCTTTTTTAAAACTTTAAAACCCCTCAAGATAGTTTTGAGTTTAAAATCCCCTACAGATCGTTTTAAGGTTGAAAGCCTTTCTCTTCAATATTATTTCTACAGCAGACTAGTCACCTTATTCCAAGATCGTAGTCAGAGAAGTTATACAAGTCTACCAGTGGCTGGGCTCCATTAATAAAGTGCAATGAAATTGAAAAGCACTACATGTGGCTCTACAAAGATGGCTAAGACATATTTTAGGAGTCAGTTATAGAGATCGGGTCTAAATCAAGGAAATCCTATGCCGAAGTGGGAGTCGACCCATTAGTAAAGTTCTGACAGAGCGTCGCATGAGGTTTGCGGGACATGTTCTCCGACACAATGAATTACGCATAATAAGAGTTGCGATGACATCCTAGTACAACTTGGCGCCACACTTTCATGGAGGTCCTCAGAGCAGATGGGAAGAGGCTTCAGACATTACCAGTGACAGATTTTTGTGGAAACAGCTTGCCAGCAATTGCGCCGAACGGCGCGGGAGGGTCTAAGTCAGTAAGAATAGCACATTATTTTTTTGAAATAAAACTTTTTAATAGCAAAATAATGCACTGTAGGTAGCTCAGAATATGCATTTAGTTGGCTTTCAATACCAGAAATAGTGCTTGGCGATAGGGCTCACCCCGCGCTGGGGGAGCTCTCAGCGCTCCCCAGACCCCTTGCTGGTAAGGGTGAGGAGTCTACAATTTTTTCACTAACTCCAGGAAGAACCTATTCTAGGGCACAATAAACGTCTTCCAAAAGAATGAAGCGTCCGAATGTAATAGAGATTAATTATGTACACACATACACACACACATCAATCCATACAAACATATATATATATATATATATATATATATATATATATATATATATATATATATATATATATTATTGGGGGGGGGGGCGGGGGTGAGAAAAAGTTCCCCCTACCCCCCCCCCTCCCGAAAAAAATCCTGGCTACGCCCATGACTACCATATTTATGAATTAACTATCTCATGATAAGCTAGACCAAAATCTCTTGTTATATGATCTGCCAGAGTCCAATAAGCTAAACCAGAATCTCATGATAATCTAGACCATTATCTCTCGATAATCTATTTAGTTTGTACTTGAACGCTGAGTATGAATTGATAAGACTACATCAACCAACAGACCAGTAGTGTTAATATAACTTTATTGTTGTTGTTTTTCGTATGCATTGCTGCAGCTGTCCAGTCTTCCTTCACTTCCTTTCTCTCCCCTGCTACCTTGTAGAGTCTGTATTCATTCGCTCTCATTTTTCATCTTTCTATCAAGATGTCATCTCACACTAAAAAAAAATAGTCGACCTCAAGTTTTCCCGATGTGGCCAATGAGTTGAGAATTTGTTTCTCATAAATATACACATACCATGAAATTTTAAAGAAAATCGTTTTCGAAATTATATCTATATGTAGATGTGTCTGTCTGTGGTTTTATATTGAAGTATGTGCATCTTTATGTGGATGTAGTATGTGTAATGTCTCAATAGATCAGTCTGTATGTACACATATGTGTGTGTGAGTTTAAACATATTGGTGGGTATATGCTTGGATCATGGGCGTAGCCAGGATTTGTTTTCGGCCTCCCCCAATCCCGGCCAAATATATATATGTTTGTGTGTGTGTGTATAATTAATCTTTATTACATTCTTTTGGAAGACGTTAATTGTACCCTAAAATAGGTTCTTCTGGAGTTAATGGAAAAATGGTATATTCCCCGCGGTTGCCAGCAATGGGGAAGCACTGTGAGGCATGTGACCTCTATGTCTGTTCGCTTATGTAAGTATATGTGTTTATGTGTTTGTTGGTATCAGTTTGTGTGAGTATCGATCGAAACGAATCTGTAGATGTGTGAAATAGTATGAGTAAACCAAAGAAGGAAATGTATTGATGTAGACTGTGAATAAGATTTGTACAGATAGCTTTACACTTGACGAAATCACAAATGTATAGATGTAGACTGTGAATAAGATTTGTACAGATAGCTTTACACTTGACTAAACCACAAATGTAATAATAGATTAATGTAATGTATTATTACTTAAAGCAGCTCTGGCTGCACAGTTCCCAGATTGACCCAGATGATCTAATAACAAGACAGTAATATCATTCTTTGGATTGGTCGTGGAGTGTTAATGTAGGATGTGATACTCTGAGAGTCTGCTTCACTTTGTGATCGAATAGATTCTACATTCTACATTTAATAGTACAGAAATGCTACGGAGGCAAAATGCGGCTAGGAAGTAAAGTGTTTGAGGCTGTTCTGTGCGTCGTTTTAGGTTCACCTCTCTACTAGCCAAATAAACTGAACAGTTAAACACAACTTGCATCATTACGGTGTTGTTATGAAGTTCTAATTTCTTTGTTCCTTATGAAAATCTAAGTTATATGTTCCTTATGAAGTTCTAAGCTTTATGTTCTGGTTTTCCCAAACTCTTGGCCGGAGTCTACAGTGACCAAAATGAAAGTCTACAAGGCATGCGTTATGAGTACACTACTGTATGGCAGTGAATCATGGACCACCTACGCAAAGCAAGAGAGAAAACTAAACTTATTCCATTTGCGAGTGTGCAATACTGAGATCCTTGCGCGAGCAGGTATTCCCAGCATCTTTATAGCCCTCAGACAACGCCGCTTGCGCTGGCTTGGACATGTTCGCCGGATGGAGGACATTCGCATCCCGAAAGTCATCCTCTACGGACAACTCGCGAGTGGCTCAAGAAAAAGTGGTCGCCCCCACATCCGTTACATAGATGTAATAAAACGGGACATCAAATCAGTAAACATCAATACAGACCATTGGGAAGACATAGCTCTAGACCGCACCAGATGGAGAGAGACAGTGACCAACAAAGCTATAGACAGCGAGATAACATGGGTCTCAGCTCAGGAAGAAAAACGTACAATACGAAAAATGGCCAGCACCTCTACCATCGAAGCCAAAGACACCTTAACCTGCGATATTTGTGGACGGGAGTCTCTCCAAAATAGGGCTCCACAGCCACATGAGAAAGTGTTCGAGATGAATCATAGTCATTCTAGGACTGATTGAGGCCATCAGATATTTTAAAAGATTTAAACGGTCAAACCAGAGTTTTCCACACATGTGGCCAAAAAATATAATAGATTGTCAAATTTCTAGGAAAATAGTTAAGAGTCGATATCGAAATTTGTGTCCAGAATCCACCCAGTGTTCTGAACCCTTCCAAGTTATGCAAGAGGAATTGTACTACTAAAGACTTGTCTGTTGACTTCATATGGAGAAAACAAATAATTTTTCTTTATTTCATCAATCATGCAGTCCATATTTTGTTCATTGGTGAGTTATTTAGAATTACAAACTACATCTTCTCGACTGACCAAAAGGTTATCTCTCAAGGGACTAAGTACTGAAATCAAAGCGTAATTAGTCCACTGGATGACTTTCCAAGTAGATTTATCTCCTCTGTCTCTCTCTTTCTCTCTTTCACTAACTCTCTCTATCCACCTTCTTTCTCTCTCTCTTTCACTAACTCTCTCTATCCACATTCTTTCTCTATTTTACTCGGTCCCTCTCTACATCCTTCCACAAAGAGTAGCTCTGCTCTGATGACTGTCTTCATGTCCTTACATTTAAAACAAAGGTTACAGCTGTAGATATAAACTAATGTAAACTTAAACACTCGATGTTTCTTCATGTAGTTTTAGTGGCCCCCGAAAATGGAAAAGACGCTATTAGTTTTGTGTGGAATGTCTGTCCGTCCGTCAGTCCATCCGTCCCGTTTAGATCTCGTAAACTAGAAAAGTTGGAGAAAATCCGACATCACAATATTTTAGACCATTCAAAGTTCTGATGCAACGGCTTCTTTTTTCTTTTCTGAAAGCGAAAAATCTATTTTTTAAAATCACTTATGCAAGCATTAAAATACACCAATTTTACAACTATTCACTGTTAATAGTAACAAACACTGGAGGCTCTTTATTAGGAGGGACACGAAATTATCATATTTATAACACATTTATGCAAACGGTTGTATTTTTTTTTTTAATATTTGTATTGTTAAGTTATGTAAGTTATGTTATACTAATTACTTCATTTACATAAAAAAATGTTTACTATTTTTTAAAGAGAAAAAAAATCTATTTAGTATGCATATAAGTCAGACATAATTTAAAACAAAATTAATAAGTAGTTTTTCATATTATCACGTGAGCTGCAATACTGCACACTCAATAAGGAACACATAACCAAAAAAATAATATTTTTAAAATTATTTTTGTACGGAAAAGTTTTATTCTTGAGGAATAAAAGATTGGCCCCTTACAAAACAATTAGATCAATTAGATATTCATAATAAGACATCAGTTAAGCCAGGTTCACATCTAACTTCACATTCACTTTCACCTATCCTTTGGTCTGCTGGACCGCTGGGGCACCACAAAAGATCTGCTAACCTTTTTTCTCCATTCATTTCTGTCATTTGTCTTTGATAGAATTTCATTTTGATAATATTGAAACCTGCCTTTTTACCTGATTGGGTGGACCACTTCGGGGGCCGATTTTCAGTTTGTGTTTCCACACAAACTGTCTTTGTAACCTTGTCTATAATTAATTCTAACATGTTTTAACAATCCAATATTTATAACAAATACTAACTATGAAACATAGAATAATAGATCATAATATAGTATAGACAGAAGGTCAGTTAACATTGTAATGCCTGGTGATATTAAGAGAGAATAGAAAGTCTCTATCCAAGTGCAATCTCAAGAGAAAGTCTCTATCCTAGTGCAATCTCAAGAGAAAGTCTCTACCTAGTGCAATCTCAAGAGAAAGTCTCTATCCTAGTGCAATCTCAAGAGAAAGTCTCTATCCTAGTGCATATGTCTAAGTGAAAGTCTCTATCCTAGTGCACATATCTAAGTGAAAGTCTCTATCCTAGTGCACATATCTAAGTAAAAGTCTCTATCCTAGTGTATATGTCTAAGTAAAAGTCTCTATCCTAGTGCACATATCTAAGTAAAAGTCTCTATCCTAGAGCACATATCTAAGTAAACGTCTCTATCCTAGTGTATATGTCTAAGTAAAAGTATCTATCCTAGTGCACATATCTAAGTGAAAGTCTCTATCCTAGTGCACATATCTAAGTGAAAGTCTCTATCCTAGTGCACATATCTAAGTGAAAGTCTCTATCCTAGTGCACATATCTAAGTGAAAGTCTCTATCCTAGTGCACATATCTAAGTGAAAGTCTCTATCCTAGTGCACATATCTAAGTAAAAGTCTCTATCCTAGTGCACATATCTAAGTGAAAGTCTCTATCCTAGTGTATATGTCTAAGTAAAAGTCTCTATCCTAGTGCACATATCTAAGTGAAAGTCTCTATCCTAGTGCACATATCTAAGTAAAAGTCTCTATCCTAGTGCACATATCTAAGTGAAAGTCTCTATCCTAGTGCACATATCTAAGTAAAAGTCTCTATCCTAGTGCATATGTCTTAGAGAGAACGGTATTCTTATACACATGTCTAAGAGAAAGTCTCAATCTCTGTACACATTCTCTAAGTAGAAGTCTGATGACTTTTTTTCATGTGAAGAACTTAATTGAGCAGACACGGCGCCTGTCTATAATCCTTCCCCATGAGATGCAGTCCTCATTAGAGTTCATGTTTTACTTACTCAACACTATCAGTAGACTATCAGATATGACTTGTAGGGATGAACCAAATACAAATAAATATAATTCATATCGATTCAATCGATTATCAGCGCTATCACTCCAACCATCACGTGATCTGATCAACGCTAACACTCCAACCATTATGTGATCAGATCCTTGCTATCACTTCAACCATCACGTGATCAGATCATTACTAACACCTCAACCATCACGTGATCAGATCAGCGCTATCACTTCAACCATCAAGTGATCAGATTTAGCGTTATCACTTCAACCATCACGTGATCAGATTTAGCGTTATCACTTCAACCATCAATGATCAGATCAGCGCTAACACCTCAACCATCACGTGATCCTTTTGAGTTTGTACTTGAAATACCAACAGCGCCTTCTCTCGCCCACTCACTAGCATTACATGACCCCCTCGCCCACACACACACACACACTCTCAGGTGCTCAATTCATTAAAGGTTTTGGTCCTCTTCACTCCAATTATTTCCTCACATTGAGGACCTCTCTCCCTCCCACCCTCCACATTGTCATCTCCTCTTTCTTAAACAGTAGTGAAGAGAAATGAGGAGCTACTAGGAGCTGACAAAACAATAGGGGAAGTGACTCGCTCATGTATCTCGCGAGCATCAACGAGTTTCTGGAAGACTTCTAGCCAAGTGATTGTAACTCTGCTGTTGGGTTCTATGAAGTTGAATGTCTAGTTTGTCAACATTACGTTGTATTAGGCTTGTACTTGTTCACTTCTGCCAGCGCGAATAACTTGAACATTGGCCATAACTTACTAGATACACTGATTAAAGACAGGTAGTAGCAGACGATGACGAATTCATTAGATAAACATAACTTGGATAATCTAGCCACATAAATGAAACTATTATTCAACGCTAAGAATCAATCAAACTTCACTACTGACAGCTGTGTGACCTAAGAAGAGAATATCAGGACAAGTAGTAGTAAGTACCGACAGCTGTGTGACCTAAGAAGAGAATATCAGGACAAGTAGTAGTAAGTACTGACAGCTGTGTGACCTAAGAAGAGAATATCAGGACAAGTAGTAGTAAGTACCGACAGCTGTGTGACCTAAGAAGAGAATATCAGGACAAGTAGTAGTAAGTACCGACAGCTGTGTGACCTAAGAAGAGAATATCAGGACAAGTAGTAGTAAGTACCGACAGCTGTGTGACCTAAGAAGAGAATATCAGGACAAGTAGTAGTAAGTACCGACAGCTGTGTGACCTAAGAAGAGAATATCAGGACAAGTAGTAGTAAGTACCGACAGCTGTGTGACCTAAGAAGAGAATATCAGGACAAGTAGTAGTAAGTACCGACAGCTGTGTGACCTAAGAAGAGAATATCAGGACAAGTAGTAGTAAGTACCGACAGCTGTGTGACCTAAGAAGAGAATATCAGGACAAGTAGTAGTAAGTACCGACAGCTGTGTGACCTAAGAAGAGAATATCAGGACAAGTAGTAGTAAGTACCGACAGCTGTGTGACCTAAGAAGAGAATATCAGGACAAGTAGTAGTAAGTACCGACAGCTGTGTGACCTAAGAAGAGAATATCAGGACAAGTAGTAGTAAGTACCGACAGCTGTGTGACCTAAGAAGAGAATATCAGGACAAGTAGTAGTAAGTACCGACAGCTGTGTGACCTAAGAAGAGAATATCAGGACAAGTAGTAGTAAGTACCGACAGCTGTGTGACCTAAGAAGAGAATATCAGGACAAGTAGTAGTAAGTACCGACAGCTGTGTGACCTAAGAAGAGAATATCAGGACAAGTAGTAGTAAGTACCGACAGCTGTGTGACCTAAGAAGAGAATATCAGGACAAGTAGTAGTAAGTACCGACAGCTGTGTGACCTAAGAAGAGAATATCAGGACAAGTTTTTAGTAAGTACCGACAGCTGTGTGACCTAAGAAGAGAATATCAGGACAAGTTTTAGTAAGTACCGACAGCTGTGTGACCTAAGAAGAGAATATCAGGACAAGTTTTTAGTAAGTACCGACAGCTGTGTGACCTAAGAAGAGAATATCAGGACAAGTTTTTAGTAAGTACCGACAGCTGTGTGACCTAAGAAGAGAATATCAGGACAAGTTTTTAGTAAGTACCGACATAATATTGATTTGATACAACGTAAACTATTAGTATATTAAAAGAACTCACAAAGTGAGTGGAAGAAACTTAACACTTAAGAATAGACAAGAAACCAAAGTGTAGTTTGAGTGGTCTGTGTTCACTATAGCATGACTTTTAGATCAAGACTTTAACTTTAAGAATTTTACTTCAAGACTGTTATTTCAAGACTTTCACTTCGAGACTTTTATTTTAAGACTTTTACTTCATAACTTATACTTCAAGACTTTATGCTTTGACTTCTTGACTTTGACTTCATGACTTTTACTTTATTACTTTTACTTCATGAATTTTACTTTAATACTTTTACTTCATGAATTTTACTTTATTACTTTTACTTCATGAATTTTACTTTATTACTTTTACTTCATGACTTTTACTTCACAACTTTTACTTCATAATTTTACTTCATGAGTTTTACTTCAAGACTTCATAAATTTTACTTCATAACTTTCACTACATGACTTTAACTTCATGACTTTTACATCATGACTTTTACTTCACGACTTTTACTTCAAGATTTTTACTTCATGACTTTTACTTCAAGACTTTTACTTCATGACTTTTACTGCATGACTTCATACTTTTACTTCATGACTTACTTCAAGACTTTACTTTATGACTTTTACTTCATGAATTTTACTTCATGACTTCATACTTTTACTTCAAGACTTACTTCAAGACTTTTACTTTATGACTTTTACTTCATTACTTTTACTTTATGACTTTTACTTCATGACTTCATACTTTTACTTCAAGACTTACTTCAAGACTTTTATTTTATGACTTTTACTACATGACCTCTACTTCATGACTTCATACTTTTTACTTCAAGACTTTAACTTCTAGATTTTATTTCAAGACTTTTACTCCAAAACTTTTACTTCATGACTTCAATCATGCCAAAGTTATTTCAAAATGAGATAAATCAATCCTTAACAAATCTGAACTAAAAGGTTTAATCAAGTGTTATTGTTTGATTTTTGTTCAATTGATTTAGCCTTTTAAACAAGAGACATTACGAAGTTTGGATTTGTACGAACCTATTTAGAGTGATTGTTTTCTAGAAGAGTTGTCATCGAATAATAGGGACATGAAAGAAAATATTTAACGGAGAAAGTCATTGATATTTTTAAAAAAAATCCTTCTTAGCCGCTAAGTCCCAAGAATGCCGAGGTCCTATCTGAGGTCCTCTCTGATGAGACTTAGTGTAGGAGTAATGGTCTCCGTCGAACATTCAAATATAACATGATGACCTAGGGATCATCATTGGATTACATTTCCCATTTCCAATCAATAGATGGTCTTCGAAACTTTCCCACTTATGTTTTAGATCAGTGAGAGCTGAACGAGTGTTTGTATTGGCAAGAGAGAAAGTGAGAGATAGAGAGAGATAGAGAGAGAACGTTAGAAATAGAGATAGAAAGAAAAAAAGAGAAACCAAGAGAGAGAGAGAGAGAGAGAAGAGACTTGATAAGTAGTTTTTGTAGTAACTGTCCAGTTTTGTTGATAGTGCTGCTTGTATTTTTATTAAAGAGACGCATGGGATATTTGTTTTTAAAGGAAGTTATTTCAACTGAGACACTGTTCAAACCACATGATCCAATGACTGTTTTCTTCTCATTGCCGTACGATGAGTCTCAAACAGTTTAGGTTGGGAACAACATTGGGACATGTATCGTTTTTCTCTCATTCTATGACTAGGAGACCACTGGTGAAGCAGAAAGATCATGTTCATTAGATCATTGATAGAGCTCATCACTTTTCAAACCATCGCTTCGTCGTTAAAGAAATTTTTTTTTGTTTTTTACTTTGCAAACACTATGAAACAATTTCAAGTTGCAGAACTGACGAAACTATGTGTATGACTTGGATCACATTCTAATGGGTGACAGACAAATCAATTTGCCTTTTGCATGTATAACAATCAAACCCTCCTACAAATTTTATCATTCTTGATTTCAAAACTACATGAGATGTAACTCTACTGTCATGCTTATCTGAAATGGAGCTAAGCTGCTATACATAAATGGGTCATACTTTCAGGATAGTCTTCTTTATTTTGAGTTATGCCAATAAACGCAACCAACTGCAATTGTTATTCTTTGATGTGCAATTTTACACGAACAAGATAAAACTAGAGAAAGAATAATTTTCTTTTTAGTTTTTCCTGATAATAGTTTTCTTTTAATTAGAGATTCTAAGATTCTGCGCTATAACCTGTTTCAACAAGTTTTTACAAAATCCCAAAATCCAAATCTGTTTTTGAGCCCAAATGAAACTCAAAACCCATCACTTTGATACTAAAAGTAGTTTTTTTTTTTTTTACATACAGACTCTTGATATGGAGACTAGGTCTGTGAAACAAATAGATCTGTGAGACAAATATAAACTAGGTCTGTGAAACAAAAAGATCAGTGAGACAAATATAAACTAGGTCTGTGAAACAAAAAGATCAGTGAGACAAATAGATATGTGAGACAAATATAGACTAGGTCTGTGAGACAAATATAGACTAGATGTGTGAGACAAATATAGACTAGATGTGTGAGACAAATATAGACGAGATCTGTGAGACAAATATAGGCTAGGTCTGTGAGAAAAATATAGACTAGATCTGTGAGACAAATATAGACTAGATCTGTGAGACAAATATAGACTAGATCTGTGAGACAAATATAGACTAGATCTGTGAGACAAATATAGGCTAGATCTGTGAGACAAATATAGACTAGATCTGTGAGACAAATATAGACTAGATCTGTGAGACAAATATAGGCTAGATCTGTGAGACAAATATAGACTAGATCTGTGAGACAAATATAGACTAGATATGTGAGACAAATATAGACTAGATCTGTAAGACAAATATAGACTAGAACTGTGAGACAAATATAGGCTAGGTCTGTGAGACAAATATAGACTAGATCTGTGAGACAAATATAGACTAGATCTGTGAGACAAATATAGACTAGATCTGTGAGACAAATATAGACTAGAAATGTGAGACAAATATAGACTAGATCTGTGAGACAAATATAGACTAGATCTGTGAGCTATACATTTAATTTAAACTCTTGGAAGACTAACACTACCTTACTATCGGTGTATTCAGACCTTGTTCTGAAGGAAAGTCTTTTAATGTTGCAACATAAATAACAGAAGGCAGACATTTGGTAGAGACGTGACCATACATTGGCAGAAATATGGAGAACTATCAAACGGATTCGTTTAAATTTTTGAAGAGAGAAAGAGACAGAGCGATAGAAAGAGAGAGAGAGAATAAAGAGAAAGCACTTCAGCGAGAGAGCGATAGAAAAAGAGAAAGAGAGAAATGATAGCTTAAATTATAGTATCTAGAATAGTGCATACTATTCTTGGTATATTTCAGACTTGCATATGAAATTACATTTCGTAAACAAATCGAGTATTTATCATCATTCACATTTTTAAAATTTGTCACTTGACTGTTGAATGATGAATGTTGGTTTTCACTTTTTGGAAACCACTAAAAAAAAAAAACACAACTAGACAACGTTTTGCCTTCAGGCTACAGATAGAAAAGATTTGATAGATTGCTTATGAAAATAAAAACACAACCAGACAAGGATATAAAAAAATTTACCCGAACATTTCGTATAGCCCGGGGCAAAGTTCTATGATTGCCCATGACTAAATTTAGCTGATCTACAGGGGCATCTTTCTCCAAAAGTAGTCGCAAGGAGAGGGAAGATGGTGGTGTCAATGGTCTGCGTGAACTCTAATGTTACACACTACTCAATGGGGACAGTGCTGGTCCAGAGGCAAACGGTGAACTCAGACTTTAAAAAATGAAATCTCCTGTGATATGGAAACATTCTACTTGAATGATACTTTTTTTAAGAGGTCACCAAAGAAAAAAAAAAAAAAGGAAAATCTGCATTAGTTTTGTGTTCAATGTCGTTCAGTATATAGATCAGGTATAGATTTCCAAGTCTAGATCCAGTCAAATAAAAAGGAGTCTGAGGGAAGGTGTCCGTGATTGCTTTACAAGGCAACTCGTAAGCTCAAGCCTCCATGATACACTTTGTCCACTGAACTAGAGGAATGCTTATAAAAATAGAAGGTTTCATAGTTATCTAAAGTTAGTTTCACATTTTTAGGCGAGGACCTAATTCTCTGCACAAGGTTAATCTGCTCATAGCTAGTACTGGCTTTAAAAAAATAAATCTAATTAATTAAGACTGATTGATAAAATAGTAGGTCAGTTTTTCGGTTGATTTAAAAAAGATGTGTAAAGTTTCCACTTAATCTGTGGATAGGTAGTGTGTACCAGACTGACAGAGTGATTTGTAAAAAGCTATAGAAAATACGACTTCACCATATTTGGCTAAAAATTTACCTGATATAGCTATTTTTGGTTTCTGAAAACAAACTTTTTTTTCTAAACTAAGGCGAACCATTTTTAAAAAATAAAAATTAAACATTTTTGTTACAATTTGTAAATACTTATTTCAAAAGACTTATCCTCCACCAACACCATTATCATTATTATCATGTACTGTTAACTACCATCACATTATCTGGTGTGCCTGTTGTAATTTCAGGAGTAGTCTTTCTTTTTTCTTTCAGGGACCCACTTCTTGTTCTATTTAGACCTTCTTCTTTCTCTACAGGGTCAACAAAGCCTCGCTTCAGCAGGTCATTGGCCTGTGCATCATGAAACTGCCACATTTAATTCTTTCACTATAAACTCGCAAGTTTAACTGACCATTGAGAGTATAATGGACTCGCTAATCTGATTGGTAAAGAACTTTATCAGTAAATAACGGAGCGATGGAATAGCAAAGTTATGGCTAAAACTAATCGCAGTTTAAATATGAATACTAGTGATGTAAAACATAATTAGCAGTTTCCAAGTTTGTACAGAGAGAGAGAGAGGTGGGGAATGAGAAGCTTATAGAATGTGGTAGAAAAGGTTTAGCTCTCTTCCCAACAACTCTTCAATACATCTGCATGTGGAGGCGTCTAAAAGAACGCACTAATTGAGCTATATCCTGGATGTTGTATCAACAATGAAATGTTTGGAGACAGCATATCTGAATCTTATATGATTAAGCTATATCCTGGATGTTGTATCAACAATGAAATGTTTGGAGACAGCATATCTGAATCTTATATAAAAAATAATTGAGTTATATACTGAATGTTGTATCAAAATAACATGCTCGGAGACAGCCAGTGGCGTATCATCCATGTCGCGAAAGTGTTCAAAGGACCTGGGCCCACGATCATTAGGGGCCCACAGCCTGTGGTGTAGCAACTATGGCGCAAAGTGGTTCTGGACCAAGACTCATGACCAGTTGGGGCCCATATGCGTCCTTTTGGATGACATCAAAATGGAAAAAAATAATAGCTTTATTGTTTTCTCAAAGCAAACCTCTTTGTTTTTTAAATTAATTATGCAAGCCATTTTTTTTACAAAAAGTACACCACTTCTAAAACAATACTATAAATGTAAGGGAGATTTTTTTAACAGTGTATATTGTAACCACACTCTAGACAAAAGTTGATCAAATTAGTATTCGATATTTGTTCCTGAACTCCGAGCAAGAGACTTTTCTAGGTTTTTATATTTGTGAGAACCAAAAATTCCTCAGAATTGGCTTAACAAATACTCCAAATGAGGATCTTTCATTACTTCATTTATCCTGAAATAAACTGCAAGACTTAGGCTATGAAAGTGTTTCTAATAGGAGTGGATAGTACAATGGCATGCGGGCACTCTATATTCAAAAGCAGCCGCTCGCGAAATAGGTTCACTATGGTAACCACAACTTATACTTGGTGTTCAATAATTCCGTCAGATGTTAGTTACTTTTGTAGCTTTTATATAGTGCTATTTTCATGCTTATAGCATGCTCAGAGCGCTTTGGTCCAATCTCATTTGTGGACCAGTGAGGGAGAGGGGGGCACTGGGAGAAGGTTTTCCGTGCTGCTTTTAGGCGCTTAGTAAACACAACTCTGCTCGAGTCGGGTGTCGAACCTCGAGCCCCTTTCGTAGGTAGCCAGGACAAGCCAAATTCAAGCGTACTCTCGACCAGGCTTCCCACGAGAGTGTGTACTGGCCAGTTGACTGATAGAAAAGTGAATTAGATTCAACAAGGTCACAGAACTGCAAGCAGCAAGCTGCCAACTAAAACTTTAAAACTCGTTTAACAAATGTGATTTCCAGCAGATGACAGGCGTACAGACACAACAGCAACACAAAGACAAGTCATGACAATTTAGGATGAGTGTTCTAGAAATAGAATGAATTCCCATCAATTGACTTCAGTCTCAAAAGGGAAACACAGTGATCAAAACGTATCAATAAAACAACAGCGTCGGAGACATGCAGGACAAGTCTGGAAGAGGGGAATCGTTTTTTTTAAAAAGTCAAACCATGAAAATCTCGTGGAGGAGTTAACAAATGTAGGAGTAAACTAATACAGGGGAAAACAAATACAACTCAACAGCTTGCACAAAAAGTTGTCTTGCTCTCTCAATAATCTGATGTAAAAAAGTCTAATTTTATCATTTGTGGGTGAAAGTCAAATAGTATCATTGAGTATGTGAACGTCTAACATTATCCATTGAAAGTAAGAAAGTCTAGCACAAACCCTTCATCCCTTGAGTGTGTGTGTAACTTCATCCTTTGTGTGTGTGTGTAACTTCATCCCTTGTGTGTGTGCACATCTAAGAGTGTCCCTGTGACTCAAGTGACCAAACATTTGCAGAGAAAGCGATACTAAACAGAACATCTCTGTCTCTCTCCTTACAACTATTAATACAAGGTAGCGGACCATCCCAAGGGTCTATAACCCCGTCAGTAAGTGAGATTTTAGAGAAAGATAATTTTCTGTCACGTAGTGCACTTAGCTTGCTAACAAAGTTAGCAGAAGACACAGCTCTGGTTGGCTTGCTCTTTAATATCCCAGACTTCTCAGAGTAAGTACATGAAATAACATTAAAGCATCGAAAGAAGGAAAATATAGATTCGTTAATCATTATATAATAATAATAATAATATTTATTATCCAATTTGTCTTACAATCTGTGCATTACACCAAAAAAACATCAACACTATAACTATAGAAAACCAAGGACTATACATTCACACCAGACTCAATCACAATTTACAAGCGAAAAGTGTATAACAGATAGTGTCTATTTAATGATTTGATTGCCAGGGGAACAAAAGAGTTTTTGTGTCTGTTTGTCTTTGCTATCGGTGTCTTGTATCTCTTTTGTGATGGTAAAATCACAAACTCCTGACCCAAAGGGTGATTTTTTATTTCTAGAATCTTTTTAGCTTTTTTTATGAATATTTGTCTCAAACAGCTGCCCAAATGGGGTTTGGTTTTTGCCAATGACTTTACCAGTAGCGTTTAGGATTTTATGAAGTTTACTTTTATTTTCAATGTTCAGATTGCCATACCGGGCAGTGATATTGAAACTCATTCCTGATTCTCCCAACTGGGTTGGACAAAAATTTACGAAAATTTAATATGTTATTACTTACCATATACCTAGAACAACTTAATTTAATATGTTATTACTTACCATGGACCTAGAACAACTTAATTTAATATGTTATTACTTACCAAATACCTAGAACAACTAAAGCCATTCTCACCATCGACACGACAGTCGTTAATTTCCCCTGAACATTGTTTTATTCGCAATCTTTATAAAGCTGACATACAGATATTTAATGGTACACATTTCGACTTCTGCTGACTATTGGGTGCAAACTTTTCTTTCGTTCTAACAGGTAATGTTGAATTATAGCCATAACTTCTCCTTTTTTTTTTGAGATGGTGTATGAACTATCGAAATAAAAGCAATTAATAAATCCTAATTGATGTTTCTTTGTTTAGAAACACAAAATATCCTTAAGAAGAAGCCTCTCTATTTGCAGTTCTTCTTCAAGAAATAAAGAGAAATGTATTTAGATCTGCATTGGTGGTATATTTAAGTGTATGCGTTTTAAATTAGTAATAAGCTAAATGTGTCTAATTTTATAAATTAGAGACGTTACTTCCAAAGTGAATCAAATTGGAGCATGTCTTTCCAATCAGAAAAATGTCAGTTATTAAGAGTAACAAAAAAACTAAAATTAATTCCACTTATCTTATTCATGGTAAACCAGTAACACAGACTAAAAACGCAAAATACTTAGGTGTTATAATGTATGAAAAACTGTCATGGAAACCCCCCCCCCCCAATTTTGATGAAACTATAAAAAAAATCAAACAAAGCATTAGGGTTTATTAAAAGAAATTTCTATAAATCAAATAAGAACATAAAACTAAAATGTTATTTAATCTTGATTAGGCCAATAATAGAATATGCATCCTCTATTTGGGACCCCTCAACTCAAGAAAATATACTGGAACAGACACAAAATAGAGCAGTGAGATTCATAATAAACGAATATTCACATTTGACTAGAGTAACACCTTTAGTAAAATCACTAAATTTAGAAAGCCTTTAGAAGAGAAGATTTAAAAGTAAAGTAGTAATTATACATAATACACTGAACCATAATCTTCAAATACAAAAACAAAATTTAATAAAATACTCTGAAAGACACAAAGATAAAGGCACATTCCTCATCCCATATGCTAAGACAAATTTTAAAAATACTTCTTCTTCCCTAGCGCTATTTGAGCATGGAATGGGTTGCCGGAGCTAGCCAGGAAAACCAGTGACTTGGAAGAATTTAGATAATTGGTTAATATGCATGACTGAATGCATGATGCGTAGGACGTAATCATCTTCTTTTTGGAAGTAACGTCTGTATTATATAAGATAAGAAGCTAATGTGAAATGCACGATGGATTATTTTAGTCAAGGTGAATTTCCATGTATTAGGGACCAATACAATGATTTGATCTTCTCTTATGTGATTACGTCCCAAACCTAGACATGTGCTCATCTAGTCATGCATGTTAAGTAGAGACTCAAAGTCTGACACGTCATTGGTTTTCCTGGCGGATTCAGAGAACCCATTCCCTTTTGCCTACGCTCATGAAATTAAGTGATTGTAGCTTTGCTTTCTTTTATTGGAAAGGGGGAGGGTCCATCTCAAAACCCTCCTTTGCTATTTGGTGGCTAGTTTATTTTTTATTGGAGGGGGGTTTAACCTCGAACCTCTCTTGGTTACGCTCATTGAATGTAGTGGCTGTAGCTTTGCTTTTTTTAATTATTATTATTGAAAATGGGATTCCAACACCTAAACTCACCTTGATTACGATAATGGAATTCGGTGACAGTTTTTATTTCGAAAAAAAAAAGGGGGGGGGGAGAGAAACCCAAAACCCGTTTTTGGCTATTATGTTTTTATTGTAGAAGGGTTAGGGTTAAGGGTTAGGGTTAAGGGTTAGGGTTAAGGGTTAGGGTTAACCACCACTCTTATGTAATTAAGTGACTGTAGCTTTGCCTTTCATTGTATTGAAAGTGGGTTGAGCTCAAAACTAAATTTATTGAATCAAGAGTTTAGTTTTCGTTCGAATAATTAATGGCGTTCTTTTTAAATCACCCCCCCCCCTCCCATAGCAATGCTCATGGAATTTGATGACTAGAGTTTTACTTTTTTTTTTATCAAAGAAGAGGATTTTCAATTAAAAACATTCTTTGGCTTCGCGGCGTGTAATTTGGTGTTTGTAGTTTGATTTAGTTGTTTTTCAAAACCCTCTGGAGAGGGGTTGTAAACTCAAAACCCTCTGGAGGGGGGTTTAAACTAAAACACCATTGGCAACGTTTGAACAAGTGATGGTGAACATTAAAATCACTCCTCAAATCAAACAAATGTTAGCAAAAATAGTCACAAATCCCCCCCCCCCTGCTACGTCTATGATATATATTATTGATACTGTACTTTTTATTCTTTTCTCCTACAGTGTCTATAGATTCAGTGACTTAACAAATAGCGTTACTCTAGTTAATATGAATCTGAATCGTAAGATACATAGCAAAAAACTCTTGATGTCGGACTTTGCTGTACACATGATATATGTGAGACATCCAGAATTGATTTCCTTACAAGTAAAAACCAAAACGGAGTTCTTTAGGTTTCAGGAATACAGTGCACGAACTTCGTGCGAGGGAGGAAATGGGAGATAATTGCCAGATACTCAAGTATGTCTAGTTCTAAACAGTTCTAATGTCCTAGTGTGTCTGCATGTCTATGAAGCAGTGCATGTGTTTCCAAATATTGTTTGACATTTTAAACAAGATAAAAATAATATTAGTTGTCATATAGAGAAAGTGTTGTAAAGATTTCAACACTTTTGATTGTTCCGTTATTGAAGAAACATATTTAAAGATATAAGACAGTGTGAGTAGTCAAAGTATGTCATTTTAATACCGTATCACTGGCGGATCCAAGGGGGGGGGGGCGGTAGGGGCGATCGCCCCCCCCCCCCCGGGGCCGGACGAATAATAGTATAGAATTCACACAATTTGTATGCGAATTTATTACTTATGTTACTAATATATACTAATTATTTATATTTCAACCTATTTTTAGATTATTTCGCCCCCCCCTTTCTAGTATTTTGGCCGATTTGGTAGGGTCGGGAGGGGGCGATGGCATCAATCCGCCCCCCCCCCCAACCATAAACTTTCGAGTGGGGGGGGGCGGTCCTATTTATTTGTAGAAATCACAGCTAGCTAACAGAATCAATTAAATATCTATATGATTAAAACTTGTTATTGGTATTTTAACCGGTCTTTATATAATTTCGTTCACCTGTTGGCCGATTGGAAGGGGAGGAGCGAATACCTCCACCGCCCTTCCCATCTAAACCCTTTGAGTGGGGGGACGGTCCTACTTTTATGGAGAAATCATAGTATGTGAACAAAATTAGTCGAATATCTATATAATATAAACAGGTGGAAGTGCGATACATGCAATCCCCTCCCCCCATCGGACAAATCAATACTTTTTCTTTTTGTATTATAGTAAGAAATTACAAAATTAAAAAAATCTGTCACTAATATAATTTATATATGCTATAAAGTAAATTCTTATATCGAGTCGCCCAACCCCTATTCTTTAATGCTAAATGCAATCAATAGCAGAAATTATAAAAAGGAGCGAGAATTAATCGTTTTCATTTTACCGCCCTTCCCCTTTCCAGACAGAGTTTGTGTAATTTGACATGAATTTATCATAACTATTTTAAGAAAGACTTTGCTTTGGAAAAGTTATTATTCAAACGAAATTTTTCATTATAACAGTCACGGTTGAGATGAGTTCAAAAGCCAGATAATCTTTTCCTAGTCGACTTTGTCCAACCTTGACTCTATCTCCTATTTGTCTAGTTCAATCAATTGAGGACATACACTTACTATCACAAAGATCGCCGCCGAAAAAAAAAATTCGATTAATAATTTTCAATAAAATTCTAGCATTAATTGTGAGTTATTTAGATTAAGGTTTTGAAGATTGTTATAGACTAAAACAACACGAGCTTCAATAAACACAATGATTTTATTCGTCCTTATTTATGCTCTTTACTCCAGCCACTTGTTCTCTATACTTATTTAATCTAAATATATGGGGTATATGTGGGGACTATAAATTCATATTAGAATATTTTTCTCATTATTCAAAAGGCACTTTATAATAGAATGAATAATGAGCTGTAGGTCAGGAGAATGCGTTTCTGCAGTGAAGAATGCCAGAAAACGCTTTTAGCGTCGAGGCTTCGCCCCGAACTCCACTGATAAATAATGAGCTGTAGATATCAGAAGAATGCGTTTCTGCAGAGAAAAATGCAAGAAAACGCTTTTGGCGTTGGGGCTTCGCCCCAAACCCCACTGATAAATAATGAGCTGTAGATGTCAGAAGAATGCGTTTCTGCAGAGAAAAATGCAAGAAAACGCTTTTGGGCGTCGGGGCTTCGCCCCGAACCCCACTTAAGAAGCTTACAGCGCTCTCCCAGACCCCCAAGCTTGCAAGAGAAAGGCCTCAACATGACTGTTTTTTTTCAGTTTTTTTCGCCGAAGATTGAGAAACAGTTATTTTATTCTCATATGTCGAATATATATATATATATATATATATATATATTCGTGCTGTACGCACGTTTATGCATAGGGTTAGGGTTTACTGGGCGTTAGGGTTAGGGTTTGGAAAAAAATCGCCCCCCCCCACTCCAAAGTTCTGGATCCGCCAGTGTACCGTATCAATTATAAACATGTTAACTTTCTTAAAATTCAGCTATTAAACTGGAGGTTTTAAATTAATGAAACCCACTCCTCATATGTGTACATAGAGTAAAGTACCCCCTCAGGCAGACTAAAGGTTTATGGCCATACATAAGGTCGCAAAGATCTTGATTCATTGAACAGTACCAGGAAAAAGAATCAGAGGGAGACAGATAAAGTGATGGGAAGAAAATATAAAAGAATGGACGGGTCGGTCATTGATAGAGATTCTAGATAAGTACAAAGACAGATTGGAATGGAGAAAGACGATCAACAGATCATGTGTGGTACTCCAGCGGTTCAATAGAATAAGGAATAGGTGAAAGGGAAAGGAATTGCTCTTTTCATGTCACTATTTTCTTTAGCTATAACTTTATTCATGTCACTATTTATCTTAGCTATAACTTTATTCATGTCACTTTCTACTTTAGCTATAACTATATTCATGTCACTATCTACCCCAGCTATAACTATATTCATGTCACTATCTATCCCAGCTATAACTATATTCATGTCACTATCTACCCCAGCTATAACTATATTCATGTCACTATCTACCCCAGCTATAACTATATTCATGTCACTATCTACTTTAGCTATAACTATATTCATGTCACTATCTACTTTAGCTATAACTATATTCATGTCACTATCTACCCCAGCTATAACTATATTCATGTCACTATCTACCCCAGCTATAACTATATTCATGTCACTATCTATCCCAGCTATAACTATATTCATGTCACTATCTACTTTAGCTATAACTATATTCATGTCACTATCTACTTTAGCTATAACTATATTCATGTCACTATCTACCCCAGCTATAACTATATTCATGTCACTATCTACCCCAGCTATAACTATATTCATGTCACTATCTTCTTTAGCTATAACTATATTCATGTCACTATCTACCCCAGCTATAACTATATTCATGTCACTATCTACTTTAGCTATAACTATATTCATGTCACTATCTACCCCAGCTATAACTATATTCATGTCACTATCTACCCCAGCTATAACTATATTCATGTCACTATCTACCCCAGCTATAACTATATTCATGTCACTATCTACTTTAGCTATAACTATATTCATGTCACTATCTACCCCAGCTATAACTATATTCATGTCACTATCTACTTCAGCTATAACTATATTCATGTCACTATCTACTTTAGCTATAACTATATTCATGTCACTATCCACTTTAGCTATAACTATATTCATGTCACTATCTACCCCAGCTATAACTATATTCATGTCACTATCTACTTTAGCTATAACTATATTCATGTCACTATCTACTTTAGCTATAACTATATTCATGTCACTATCTACTTCAGCTATAACTATATTCATGTCACTATCTACCCCAGCTATAACTATATTCATGTCACTATCTACCCCAGCTATAACTATATTCATGTCACTATCTACCCCAGCTATAACTATATTCATGTCACTATCTACTTTAGCTATAACTATATTCATGTCACTATCTACTTTAGCTATAACTATATTCATGTCACTATCTACTTTAGCTATAACTATATTCATGTCACTATCTACTTTAGCTATAACTATATTCATGTCACTATCTACTTAGCTATAACTATATTCATGTCACTATCTACCCCAGCTATAACTATATTCATGTCACTATCTACCCCAGCTATAACTATATTCATGTCACTATCTACTTTAGCTATAACTATATTCATGTCACTATCTACCCCAGCTATAACTATATTCATGTCACTATCTACTTTAGCTATAACTATATTCATGTCACTATCTACTTCAGCTATAACTATATTCATGTCACTATCTACCCCAGCTATAACTATATTCATGTCACTATCTACTTTAGCTATAACTATATTCATGTCACTATCTACTTTAGCTATAACTATATTCATGTCACTATCTACTTCAGCTATAACTATATTCATGTCACTATCTACCCCAGCTATAACTATATTCATGTCACTATCTACCCCAGCTATAACTATATTCATGTCACTATCTACCCCAGCTATAACTATATTCATGTCACTATCTACCCCAGCTATAACTATATTCATGTCACTATCTACCCCAGCTATAACTATATTCATGTCACTATCTACCCCAGCTATAACTATATTCATGTCACTATCTTCTTTAGCTATAACTATATTCATGTCACTATCTACTTTAGCTATAACTATATTCATGTCACTATCTACCCCAGCTATAACTATATTCATGTCACTATCTACCCCAGCTATAACTATATTCATGTCACTATCTTCTTTAGCTATAACTATATTCATGTCACTATCTACTTTAGCTATAACTATATTCATGTCACTATCTACTTTAGCTATAACTATATTCATGTCACTATCTACCCCAGCTATAACTATATTCATGTCACTATCTACCCCAGCTATAACTATATTCATGTCACTATCTACTTTAGCTATAACTATATTCATGTCACTATCTACCCCAGCTATAACTATATTCATGTCACTATCTACTTTAGCTATAACTATATTCATGTCACTATCTACCCCAGCTATAACTATATTCATGTCACTATCTACCCCAGCTATAACTATATTCATGTCACTATCTACCCCAGCTATAACTATATTCATGTCACTATCTACTTCAGCTATAACTATATTCATGTCACTATCTACTTCAGCTATAACTATATTCATGTCACTATCTACCCCAGCTATAACTATATTCATGTTACTATCTACTTAAGCTATAACTATATTCATGTCACTATCTACTTCAGCTATAACTATATTCATGTCACTATCCACTTTAGCTATAACTATATTCATGTCACTATCTACCCCAGCTATAACTATATTCATGTCACTATCTACGTTAGCTATAACTATATTCATGTCACTATCTACCCCAGCTATAACTATATTCATGTCACTATCTACCCCAGCTATAACTATATTCATGTCACTATCTACCCCAGCTATAACTATATTCATGTCACTATCTACCCCAGCTATAACTATATTCATGTCACTATCTACCCCAGCTATAACTATATTCATGTCACTATCTACGTTAGCTATAACTATATTCATGTCACTATCTTCTTTAGCTATAACTATATTCATGTCACTATCTACTTCAGCTATAACTATATTCATGTCACTATCTTCTTTAGCTATAACTATATTCATGTCACTATTTACCTTAGCTATAACTATATTCATGTCACTATCTACTTTAGCTATAACTATATTCATGTCACTATCTACTTAGCTATAACTATATTCATGTCACTATCTTCTTTAGCTATAACTATATTCATGTCACTATCTACTTTAGCTATAACTATATTCATGCCACCACTCACTTTAGCTATAAATTTATTCCTGTTACTATCCACCTTAGCTACAACTATATTCATGTCACCACTAGTCTCAGCTATAACCTTATTCATGTGACTACATACAGTAGCTACTCTATTTATGTCACTATACAATAAACTGATAAATTACAAATAACTCTATGCACAACATGTTGTGTATAATCTATCTATTTATATATAATTCTCTTCATGGCTCAAGAGTTTGGACACTAAGTAAAGGAAAGATTACTCTTTTATTTCTGCAAGTCGGACGGACTAGAGTTACCCTACGAAAAAAAAAAAAAGTGGAGGAAAACAAGTAGTATTCGCCCGTCACAAAATAGCAGGGCCGAACTTAGCGGTTGTAACCAAGAAGTCATGGAAAGATCACTCTTTTTTTATTTCTACCCGACGCAGTTTTAGCAGCGAAAAAAGAGGGAGGGGGGGGGGAACAAGTAATCTACTCACCCTTCACTAAATAGCAGGGCCGGACTCAATCGTTGTGGAGCTCAATGCGAAACGGATTTGGCGGGGCCAAGCTTGGATAGGGATACGGATAATAAGTGAAAATTAAGAATTTTTATCAGAAAATAAAATTCGTCTTTGCATTTTATTCATTCTTTACCTCCTACAGAATTACTTTACGAGCCTTGCGTGTAGCGAAGTCATACAGGATATCATAAAAATTCTGTTTCATACATAGATCTCGCTCAATAGCAAGAATTACCAAAGTTTCAATCTATCTTCGAGAATTGTTGACCTCAAGTAATTCTTCATTAGTTTGAGGCGCGAGAAGCTTCTTTCCCCAGATTCCACAATTACGGGTAGTGCATAATACCGTTTATTTTTCATATCGCGTAGCATTGGCGTTTTCCATTTTGAATGACACTCCAAAAATATGCAATTTTTTGTTTATATATTTCAGGAATTTTTTTTTTTTTTTAGTTTTACAATAATTTTAATAATTTCCGGAAATTTCTATGACTTTTTCGTATATTTTGCAATTTCAGGAGATTTCAAGGAGCTCCTGGTAAATCAGGAGGCTGCGGAATTCTGTTATAAGTTATAAAATGCTTTTATTTAATAATTTACACCTAGAATTAGCGAAGGTCCTTTGAAAGTGCGGGGCCCACTGCGGTCGCAAAGGTTGCATTGGCCTAAAGACGGCCCTGCAAAATAACGGCGTATGCTACGCCGCGGGTCGAATAGTATAACATAAAACATTAGACATTGCACAAGGTTACGTTTGTATGTTTTAAGAGTCACTCCTTGACATAAACTAGTTTCAATTTAGATATAGTATAACCTCTGCATCTTGTATATAGTTTGTATATAGATCTAAATAACTTCTTCATAGGTAAGGGCGGCGATATTAAATGTTTGGCGTTTTATCTTATAATAATTTTGCTGATTATAAAAATGTCTTACTTTATATATCTTCGCAAACGTTTAAACATATATAAATATACGGGCCTAGTGGCTGAGTGGTAAAGTGCTTGGCTTTCAAAACAAGCATCCTAGGTTCCAATCTTAGTGAAATCTAGGAATTTTGGGATTTTAAGGACTAGTGACCTTTGTTGGGGAAAGTAAAGGCCCTTAGTCGTGGTGCTGGCCCCAGAGTATCCTCGTTAACCGTCGAGGTCCCCGGTTCAAGGCTTTTGGATTATACATTTTTAGGACCCAACTCTAATGGGTACCTGACATTAGTTGGAGAAAGTAAAGACAGTTGGTCTTTGTGCCGGCCAAAGAAACAGTTGGAGAAAGTAAAGACAGTTGGTCTTTGTGCCGGCCAAAGAAACAGTTGGAGAAAGTAAAGACAGTTGGTCTTTGTGCCGGCCAAAGAAACAGTTGGAGAAAGTAAAGGCAGTTGGTCTTTGTGCCGGCCAAAGAAACAGATGGAGAAACTTGACTATATAAATAGTCAAGTATATACAAACCTAGCAACATTCAAACATACAAGTGTATCAACTTTTCAGTCTATTTGTAGCGAAATAGTGAAAATTGTAATTCCAGTTAATTTTTGTAATATTTTGGTCAGTGTGACTTGGTCAATCTGACTTGGTCCCTTGACCTTTTCAATTTAGTCAGTCTGACTTGGTCCCTTGACCATTTCATTTTGATCAGTCTGAGTTGGTCGCTTGACCTTTTCATTTTCAGTTCGAAAGAGAATCTAGTTGAAACTAAACAATGTATCAGAGTCAATGTAAACATTATGTAATCCCTGAGACGTTGTAATTAGCTCTATAAGAGACAAGCCAAAACAAGAGCCACACATTAGAATCTGACCGTCAATTATGTCTGGTTTCGGGCTAGGGTCAAGCTTAGTTCTGCAAGACGCTTCCATTTTGATTTCTAGTATTGATTGGTTGGTGTTGGTGCAAGACATTGACCTTCTGGTCCTCAGATATTACGTCCACGATCTTATAATTCTGTCAGTTACAGACGTTCCATTAAATAACGCTTACGTCCTACGATTATCAAGGGTCTCATGTTAGAAATGTCATCTCTATTAAATCACTGGTTTTTCTGGCTGATTCAAGCAATCACTTTCAAATGGAACTTCAAATAAAATATTTCTTAGTTGAGTTATCCTCAACTTATGGGAATAAGAAATGTGTTTTTATCTGTATATCTTTCTGAGACTTCATTAATTTATATTTCTGTATTTAAAATTTAGATTTAGTGTTAAATATATCATTGCTAATTTGCTGTTTAGTCTTCAGCCCTGGAGTGTCTACAAGTCGAGCGACTTTAAGGCTTGTAAAGTAGAGAGTGTAGACACTATATACAGACACAATTGTTTCCTTTTTTACAAAGCTTTTTTCAACTCACTCCGTGTGTCTGTCTGTCTGGTACTAATTGTTTTACAGGTTATTTTTCCCACTTCCCATTCTCGGATCAAGTTGAAACTTTGCACAATTATTCATTGTTGCTAACAAAACATGAACTATTATAAAACAAATTCACCAATTAGTCAATTAATGGTAATTAAATCATTTTGTTTGATATAGAAAAAGGAAAAAAATCTTAAAATAATTAGGTATATGGCTTTAAATGTGCAGTTCTTTCCTTTATATAGGGTACTCTTTCTTTTTAAAACACTTTAGAATTTAGCTTGGTTTTCCGATAGAAAACTGTGACCTGAATACGTCTATGTATATTTGTATGTAGCGAGTGAAATGTGACAGGAAAATGTAGAGAATGAAAGGAATGAGGCAGTCAGTGAGAGTGTAGAGAATGAAAGGAATGAGGCAGTCAGTGAGAGTGTAGAGAATGAAAGGAATGAGGCAGTCAGTGAGAGTGTAGATATAAGACAAAGCCGACACGGACCACAAGTTGTTGTTTTTGAAGAGTTCCGTGGTACACGGGCCGTTCTGGTAGAGGCAGGAATTACAATCCTGACTCCTCGTCTTCCCCTTCCCAGAGAAAAAAAACTTAAAAACATTTTTATATACACCAGAAAACACAAAAGTAAGATTAATAAAATTTTACCAGCTAACAAATGTTGACCATGACTCAATGATACAATAATTTATTTAGATAGGCGAGTAGCGGGACCTGGTGCATTGGAATTGAACACGTGAGTGATTATAGGCAATCCTACTTTAAATGTATATTTTGTATAGAGGATTGCCACTATGGATAGTTTGTACTTTATATTCCCTGATGTCCACAATTGTAATGTTTCCTAAAACTTTTTGTTAGTTTATTATATTTATAATCCCAACTATTCTAGTTCACTAATGTCACATTCAGTTGTCGAAATAAAAAAAAAATGAAAGCCTCTTGTCATTTAATTTCATGTTCAACGTTCGTCTTGCTTAAAATATCGAAACCTGCCTTTTATCTTGCTAAGTAAACAATGAATCCATAAGGGCTGCCTGTGAGTTTGTTTGAAAACACAGTCTCTGTTTAGTTATTTTGTAAATATTTAAATATATGTTTATACAGTTATTACAGGAAATGGTCTTTAAGTCCAGTTCGAGAATTAGATGTCTATATATGGCTCCTTTTGTCTCGAAAGGCAATGGATGCGCCCAAGTGAGTCACTGGTTTTGGCTTAATCTTGAGACGGGGCAGAATCTGGTGTGGCTAATCAAGCCAATTCTAGAACGGCAGACTTTACCACAATTCGTACATGTGTATGCCTCTGATTTAGGGCTAGCAGACAGGGCAGCTTTCTTTTTTCCCCTCTTGATTAAAGCCGCTTCAATTCTTTTGTTCTCAGCAAGGGTTGTCCCAGCACGCACAGTCTGTCTCCATGCACTCCGGTCTTTGGCTATGTTTTCCCACATACTTTCACTGATGCCTGAGGCTCTCATGTCTCGCTTGCAGACATCTCTATATGTTAGTCTTGGGCGGCCCTTGGGTCTGACTCCTTCCACAAGCTCAGCATATAAGATATCTTTCGGGATTCTACCATCTGGCATGCGGGTGACATGTCCGAGCCAGCGTAATCTTCTTTGTGTCAGGAGAGCATACATGCTGTTCATATTGGCCAATCTCAAAACTTCCTGATTGGAGACATGGTCCCTCCAAGAGATGCCCATTATGCGTCTCAGGCAGCGCAAGTGGAAACTATTCAATCTGTGCTCTTGGTACATGTATGTTGACCAGCTTTCACTGCCATGAAGGAGAGTGCTCACAACACAGGCGTTGTAGACTAGGATTTTGGTCGCTGTGGTCAATTTACCATTTTCCCAGACGCGCTTGGAGAGTTTTGCCAATGCTGTGGTAGCTTTTCCTATCCTTTTTGTCAGCTCGATGTCTAAGTCTAGGTTACTGACAATTGTTGAACCCAAGTAGGTAAATTCCTGCACCACTGAAAGGGTGTGGTTCCCAATTTGTATTATAGGTATTTCTGCGACGTCTTGTGCCAGGATTTCGGTCTTGGAGAGACTTATAGTAAGGCTAAATTCTTGACAAGCAGCTGCTAAGGCGTTCACTAGCTTCTGTAGACCTCCTTGTGAGTGAGATACGAGTGCCGCGTCATCGGCAAACAGCAGCTCCCTTATCAAGATACGACGCCTTTTCGTTTTGGCTTTAAGACGTGCCAGGTTAAAGAGCCTTCCATCGGATCTGCTATGGATGTATATTCCGTCTTCCAGGGATTTAAAAGCACTGGATAGTACGACTGAGAAGAAGATGCCAAATAGTGTAGGGGCCAATAGTATACTTAAACACATTTTATTCAAGCGTTCACGAAGGGAAAATAAGTTAAACAAGACACACATTTTAAAAATGTATTTTTTAATATTAAATAACCCATGCTATGCTACATTGACATCTAGGTCTAACACTAGACCTAAATTTCTGATTTAGAGCTCCTAAGATGTACTTATAGATCTAGAATATAGATGTAATTTTTAGATTTACGTAAAAATGTAAACAACACTGATAAGCTTCAATAAAATAGAAGCAACGTTAACTCTTCTGTCATCGCCTACGGCTGACTAGAGACCAGTCTTTACAGAAGGCCTCAACACTGACCTGCAACGTCGTACACACCAATGACGTGGCAACGAGCTGTTGGTCTAAACTGCCTACAGGTTGTGACGTTGCAGTCAGTGTTCAGGCCTTCTATAACGTTTGGTCTCGCCTGACTATGCGCCATATTGGCATAACACCGAGATAGATTTGTAAGTCTCTAGCCAAATTAACATGTATTTATTTTTTAATTTGAAAAATTATAACGGTCAAACTAGATATTTCCCATGCGGCCAACGAGCTAGTAATTGTTTTTTTCAGCAATGTACATCAACTGTTAAAATTCTAGGAAAATCGTTAGAACAGTATTCGAGATCAGCGTCTACCTTCCATGAAGAAGTGACTAGAATAGAGGTATCTTATCTTATCTTATATAATACAGACGCTGCTTCAAAAAAAAAGAAGATAATTACGTCCTACGCGTCATGCATATAATCATGCATATTAACCAATGACCTAAATTCTGCCAAGTTTTCCAGCCTAGCTCAAGCAACCCATTCCATGCTCTAATAGCACTAAGGAAGAAGGAGTATTTGTACAAATTTGTCCTGGCATATGGAACGAGGAATGTGCCTTTATCTTTTTGTCTTTCTGAGTATTTTATTAGATTTTGTTTTTGTATTTGAAGATTATGGTTCAGTGTTTTATGTATTGTAAAACTGTCAGATTTATTTGAAAAAAAAAAAACACTAAATAGAGGAGCGCCCACACATTTGTTTTAGTGTCTTTGAGCAGAAGTGGGAGATATGTACTACATCCTCCTCAATCACTGAAACACTTAGGATACAACGAAAACAAATCCCGTATCCCTGTATCCTAAAGTTATTTATAGTCTGCCAGTATCGAATTCCCTTGAGCTGCTTCACATGCACCCTACTGCTATTGGGTATAGACTTACTAGAGACTTACTAGAGACTTACTAGAGACTTACTAGAGACTTACTACAGACTTACTATAGACTTACTAGAGACTTACTATAGACTTACTAGAGACTTACTATAGACTTACTAGAGACTTACTAGAGACTTACTAGAGACTTACTAGAGACTAATGCCTTCAAAGAAACGTAAACCAGTTCACTTATTCAATTTTTAAAAAGCTCTTATCAACTCTGTCTGTTTGTCTGTTTGTCTGTCTGGTATAGTTTGTGCACACGTTACTTCATTTACACCCAATGTCGGATCAAGCTGAAATTTCGCACAACTATTTCTTGTACATGACTAAATAAGAATAAATAAAAAATTAACCATATTAGTTAACTAATTATTGGTAATTATTTTTTTTGTTTGGTATCGAGCAAGGGAAATAAATTGTGCCTGAAAGATGTCTCGATATAATTTGATTAAGTTCCCTTTATCATTTGTGTAGAGAATAAGGCCGTCACTAAACAGTTTGAAACTAACAAGAGATAACTATGAAACCTTCTATGTTCATAAGCAATTTGCTCATGCAGTGGTTAGGCCTCGTGGAGGCTTGAACCCTCGAGTTTGAATTTAAGTCATACTTCTTTTTAACCAAATGCTTTTAAAAAGCGATCACTGTAACCTTTACAATACAATACAAAAAGCGATCACTGTAACCTTCACAATACAATACAAAAAGCGATCACTGTAACCTTCACAATACAATACAAAAAGCGATCACTGTAACCTTCACAATACAATACAATCTTCAATTGGAAAAAAATCTCTTATTACACAGATTTATTATTGGCATGCTAGTCTAGATCTATTATAAATTTAATTACATGACTGATCCAAACTAATTGATTTAATTATAATTCTTATAAGTTTTGCTTTTTTAAAGAAAGTATTTCTTATGTTTATTTTAAAAATATTTTTGAGTTTGTTTTATTTCCAATTACCAAATAAAAATGTTTGTATTATTTCATCGTGAATTCTGAAAGGTTTGGGTATGAACTGAACAAATCATTCATTGAGGGGGAATAATCTAGACAGACTTTCAGACTGGTGAGCTCAGTGGCATTAAGCTGATGTGTCAGATGTAAGGAGGTCATTGTGACAATGGCTCTAGCAGCATTAGCCTATAGTGCGCATAGTTAATGGATCGTGGACTAGGGGAATGGGACTATGCTACAGAAGGAAGGACATTAGGACATCTCAGAGTCTTTACAGAACGGCAGAACATTAGAACTGCAAAGCGTCAATAAGGTCAAATAAAATTTTGTAATCATTTCCTAAGTGAAAAGAAATATTTAAGCGACCAATCAAAGAGTTTGGTTTTATCTTCGTTATTTTCCCGTTCTATGCTGTAGCTATGTTGTTGTTAATGTTGCTAATGTTGTTGGTAATGTTGCTAGTTATGTTGTTGGTTATGTCCTAGTTATATTCTGTCACCGTTTTAGCTTCTAGTTGTGTTCTAGTTATACATTTTTATTTGTGTTCTAGTTATGTTATTGGTTATGCGTTTCGAATGTTGTTAACTCGAGCTCTTTGGGCTCCTGTTTCAATCAATAGTACACCGAACGCAACAGTAAGAAAACATAACACTAACATAATCCGCGACGTCCATAAAAATATGTTCTTAGATGTATATTTCACTCTAGCAACACTTATGGCTTTAGCAATCAGCTGAGGCATACCTATCCACCACATGGCTACATTAATAAGACAAATGCTATTAGTTATCATGGATTTAACCAACCAGCTATTGAGTCCTATACATAATTCAAACAAATTAAATGCTCCCAGCCTTCAGAGGTTCAGCTGCCAACTTTGGTTTACCATCATGTACTTATATAAAAGTTGTAAACGCAAAGTCTCTCCAAAAACTGCTGTCCCCATCAGAAATCTTGACTTTCTTTGTCTAGAGCAGCGTTTCTCAAACTATGAGGGACCCGCCCCCACCCTTAGGGGGTGAGAGTGCTAACAAGAAGCGCGAAAGCTTTCAATTTATTCTTAAGAAAAATAAATAAAAAACTGCTGTATTCTCACTGTAGTTATAAAAACATATTTGAATGCTAATGACATTACCAATGCTTCACAAAATCTACCTTTTGAATATATACAGCATTGGAGAGAAAATCTGCAAAAATATTGAATTAAAACTTTTTTTAAAAATTCAATACATCCCTGTTAACGCGATTCTACTAATCTTCCTCACAGAAAGAACGGTCGAATTTCTCTCGACTATTGACGACTTTTGCATGACAAAAACAGGCCCTTGACAAAGCTTCTTGCGTCACGTAAGGAGGACGTACTGACACCAACGTCCGCGTTCTGTACCTTCAATGGGATTCCAATTTGAGTTTTGGCCAGCGCCTCCGCCTCGGACTCTGTTGTTCCGTTCAGTCCCACAGCTTGCTAAGAGGGACACAAACGTAAATGTCTATGTCTAGGAGGTCATCACAGTTAAAGTGTTGAGAATCACTGGTCTAGAAGATAGAAATGGTCTGGCCATTCATTCTTGTATCCACGGAGGAGATGTGAACTTTTGTTTTTTAGACTCCCCCTCACTCGCTCGACCAGTTCCCCAGTTCCCTCCTTCCAACAAAAGCCTTTTGACAGACATAGAGACATAGACACTGACATAGAGACATAGACACTGACATAGACACATAGACACTGACATAGACTCACAAGTGTTTTTTCCAAGCTCCTCCCCTACGACCCCGCTCCCCGTTGCCCCAAAAGGGCTCAACCTCTACGAGGTAAAACATGATTGTAAAAGGAAATGTCAGACAATATTTGGTTAGAGTCTCGCAGGGAACATCGAGTTTCACGCTCTCCACCCCCCCACTCACCCATTTCTGATGGTAGTCAGATTGCATCTTAAGCCATGATTGACGTCCGAAAAGCTATTTACACTGTACACAAGAATTTGGATCTTGTTTCTTCATGTTTTTGTTTTAAATATTCTATATTCTTATTTTTAAATAGGTTGATGCTATGAGACAAACAATGTCAAACATCTGTATTAGCTTCTTTGGGCTTGTTGTTTCTTTGGTATTGTCATACACCTTGAGACAACAACGTTAGAATACATTCAATAAACAGTTCGTACTCAGCGACCTAAACAGCTTGGCGGCCGAAAGGATAGGCTCATGTTCAAATCTTACTACATAGAGTGGTATATTTTTAATTTGAAATCTGCCTCCAGATACGTTGTGTTTGTTTAGCCACTACAAAGATGAATAGAAACTTTCTCCCAGTCCCCCCCCCACACACCCATAATCAATATCTATAAAAGTAAATAGACCAGATAGGGTCAAGCTAAAGAGTACTAATATCTATCTATCTATCTATCTATCTGTCTGTCTGTCTACCTAACTACCTATCTAGCTATCTATCTATCCATATATGTCTGTCTGTCTGTCAGACACACACACAGACTTCAACTTACATTTTCCTGACAATGGACTGCTGCACATGGCCATACAGAAGTAATATTTATAATTCACCCAACGCGTCACCCAAGACTTCCCAGATGGTAATTGGATGCCGTCTAGCACTGAAAACAGAAAAAGGAAATGAAATAATGTCTTTGCAAAAAAAAATTTTTCATTGGCAAATTGATTATTAGAGATTTTCATGTATGAAGGCAAATCCATAAATAGCAATTGTGTTTGGTGTATCCGGTGTGCATGACGTAGTGACAAGTGATGCCAGTACACAAACAAATCATAAGTGTGCACTTTGTCGCACTAGAATCACATTTTGAAGCTGTTTCTCTAGACAAAGTGTTTCTTGCCATTTTTCTAACGGTGCTTTCTTGAGAAGTACAAACTAAATAGAACAGATTTTCAAGTGAACTTGATTTCTTTACTTATAGACTTCCTTTCATTTGTTGCTACAGTCTGTCCAGTGCAAGTCCCAGAGGCCTGATTCTAATGAAAACAACAGTCCAGTGAGAGATTTGAGCCAGGAATTTGTTTCTAGTTAAAGACATTCAATCTTTGGGTTCAACAAACACTCACGCTACCTCCAAGCACACACACACACACACACACTACTACTGCCATACACACATAGTCAGACATTAGTTCACCAGTCATCTGGTACTAGGTCAAACGTTTAAACCTCCAATCAGTAGACACAGCGAAATGGTTTTAAGAAAATGTTCCGTTTGGACTAAAGTCTTCAGGGAAACGATTAGATTTTTTTTTGGTCAAATTAGTGCCCCCCCCTTTTTTTTTACACTAAACACACAGACACATAGACAGATGTTGACCTACACACACGTAGGCCTAAGTATTCACATTCAATATTTTATGAACTCAGTACTTCTGGTACTAATTCGAAACACATTATTTTTCCCACTTCCAATTCTCGGTTCAAGTTGAAACTTTGTATAATTATTTATTGTCTCTAACAAAATATGAATCAATAAAAAAATTACCATTAATTAGCAATAATTAATTGATTGTGTTAGGTATCCTAAAAGGGAAATAAATATTACAATATTGAGATATACGCATGTAAATATGGAGAGCTTTCCTTTAAATAATCATTTTTTAAAGAATTATATTTTGCGTCATATTTCTTTGCTATCTTCAAAGCACCTAGATTTGGTTCGTTTTTAAACTAGGACATGATAAGAAATCACGTCATATTTATTTGAGATTTTCACTGTAAAAGTTAATCACATTAATCTGCTCTTTGTTTCCACTTTCATTTCTACATTCGTTTATGTTCATTAAGTAAGTGAATTCAGTAAGAAAGAAAAAGAAGCGATACGATGAAACGCAATGGCGATATAATGGAACCTAAAGAAAGAAGTGTAATAAAATACAAGAGGAAGATTAGTAGACAGTTTAAACCTAAAGAAAGAAGTGTAATAAAATTCAAGAGGAAGATTAGTAGACAGTTTAAAACAGAATTTTAAAAAAATGTGAAGGACGCTATATTGAAATATCACTATTCCCAAATAGCCAAAAAAAAAGGTTTGTGCTATGAATGAAAAAGCTCAGATTTTTAGCGGCCCCCGAAAGGGGAAAAGACGCTATTAGTTTTGTGCGAAATGTCTGTCCGTCTGTCCGTCCGTCCCGTTTAGATCTCGTAAACTAGAAGAGATATTGAAAATCCGACTTCACAATATTTTAGACCATTCAAAGTTCTGATGCAACGGCTACTTTTTTTTTTTCCTGAAAGCGAAAATTCTAATTTTTAAAATTAATTATGCAAGCAGTTTTTTATAAGAAAAAGCTAATTAGTATGCATTATATGTTAGACCTAATTTAAGACGAATAGTAATCTTATAAACATCATTTTCGTAAACATTTTTTCTATATAGCAGACAAATTTTTTTTTTTTTTTTTATTTGAGGATTCGAATATGAGATTGAGCCTTTTCAAAACAATTAACTTATTTAGTTCGAACCGAGGGTCCCGGGTTCGAATCCTGGTGAAGACTGGGATTTTCAACTTCTGAGTCTACCCAGCTCTAATGGGTACCTGACATTAGTTGGGGAAAAGCAAAGGCGGTTGGTCGTTGTGCTGGCTACATGACACCCTCGTTAACCGTAGGCCACAAAAACAGATGAACTTTACATCATCTGCCCTATAGACCACAAACTAGTTAGGCCAGGTTCACATCTAACTTTACATTCACTTTCACGTATCCTTTGATCTGCGGGACGGTTGGGGCACTACACAAGATCTGTTAACCTTCTTTCTCCATTCTTATCTCTCATTTGTCTTTGATATAATTTCATTCGGATTTTCTTTCTGAAAATATTGAAGCCTACCTGGGTGGACCACTGGTCGTGCGGTTTGCGCGCTGGACTGTCGTTTGGATTTATCGACGATCGAAGGTTCAAACCCTGCCTACTCCCATCCCCCGTCGTCCTGCGGGAGGTTTGGACTAGGAAGTAAACTATCTTCAACTCTGAAGGATTATCCGAATTATGTAAAACATTTTACTTCGGGGGCCGATTTTGAGTTTGTGTTTCCACACAAACTGTCTTTTGTAACCTTGTTTATTCTACAATGCTGAAAAGTGCAAAAAAAATCGTATACAGTCTTATCAAATTATTTCTCTTAATAATACTTCCGTACTGCGTAAACGGGATGCTCCAAAAACTTGCTATTTATAGATTGGCATCCATGTTTAAATAAATATAACATTTCTACAGAAGTTAATTTTTAAAAATGATTAAAATTTTTGTGAATCTTTTTTTTTTCTTTAACACAAGCAAAAATATTTTTGAAATAATATTTCTTCTTGTTCAGCCAACAATTCTTCAAGCCTCAGTAGATACCATTAATGACCAACCACTAGAAATTGTTGACCATTTTTGCTATCTCGGCTCCATCATATCAAACAATGTTCTACTGGATAGAGACATTAACAATAGGATAGCCAAAGCAATGGGCACCATGTCACGGTTGCAGTAAAGAGTGTGGGACAACTTATTGCTGACTAGCAGTACTAAAGCCTTAGTCTACCGGACCAGTGTGATGAGCACTTTGCTATATGGAAGTGAAACATGGTCAGCCTACTCATGACAGGGAAAAAAAGATGAATGTCTTCCACCTCCGATGCCTAAGGCGGATCTTTAAAATAAGGTGGCAAGATAAGATAACCAATGAGGAAGTGCTGTGAAGAGCTGTGTTAGCAGCAGACACCTTGGCTAGCTTGGCCACGTTCGTAGAATGCCAGTAGGTCGACTTCCACAAGACATTCTGTATGGCGATCTAACAGAAGACAGGAGAGCCGCTTGTCGCCCACTTTTACGGTATACGGATGTATGCAAACGCGACACAAAGCTCTTCAAAATCGACACTGGCAGCTGGGAAAAGTGGCACTGGATAGATCCACATGGAGAGAAAACATAAAGGAAGGGTCTTGGATTGCACAATGTCTTACACAACAGCAGCAGAAAGAAGGGTCTTGGATTGCACAATGCCTTACACAACAGAAGCAGAAAGAAGGGTGATAATGCAACGGCGCCTGGTGATCACAAATGCCCAACCTGCGATCGCAGCTGTGTATCAAGAATTGGCCTCTTTAGTCACACAAGAAGTTGTAAAGGGAAAAGATTGTCTCTCGAGACGTAAAATGCCACACTACAGTAGATACAAGAATACAAAGAGAAAGAGAGAGAGAAGGAGAAATAAAACAATTATGAGATTTTCTTTTTCTTCAAAACAAAGTGTAATAATAGTCTTACGCCAAATTAAATTTAAGTGGAAAATATAAAAACCTAGAAATACTTAAACAATTCATTCTTGTAAAACAATGTACCTCATCTTACAACAAGTGATTAGAGTCGTTAACTCAGAAAGTTTCATCAGTTCATTGGGTCATCATTGGGTCACTCTAGGCTATCTTAAGATTCACATGACTAGAAACGTCCTCAGACCTAATTGAACCTGTACCTACTGAGTTCAAGACAGCAGAGAGTTCTTGCTTGGACAAACAGAAATAGGATTTACAAATTGACTTTTCTATTTATAGTTTTAAAAAGTCTACACTTGAACGTCCAAATACTTGTTTCGAATCCCACTTTTTAACCTATCCAAACAGGAAGTGTAAATAAAAAATGTTACCATGACGACCAATTCCATCAATAACCAAAACTAGTTCGATACAACAAAAGATTTGACTACATAAACATTTTGAAAAAGGTTGCTTGTGTACTCCTATCTTTCAGGTCATACTGATCCATGCTTTTATCTAAACACTTTGATCTTACTAGTCCTATGTTTGGTTTTAAAGGAAGTCGGAATATATTTCCAATATCTATATACACATTATAAACAACTGTTTACCCTAGCAACCAAGCACAACGTCTCTCCAGCACGTGACCATCTAAAGAGGAACTGATTGGCGTACGATTTTATGTTTTACTTCATATCAATGCAATTTAGTTTTGAATTCTCTCCCTTGAATGCACCTATCACTAGTGCTTCGATGACAGTTGGCCTGAGCACAATGAGTAGTCGATAGGTGAAGGTCATCAATGGGCATTACAATTACACCTCACCCTTCTCTATGAGCAGAACTGGACATATGGTGAATAAAGGTGTACACACTGGGAAGTGTTAGCAATGGCATCAGAGATAATGAACAATAACTGGTACAAATGGTCACAACAATGATTATGATTTTTACCATAACAAATTAAGTAGCAAGTCCTAGTACCCGACGTTACAATAATTTAGAAAAGTAAAGACAATATTTTAATTTTTTTTTCAACTTTGTTACTTGAAAATAAACATTGTTACATTGGTTTTTTAATTCCAAATTGACAAGATTTTATATTCCAAATGATTCCTTTAACTTGTAGACCATTAGACAATATGGTCTAATCAAGTCTAATGGATTAGAGCTACTGTACTGTTTTTTTTTACCATTAGATCTTTCTCTCTCTCCCTCTCTCTCTCTCTCTCTCTATCTATCTTATCTATCCATCTATCTATCTATCTATCTATCTATCTATCTATCTATCTATCTATCTATCTATCTATCTATCTATCTATCTATCTATCTATCTATCTATCTATCTACCTATCTATCTATCTATCTATCTATCTATCTATCTATCTATCTATCTACCTATCTATCTATCTATCTATCTATCTATCTATCTATCTATCTATCTATCTATCGATCTATCTATCTATCTAACTAGCAACCTCTACAATATCTCTATCATGTTTATATTCGACTTATCTTTCTTTATATCTTTTCCTCTATCTATTTTTTTCTTTTCTTTCTCTTTCTTTCCCCGATCTGGTTCTCTAAGATAATGGACAAAAAAAAAACTTTGAGAGATTAGAGCGAACAGATTTCATTTGGATCCACATCTGAGGAGAATAACGCCAAGTAATGACAAGCTTATTGCCCGACCAAGAGCAGATCCCCTGAACTAGATCTAATCGAACTCTCCTAGAGCGTCTTTGAAGTGTTTGTAATAATAGATTACACTTTACAAAGAAAACCATTGGATTACAGAATATTGATGGATCAAAGTCAGCCTCGGGACATCATGCAACGTGTTCAAAAACGTGCAAATGTCCTCCAAATGTCCTCCAATGACAATGTAACTCCCCCCTTCTCCGCCCACACCCCACACCTGACCTAAAAAAAAAGATTCTGAAAATGTGATCAATAAACAGGTGTCTGGCGTTTCTAACTTCAAGTTATTAAATATAGATTTTGTTTTGTCACTGTCATTCAAATGAGAATTTTAAATGCTGACATGACGCTCAATAAGATGGATAAAAGAAATAGACATTGGTGACATTGATGTATCTCCAGACATCACTAATACAAACTAACCGTTAGACGAGTGATGACCTTATTCTCTAGACGGGTGATGACCTTAACCTCTAGACGAGTGATGACCTTAACCTCTAGACGGGGGATACCCTTATTCTCTAGACGAGCGGACTATGAACCCGGGACCATTGAGACGACCAAACGACAGTCCAGAGCGCATACCGCACGACCAGGCAACCATCTTGACTTGAACTGGGGCACCCCTCTTAATAACGCCACCTTACCCCACTCACGCGCGCACACATAATTTTGGCCCTAAATTCTAGTATCACTTTCCCACTCAACCCAGACAACAAGGAAGTTAGTCTTACACACAATCTCTGACGTCACTGCAGCTTTTCAATTCAAATAACCAAATATTGAATATTCAGTAGGTTGCTATTTGGCTCCACCCCCACTCACTGTAGTAAACAAAACAATATCTCAAACACACATTCACGCACAGACTTTGATTTGGTCTCCACAGATATTTGGTGTTCACAGATATTCGGTCTCCACAGATATTTGGTGTTCACAGATATTTGTTCTTCACAGATATTTGGTCTCCACAGATATTTGGTGTTCACAGATATTTGGTCTTCACAGATATTTGGTGTTCACAGATATTTGGTGTTCACAGATATTTGGTGTTCACAGATATTTGGTGTTCACAGATATTTGGTCTTCACAGATATTTGGTGTTCACAGATAAGATATTTGGTCTTCACAGATATTTGGTCTGCACAGATATTTGGTCTTCACAGATATTTGGTCTTCACAGATATTTGGTCTTCACAGATATTTGGTGTTCACAGATATTTGGTCTTCACAGATATTTGTTCTTCACAGATATTTAGTCTTCACAGATATTTGGTCTTCACAGATATTTAGTCTTAACAGATATTTGGTTTTCACAGATATTTGGTGTTCACAGATATTTGGTCTTCACAGATATTTGGTCTCCACAGATATTTGGTGTTCACAGATATTTGGTGTTCACAGATATTTGGTATTCACAGATATTTGGTGTTCACAGATATTTGGTCTTCACAGATATTTGGTGTTCACAGATATTTGGTGTTCACAGATATTTGGTCTTCACAGATATTTGGTGTTCACAGATATTTGGTCTTCACAGATATTTGTTCTTCACAGATATTTGGTCTTCACAGATATTTGGTGTTCACAGATATTTGGTGTTCACAGATATTTGGTCTTCACAGATATTTGGTGTTCACAGATATTTGGTGTTCACAGATAAGATATTTGGTCTTCACAGATATTTGGTCTGCACAGATATTTGGTCTTCACAGATATTTGGTTTTCACAGATATTTGGTCTTCACAGATATTTGGTGTTCACAGATATTTGGTGTTCACAGATATTTGGTCTTTACAGATATTTGGTGTTCACAGATATTTGGTGTTCACAGATATTTAGTCTTCACAGATATTTGGTGTTCACAGATATTTGGTGTTCGCAGATATTTGGTGTTCACAGATATTTGGTGTTCACAGATATTTGGTGTTCACAGATATTTGGTGTTCACAGATATTTGGTGTTCACAGATATTTGGTCTTCACAGATATTTGGTGTTCACAGATATTTGGTGTTCACAGATATTTGGTCTTTACAGATATTTGGTGTTCACAGATATTTGGTCTTTACAGATATTTGGTGTTCACAGATATTTGGTCTTCACAGATATTTGGTGTTCACAGATATTTGGTGTTCACAGATATTTGGTCTTTACAGATATTTGGTGTTCACAGATATTTGGTCTTCACAGATATTTGGTGTTCACAGATATTTGGTGTTCACAGATATTTGGTGTTCACAGATATTTGGTGTTCACAGATATTTGGTGTTCACAGATATTTGGTCTTTACAGATATTTGGTGTTCACAGATATTTGGTCTTTACAGATATTTGGTGTTCACAGATATTTGGTCTTCACAGATATTTGGTCTTCACAGATATTTGGTGTTCACAGATATTTGGTGTTCACAGATATTTGGTCTCCACAGATATTTGGTGTTCACAGATATTTGGTCTTCACAGATATTTGGTCTTTACAGATATTTGGTGTTCACAGATATTTGGTCTTTACAGATATTTGGTGTTCACAGATATTTGGTCTTCACAGATATTTGGTCTTCACAGATATTTGGTGTTCACAGATATTTGGTGTTCACAGATATTTGGTCTTCACAGATATTTGGTGTTCACAGATATTTGGTGTTCACAGATATTTGGTCTTCACAGATATTTGGTGTTCACAGATATTTGGTCTTCACAGATATTTGTTCTTCACAGATATTTGGTCTCCACAGATATTTGGTGTTCACAGATATTTGGTCTTCACAGATATTTGGTCTTTACAGATATTTGGTGTTCACAGATATTTGGTCTTTACAGATATTTGGTGTTCACAGATATTTGGTCTTCACAGATATTTGGTGTTCACAGATATTTGGTGTTCACAGATATTTGGTCTTCACAGATATTTGGTGTTCACAGATATTTGGTGTTCACAGATATTTGGTGTTCACAGATATTTGGTGTTCACAGATATTTGGTGTTCACAGATATTTGGTGTTCACAGATATTTTGTGTTCACAGATATTTGGTGTTCACAGATATTTGGTCTTCACAGATATTTGGTGTTCACAGATATTTGATGTTCACAGATATTTGGTGTTCACAGATATTTTGTGTTCACAGATATTTGGTGTTCACAGATATTTGGTGTTCACAGATATTTTGTGTTCACAGATATTTGGTGTTCACAGATATTTGGTGTTCACAGATATTTGGTCTTCACAGATATTTGGTCTTTACAGATATTTTGTGTTCACAGATATTTTGTGTTCACAGATATTTGGTGTTCACAGATATTTGGTGTTCACAGATATTTGGTGTTCTCGAGAAAAACAAAATAAAAAATATCGATTCGGTTTTGTTTGATGACTCTCGTACTTACAATGTTTCGAGTATTCTCTACACACGATACACCAAAACGCTTGCTATTTAAAAGTATTTCAGGATTTCTCAACGTGAATTAAAATCTCCCATAAGTTAGAAAGAAAATGATACCGTAATAGGTTTTTAAAGGCATTTAAAAAAAAAAGGAACGACCTGAATTTGAACTCATGTCTCAAGCTTCCTCGGGCCAGCATACTAACCACTCTGCTAGTGAGGTGCTTATGACTAGAGAAGGTTGAATAGTTATATATTGTTTGTTTCAATTTAAAGCGGCAACCTATAATGGCTACTAATTCTGCTTATACCATCACTTCAATAAAATAATTTCTTTCCCTTGTTCGAAATATCAAACAAAATAATTTATTACCTAATGTCAATTAACTGATTGTTTTTAAGCGGCCCCCGAAAGTGGAAAAGACGCTGTTAAATTTGTGTGGCCTGTCTGTCCGTCTGTCCGTCCGTCTCGTTTAGATCTCAGAAACTAGAAGAGAAAATGAAAATCGGACATCATGATATTTTATATCATTCAAAGTTCTGATGCAACGACTACTTTTTTCTTTTCCGAAAGTGAACCATCTAATATTTAAAAAATTATATATGCAAATAGATTTTTCAAAAAATCAAACCACTTTTCAATGAAAAACCTCAGGGGAAGTAGGTCTTATTAAAAAGTTCACAAGCTTCTTTATTAATAAATCAAGCTTCATTCATAGATTCGCGCATTGGTACAAACAAAATTTCAACTAAGGTCACGATTGAAAAAGTATCAATGGATCAATATAAAAAAGATTTTCCATTTATTAACTAACTCATGGAATAGAATACTGATTCGAATGTTGTTTTTAAAAACAATTTTAATACTTCGTTTCAATTGTAAGTTTAAACAACAAACAAAAAAAAACTACTTTTTAACCGCGCAGTTTCACACATCCTCATTAGGCTATACACTTGACAACAATCTGAATCTAAATTACAATAAATAGAGGCCAGATCTACATAGATCTATATACGAGTTCTAGTCTGGATATAGTAGATTCTATATCAAGATTATAGATCTAGATCTAGACTTAGTATAGACTTAGAGTCTTAGATCTAACTGACTGTCACTCAAAATAAACCAGACTGTATCTCAAAATGAACCAGACTGTCACTCACACTAAGCCAGACTGTTACACTGAGCCAGACTGTTACACTGAGCCAGACTGTTACTCACACTGAGCCAGACTGTTACATTGAGCCAGACTATCACACAAAATGAACCAGACTGTCACTCAAAATGAACCAGACTGTCACTCACACTAAGCCAGACTGTTACACTAAGCCGGACTGTTACACTGAGCCAGACTGTTACTCACACTGAGCCAGACTGTTACACTGAGCCAGACTGTTACTCACACTGAGCCAGACTGTTACACTGAGCCAGACTGTTACTCACACTGACCCAGACTATTACACTTAGCCAGACTGTTACTCACACTGAGCCAGACTGTTACACTGAGCCAGACTGTCACACAAAATGAACCAGACTGTTACTCACACTGAGCCAGACTTTTACACTGAGCAAGACTGTTACACTGAGCAAGACTGTTACACTGAGCAAGACTGTTACACTGAGCCAGACTGTTACACTGAGCCAGACTGTTACACTGAGCAAGACTGTTACACTGAGCAAGACTGTTACACTGAGCAAGACTGTTACACTGAGCCAGACTGTTACACTGAGCAAGACTGTTACACTGAGCCAGACTGTTACACTGAGCCAGAATGTTACACTGAGCAAGACTGTTACTCACACTGAGCCAGACTGTTACACTGAGCCAGACTGTCACACAAAATGAACCAGACTATTACTCAAAATGAACCAGACTGTTACACTGAGCCAGACTGTTACACTAAGCCAGACTGTCACACAAAATGAACCAGACTATCACTTAAAATGAACCAGACTGTTACACTGAGCCAGACTGTTACACTGAGCAAGACTGTTACACTGAGCCAGACTGTTACACTGAGCCAGACTGTTACACTGAGCCAGACTGTTACACTGAGCCAGACTGTTACACTGAGCAAGACTGTTACTCACACTGAGCCAGACTGTTACACTGAGCCAGACTGTCACACAAAATGAACCAGACTATCACTCAAAATGAACCAGACTGTTACTCACACTGAGCCAGACTGTTACACTGAGCAAGACTGTTACTCACACTGAGCCAGACTGTTACACTGAGCCAGACTGTTACACTGAGCAAGACTGTTACTCACACTGAGCCAGACTGTTACACTGAGCCAGACTGTCACACAAAATGAACCAGACTATCACTCAAAATGAACCAGACTGTTACTCACACTGAGCCAGACTGTTACACTAAGCCGGACTGTTACACTGAGCCAGACTGTTACTCACACTGAGCCAGACTGTCACACAAAATGAACCAGACTATCACTTAAAATGAACCAGACTGTTACACTGAGCCAGACTGTTACACTGAGCAAGACTGTTACACTGAGCCAGACTGTTACACTGAGCCAGACTGTTACACTGAGCAAGACTGTTACTCACACTGAGCCAGACTGTTACACTGAGCCAGACTGTCACACAAAATGAACCAGACTATCACTCAAAATGAACCAGACTGTTACTCACACTGAGCCAGACTGATACACTAAGCCGGACTGTTACACTGAGCCAGACTGTTACTCACACTGAGCCAGACTGTAACACTAAGCCAGACTGTCACACAAAATGAACCAGACTATCACTCAAAATGAACCAGACTGTTACTCACACTGAGCCAGACTGCTAAACTGAAGCAGACTGTTACTCACAGTGAGCCTTCGATGAAGTCCAGTAGGGAATCGGCGCCGTAGGCGCCATTATCCCGTTGATGGTTAGAAAGGCTTTTATCCAACCACCAGGCCTGGACATGGGGCTCTTCACCCCTGTCCTGTCTGAGGGCACCCAACGGTAGGCGGCCATATCGGTTGACTGGGCCAGACCGGGCCGTGCCGTGTGCACAGCGCACCGTCCCCAAATCTTAAGTCACCCGCTATAAGTGTCAGGGACAGCGCTAACTGCGGGCAGCTTGTTTCATATTCCTATACTCCTATACTCACACTGAGCCAGACTGTTACTCACACTGAGCCAGACTGTTACATTGAGCCAGACTGTCACTCAAAATGAACCAGACTATCACTCAAAATGAACCAGACTGTCACTCAAAATGAACCAGACTATCACTCAAAATGAACCAGACTGTCACTCAAAATGAACCAGACTATCACTCAAAATGAACCAGACTGTCACTCACACTGAGCCAGACTGTTACACTAAGCCAGACTGTTACACTGAGCCAGACGGTTACACTGAGCCAGACTGTTACACTGAGCCAGACGGTTACACTGAGCCAGACGGTTACTCACACTGATCCAGACTGTTACACTGAACCAGACTGTCACTCACATTGAGTCAGACTGTTACTCACACTGAGCCAGACTATTACACTGAACCAGACTGTCACTCACATTGAGTCAGACTGTTACTCACACTGAGCCAGACTGTCACTCACACTGAGCCAAACGGTTACTCACACTGAGCCAGACTGTTACTCACACTGAGCCAAACGGTTACTCACACTGAGCCAGAGTGTCACTCAAAATGAACCAGACTGTCACTCAAAATGAACCAGACTGTCACTCAAAATGAACCAGACTGTCACTCACACTGAGTCAGACTGTTACACTGAGCCAGACTATTACACTGAACCAGACTGTCACTCACACTGACTCAGACTGTTACTCACACTGAACCAGACTGTTACACTGAGTCAGACTGTTACACTGAGCCAGACTGGCACTAACACTGAGTCAGAATGTTACACTGAGTCAGACTGTTACACTGAGTCAGACTGTTACACTGAGTCAGACTGTTACACTAAGTCAGACTGTCACTCACACTGAGTCAGACTGTTACACTGAGTCAGACTGTTACACTGAGTCAGACTGTTACACTGAGTCAGACTGTTACTCACACTGAGCCAGACTGTTACTCACACTGAACCAGACTGTCACTCACACTGATTCAGACTGTCACTCACACTGATTCAGACTGTCACTCACACTGAACCAGACTTTGGACTGTCTGTAAATGTCTTTAATGACCCAGAAGATAATAAAATGTTTGAGTTAATTTTGAAAGAAACAATGACATGAGACTATCCAAGCATTAGGTCACTGCTTGTCACTCTTTGGTTGATTCATTTAAATAATGACATGTCCTTATGTCTTATATAACTTTGATCCGCGATGTCAACTTTTATTGTATATTTCTTTGATTATAATTAGCTTCTCTTTAGATTCTTATAATTTCTGGTATCTTATCCAAGATATTAAATTGAAGTTGCAAGGAGAGGGACTGCGGTGGTAGAATATGATTTAAAACAAATATTAAAAAACTGGATTAGAACTAACGCTGACATTAATTAAAAGATAAACTGCTCGTGTTGAATCAATCTTTCCTTTAGGGCTAATGCTTCGTCTGTGTAATTTTGACCCGGTGCTGTTTTGTTCTTCCTAATTATTACTTTAAATCTTACTCCCACCAACGAGAGAAAAAAAACTAATTTGTTCTAGAAGTTTCATGTCTGTAGTTTATTTTTGAAACACTCTTCTTTGAGAGTCTATTTAAACATCATTTGTTTCTGCACTGGTTCAACGACACTTAACACAAAACAATTTTTTTTAGGCTTCATTGCATGAGCAACTCTCTCAGCAGATGTGAATAAATGTTCCTTCATTTGGGTCTCTACGTCATCAAATCTGTGAAAAACACGATGAGACCAAATCTGTGACGATATTTTTTTATGTTTTTCAACATAGATCTAGTTAATATTTTAAAATTGGATGAGAAAATGAGTTCGTCAAATTCAATAGATTACAACACTCTTTTGTTGTTGTTTTTTCATCTAAAGATCCTTCCTTATGTTTGAAATGTCTGCATTCGCTACAAAAATAACTCCACGTGAAAGATACAGATGGCAAAGAAGTAAAAAGTAATAATTCTATCAGAAAATAAGATTAAATAGAATTTTTTATTTATTGACTGTAACATTTTTCTTTTTGTAATACATTTATTTTGGCTTCTTGAGAAATACAATAAAAATGTGGCATAAAAAGATTTGAAGACACTTGAGTGGCTGTATCCACTCTGGTTTCACCAGTACAATTCTATTCTACATGACTAGAGCTCAGACAAGTCAAATAGTACGTTACAAATATCGGATCGCATTGTATAACTTGTCATCTTATTAGCTGAGATTGTATAACCTGTCATCTTATTAGCTGAGATTGTATAACTTGTCATCTTATTAGCTGAGATTGTATAACTTGTCATCTTATTAGCTGAGATTGTATAACTTGTCATCTTATTAGCTGAGATTGTATAACTTGTCATCTTATTAGCTGAGATTGTATAACTTGTCATCTTATTAGCTGAGATTGTATAACTTGTCATCTTATTAGCTGAGATTGTATAACTTGTCATCTTATTAGCTGAGATTGTATAACCTGTCATCTTATTAGCTGAGATTGTATAACTTGTCATCTTATTAGCTGAGATTGTATAACCTGTCATCTTATTAGCTGAGATTGTATAACTTGTCATCTTATTAGCTGAGATTGTATAACCTGTCATCTTATTAGCTGAGATTGTATAACTTGTCATCTTATTAGCTGAGATTGTATAACCTGTCATCTTATTAGCTGAGATTGTATAACCTGTCATCTTATTAGCTGAGATTGTATAACTTGTCATCTTATTAGCTGAGATTGTATAACTTGTCATCTTATTAGCTGAGATTGTATAACTTGTCATCTTATTAGCTGAGATTGTATAACTTGTCATCTTATTAGCTGAGATTGTATAACTTGTCATCTTATTAGCTGAGATTGTATAACTTGTCATCTTATTAGCTGAGATTGTATAACTTGTCATCTTATTAGCTGAGATTGTATAACTTGTCATCTTATTAGCTGAGATTGTATAACTTGTCATCTTATTAGCTGAGATTGTATAACTTGTCATCTTATTAGCTGAGATTGTGTAACTTGTCATCTTATTAGCTGAGATTGTATAACTTGTCATCTTATTAGCTGAGATTGTATAACTTGTCATCGTATTAGCTGAGATTGTATAACTTGTCATCTTATTAGCTGAGATTGTATAACTTGTCATCTTATTAGCTGAGATTGTATAACTTGTCATCTTATTAGCTGAGATTGTGTAACTTGTCATCTTATTAGCTGAGATTGTATAACTTGTCATCTTATTAGCTGAGATTGTATAACTTGTCATCTTATTAGCTGAGATTGTATAACTTGTCATCTTATTAGCTGAGATTGTATAACTTGTCATCGTATTAGCTGAGATTGTTTAACTGTTGGTACCAGCTATCTTAATCATAATGTAAATATCAAAATGTTTATTTGGTTTGACCGGCTATCACAATTAGTAGACATAATACTATGCTATGAACTATTTTACCAAATAAGATTATATATCTTTTGTTACCAGCCATAATTTCTTGATTACATTGTATAACATTTGTTACCAGCCATAGTTGCTAGATTACATTGTATAACATTTGTTACCAGCCATAATTTCTAGATTATATTCGCTAAATCAAATTATATCACCAGAACTCTTATTTTCCTGTTCAAAGTTGCTCAGACCTGTAAAGCTCCCTCCCATGTTAATGTGGTTCACTTTTCAAACCTCCCCCCCCCCCCATTATCCCAGATAAAACCATTTTTTGTTTAGAATCAGTATGACCAGACAAAGTTTATGTTTTGTATATTTAAAACAACAACCCAGAAACCTATCCGCTGGGTGCAACCTGTGACACGCCCACATAAGTGTGTGGGAGGTGAGGTGGTCGAGTGGTTAAGCGCTTGCTTTCCGAACCTGGGGATCTGAGTTCGATTCTCAGTGAAGACTGATTTTGAATTTCGGAATCCTTAGGGCGCCCCTGGGTCCACTTAACTCTAATGTGTACCTGACTATAGTTTGGGAAAGTAAAGGAGGTTGGTCGTTGTTAACCCTGCTCGATAACCGTTGGCCAAAGTAACATATGACCTTAACATCATCTAGCCTATAGATCGCATGGTTTGAAAGGGGAACCGTTTTTTTACGTGTGTGTGTATATATATATATATAATGTCATGCTTGACAGCACACAATAACGGCTAACCAGTAGTAAGTGAACTGTCCGTATTATTAGGTCACGTTGCATGTGCGTGAGATCCTTAGATAACCTCGATTTGATGTAGGGTCAAATTGGAATTTGAGAAGCCTGTAGAATTTACTGTCAGTGACATTAACAATCTAAAAGAGTCCTTGTACGGTGTAAAGGAGCGTAAAGGTTGGTCATTGTTCATTGTTTTCAGTCGTTGGTCTCTAATCATTAGCTATTTCTCTAAGTATTCTATATTCTGTAAAGGATTATTGATCACCAGTGTATTTACTTGCTCGTGTATCATCAAAATGGGTCTTTCTACTGATTTCACTTGTATTCTCTTTGCATTGGATGACTTATTTTATTGAACTGAGTTTAAACTCAACACAAATATACCCAGCGCTGTGTTTACAAGTAGTGTTTTGAAATACATTTATTGTCACCTCCGAGTCCAGCTATGTCATATGTGGAGACAATACACATCTCTCCAAAACACAATCGTGACAGTGTGTGTTGTTTTTGCTGATTATGTTGCATTTGTTTTGTTGAGATCACAGTTGTTGTGGTTGATAAAAGTTAATAATTATCACGCATGACTGCGCATTAGGATCAAGAAAGCACGACTTTTATGTAAGTCCAATAAAACTTCTTAAAAATATCTATTTTTGTCTGTTTTCACTTTCTATTGCATTTATGACTGTGTTTTCTAATCTACCTCGACAGTTTGATCTGTGCATTGAGTTTTTAACAGATACAATTTCAAACCAGCAAAGTGTTACTTCTTTGTTTCCAATCAAGAATATGTGTGTAGCTCTTCTGTGCAGAGACAATGGAAAGTCTATAATAATAATACTACAAATACAGCGACTCTAAAACGACAAGGCCACGATAAGTTGCTAATGTATTACAACACGACCATTGCTATTCTTATTGAGAGGTCACAAAACAGTTGCTATTGTATTATATCCTTGTTAATATTCTTGTTGATATGATTTAAATATTAGCCTTACTTGCTTTAGAAATTCGTCCTTGAAAAGGAAAAAAAAAAGTCCTACATTGACTCTGCGCTGTTACAACGGCCCTAATGAAATTGAAATTAAAAAAAAAATGAAGCTGCTTTATTCAAATAGCTGCATTGAAAGTACAAGGAAACACAAGGAAATATTAAGCCAGAGACAAAACTGTCATTAAGATTCACATAAAAACTTGACAAACAAATAAACATTTTTACATGGTCAAATATTCTCACCCAAAGAAACAAATACATAGAATGTCCGTTCGCTTTTGTTTTTACTAAGAGCTCGGGCTGTTTGCAATCCATTTAGAGAAATATTAAGTCTCGGGTTTAAATTGATACTTTGTTTTGTTTCCTGGGAATATCTGACTACGTTTAAGTCTGTATTTTTATATAAAGCCGCACACAAAACAAACTAATGTAATATGGGAAACAAAATTTGGAAAATTGTCTCTTATCCCCCCCCCCCTTTTTTTTAAGTAAAAAAAAAGATATTGATGACGTACAAATTGTCTCCCTTAATTTTTGTGTGTAGTTAGGAGTTATGTAAGATTCTAAATAAGATTGGGACGTGATAGAGGCATTTAGACATAAACGTCTTTGAGGACCAGGTAATGTCATACAAGAAGCTGTGTCAAATATCTTCTAAAAGTACAAAACTTATCATTGATAATGTCCAGTTCAGGATTTCTTCTAAAAGTACAGGCCTATCATCAAAAAGGTCCAGTTCAGGATGTCTTCTTAAAGTACTATCAACATGGACAAGGTCCAGTTCAGGTATCGGAGCGCCCTATAAATCCTTTGACCACAGATCAGGATTTCTCTCAGCGTACAGGCGTGGATTTCTTCCCCTTTAGTCCTGTTGGAAGCTAGCCATATGTATCAAACATACATGGGTTAAATCGTGTTCTGGTAGTATCTACATTCAGCCTTCAGGCATTCTACTACGGAGGCCGGAGGACGACAACTTTGGGAAGTTTTTCATTATCCTTCAATGTGACAGTCACGTTCTGCTGTAAGACTGCTACTAACTAACCAGAATGATGGTAAACTTAAGAACCTGTCTTAAATGAAAAAGTAAAGGTAATAAGGAAACTCACCTGAATGTTCTCGAGACTTCCTAGAGATTGTCGTAAATATAAGACCATAGGCCGTCCCAATGACAGCTAAAGGCAAAACAAACATAAGCATGAGTGAAGCGATGGCGTACATCTGTGACTGCCAGGGGCTGTCATAGGCACCAAACGTAACACATTGATAGAAGTCCTCTTTGAATGGTCCCTTTATTGCACTGAACACAACAATCTGGGGAGTTACAAATACATTGAACTGTTTTGGGTATGTCTAGAATGCCAGTGGTAGGAGTTACACAATAACTAAACAAAACACTAACAAAATACTTTGAAAATATAAACACAAAAATTGAGCCATTTCAAAGAATAAAGAAATGTGGTTCTTTTAAGTAAACACTGATATTTTATCATTATAAAATATAGACTTTATACAATTCAAGATGATCTTATTATAAATCTTGAAAGTTTATTGAAGTCAAAATATCACAAGGTGAACATTCTTCAATCATTTTAGTTAGTCAGTGGTTCAAAAGTCAGTAACGCACTGATTCAATTCCAAGTTTTAAAATGAATTTTTTTTGTTTTTGCAAAGTTCCATATTAGATGACACTTTGACCTCATTTTGTTTCCAAATAAACTAAGATTAAGACTAAGACTGCTTTATTGATCCTTACGGAAATTTGTTGTGATTACAAGGACTCTTTTCTCATATAAAGACAACACAACAGAAAAATACACATAAATACAACAGACAACATAAAGAGTTCATTCAGCGACTACACACAGGTATCTTGGTGCATTGCATGTTCCCTGATCAATGAGTGGCGGTGATAAGAGTCTGACCGAGTGAGGTACGAACGAGTTTTTGTACCGCTCCGTTCTTGTTTTGATTGACAGCAGTCGCCCACTTCGCGATGACCTGGCGTAGTTCTGATGAAGCGGGTGGCCGTTGTCTTCCATGATTTTTTCGATTTTTCTTAGGCACTTTTGTTCAAAAAGTTCCTTTAAATGTGGTAATGTTGTGAGTGTAATTTTTGATTCTTTTTTAATGATGTTTTCTAGACGTCGCAACAATTTAGATGAAGCGTTGCCTTACCAACAAGTTATTCCGTATGTTAGCAGATTTTGTATAGTCGTAAAAAGTCTCAAGGATCTTCTTATTTAGTTTAAAGCTATTGAGTTTGTATAGAAAAAAAGAGTCGCTGGGCTGTTTTCTTTGTCAGAGTTCCAAGGTGGTCTTCCCATGAAAGCTTGTTGTTAATGATAACGCCTAGATATTTATATGCGTTTACTTGTTCTATAGATGGAGTGTTTATCTGTAGTTCACGTATAGTTTGTTTTTTCAAACAAACACAGACTTAATGAACAAGTCGCTTTCATTACATAAGCGGTATATTCTCCCGAATAAGATTTTAATACCAAATGTTACGTTTTCATTATTAGTATTATTCTTCCCACTACTCAGGACAAGACAGTTGTTAACTTTAGACAGGACTGCTTAATGGAAACATTAGCAATTGAAAACATTGCTAACCTAACTGTAGTGTGTCGGAGACTGTGCCAGGGGATAATTGTCCTTTGAATAACACAACAGGCGAGTTGCTTCCATAACAGATACATATATGTCTTCTTAGGTTCTCTGTGTAATGCTAGTAAGGACCATTAGACTTGAGCTTATTTTCTTAAATTTGTTTTGTTGAACGTAGACTGCAACTTTTGTTCATGCAGATACAAATCTACACAATCTAACGATGAGCAAAATAACATCTGTGATCAGCGGCCTAGCTATGGGAGGAGGAGGGGGTCCAAATTAGAAAGTCTCCCGTGCCCCTACCTGTATACTGAGAAATTTTCTGGTGATGTGGCATGTCTGAAACAGTAAAGCCCTCTGAGAGGCAACGAGAATCTTCTTAAGGATGTTAAAGGCCTTGGAGCCGTCTGTGAGGTCACTTGTCATTATCCCCTCAGTTGATATAACAACAGAGTATATTGTTATTTTAGACGACGTTTGTAGCCTCTTATCTCCAAGCCTAGGTTCCCATATTTTCTTTGTTTTTCCTTGTCAATTTTCCGTACAGTATGAAACAGTGGTACGGCAATGTCAATGATGATTTTTTTTTTATCAATAAAAATCAGATCAGGGTGATTGAAATCCACAGTTTTGTCAGTCAAATTAGGCCTATCCCAGTATAATAAGTAATCAGCTGACTCGAGAACCTCTTGTGGCGAACATTTGTAATAAGGAAAAGTTTCTTAATCAGATTATGAATCAAGGCCAAGTGTTGATGTATTAATTTTGCAACCTGGTTATGTATTAAGATTCCGATAAGGCTGAACATTCTGCAATTCTGTGTTCAACTGAATCACCCGCATTTTCGCACTTTCACCATTTGTCTTCAACGTTGAGTTTCAGTATCTGCCTCTCGTAATTATTTGGCCTTATTACGCTGTCCTGTATTGCAGCCTTCTGTTTCAGGGTAGAGATGACATGCTTTGAGCCATGTTAAGGAGCGGCCTTGTCAATATTGTCACCATGTAATATATATAGCCTGGAATTTTCCATGGAGTGTTTTTTCTTGCCATTAGCAAATCTCGTGCCCTGCGTCGTCCAAACCGACATTAACATCAGCATTGTGTGGGTTCAGAGGAGTTGCTTCAGAGTCGTATTTGTTTAGGAAGGAAGGCGTGCAGTTTTGATCGCATTTTTAAAACTTGCGTCTTACACAATTTGCAGATGCTCTGCAGGCCACGGCCTCCATGCTTCCTGGGCAGGTGTAACCTTATGGTGGAGCACTTGGCCATCCTTACTGGGCAGGTATAACCTTATGGAGGAACACTTGGCCATCCTTGCTGGGCAGGTATAACCTTATGGAGGAACACTTGGCCATCCTTGCTGGGCAGGTATAACCTTATGGAGGAACACTTGGCCATCCTTCCTGGGCAGGTATAACCTTATGGAGGAACACTTGGCCATCCTTGCTGGGCAGGTATAACCTTATGGAGGAACACTTGGCCATCCTTGCTGGGCAGGTATAACCTTATGGAGGAACACTTGGCCATCCTTGCTGGGCAGGTATAACCTTATGGAGGAACACTTGGCCATCCTTGCTGGGCAGGTATAACCTTATGGAGGAACACTTGGCCATCCTTACTGGGCAGGTATAACCTTATGGAGGAACACTTGGCCATCCTTGCTGGGCAGGTATAACCTTATGGAGGAACACTTGGCCATCCTTACTGGGCAGGTATAACCTTATGGAGGAACACTTGGCCATCCTTGCTGGGCAGGTATAACCTTATGGAGGAACACTTGGCCATCCTTGCTTGGCAGGTATAACCTTATGGAGGAACACTTGGCCATCCTAGCTGGGCAGGTATAACCTTATGGAGGAACACTTGGCCATCCTTGCTGGGCAGGTATAACCTTATGGAGGAACACTTGGCCATCCTTGCTGGGCAGGTATAACCTTATGGAGGAAAACTTGGCCATCCTTGCTGGGCAGGTATAACCTTATGGAGGAACACTTGGCCATCCTTGCTGGGCAGGTATAACCTTATGGAGGAACACTTGGCCATCCTTGCTGGGCAGGTATAACCTTATGGAGGAACACTTGGCCATCCTTACTGGGCAGGTATAACCTTATGGAGGAACACTTGGCCATCCTTGCTGGGCAGGTATAACCTTATGGAGGAACACTTGGCCATCCTTACTGGGCAGGTATAACCTTATGGACGAACACTTGGCCATCCTTGTTGGGCAGGTATAACCTTATGGAGGAACACTTGGCCATCCTTACTGGGCACGTGTGACCTTAGGGTGGAACACTTGGGGTGTAAACATCAAAATTTGGTTTGTAGCTATCGTGTGAGCCTATCACGTAGGTCGGAGGTCACTCCACTTAATGACACCGAGAGTGTAAAGGAGCACATGAAAACCCAACGTCGCACTGTACTTTTACTTTCGTGTCAAAATGTTTTTTAAAAATGTGTAGGTAACATTCGTCATATTTGACCGAGAGCTCAATCCAATCCACTACATCCCTAGTAGCCAGTAATTATAGGGGGCATCTCTCTCCTCAGCACACTGGCGGATCCAGGGGGGGGGCGGTAGGGGCGATCGCCCCCCCACTCGGCCGACCCCCCCCCCCCCGAAGGGGGGAAGGCGGACGAACTTTAGTATAGGATTCACACAATTTGTATACGAATTTATTACTTATGTTAAAAATATATACTAATTATTTATATTTCAACCTATTTTTACATTATTTCGCCCCCCCTCTAGTATGTTGGCCGATTTGGTGGGGTCGGGAGGGGGCGATGGTATCAAAATCAATTAAATATCTATATCCTTGTAACTTGTTATTGATATTTTAACCGATCTTTATATTATGTCGTTCCCTGTTTACCCGATTGGTGGGGGGAGGGGACGAATACCTCTTCTGCCCTTCCCACCTAAACCCTTTGAGTGGGGGGGGGCGGTCCGTTTTTATTGAGAAATCATAGTTTGTGAACAAAATTAGTTGAATTAATATATAAATTTTATATTATGTCGCTCCCTTTCTGGTATTTTGGCCGATTCGGTGGGATGAGGGGGGGGGGGCGATTGCATGTACTGCCCTCCCCACTCTAGCCCTCTGAGTGCTGGGGGGGGGCGGTCCTATTTTTGTGGAGAATCATAGTTTGTGAATAGAATTAGTTGAATATCTATATAATATAAACTACATATTGATATGTGAACCCATTGTAAATATGTCGTACCACACTCTAATCTCAAATTGTATCATTAGAAAATTTAAATGAAAAAGGGTTGTACCAGGTGGGAGGGGCGATACATGCAATCGCATTTCCCCCATCGGACAAATCAATACTTTTTCTTTTTGTATTATAGTTAAGAAATTACAAAATTTAAAAAATCTGTCACTAATATAATTTATATATACTATAAATTAAATTTTTATATCGAGTCGCCCCATACCTATTCTTTAATGCCAAATGCAATCTTTAGCAGAAATTAGTAAAGGAGCGAGGATTAATCGTTTTCACTCTACCGCCATTCCCATTTCCAGACAGAGTTTTTGTAATTTCACATGAAGTTATCATAAGTATTTTAAGAAAGACTTTGCATTGGAAAAGTTAGAATTCAAACGAAATTTTTCAGTATAAGAGTCATGATTGAGATGAGTTCTAAACTCAAATAACGTTTTCATAGTCGCCTTTTCCCAACCTTTACTCAATCTGATATTTTTCTAGCTAAATAAAGTTGGGACTATAACTCACAATTAATGCTAGAGTTTTCTTGAATACTATTTATCGAATAAGTTTTTTTTCGGCGGCGATCCTCAAAGCAAAAATCTAAATACGTGGGGTATCCTATCTTTTCAAGGAACAAATCGGTTTTGTTTGCAATGTATTATGGGTCTATAAATTCAAATTAGAATATTTTTCAAGTACAACATTATTCGAAAGGTCGTTTTTTAATAGTATGAATAATGAGCTTCAGGTCAGGAGAATGCGTTTCTACAATGAAGAATGCAAGAAAACGCTTTTGGCGTCGGGGCTTCGCCCCGAACTCCATTTATGAGTAATGAGTTGTAGATGTCAGGAGAATACGTTTCTGCAGAGAAGAATGCAAGAAAACGCTTTTGGCGTCGGGGCTTCGCACCGAACTTCATTTATGGGTAATGAGTTGTAGATGTCAGGAGAATGCGTTTCTGTAATGAAGAATGCAAGAAAACGCTTTTGGCGTCGGGGCTTCGCCCTGAACTCCATTGATGAATAATGAGCTGTACTTGTCAGGAGAATGCGTTTCTGCAGTGAAAAAAGCAAGAAAACGCTTATGGCGTCGGGGCTTCGCCCCGAACTCCATTGATGAATAATGAGCTGTACTTGTCAGGAGAATGCGTTTCTGCAGTGAAAAAAGCAAGAAAACGCTTATGGTGTCGGGGCTTCGCCCCGAACTTCACCAGAGAACCTTATAGCGCTGCCCCAGTTGTTTTGGTTTTCGCCGAAGGTTGAGAAATGCTGCTTTTTTATTCTCATATTTATATATATATACATATATACATATATATATATATATACATATATATGTGTGTGCGTGTGTGTGTGCGTGTGTGTGTGTGTGTGTGTGCGCGCGCGCGCGCTGTATGCACGTTTATGCGTAGGGTTAGGGTTTACTGGGCGTTAGGGTTAGGGTTTGGAAAAAAATCGCCCCCCCCACTCCAAAGTTCTGGATCCGCTAGTGTCTCAGCATAGTCGGCAACATATTTGCTCTAGAGTGGCCCCATCCAGGTTACAAGTGAGAGCTTCTAGAGTCTACCCAGAGTCTCAGTGTGGATTCAGGAGTGATAGATTCACTGTAGACATGATATCCTCTCTAAGACTACTGCGAGAGACAGACACACTTCTGTACAATTTAAGATTATATAGTCCCTTTCATCTAACATTTATCAGTTATTAATAACATAATTAAAGTTGTTTAAAAGGTATAGTTTTCTTATCTTTAAATATTTTTTTGCTTATCTTTTTTTATAAATCAAAGATTATGCTTTTTTAAATGCCAATGTGTATTTTATTATATCAAAATCAATAATATAATATATATTAAAGTTCGCTTGTAATTAATGCTGGTAAATGCTTTCATCGGATAAAAAATGAGCGTATATTTTTTCATCACTCAACGATTTGCAATTAATTTGATTCTCTTTCATTTAAGTTGATTAACTTCTTTTTTTTTAAAATAGTTTTCTGCCTTTCAATATTGTTCAAAATGTTGTTACATTTGTCGCTTCGTTTCTTTCTATTCCGCTGACTACAGCTTTCTATCTCTAGATGTTTCTCTCTTGTTCTTATTTACTTTCAAAACTAGTTCCCGTTTGAATGGTTTGATTTTTTTAAAGGACAGAATCCGAAAGTTGGCATGAAATAATTTTTTTAATTAGATCTGATCTAATTATATAGCACAACTAAATACAAAACAATAAACTAGCTAATTTCATTCTAAAAATTTCTTAATTTTATTAACGACATTTAGTTTTTAAAAAACACAGAGGCGGCAACCAAAGTGGGTTCTACTTATAGGTCTTTGACTCGAGTATCACGGTGAATAGCTTCTAGTAAACCACATCATTATGAAACGAGCTTTGCTTGTAGCCGATGCTGCTAGTTTGGTGTTTTTCAAGCTCTAGTTTATTTTGTAGTAGGAAAAATACACGTACACATTTTGTTCCCAATAAAAAAGAGATCAGCCTTTTGACCTCACCCCTTTACTAAGGATTCAAACCCTAACCTATCAGTACCATGTATGGCTCCGTAACCTGGGTTCCGTATCGAAGGCATTTAAGGCTCCTCGAACGCTTCCATCAAAGATGCCTTCGCTATAATGGGCATACGCTGGCAAGACTACATTACTAATAACTATGTTCTACTGGAGGTCGGTGTGGACAGTTTAGAAGCACAATTACCATTCGACAGCTGCGCTGGGTCAGACACCCATGATCACCTATCCCCCATAGGAAAGTCGATCTTCTTTGGTGAGCTTAAAGGAGGACGACGAAGGTGCTATAAAGATCAACTCAGACCTCATTTCGCCATCATTGACACAGAAAAAAGTAGCTGGCAGCAGATGACCTCTGATAGAGACAGTTGGAAAGCTCTCACTAAGGCTGCGGGACACACATTTGAGACCCAAAGGAAAGACAGTATTGAAGACACACATTTGAGACCCAAAGGAAAGACAGTATTGAAGACACACATTTGAGACCCAAAGGAAAGACAGTATTGAAGACACACATTTAAGACCCAAAGAAAAGACAGTATTGAAGACACACATTTAAGACCCAAAGAAAAGACAGTATTGAAGACACACATTTGAGACCCAAAGGAAAGACAGTATTGAAGACACACATTTTTGAGACCCATAGGAAAGACAGTATTGAAGACACACATTTGAGACCCAAAGGAAGGCAGTATTGAAAACACACATTTGAGACCCAAAGGAAAGACAGTATTGAAGACACACATTTGAGACCCAAAGAAAAGACAGTATTGAAGACACACATTTGAGACCCAAAGAAAAGACAGTATTGAAGACACACATTTGAGACCCAATGAAAAGACAGTATTGAAGACAGGCGCAGAAGACGGAAAGAAAATTCTTTGCTAATAACATTGAAGTAAAAAAAAAAACAACTTTTTTTCATTTTGACTCCATGGAAATAGATCTAGTTCAGAAGATAAAAAAAAATGTCTGTTTGGTGACTGCTGAATCGAGTGGGTAGCGCTCTGACGTCTCAACGGTCCAGCCAGGCCTGCCGCCGTATCCTGCAGATTGTTTGGGGCAAAACGTAATACTTGGAAAGAACGTGTGCCCCTAACAAAGTATTGCATCTCTAGCTTAGCGTTCTAAAAAGTACTGCATCTCTAGCTTAGCGTTCTAAAAGTATTGCATCTCTAGCTTAGCGTTCTAAAAAGTACTGCATCTCTAGCTTAGCGTTCTAAAAGTATTGCATCTCTAGCTTAGCGTTCTAAAAAGTACTGCATCTCTAGCTTAGCGTTCTAAAAAGTATTACATCTCTAGCTTACCGTTCTAAAAGTACTGCATCTCTAGCTTAGCGTTCTAAAAGTATTGCATCTCTAGCTTAGCGTTCTAAAAGTATTGCATCTCTAGCTTAGCGTTCTAAAAAGTATTGCATCTCTAGCTTAGCGTTCTAAAAGTATTGTATCTCTAGCTTAGCGTTCTAAAAAGTACTGCATCTCTAGCTTAGCGTTCTAAAAGTATTGCATCTCTAGCTTAGCGTTCTAAAAAGTACTGCATCTCTAGCTTAGCGTTCTAAAAGTACTGCATCTCTAGCTTAGCGTTCTAAAAAGTATTACATCTCTAGCTTACCGTTCTAAAAGTACTGCATCTCTAGCTTAGCGTTCTAAAAGTATTGCATCTCTAGCTTAGCGTTCTAAAAAGTACTGCATCTCTAGCTTAGCGTTCTAAAAGTATTGCATCTCTAGCTTAGCGTTCTAAAAAGTACTGCATCTCTAGCTTAGCGTTCTAAAAGTATTGCATCTCTAGCTTAGCGTTCTAAAAAGTACTGCATCTCTAGCTTAGCGTTCTAAAAAGTATTACATCTCTAGCTTACCGTTCTAAAAGTACTGCATCTCTAGCTTAGCGTTCTAAAAGTATTGCATCTCTAGCTTAGCGTTCTAAAAGTATTGCATCTCTAGCTTAGCGTTCTAAAAAGTATTGCATCTCTAGCTTAGCGTTCTAAAAGTATTGTATCTCTAGCTTAGCGTTCTAAAAAGTACTGCATCTCTAGCTTAGCGTTCTAAAAGTATTGCATCTCTAGCTTAGCGTTCTAAAAAGTACTGCATCTCTAGCTTAGCGTTCTAAAAGTACTGCATCTCTAGCTTAGCGTTCTAAAAAGTATTACATCTCTAGCTTAGCGTTCTAAAAAGTATTACATCTCTAGCTTACCGTTCTAAAAGTACTGCATCTCTAGCTTACCGTTCTAAAAGTACTGCATCTCTAGCTTAGCGTTCTAAAAGTACTGCATCTCTAGCTTAGCGTTCTAAAAGTATTGCATCTCTAGCTTAGCGTTCTAAAAGTATTGCATCTCTAGCTTAGCGTTCTAAAAAGTATTGCATCTCTAGCTTAGCGTTCTAAAAGTATTGTATCTCTAGCTTAGCGTTCTAAAAAGTACTGCATCTCTAGCTTAGCGTTCTAAAAGTATTGCATCTCTAGCTTAGCGTTCTAAAAAGTACTGCATCTCTAGCTTAGCGTTCTAAAAGTACTGCATCTCTAGCTTAGCGTTCTAAAAAGTATTACATCTCTAGCTTAGCGTTCTAAAAAGTATTACATCTCTAGCTTACCGTTCTAAAAGTACTGCATCTCTAGCTTAGCGTTCTAAAAGTATTGCGTCTCTAGCTTAGCGTTCTAAAAGTATTGCATCTCTAGCTTAGCGTTCTAAAAAGTATTGCATCTCTAGCTTAGCGTTCTAAAAGTATTGTATCTCTAGCTTAGCGTTCTAAAAGTATTGCATCTCTAGCTTAGCGTTCTAAAAGTATTGCATGTCTAGCTTAGCGTTCTAAAAAGTATTACATCTCTAGCTTAGCGTTCTAAAAAGTATTGCATCTCTAGCTTAGCGTTCTAAAAAGTATTACATCTCTAGCTTAGCGTTCTAAAAGTATTGCATCTCTAGCTTAGCGTTCTAAAAAGTATTACATCTCTAGCTTAGCGTTCTAAAAGTATTGCATGTCTAGCTTAGCGTTCTAAAAAGTATTACATCTCTAGCTTAGCGTTCTAAAAAGTATTACATCTCTAGTTTGCGTTCTAAAAAGTATTGCATCACTAGCTTAGCGTTCTAAAAAGTATTACATCTCTAGCTTAGCGTTCTAAAAAGTATTACATCTCTAGCTTAGCGTTCTAAAAGTACTGCATCTCTAGCTTAGCGTTCTAAAAGTATTGCATCTCTAGCTTAGCGTTCTAAAAAGTATTACATCTCTAGCTTAGCGTTCTAAAAAGTATTACATATCTAGCTTAGCGTTCTAAAAGTACTGCATCTCTAGCTTAGCGTTCTAAAAGTATTGCATCTCTAGCTTAGCGTTCTAAAAAGTATTACATCTCTAGCTTAGCGTTCTAAAAAGTATTACATCTCTAGCTTAGCGTTCTAAAAAGTATTGCATGTCTATCTTAGCGTTCTAAAAAGTATTGCATCTCTAGCTTAGCGTTCTAAAAGTATTGCATCTCTAGCTTAGCGTTCTAAAAAGTATTACATCTCTAGCTTAGCGTTCTAAAAAGTATTACATCTCTAGCTTAGCGTTCTAAAAAGTATTGCATGTCTATCTTAGCGTTCTAAAAAGTATTGCATCTCTAGCTTAGCGTTCTAAAAGTATTGCATCTCTAGCTTAGCGTTCTAAAAGTATTGCATCTCTAGCTTAGCGTTCTAAAAGTATTGCATGTCTAGCTTAGCGTTCTAAAAGTATTGCATCTCTAGCTTAGCGTTCTAAAAGTATTGCATGTCTAGCTTAGCGTTCTAAAAGTATTGCATCTCTAGCTTAGCGTTCTAAAAAGTATTACATCTCTAGCTTAGCGTTCTAAAAAGTATTACATCTCTAGCTTAGCGTTCTAAAAAGTATTGCATGTCTATCTTAGCGTTCTAAAAGTATTGCATCTCTAGCTTAGCGTTCTAAAAGTATTCCATGTTTTGTTTTTGAAATCAAACCCATATATTGTATGTAAATACATTTAAATAGACCATTTAAAATGCAAGAAATAATTAGAACAGCTCATGTATTTTAATAGATTTTGGAATCATGTCAATTAAAAACATGTATAGCGATTAAGGTGTCAATTTAAACGTACCCGCATGGGCCGTTAATTAGAGCATAGAACAAACTCATTTTTGTCTTTTTTTGTTTATTATAGGTTATGTGATTGAATATGTTTTAATATCACGACATGTAGACACTTTAGACCTCAGGTGGTCAATAGTGATCAGTAGAACATTGTAATGTACACTTGACCATGGGTAGGTTGGGTTTTGATGAGAGCTCAAGATAAAGGAGTATAGCCTCTGATTGGAGACAAACAGGTTTGAAATTAAATGCACTGAAGCACATATATAGAACATGTTTATCTTATCTTATCTTACATAATACAGGCGTGACTACAAAAAAGAAGTTGATTACGTCCCTAGGCCTCATGCTTGTAGTCCTGCATGTTAACCAATCAAGTACAAAACATTGAACAGTGTCACATTTTCAAATTCTTCCCCTCCTCCCCCCACCCTAGCTACGCCACTGGAAACACGTTTCTGGCACTTTCTTGAATGCTAGAGCAGCTAATTCTAGTGGATGGTTATAAAATAGAGACGACACTAAGCATGATCGACCAACAAGACATTTTATTTACTTTTGTGAATCTACTGTTACAATGAAGCTATAGTGTGTGTGTGTGTGTGTGTGTGTGCGTGTGCTTGTGTGCGTGTGCGTGTGTGTGTGTGTGTGTGTGTTGAAAGGATGGGTTCAACGTTGGTATTATTTCAACTTGAAGATTCAAAATGTTTTGTTTCGTACAGAAGATTTCTGGAATTTGGGTCATCTCACGTGATTCTGAAAATATTAAACGTATTGACCCAGATAATTTCATCGTTACAAACATGTTTTAAAGGCGATGGTCATTGGCTGAGATCATAAACCCAAGTGATCCATGTCTTTCAATTCCATTCACAGAATAGCAACAGTAAGTCTAAATTGTTGTATTTCTTGCCATGGTTCTTGAGATAGTCTTCATTGGGCAAGGGTCTGTAACTTTACTTTTAAATCTTTCCCAACTAAACAAAAACTCTTATGCTAGTTGTTGTGGGTAGTTGTTGGTTGTGGTTGTTGGTTGTAGTTGGTGGTGGTGGCTCTTGTTTTCCTTTTTTTTTTTTCAAACTGACTCCCTTTGAACTCTTGTTGACTGCTATTCAGACAGCGTTGGTTGGAAATACTTTTCTTTCCTGTCTAATTGATTTCGCGTTGACTCTGGTTTCAGCGTGAGCTCTCATTTCCTTGGAACTGTGAATAGAAATCACGTTCGCGACTCACCATTGATTAGTGATTGGCTTCGATCTTAATGGCAGACAACAGACTTTTTTTTTTACTTTCACTTTCAGTCAAAGAACAAAAATATTCCCGCGCTTTTTGTCATAAGATGGCTTCATTTTTTTTTTCAAGAAACTGTTAACAATGTTGAGTTTTAATTGATTTTTAGTGTAACGACCTATTCATTAAAAATCAGAGTGAGTGGTACTGTTTAGTTAAAACCATGGGCGTAGCCAGGGGGGGGGGTTCTTGGGGTTCAAACCCCCCCCCCCCCCCCCGAAATGAAATCCCCCCCCCCGCGCAGGGGGGGGGGCGGAATTAAGTGACTGATTTTTGCTTTCATTTTGTTTATTTTAGGTGAGATTTTAATACTACATCATCACTTACCACAGCACAGCCGAGGCAGTTTTGAGTTAAAAACCCTCTACCAGGGGGTTTTGAGTTTAAATCCCCCTACCAGGGGTTTTTGAGATTTTAAAAACCCCTATCAGGGGGTTTTGAGATACAAATCCCTCTACCAGGGGGCTTTGAGTTTAAAACCCCCTACAAGGGGTTTTGAATTTTAAACCCCCTACCAGAGGTTTTGCAGTTAAATCCCCCTCTTCTATAAAACAAAACAAACAAAAAATGCAAACAACAATCCCCAAATTCCAACAGCACAGTTGAGGAAGATTTTGATTTTAAAACCCCATCCAAAATTTACGATAACCCCATCTTCAATATAAAAAAAGAAAATTACACACTCAAAATTCTATGAGCGTAGCCAAAGGGGTTTTGAGTTTAACCCCCCTCCCCCTTCCAGTTGTGGTTTGAAGCTAAAAAGTACCTCTTCAATATAAAAAAAAAAGCAAATTACACAAAATTAGCCAAAGAAGTTTTGAGTTTAAACCCCCCTCCTCCAGATGGCTTTTTCTTTAAAGTTTAAAACCCCTCCAGATGGTTTTCAGTTTAAAATTCCCCTACAGAGCGTTTAGAGTTGAAAACCTCTCTCTTCGATATTATTTTAAAGCAAACTACAGTCACCAAATTCTATGATCGTAGCTAAATGGGGTTTAGAATTAAAAAAAAACAAAACAAAAAACCCAGAGATTTTTTAGTTTAAAACCCCTCAACAGATGATTTGACGAAAAAACTTTCCTTTTCCATATAAAATCTAAAGCGAAATACAGGCATGTAATTCCAAGAGCGTAGTCAAGAAAGGTTACAAATTTCTACCAGTGGCTTGGGCTCCATTAATTAAGTGTGAATAGTCTTCTGCCGAAATTGAAAATCATTAAATGTGTCTCAACAAAGATGGCTAAGACAGATTTTAGGAGTCAGTCATAGAGATCGGGTCTAAATCAAAGAAATCATATGCCGAACTGGGAGTCGAATCCTTAGTAAGGTTGTGACAGAGCGTCGCATGAGGTTTTGCGGGACATGTTTTCCGACAAAATGAATTACGCAAAATAAGAGTTGCGGAAACAGCTTGCCGGAAAATGCGCCGAACGGCGCGAGAGGGTCTAAGTCAGTAAGAATAGCACATTAGGTTTTTGAAATAAAACTTTTTAATAGCAAGATAATGCAGTGTAGATACCTCAGAATATGCATTTTGTTGGCTTTCAATACCAGAAATAGTGCTCGGCGGCGGGGCTTCGCCCCGCGCTGGGGGAGCGCTGCGAACTCCCCCAGACCCCCTTGTTAGCAAGGGCGGGGAGTCTACAATAAACAATAAACGTCTTCCGATAGGCCCCCCCCCCCCCAAAACCCTCCCCGAAAAAAAATCCTGGCTACGCCCATGGTTAAAACACCGTTTTATATAAGAAATGGTTTTTGACACTGCCCTAGAAAAGACATTGCTTTAGATAAGACTCTCCTTTAGATAAAACATTGATTTAGATATTTCACTACTTTAGATATGATAGCTTTTTTTAAATAGACAGTTTCTGAAAAAAAAAATATATAAAGAAATATTTATTTTGATTTTCTATACTATGCGTATGTTATAGTTGAAATTATAAGAAGAATTTGCATGACAGAGAAAAAATCATTCTCTTCAAAAAAAAAATCGTTCAGATCTCTTTATATGTAGAAATAAAATTGACTAATGAGCTTGTCCTTCACAAATCTATCATTGTCTCTCTTTCAATAGATGGAGGAAGACGAAGAGAAAATGCTAATTAGAGATACCAAAAATAAAACACTATAACAGACTTATTGACAATTGGATAAATGTACTCTACATGGGAATCACAAAATCCTACGGAACTAAATTCAAACAAAAACCAGAGCGACATTTTGGATATATGTGAACAGTTGTAATACATACGTACATAATAGGAATAGACATATAATATATAATATATGAATATTTAAAGTACATGACTCAACTTTCTAACTATACAAGTAAGTATGACTTAACATACACAGTTAGAATATTCCATAGGATTTGCTTTAGATTGACTTGTAGTTATAGATCTAGATCATGCTTAAATATTAAAATAGTATGAATGGAGCTATCAAAATAGCTTATCGACATAAATCCATTTTTTTCAAATAAAAATGTTTGCTTGTAGGCCTACATATATTTGATTAAAATATGAAATAAATGGACTTTATTTTGTATTTTCATGTGTTAAAGTATAAACTAGATGTATCATCTTTGAATTAGATCTTGAGTTAGAGATAGATCTAGACTAATCTAGTGATAAATATTGGCTTGGATAGAGTTCGTTCTGCGCATGCGTGGAGGCTTCGCTCTGCGCTTGCGTGACCTTTTTTGTTAGATGTAAGCGACTCATGAATGGAACTACTGAAATGTATGTCAACACGGCTTCGCTGCTATAGCGAACGAATGTATGAATAATGCTTTAGAAAAACAAATTTGAATGTTAATTTGATTAAAATATGAAATGAATGGACTTTAGCCTTACTTTCTACTTTATATATATATATATATATATATATATATATATATATATATATATATATATATATATATATCATGGGCGTAGCCAGGGGGGGTTGGGGTTCACCCCCCCCCCCCCGAAATGAAATCCCCCCCCTGGGGGGTATCGAAGTTTAGTTACTGATCTTTTGCTTTAATTTTGTTTATTTTAGGTAAAATTTTAATACTAAACCATCACTTGCCCCAGCACAGCCAAGGGGTTTCAAGTTTGAAACCCCCTACCAGGGGTTTTGAGTTTAAAACCCCCTACCAGGAGTTTTGAGTTTAAAAGCCCCTACCAAGGGGTTTTGAGTTTGAAAACCCCTACCAGGGGGTTTTAAGTTTAAAACCCCCTACCAGGGGTTTTGAGTTTGAAACCCCCTACCAAGGGGGCTTTAAGTTTTAAACCTCCTACCAGGGGTTTTGAGTTTAAAACCTCCTACCAGGGATTTTGAGTTTGAAAACCCATACCAGGGGGTTTTGCATTTTAAATCCCCTCTCTATAAAACAAAAACAAATGCAAACGACAATCCCAAAATTCCAAGAGCATATCTAAGGAAGATTTTGATTTTTAACCCCTCTCCAAAATTTACGATAAACCCCTCTTCAACATAAAAAAGCAAATTACACATTCAAAATTGTATGAGCGTAGCCAAAGAGAGTTTTGAGTTTAAACCCCTCTTCAGCTGGGTTTGAAGCTAAAATTACCTATTCAATATAAAAAAAAGCAAATTACGCACTCAAAATGCTATGAGCAAAGCCAGAGGTTTTTTTTTAGTTTAAACCTCCGCCAGTGAAGTTTGAAGCTAAAAAATAAATCTTCAAAATAAAAATTAAAAAATTTCGTAATCAAAATGCTATGAGCGTAGCCAAGCCGATTGGGTGTTTTGAGTTTAAATTTCCCTTTAGAGGGGTTTGATGCTAAAAAATACCTCTTCAATAAAAATTTAAAAAAAAAGCAAATTACGCACTACAATTCTTTGAGCGTAGCCAAGCCAATGGGGGGTTTTGAGTTTCAACCCCTCTCCTCCAGATGGCTTTTTTATAAATTTAAAACCCCTCAAGATAGTTTTGAGGTTTAAAACCCCCCAACAGATGATTTTGACGATAAAACTTCCCTTTTCGATATAACATCTAAAGTAAAATAGTCACCTAATTTCAAGATCGTAGTCAAGGGGAAGCTATACATGTCTACCAGTGGCTGTGCTCCATTAATAAAGTGCAATGAAATTGAAAACCACAAAATGTGTCTCTACAAAGATGGCTAAGACGGAATTTTAGGAGTCAGTTATAGAGATCGGGTCTAAATCAAGGAAATCCTATGCCGAAATGGGAGTCGAATCCTTAGTAGGGTTGTGACAGAACGTCGCATGAGGTTTGCGGGACATGTTCTCAGACAAAATGAATTACGCATAAGGGTTGACATCCTAGTACAACTTGGCGCCACACTTTCATGGAGGTCCTCAGAGCAGGTGGGAAGAGGCTTCAGACATTGCCAGCGACAGAATTTTGTGGAAACAGCTTGCCAGCAATTGCGCCGAACGGCGCGAGAGTGTCTAATTCAGTAAGAATAGCACATTACGTTTTTGAAATAAAACTTTTTAATAGCTAAATAATGCACTGTAGGTACCTCAGAATATGCATTTAGTTGGCTTTCAATACCAGAAATAGTGCTTGGCGGCGGGTCTTCGCCCCGCACTGGGGGAGCTCTCAGCGCTCCTCCAGAGCCCTTGCTAGCAAGGACGAGGAGTCTACAATTTTTCCACTAACTCCAGGAAGAACCTATTCTAAGACACAATAAACGTCTTCCAAAGGAATGAAGAGTCAGAGTGTAATAGAGATTAATTATGTACACACACACACACACACATCCATCCATCCAAACATATATATATATATATAATTTTTTTCGGGGGGTGGGGGGAAGGCGGGTGTTTCTCCCCCCAAAACCCCCCCGGAAAAAAAATCCTGGCTACGCCCATGATATATATATATATATATATATATATATATATATATATATATATATATATATATATATATATATATATATATATATATATATATATATATATTGTTACGATCTTCTCTATCAGGCCTTCTGTAAACACTGCCTAACAACACAGCACATCTAACACAAGAACTTGACAACAAGAGTTTCAATAAACAGTGTGGCAGTTTAATTACAAATACATCAACAACAGCCAATAAACACAATTGGCTACACTAACTTCAAATGCTTTGCTACACAACAGAACTGCCTAACTAATCACTGCAAGTCTCTCTAGCTCGTACAGCTACATTTTCGAGGACTCACAAGGTACGCAGAGTCCTTACTGCCTTGCTGTCCTGGACTCAACTGCCCTTTCTCACACACTGTGCCTCGTCCGTGAAGGCTCTCGGTCACATGACCACAACACGGGTCATACTTGCGTGTACTAGCAGAAAACAAAGAAACTGAACCACTTCCACACATGACATGTCTGAGAGAAATACTGAATGTCAAATGGCAAGACAAAATACCAGATACAGAAGTCCTTCGAAGAGCGTGTCTGCAAAGCATCCACACAATCCTGATGCAGTCCCAGCTGCGATCGGCATACATCATATACATATAGATAGAAATGTCTTCCAGGATTAGTGTCACGTTTTCTTTTGTCACATACTCACATACAAATTCTCTCTCGCAATATCAGAAAGTGGAATACTCGCACACTATAGAGTTGGTAACGGTGATCAATCTATAAAGCGTTGACATTGTTTAGTTCATCTAGTTATTTGAAATGTATTATCTTTTTCCCCCTTAAGTTATTAAATTAGATCAACACCTCTACCCCTGTTAGTCCATATCGCTTTCCCTTCTTTATATTCTACTCTATTTTAGTGTTTAGATTTATGACATATTGCCAACAATAAAGAAATGGAGTAATCCTAAGTTTATGAGACGTCCTGACATAAAGTTGTATCTGATGTTTGGTCCCATTAACCCAATTCTCTGTACAGATTTAATAATCTATATACTTTAACCTTCAATAGTTGGATGACCTTCATTCCTGATAAAAACTTATTCATAAATTCATTGGATTGAACTGTGTAATTGTTGCCATACGTTCAGAGAGATGTCAATAATTTCAACCTTTTATTGTTTGGTTTGGTTTCGTATAGGGGATAATACAATAATAAGTAATTACAGGTTTTAGTAATTCCATAATTAGTCACATAATTTGATAAGATTGTCTTGAATATTTGATTGCACGTGAAAGGAAAAAGTTCAATTCTACCAGGATTTAGTGCAAGGTTGTTTTTTTTTCTCACATAGTCACATAATTTCTCTATTTTTTTCTCTCTCTCTCTTACTCTCTCACTTTCTATATCTTTTTTTCTCTCTCTTTTTTCTCTCCCTCTCGTTCTATCTTTCTCTGTCTCTCTCTCTTACTCTTTCTCTCAAATAATCTCTTTCTCTCTCACACATAATCTCTTTCTCTCTCCCTCTCTTTTTCTCTCTCTTTTTCACTCTTACTCTCTCTCTCTCTCTCACACACATAATCTCTTTCTCTCTTTCACATAATCTCATTCTCTCTCCCTCTCTTTTTCTCTCTCTTTTTCTCTCTCTTGATCTCTCTCTCTCTCTCTCTCTCTCTCCCTCAAACATACTCTCTGTATTTCTCTCATATTAATTCATAATTACTTGTCCACTCTTGTTTTTCTTGTCTAATCCTCTATCAATCCAAATCTCCACCAATATTTTCCCCTCTCTTTCTTTGACATATTTCACTCCTTCTCTCTTTCCCTAGAAAACTCACTTTCTCAATCTCCTCCCTCTCCTCTCTCTCTCTCTTTCTCTCTCTCTCTCTCTGTCTCTGTCTCTCTCTCTCAAGCATTTCTATTTTGACAAGTATAAGAACCCCAATGTTTTGTTAGTCAACTTTCACTGAAGAAAACAGGAAAAGGTTTTAGCCTGACGTAAAAATCTTTTAACTTAATTGCTCGAGTTTCTTTTTTAAACCGGAAAGTACACATCAGTCATCAATTATTTGTAAAGTCATTTGATTGACTGACTTTGACCTTTTCAGGCAGCGTTCATGGGGCATTTTAGTTTGGTGTGGGAAAGAGAAAGAGGGGTAGTGGCTATATGGGTAACTTTTATTTCAGCCTTCTAAAGACCAACTAAACACCAACTAGAGACCAACTAGAGACCAAATAGAGACCAACTAAAGATCAACTAGATACCAACTAGAGACCAACTAGAGACCAACTAGACACATCAGTTGTAGAAGAATTCACTAATACTTGGAATGTCTTATTTTTAACTACACGCTGATTAATTTACATGTTATTTTAAATCTACTAAATATTTCTCAGTTACGGTTACCTAATAGAACACAAAATGAAACTGCAATCAAGTATTAAAAGCAGACGTGGTCCACCCAGGCAGGCTTCAATATTTTCAGAAAGAACATCCTAATGAAATTATATCAAAGACAAATGAGAGATAAGAATGGAGAAAGAAGGTTGACAGATCTTGTGTAGTGCCCCAACGGTCCAGCAGATCAAAGGATAGGTGCAAGTGAATGCAAAGTTAGATGTGAACCTGGCCTAACTAGTTCCCCTTTCAGACCTTGTGGTCTATAGGGCTGTAGTGTAACTGAGTTGATTTTCTGCGTGCGTCCAGCGTGTCTGAAGGTCATGGCCATTGTTGTGTTTCATGTCCAGTGTGTGTGTGTGTGTGTATAGACTGCATCAGTGGTATGCTAGACGTGCTGGTTTCATTCACTGTTTACTGTAGTCTAATTTTGTCGAATAAAGCCATGTTATTGGTATTCTAGTCGTTATCATTTCATTACAATTTATTCGACAAAATTATGTATCTGGATTAGTGTTGGATTCCTTAATCTACAATGGATAAATTACTCAGACCGAAAGAGTTGGACATTGATCCTAATGCTCCTCTGGCCTCAGAAAAATGGACTCACTGGTATGACACATTTCAGAATTTTCTTTCGTCCATCAAGGATATTAACGAAGACTTTAAACTAAAGTTGTTGAAGAATCACGTATCTGCTACGGTTTATATGCTCATCAGTGATGTATCGTCCTATTCGATGGCCATAGACACACTCAAGACTACTTATATTAAGGTAAAGAATGACATTTTTGCTAGACATTTGGTTGCTACATGTAAACAGCAGCCGGGCCAAACGGTAGAGTCCTTTATGCTAAAGTTGCGAAGCCTTGCCCGGGACTGTGACTTTAAAGAAGTAACTGCTGAACAGCACAGAGACATTTGCATTAGAGACGCCTTCATAACGGGTCTGGCATCCAACACTATTGGACAACGGTTACTGGAAAAGACATCTCTTACTCTACAAAGCGCTTTTGACGAAGCTAGAGTGTTAGAAACAGCGACAAAGCATGCTCAGGCTTACAATTCAACGAACGAAATCTCCTGTGGGGCAATGAAAACACCAACAAGCTCCCATCTAGAAACATACATTTCTAATGAAGACCAGGAATTAAATGCCATTAAGTCGCTATGCTACTTTTGTGGTAGGAGGAGACACTCTAGAACTGAATGCCCTGCTCGAAATGCATTATGTCATCAGTGCGGTAAAAAGGGATACTTCCAAACTGTTTGTAAATCAAGTAAAACAACAGCCAACAAAGCTGACAGCAAAATATCACTGACCAGTGTGATAACTCCATGTACCTTGTCATCAACGCATTTCTCTGGGCTTAGACAGTCTACGGCACAAGTGAACGTCAACGGGTTGCTGTTGCAAGCTCTCATAGACACTGGCAGCTGTGAAAGCTACATATCAGAAGCCATCGTCAAGAGAAATAAATGGCCAGTACCTCCGTCTACAAACAGAATATTCATGGCCACTACACATCTTTCTGAAAAGACATTAGGACATACATTTGCCGATGTCCAGTACAAGGGAGAACACTACAAAAAGGTCAAACTTTCTCTACTTGCTGGATTGTGCTCGGATGTAATCCTTGGTGTAGACTTTATAAGTCTTCATAAGGAATTGACCATACCGTACGGAGGAAAACGCAATCCTCTACACATCTGTGGTCTTAAAGCAGCACGAGTCGAAACACCGAGCCTATTCAGTAATCTAACTTCTGACTGCAGACCAGTGGCTACTAAGTCCCGAAAGCACTCAATAGGTGATAACAAATTTATTGAGTCTGAAGTTAGAAAACTCCTCTCGGACAAAATCATTGAACCTTCAAAGTCTCCCTGGAGAGCACAGGTGCTTGTGACAACAAACGAGAGACATAAAAGAAGGATGGCCATTGATTACAGTCAAACAATAAATCGCTTCACCTTACTGGATGCATACCCAATGCCCCGAGTCGATGAACTGGTAGAACGGATATACAACTATTCCGTTTTTAGTACTCTAGACCTCAAAAGTGCCTACCATCAAATACCAATCAAGACTGAGGAAAGACCGTTTACTGCATTTGAGGCATGTGGCAAACTCTACCAGTTCTGTCGCATCCCTTTTGGTGTTACCAATGGAGTTGCATGCTTTCAGAGAACAATAAATGAAATTATTGAGAATGAAAAGTTGCAGGACACCTTTGCATACGTGGACAATGTAACGGTATGTGGTCATGATCAAGAGTCGCACGATGAGAATATGCAAAGATTTCTAGATGCTTCTAGAAAGTATGGGATCACATTTAATGAAGACAAAAGTACGATAGCCACTGATAAAGTTTGCCTATTGGGATACGAAATTTCTAAAGGCCTTCTCAAGCCAGACCCTGAAAGATTCCAGGCTTTAAGAAACCTTCCTCCCCCTCATGATATGCGCTCACAAAAATGGATCGTGGGCATGTTGGCGTACTACTCACAGTGGATCCCAAATTTTTCTAACAAAATAAATGTTTTGGCAAATAACACGTCGTTCCCTCTTTCAGAAACAGTAAAGAAAGCCCTTAACGAATTAAAGCAGGAGCTGGAGAAAGCTGCCATCTTCACCATCGACTATACTCGACCTCTGACGGTTGAAACAGACGCTTCGGATGTTGCAATAGCTGCCACCCTCAACCAGGATGGCCGCCCCGTGGCGTTCTTTTCAAGAACACTCTCGAAAAGTGAAAGGCGGCACTCAGCTATAGAAAAAGAAGCTTATGCCATTGTAGAATCTTTAAGGAAATGGCACCACTACTTAGTAGGAAATCGCTTTACCCTTGTCACGGATCAACGCTCTGTGGCCTTCATGTATGACAAACAGAGCAAAAGGAAAATAAAGAATGAGAAAATTCAAAGGTGGAGACTGGAACTGAGCTGTTTCCACTACGATGTCTTGTATAGACAAGGCAAACACAATGTAGCGGCTGATACCTTTTCTAGAAACGGGTGTGTGTCAGCTATGAGTCGAAATGAATTGAAACTGCTCCATGACTCTCTGTGTCATCCGGGAGTAACAAGACTATGGCATTTAGTGCGAGCGAAAAACTTACCTTTCTCTTGTGAAGATGTTAGGCTGGTTGTCAACCAGTGCAGAATCTGTGCCGAAGTAAAACCCAGATATTTCAGTAATTCTAATGGAACTCTAATTAAGGCGATGCAACCTTTCCAGAGACTAAGTATGGACTTCAAAGGACCGCTCCCTTCTACATCTCGGAACACATACCTGCTAACTATAGTTGACGAATTTTCAAGATTCCCGTTTGCATACGCCTGTTCTGATATGTCGGCTTCAACAGTAATCAGATGTCTAGATAATTTATTTGGACTATTCAGAATGCCTGACTATGTACACTCTGATAGAGGTACCTCATTCATGTCAAGAGAGGTGCAGGAATTTTTACACGAGAGAGGGGTGGCCACAAGCAGGACGACCCCTTATAATCCCAGAGGGAACTCTCAAGTAGAAAGGCTAAACGGGTCATTATGGAAAGCTATAACTCTGGCCTTAAAAACTCAAGGACTCCCGGTTTCCAAATGGGAGCAGGCGTTAAACCAAGCCCTGCACTCTCTTCGTTCTCTGCTCTGTACCGCTACAAACGAGACACCTCACGAGAGAATATTCAAGTTCTATCGCAGGTCCACCTTCGGCAAATCACTCCCGACATGGTTAGCTCAACCAGGAAAAGTGTTGTTAAAAAAGGGAGTCCGTGCATCAAAATATGACGATGGTACAATAGCTGTGGACTTAATTACATGCAACCCACAGTATGCCATTGTAAGACTTCCTGATGGAAGAGAAGAAACAGTGTCATTACGACATTTGGCCCCCGTTCCAAGAGAGGGAGAATCAGAGGTGTATCAACATATGGAACATGAAGACTTTGAGCCGGAGACAAACCCTATAACACAGATGCAGGTGCCTACTGACCATGTGACTATAGAACCAATGGCTGCTCCTAACACATATGTACAACAAGGGGAAAATGGACATCAAGAAGAAGTAAATGCAGGGGCTGAGTCTCCTGTTAGAGAGCCGCCGATGTCACCAACTCCAAGCGACGGCAGTATTGGTCCTGGTAGATATAACCTAAGACCAAGAACAAGCAGACCTAATTATAAGGTCTAACATTTATTTAATTATTTTTCCATATCACAAGTTCTAACTCAGTATCTGTAGGCTTAATATGACACACTTTGAACTGATCATTTTATAGTGTATAGCTTTTCTAGTTAGACTTTTTGTATTGTATTACTTATTACATTATTATTCAAGACAACTGGTCTTAATATTTGTATGCATAAGGGACTGATAATTTTATAGTGTATAACGTGTTTGTTTATAGTTATACAATGCTTTTCAATAGAGTAAATCTGTAAGTATTCTTTAGGGATACTAAGGCCTCTTATATCGCTGTCCTTCACTATTATTTACATGTTTATGTTCCTATAACTTTTAGGCGGGGTGATTGTAGTGTAACTGAGTTGATTTTCTGCGTGCGTCCAGCGTGTCTGAAGGTCATGGCCATTGTTGTGCTTCATGTCCAGTGTGTGTATAGACTGCATCAGTGGTATGCTAGACGTGCTGGTTTCATTCACTGTTTACTGTAGTCTAATTTTGTCGAATAAAGCCATGTTATTGGTATTCTAGTCGTTATCATTTCATTACAAGGGCAGATTATGTAAAGTTCATCTGTTTTTGTGGCCTACGGTTAACGAGGGTATCACGTGGCCAGCACAACGACCAACCACCTTTACTTTTCCCCAACTAAGGTAGAGCTGGGTGGACTCAGAGGTACCCAAAGATTCCGAAGTTGAAAATCCCAGTCTTCATCAGGATTCGAACCCGGGAACCCCGGTTCGGAAGCCAAGCGCTTTACCGCTCAGCCACCGGGCCTCCCCTGGCCTAACTGATGTCTTATCAGTCTTATGTCTTATCTATTTGTTTTGAAAAGGTTCAATCTCTTATTCGAATCAACAAAAAAAAATAAAAAAATACCGCATTATAAAAAAAGGTTTAGGAGAATGAAATTTACAAGATTACTATTCGTTTTAAATTAGGTCTAACTTATAATGCATACTAATTAGCTTTTTCTATTTAAAAAACTGCTTGCATAACTGATTTTAAAAATTAGATTTTTCGATTTCAGAAAAAAAAAGTAGCCGTTGCATCAGAACTTTAAATGGTCTAAAATAATGTGATGTCGGATTTTCAATATCTTTTCTAGTTTACGAGATATAACGGGACGGACGGACAGACGGACAGACATTTCGCACAAAACTAATAGCGTCTTTTCCCCTTTCGGGGGCCGCTAAAAAGTCTATTTTGTAATGGCTAATACGTCAAAGTGTTAAAGTTGAAGTTAAAGTTCTAGATCTAAAACTTCAAATAATCCAAATATTTCTAAAAGTTTCCATACATCTAACCTTTAGTTTTTAAAACTAACCAAAAATAAATCTTTTATGCTTTATTGAACTCACACTTTTTTCCTTAAATCATCAGCATGTCAGAATATCCGGCAGCTTCTAATTAAATACTCAACCATCAAAAGTAAATCATCGCATTGCAATTAATTCTGCTTAGATCTACAACCGGTATTAGTTGCAGTTTAAATGAGCTATTTAAAATAGAATTCAAATATCCAGTGAGAACCTTGGCACCACAATGAAGTTGTTTCTTTTTGCATACAGTTAAGTATACAGAATACAGACCTCCACAAGGCAGATATGCAGTTACATGGATTAAAATCAACTAGAAAATTCATTAACTTTCAAACAGGTTTGGTGAAAATAAGGAGATTTGTGTTATTGAATGTTACATCTACAGTTCACTAACATAGGTGTTTACGTAAATAAACCTAGACACATTATTTAGAAACACACCTGAAAGAAATGTGCTTGCTTTTAAAACAGTCTTGTAAGTTTAGCGTTACTTCATACACACATTCCATCTTTTAGTGAAACCTACAGAGAGATGGGGGTGGGGGGGATGGAGACAAAGGTTGTAGATATAAAGTACAAGAAAGAAAAGTGTTGACAGGGAGTATGGGAGAGGGTGGAGGTAGAAAGAGGGTTGGAAGACAAAACAGATTTGCTTAAGAGTTTGCAATAATTTATACAACCATTGCTTGTATCCCTGGCTAGCACGCCTTTCCTTTTGTCTTATAACATAAACACACCCCCCTAGACTTTACGTAACCCTTCCAATTAGCCTTCTAATTAACAAGTTAAAAACCTTAACAAGTAAAAAAGTTATAATCGCATTATAATATAGATTTTAAAAATGTGTTTGCAAGATAGAAACTTAGCTCCGTAACTCATGTTACCTGCGTAAGGTCAATTAAGTAAATTACCCAAGATACCCGACAAAACAAACGAAACATTTATCCGAGACAAGATTATCATCCCTAACTCAACTGACACGGCCCTGGTGTCATGTTAGATCAAGCAGTATTTAGCCATCAGTGTCTTAACATACTTTAATACCTCTATTTACAATCAGAATCTAGTCACTGGGTTAAGTTCTTTATTTACAAGCAGTATCTAGTCACTGAGTTAAGTTCTATATTTACAAGCAGTATCTTGTCACTGAGTTAAGTTGAAATTTTAAGAGCTTTTTATTTGCAATGGCCAAGCTTAATACTAAGACTGATATATTAATCCCTAATGGGCGTATGTTGTGATTGCAAGTTTTTTTTTCAATTAGAACCAACAACAACATTCAACAAAAGAGAAAGGACACACATACATACACAATGAGAGAAGCTCATTGATGACTTGACACACATACATCTCCACTGAGAGAAGCTCATTGATGACTTGACACACATACATCCACACTGAGAGAAGCTCATTGATGACTTGACACACATACATCCACACTGAGAGAAGCTCATTGATGACTTGACACACATACATCCACGCTGAGAGAAGCTCATTGATGACTTGACACACATACATCCACACTGAGAGAAGCTCATTCATGACTTGACACACATACATCCACACTGAGAGAAGCTCATTGATGACTTGACACACATACATACACACTGATAGAAGCTCATTGATGACTTGACACACATACATACACACTGAGAGAAGCTCATTGATGACTTGACACACATACATACACACTAAGAGAAGCTCATTGATGACTTGACACACATACATCCACACTGAGAGAAGCTCATTGATGACTTGACACACATACATACACACTGATAGAAGCTCATTGATGACTTGACACACATACATCCACACTGAGAGAAGCTCATTGATGACTTGACACACATACATCCACACTGAGAGAAGCTCATTGATGACTTGACACACATACATCCACGCTGAGAGAAGCTCATTGATGACTTGACACACATACATCCACACTGAGAGAAGCTCATTGATGACTTGACACACATACATACACACTGATAGAAGCTCATTGATGACTTGACACACATACATACACACTGAGAGAAGCTCATTGATGACTTGACACACATACATACACACTAAGAGAAGCTCATTGATGACTTGACACACATACATGCACACTGAGAGAAGCTCATTGATGACTTGACACACATACATACACACTGAGAGAAGCTCATTGATGACTTGACACACATACATACACACTGAGAGAAGCTCATTGATGACTTGACACACATACATACACACTGAGAGAAGCTCATTGATGACTTGACACACATACATACACACTGAGAGAAGCTCATTGATGACTTGACACACATACATACACACTGAGAGAAGCTCATTGATGACTTGACACACATACATACACACTGAGAGAAGCTCATTGATGACTTGACACACATACATCTCCACTGAGAGAAGCTCATTGATGACTTGACACATACATCCACACTGAGAGAAGCTCATTGATGACTTGACACACATACATCCCCACTGAGAGAAGCTCATTGATGACTTGACACACATACATCCCCACTGAGAGAAGCTCATTGATGACTTGACACACATACATCCCCACTGAGAGAAGCTCATTGATGACTTGACACACATACATCCACACTGAGAGAAGCTCATTGATGACTTGACACACATACATCTCCACTGAGAGAAGCTCATTGATGATTTGACACATACATCCACACTGAGAGAAGCTCATTGATGACTTGACACACATACATGCACACTGAGAGAAGCTCATTGATGACTTGACACACATACATACACACTGAGAGAAGCTCATTGATGACTTGACACACATACATACACACTGAGAGAAGCTCATTGATGACTTGACACACATACATACACACTGAGAGAAGCTCATTGATGACTTGACACACATGCATACACACTGAGAGAAGCTCATTGATGACTTGACACACATACATACACACTGAGAGAAGCTCATTGATGACTTGACACACATACATACACACTGAGAGAAGCTCATTGATGACTTGACACACATACATACACACTGAGAGAAGCTCATTGATGACTTGACACACATACATACACACTGAGAGAAGCTCATTGATGACTTGACACACATACATCCACGCTGAGAGAAGCTCATTGATGACTTGACACACATACATCCCCACTGAGAGAAGCTCATTGATGACTTGACACACATACATACACACTGAGAGAAGCTCATTGATGACTTGACACACATACATATACACTGAGAGAAGCTCATTGATGACTTGACACACATACATCCACACTGAGAGAAGCTCATTGATGACTTGACACACATACATCCACACTGAGAGAAGCTCATTGATGACTTGACACACATACATCCCCACTTAGAGAAGCTCATTGATGACTTGACACACATACATCCACACTGAGAGAAGCTCATTGATGACTTGACACACATACATCCACACTGAGAGAAGCTCATTGATGACATGACACACATACATACACACTGAGAGAAGCTCATTGATGACTTGACACACATACATACACACTGAGAGAAGCTCATTGATGACTTGACACACATACATCCACACTGAGAGAAGCTCATTGATGACTTGACACACATACATCCACACTGAGAGAAGCTCATTGATGACTTGACACACATACATCCACACTGAGAGAAGCTCATTGATGACTTGACACACATACATCCACACTGAGAGAAGCTCATTGATGACTTGACACACATACATCCCCACTGAGAGAAGCTCATTGATGACTTGACACACATACATCCACACTGAGAGAAGCTCATTGATGACTTGACACACATACATACACACTGAGAGAAGCTCATTGATGACTTGACACACATACATACACACTGAGAGAAGCTCATTGATGACTTGACACACATACATACACACTGAGAGAAGCTCATTGATGACTTGACACACATACATACACACTGAGAGAAGCTCATTGATGACTTGACACACATACATCCACGCTGAGAGAAGCTCATTGATGACTTGACACACATACATCCCCACTGAGAGAAGCTCATTGATGACTTGACACACATACATACACACTGAGAGAAGCTCATTGATGACTTGACACACATACATATACACTGAGAGAAGCTCATTGATGACTTGACACACATACATCCACACTGAGAGAAGCTCATTGATGACTTGACACACATACATCCACACTGAGAGAAGCTCATTGATGACTTGACACACATACATCCCCACTGAGAGAAGCTCATTGATGACTTGACATACATACATCCACACTGAGAGAAGCTCATTGATGACTTGACACACATACATCCACACTGAGAGAAGCTCATTGATGACTTGACACACATACATACACACTGAGAGAAGCTCATTGATGACTTGACACACATACATACACACTGAGAGAAGCTCATTGATGACTTGACACACATACATACACACTGAGAGAAGCTCATTGATGACTTGACACACATACATACACACTGAGAGAAGCTCATTGATGACTTGACACACATACATACACACTGAGAGAAGCTCATTGATGACTTGACACACATACATCCACGCTGAGAGAAGCTCATTGATGACTTGACACACATACATCCCCACTGAGAGAAGCTCTTTGATGACTTGACACACATACATACACACTGAGAGAAGCTCATTGATGACTTGACACACATACATACACACTGAGAGAAGCTCATTGATGACTTGACACACATACATCCACACTGAGAGAAGCTCATTGATGACTTGACACACATACATCCACACTGAGAGAAGCTCATTGATGACTTGACACACATACATCCACACTGAGAGAAGCTCATTGATGACTTGACACACATACATCCACACTGAGAGAAGCTCATTGATGACTTGACACACATACATCCACACTGAGAGAAGCTCATTGATGACTTGACACACATACATCCACACTGAGAGAAGCTCATTGATGACTTGACACACATACATCCACACTGAGAGAAGCTCATTCATGACTTGACACACATATATCCACACTTAGAGAAGCTCATTGATGACTTGACACACATACATCCACGCTGAGAGAAGCTCATTGATGACTTGACACACATACATCCCCACTGAGAGAAGCTCATTGATGACTTGACACACATACATCCACACCGAGAGAAGCTCATTGATGACTTGACACACATACATCCACACTGAGAGAAGCTCATTGATGACTTGACACACATACATCCACACTGAGAGAAGCTCATTGATGACTTGACACACATACATCCACACTGAGAGAAGCTCATTGATGACTTGACACACATACATCCACACTGAGAGAAGCTCATTGATGACTTGACACACATACATCCACACTGAGAGAAGCTCATTGATGACTTGACACACATACATCCACACTGAGAGAAGCTCATTGATGACTTGACACACATACATCCACACTGAGAGAAGCTCATTGATGACTTGATTTTTTTCACGTTCCCTGGTCAACGAGTAGCACTGATAAAGAACAAACGAGTTTTTGTACTGTTCGGTTCTTGTCTCACAAAACAAAAGTCACCCAGAAGTGTTGAGTTCAAGTCCAGATGAAGGCAATATGAATTTGTTGTGGTAGTTCCAAGAGTTGTAACACTCCGCTTAGATGGCATTCAGGAGGAGACAGTTATGTACAAAACTCACTCTGTCTGGTACAAATGTTGTACAAGCTATCTCAGAAAACTTTGAACAGTTATTCATTGTCAATGACAACACATTAATCATTTTTAAAAATTCCAATTACTTAATTAAAAAATGGTAATTAAATTATTTAGTTTATATAGAGTAAGTAATACAAATCTTGCAGTATTGAAAGATATGGGAATTGATTTGCGGTTATTCCATTTATACAAGCTTTGCTTTTAAAGAGATATTTTTTTTTATTATTTTTTTTTGCTAGTTACAAAATTATCTGTCTGGTACAAAGTAAATATCAACTCATTATCTGTCTGGTACAAAGTAAATATCAACTCGTTATCTGTCTGGTACAAAGTAAATATCAACTCGTTATCTGTCTGGTACAAAGTAAATATCAACTCGTTGTCCGTCTGGTACAAAATAAATATCAACTCGTTGTCTGTCTGGTACAAAGTAAATATCAACTCGTCTGTCTGGTACAAAGTAAATATCAACTCGTTGTCTGTCTGGTACAAAGTTTGTACACGTTACTTCTCCCACAACCAATCTCGGATCAAGTGGAAATTTAGCAAAATTTTACAAAACAAGAATCAATAAAAAAAATCAAACAATTTGTTGAACAACTATTGGTAATTAATTATTTTGTTTATTATCAAACAACGGAAAAAATTGTGCTTGACGGATGTGGTGGCATAGGTTGAATTAATAACCTTGGGGTCGTTTGAGCCTTAAGTTTTAATTCAAGTCTTACAACTTTGTTTAAAAAGCGATCACGTCAACATTCCCCCAGATACCCCCCCTTCTTGCCCCCGCCATTCTTTCCCCCCCCCCCCAATTCTTGCCCCCCCCCCCCTTCCCAAACCTTTCACAACTGGTCCAGATAATTAATAGGATCATAGCTCATTGAGAAAGTTAAAAGCACAAAATTGCGCTTAACAAAAATAATTGCTAAAAATATTTATTATCTCACAGATTTATAATTGTTGGACTAGATCTATTACAAATTTAATACAAGACTGATCTATTTGATACAATTACATTTAATACAAGACTGATCTATTTGATACAATTACATTTAATACAAGACTGATCTATTTGATACAATTACATTTAATACAAGACTGATCTATTTGATACAATTACATTTAATACAAGACTGATCTATTTGATACAATTACATTTAATACAAGACTGATCTATTTGATACAATTACATTTAATACAAGACTGATCTATTTGATACAATTACATTTAATACAAGACTGATCTATTTGATACAATTACATTTAATACAAGACTGATCTATTTGATACAATTACATTTAATACAAGACTGATCTATTTGATACAATTACATTTAATACAAGACTGATCTATTTGATACAATTACATTTAATACAAGACTGATCTATTTGATACAATTACATTTAATACAAGACTGATCTATTTGATACAATTACATTTAATACAAGACTGATCTATTTGATACAATTACATTTAATACAAGACTGATCTATTTGATACAATTACATTTAATACAAGACTGATCTATTTGATACAATTACATTTAATACAAGACTGATCTATTTGATACAATTACATTTAATACAAGACTGATCTATTTGATACAATTACATTTAATACAAGACTGATCTATTTGATACAATTACATTTAATACAAGACTGATCTATTTGATACAATTACATTTAATACAAGACTGATCTATTTGATACAATTACATTTAATACAAGACTGATCTATTTGATACAATTACATTTAATACAAGACTGATCTATTTGATACAATTACATTTAATACAAGACTGATCTATTTGATACAATTACATTTAATACAAGACTGATCTATTTGATACAATTACATTTAATACAAGACTGATCTATTTGATACAATTACATTTAATACAAGACTGATCTATTTGATACAATTACATTTAATACAAGACTGATCTATTTGATACAATTACATTTAATACAAGACTGATCTATTTGATACAATTACATTTAATACAAGACTGATCTGTTTGATACAATTACATTTAATACAAGACTGATCTGTTTGATACAATTACATTTAATACAAGACTGATCTATTTGATACAATTACATTTAATACAAGACTGATCTATTTGATACAATTACATTTAATACAAGACTGATCTGTTTGATACAATTACATTTAATACAAGACTGATCTGTTTGATACAATTACATTTAATACAAGACTGATCTATTTGATACAATTACATTTAATACAAGACTGATCTATTTGATACAATTACATTTAATACAAGACTGATCTATTTGATACAATTACATTTAATACAAGACTGATCTATTTGATACAATTACATTTAATACAAGACTGATCTATTTGATACAATTACATTTAATACAAGACTGATCTATTTGATACAATTACATTTAATACAAGACTGATCTGTTTGATACAATTACATTTAATACAAGACTGATCTGTTTGATACAATTACATTTAATACAAGACTGATCTGTTTGATACAATTACATTTAATACAAGACTGATCTATTTGATACAATTACATTTAATACAAGACTGATCTATTTGATACAATTACATTTAATACAAGACTGATCTATTTGATACAATTACATTTAATACAAGACTGATCTATTTGATACAATTACATTTAATACAAGACTGATCTATTTGATACAATTACATTTAATACAAGACTGATCTATTTGATACAATTACATTTAATAGAAGTATTTTTACAAATGTTTTTCTTGTTTTACTCTTTGTGTTAAACTTCCGCCACCAAAACTTGTTGAAACTAACTAGGACACGGTCTACCAGGAAAAATCTCATTATATTTTTTGTTCTATTAGTCTGGCAAAGTATCAATGTACACAAGTTGAAAACATTTTTCTTGAAAACTGTGATCAGGATGTCAGTGGGCCGGATTCGGCCTGAGGGTTTTAGTTTGCCCCCGCCTACAGTAAGTAGATAATCATTTTACTTCTCATAATTGTCTCTAGGGGTTTTAGAGAAGTCTTTGTGTAATACAATTCTTAATATCCGCCTTTATCATCCCTTGATCCAGTACAAGTAAATATAGGCCAGTTCCATAGGTCTCTCTGTCAGAAAGTAAACCTTACTATCATCTTTTTTAAAGCTCTACTATTTAATCTGTTGTTCATCTTTTTAAAGCTCTTTGTTTGTTTTTTTAATTATTAAAAAGCCAATTTCTATTAACATGTGACTTTCTAAACATTATTATACAATCCTCTAATTTATAATTGCTGGATCAATGTAAAACATGACTTGATATCATTCAAACGAAACAAAGATGATATCTATGCACGCGAGCAATGAAGGAATAGAGTGAGGTCAGTTTTTGCTCTGGATTGACACTAGTGTATGTGTTTTGCGCTGAGTGACTTGATATTATTTGATAGTACACATGACGTAATTATCTTCATAGTAAACATGACCTAAATAACTTGATCATACTAATGACATAATTAGCTTGATAGTACACATGACGCAATTAAATTGTTAGTAAACGTACATGATCTAGACTAGAGGATAATTTGATTTAAATCTAGATCTGTGTAGAAATAAACATAAATTTAAAAAAAACTGGTACGAAAGAAACTTACGCAACAAAAAAAAAGGGAATTAAAAAGTGCTTACGCCGGAAGGAAATATAATTTCGTACTTATGACATTTGAATGTCGGCTTTAAAAACATAGTGGGTCGAAATTGCGAATTTAAAAAATCGTTTTTGGTAAATTTAACCAGTGGTTCGATCTTGAAAATGGCTTAATTGTTCTAGGTGCAAGTTAAATGATAACAGGCCAAATTTTCGTAAAAGTCGGAGTCAAACAGCCAAGACTCACGAAGTGTATAGATATATAGTGACAAACTAGCTGTTCAACCATACTGAACCAAACCTTCAATATGCATTTAACCTTTAATTTCAAGCTATTCTAAATTAAAGTATTCAAGAAAACTTGGACCTTAACAAATCATAAAATGCTAACTGTTCAACTACACTGATACACTTAGTTTTAGCTCCTATGCACAGGCAAAGAACTCTTTCAGTAGCAGTACATCACAGACCTATACTCTCGAGACAGAGCCAGTTTTTCAACCATAAATCTTTAGAACAGTAAGAAAAATGGAAATGACTGACAGACTGACTGACTCTGTTGGAGGCTGCCGTTGTAAGATCTTCAGGTGACCTCATCCGGAATAATAGTCCTACGCTCCGGTTAACGGAATGAATTAGTGTTAAGAGACGATCAGAGCTAGGATTTGATTTCAAACCAACCCTATTCAGTCATGTTGAGCACCAAGCTGTTGGACCAATGGAGAACGACCTTGACTTAGTCATGGGCAAAACTGAACAAGAAACACAACACAAAATACTTACACAAAACAAAGCTTCTATTAAGTGTAGTTGTATCAGTCAGTCATGGCATTACATTTCTAATTAGATTTATACTAACAATAATACATCTCTGGATTACAAAAATTTGTTATCAATTGTTTGTGTTTACTGCAATTTCATGATTCAGCTTTATCGATACACTATGATCCTATCACTTGTCTCAATACACTATGATCCTATCACTTGTCTCAATACACTATGATCCTATCACTTGTCTCAATACACTATGATCCTATGACTTGTCTGGACCAGTTGGAAAGGGGTGGAGGATCGCTTTTTAAAGGCATTTATAAAGAAAAAAGTTGAACATCCTAGAATCAAACTCGAGGACTAAAGCCTCCTTAGATTCCTCAAGCCAATATACTAACCACTATGCCAGGGAAACGCTTGTGAAAATAGAAGGTTTTATAGTTACCGGTATCTATTGTTAGTTTCACACTTTAAAGCAAAGTATAAAGGGTACAAATGCAACTTATGCCACCTTACCAGTCAAGTACAATTTCTTTTCCTTGTTCGAGAAACGAAACAAAATAATTAATTTTCAATAGCTTGTTAACTAATTTGTTTTTGTTTTTTAGCGGCCCCCAAAAGGGGAAAAGACGCCATTAGTTTTGTGTGGAATGTCTGTCCGTCTGTCCTTCCGTCCGGTTTAGATCTCGAGAACTAGAAAAAATAGTGAAAATCTGACACCATAATATTTTAGACCATTCAAAGCTCTGATGCAATGGCTTCTTTTTTCTTTTCTGAAAGCAAAAAAAATCTAATTTTTTAAATCACTTATGCAAGCAGTTTTTTCATAAAAATACATCACTTTTACAACTATTCTCTATTAATAGTAACAAACACACAGATGACCATTTACCATATGTAACAGATATTTATGCAAATGTTTTTGGATTTTTTGTCATTTTTATTGCAAAGTTATATAAGTTCTGGCATACTAACTACTACATTTACACACAAAAAAGTTTTTTTTTAAAGAGAAAAAATCTATTTAGTATGCATATGAGTTAGACATTTTTTAAAACAACAATTAATAAGTAGTTTTTCATATTATCGCGTGAACTGCAGTATTGTCGATATCTCTCACGAAAATGTTTTTTTTTCTTGAGGATTTCAATAAGAGATTGACCCTTTACAAAACAATAAGATCATTTAGATATTCATTATAAGACATCAGTTAGGCCAGGTTCACATCTAACTTTACATTCACTTTCACCTATCCTTTGATCTGCTGGACCGCTGGGGCACCACACAAGATCTGTCAATCTTCTTTCTCCATTCTTGGCTGTCATTTGTCTTTGATGGAATTCTGATGTTCTTTCTGAAAATATTGAAACCTGCCTTTTTACCTGGATGGAACACTTCGGGGGCCGACTTTGATCTTGTGTTTCTACACAAACTGTCTTTGTAACCTTGTTTTTTTTGTTTTTTTGTATTCTTGTTTTGTCAGCTAAATGAAATAATTGTGCACAATTTCATCTTGATCCGAGATTGGATGTGGGAGAAATAATGTGTACAAACGTTTTACCAAACAGACAGAGTGAGTTTGCTTTGAGTAAGCTTTGTAATAATATTGGTAAATAAAATTTCTACCAATAGCGATACAATAGAACTCAGCGTCCCGTGCACTATTTTTGTGGTGAATATTGTGTAAATGTAATATTTGTTTTATTGCAAAACTTTTTTGTCTTTTTATTTGGTTCTTTAGTTCCACATCCCCACCCCTCCCCCTCTCAATGTCTCCAGCTGCTAGCACGCGCTACCACATGTCATAATGATGCATAAGGTCTTCCGGCACAATTCCAATAAATTTCCCGAGCCCGGTTGCAGTGCACTCACAAACTCCAAGTGATCTAATAACACAAGAGTTTGTTCATTTACTACACATATTGCACAAAGGTTGTCATGGCCAGGGGTGTCAATGGGGTTAAGCTCCCATTGTCTATAAAGTACTCCTAATGGCATGCGTCTCAAATAGCCTCTGACAACTAAGTCCAGCACCTGGCCTGCTCGTGTGGCTTAGATATTAAGCCCGGCGAAACTGCTCTTACTAACAGGTGAAGGGGTGAAGGCGGATACCTGGCGCCACAAAACCGGGAGCTTCGGGCAGATGGAGCTCGTCAGCCTAGTAAGGCAGTTCATCTAGGAGAGGGGTACTCTGACTTCAAACCCCCGTTGCCTTGCGGTACTGAGGCTTCAGGAGACAACCTCGAGGAGAAATCAGGAGTGAAGCCCCTTAGGCGTTGGGAGTATCAGCTATGAAATTCCCTCCGGCAGCTTCTGCAACTGAGTTGGTGCCAAATGTAATGCGATGCGTTCCTTTGGATCACATCAGCAAGGTCGAGAGAGGGATCATGACGCATGGGCCACCCATGACCCCTTTATCCAAGGCCCAGGAATGCGCCCCGGAGAGGAAACTCTGGTGCTGCTGCAAAGCGGCTAAAACAACACGGGAGACAACAGTTACGGGTTATAAGTCCAACTTGATTGGCGTAATGTATGGACGCCACGGGTTGTCTCTGACGGTGGGAGAGGTCTTCGCGCCTCACTGATCAGCTACCGCCCGCCTCAACCTGGGCAGCCCCCAGTCAGTTAGGTGCTGATCCGCCACAGCCTGCCTGCTCTAATGGGTGCTTAGAGCTTAGTTTAAAACGACAAGTAGGCTGGAAACTTGCACCAAGCAACAAAAGAAGAAAAATTAAACTGAAAAAGAAAATCCCTGTCATGCGACTGGCCACTTGGAATGTCAGGACAATGTGTCCTGGTCTCACTGATGATCTAAGGCAGATCGACGATGCAAGGAAGACGGCAGTTATAAACAACGAGCTAAAAAGGCTACATATTGACATTGCAGCCCTGCAAGAAACCCGACTGGCCGAAAACGGCATGCTCCGCGAGACTGACTACACTTTCTTTTGGAAAGGGAAAGCACAGGATGAGACTCGAATACATGGTGTGGGCTTTGCTGTCAAGAACAGTCTTCTTCCCATGATAGTCCCCCCAGTTGGTGGCTCGGAACGGCTACTAAGCATAAGTATGATGACAGCATCTGGAAAAGTCACTCTAATTAGTGCCTATGCCCCCACACTATGCTCGCCTCAGGAGGACAAAGACAAGTTCTATGAAGACCTCAAAGAAGCCATTGCAAACATTCCTCAAAAAGAACATATGATCCTTCTAGGTGACTTCAATGCCAGAGTAGGATCAGATCACACTACCTGGCCAGACTGTCTTGGGCTTTTTGGAATCGGAAAGATGAATGAGAACGGACAAAGACTGCTTGAATTCTGCACATACCATAAGCTCTGCATTACCAACACATACTTCAGAACAAAACCACAGCACTGTGTCTCATGGAGGCACCCTAGGTCTGGGCACTGGCACCAGCTGGATATGATACTGACACGAAAAAAGGACATCGGAAATATACTGCTGACACGTAGCTACCAAAGCGCGGATTGTGATACTGATCATACTTTAGTGTCATGCCGGACAAGACTGCTGCCAACTAAGATCCACACTTCACAGGGAAAAAGAAAATCACGCCTGAATACTACTAGCACAAAAAATCCTGATCTTTGCACCGAATTTGAGAACAAATTAGAGGAAGCTTTTAAAAACTTCTCTGTGACTGAGGTAGAAAAAAGCTGGACGTTTATGCGTGATACAATCTACCAAACATCATCACTGGTCTTTGGAAACAAAACCAAGAAAAGCGAAGACTGGTTTGAAGCTAGTCTACCAGAAATGGAAACTGCCACTACGAACAAGAGAGCAGCCATGCTAATCTACAAGAAGGATCCCACCCCAAGCAACTTAATAAGGCTCAGAGCTGCACGTAACAATGCCCAAAGAGTAGCGAGACAATGTGCTAACAAATACTGGCAGGAGCTATGCGAAGATATTCAATCTTGTGCCGACTGTGGTAACATAAGAGGACTATATGAGGGCATGAGAAAAGCCTTTGGACCTCACACCAGCAAGTGTGCTCCACTCAAGTCAAAAGATGGCTCAATCATCAGCGATCGTGCGCTGCAAATGGAACGATGGGTAGAACACTATGCAGAACTCTACCAGATTGAAAACGCCATCTCACCAAATGCTGTTTCCAACTTCCCATCACTTCCAGTTTTGACGGAATTAGACGAAACGCCCTCAGTAAAGGAGCTGAGCATTGCCATTGACATGCTTGCACATGGGAAAACACCCGGAGGAGATGGCATTCCTGCTGAAGTAATTCAGGCTGGAAAACATGCCCTAATCAAACCACTCCATGAACTGCTAAGCTTGTGCTGGGAACAAGGAATGGTCCCCCAGGAATTGAAAGACTCCAACATTGTTACAATTTATAAAAATAAAGGCGACCGCTCTGATTGTAACAATTACAGAGGCATTTCACTGCTTAGCATAGTCGGAAAGGCTTTTGCTAGAGTGTTACTAAAGCGATTACAGATCCTGGCAGATCGTGTTTATCCAGAGTCGCAGTGTGGCTTTAGGGCAGGAAGATCTACAACAGATATGATTTTCTCTCTGCGGCAGCTACAGGAGAAGAGCAGAGAACAAAAGCAGCCCCTCTTCATAGCTTTTATTGATTTGACCAAGGCCTTTGACCTTGTTAGCAGAAGCGGTCTGTTTGCTGTACTAGAGAGAATCGGCTGTCCAAATAAGTTAAGAAAACTAGTGTCAGCTTTTCACGAAAATATGCAGGGCACCGTTCAGTTTGAAAGTTCTTCCTCCAGGCCATTCTCCATTAAGAGCGGTGTAAAACAAGGATGTGTACTGGCCCCTACACTTTTTGGCATCTTCTTCTCAGTCGTACTATCCAGTGCTTTTAAATCCCTGGAAGACGGAATATACATCCATAGCAGATCCGATGGAAGGCTCTTTAACCTGGCACGTCTTAAAGCCAAAACGAAAAGGCGTCGTATCTTGATAAGGGAGCTGCTGTTTGCCGATGACGCGGCACTCGTATCTCACTCACAAGGAGGTCTACAGAAGCTAGTGAACGCCTTAGCAGCTGCTTGTCAAGAGTTTAGCCTTACTATAAGTCTCTCCAAGACCGAAATCCTGGCACAAGACGTTGCAGAAATACCTATAATACAAATTGGGAACCACACCCTTTCAGTGGTGCAGGAATTTACCTACTTGGGTTCAACAATTGTCAGTAACCTAGACTTAGACATCGAGCTGACAAAAAGGATAGGAAAAGCTACCACAGCATTGGCAAAACTCTCCAAGCGCGTCTGGGAAAATGGTAAATTGACCACAGCGACCAAAATCCTAGTCTATAACGCCTGTGTTGTGAGCACTCTCCTTTATGGCAGTGAAAGCTGGTCAACATACATGTACCAAGAGCACAGATTGAATAGTTTCCACTTGCGCTGCCTGAGACGCATAATGGGCATCTCTTGGAGGGACCATGTCTCTAATCAGGAAGTTTTGAGACTGGCCAATATGAACAGCATGTATGCTCTCCTGACACAAAGGAGATTACGCTGGCTCGGACATGTCACCCGCATGCCAGATGGTAGAATCCCGAAAGATATCTTATATGCTGAGCTTGTGGAAGGAGTCAGACCCAAGGGCCGCCCAAGACTAACATATAGAGATGTCTGCAAGCGAGACATGAGAGCCTCAGGCATCAGTGAAAGTATGTGGGAAAACATAGCCAAAGACCGGAGTGCATGGAGACAGACTGTGCGTGCTGGGACAACCCTTGCTGAGAACAAAAGAATTGAAGCGGCTTTAATCAAGAGGGAAAAAAAGAAAGCTGCCCTGTCTGCTAGCCCTAAATCAGAGGCATACAAATGTACGAATTGTGGCAAAGTCTGCCGTTCTAGAATTGGCTTGATTAGCCACACCAGATTCTGCCCCGTCTCAAGATTAAGCCAAAACCAGTGACTCACTTGGGCGCATCCATTGCCTTTCGAGACAAAAGGAGCCATATATACACATATTGCATTCGTTTTAGTATTGAAAAATCGATATATATATATATATATGTGTGTGCAAAAAAAAAAAGAAAGCTAGTAAACTTCATTTTTAATCTGACTCTAGAACAGAAACTTATGAATGTAAATTATTCTTTTTTTTTAATGTTTATTTAGAAAGAAAAAAAGGGGGAGGGAATGTTTTCAAAAGACTATAGCTATAGGTAGTTCCTGCCCTTATATTTGTTTTTAAGATATTAGGGAATTGACGTCATGCAGTAGATTTCTGGGAAAATAATAATTAATAATGTTACAATCTTATCAAGTGGATCTGTTAATGTTGGTCTGTCCAGAGAATCTAAGCACTTACTATCAGTGATGTCACTAAGGTCGGTGTCACCTACCCCCACCCCACCACCATATCAACTTTATCCACTTTTCCTTATAGAAATGCATTTTGTTGACCCAATACATAAGCTGATAACCTATTTTCATCGATTTTTACACATGTAAACATTAGTCACTTCTATTTGAACATCCCATTGTTTATGACATTTTTTCAATAGTTTTGTTGCATATTTTACAATGTATATTTTTTTTAATCACCTAAACATGTTTCCTTTGTTAGACTTTTAGACGGAAACGGTAGAACATTTTGCTGTGTTATTAAAACTTGACTAAAGGGGAAACTGTATGTTTGCCGCTACCTTAGTCATCTAGTGATCTCAGAGAGTGGCTAAAGATCATCTATCGAGGTCCGGGGCGAAACATTTTTCAGCATTTCTGAGATTCAGAAACTTATTTTCCTCAAGTCTATCATGTGCCATTTCTACTAGATAGAAGTTTGCAGGTCAAATAAAATTCAATTAAGAAGAGTTAAACCGGCCGTATCTGAAGAGTGTGAGAGACATTCGAGGCAATGTTTCTCAAACATCTACCGTTGGCGCCCCAGCCCGCTAAACTTTTTTTTTATCCAGAAATAGTGCTATGTGTATAATTGTAAACTGTTTTGTATAACCCAAAAAGTTTTTTTCTGGAGATAGTATTAGAGAGGCATTAGGTTCCCTATCCATCCATCAAGGTGGTCTGTTGATGCGCCATTAGCTCCCCATAACAGGTGTTATCCGGTGCGGACCGCACCCCCCTAGTGACGCCACTGCTTTCGATACGTGGGAAGCGTGGTCGAGAGGCTAATTACTCTTGAACTTGGCTTGTCTTCGCTACCTATGAAGGAGGTTCAAGGTTGGACACCCGATCCGAGCGGAGTTTACTAAGCGTTTACAGCACGGACCCCCCCCCCCCTCACTGGTCCACAAATGAAATGGGACCCTAGCGCTCTGAGAATGCAAAAAGTAGCGCTACATAAAAGCTCTAATTATTATTTGTATTAATTATACGTCTTTCTCGTTAGTATAGTGTAAATATAGACTAATTGCTGTTCTCTCGTAAGTCCTTGTCGATCTCTCTCTCTCTCTCTCTCTCTCTCTCTCTCTCTCTCTCTCTTTGTCTACTGTGAGCAATTAATCTGATTATCATTTCCTATTCTGAGGATGTTTAAGATTTAGATGACAAACAAAAGGCTTCAATAGAATATTTCTTTTGTTTAATTTCCGAATTAAAACTTCATGAATGTTTTGAATTGTTCTAATTCATATGTTGTCTCGTGTAGCGATTCACTAGGCTGTAGGTGATCTCAAATCGACACATCTATAAAACTAATCCAATTAGATCCTAATGAGGTATTTAGAGGATTCACGAAAACTTGTGTCTCAGAGTATTCAATACTTTGGCAAATGTTTCCATTGTTCTAAAATTTCAATGGAACAACAAAAATTAATAATCTTTTTTGGTTTCTTTTGTTCTTGATTTTCTGTTTGAATATGGATGCAGTGGCGTCACTAGGGTGGGTGTCACCTGGTGCGGTACGTTCAGGGTGTCGCCCCATCCTTCAGCTTCGTCTTTAAATCTTACCCAATAAAAACGTGTGTTGAATTTGTTGCGCCCTAGTGCAGTGAACTAATGACCTACATTCGTGGAGAGTTGTTACAATGAGTGTCGAGTCTATATTAAAATTTCGTTGTTTCCGCCCCACTTTATCATTAATTATGGCATAATTGAAAATTTAAGATTTTAGATTAGAAAAATATTTAACAACAGCTGAACGTGCTTTCCTTAGTTGACTTTTAAAGAGCTCCTAACGGAAACAGTTAAACATTATAGTGCTAAATTTCTATCGACGACGAATTTATTAAACTGTACAAAATAATAATAACAATTATTATATGAAGCTTAGCATTTAAAAATGTACAAGAACTTTTCAGGATTTCCAACTTGAAAACTTATCAATAACTTTAAATTCAACATCTTTTGAAATTTCTTTTTCAATGGACAGAGTTGGTCGATATGAGATTCGTGTCTCAAAAGTTCTTAGTTAAAAGTTCTTAATTAACTTTAGTTTTGAAAAGCCTCTTTTAAAAGACAATATGTTAGCATGTATTTGGCAAGAAGCTGTTGAAGGTTTAATCAAAGAGCTGGTAAAGTCCCATCGGTATTCCATTGTTAATTTAAAGCATTTCCCAGTTTGAGCTTCTTCAAAATGAGCCTTTGTTGTCTGTAGATGTATTCTAGTTTTGGTATTTCTGGTACTATCTCTTGTCGTGTGGCTCAATGCTAAAGGGATGAAAGCACTCCAGCATTCACCTCTTGTTCTTATCTTATGAAATACAGACGTTTAAACTTTGCTTAAAAAAAAGAAGATAATTACGTCCTACGCATGTTTTTAGGTCAATCTAATCATGACTTAAATTCTCCCAAGTCATAGGTGTTCCTGGCTGACTCAGGCAACCTATTCAATGCTCTAACACCACTAGGGAAGGGTATTTTAGCTGCGCATCTAGTGTCTGTTTGTCAAGAGCGGTAGCAAAGAGCTTTCATCGCTATCCGTCATCAAATCGTGAGTTCAAGGTTCTAACACGTTGTGTCGCTGCAGCCAGTTGTTAATACACATTTTAATGATACTCCAGAATGAATAATTAAAATAACTCTTCGGGTAGTAAAAGAGATGGAAGACAATATCTTTTTAAAGGACATAGAATGTCCTGCAGGAAATATTTTGACTTTTGACCCCATACCTTAAATAATTAATGTACGCATCAAATACAATTGCGTTTCTGTTTTTGTTCTTTTAAATATTGCTTGCACTCCTTCATGACTTCCAGACATTGTAGCTGCAGTATCAAATCCTGACCTGAACACATGAATAAGTCAGGCCAAAGCATTTCAAGATATCAGAACTGGTACCATCAGCTTTCAATATCTTTGATGAGAAAAGTCTTAAAACATTTCTGTCATTGGAACGCTAATTTGAAACTTATTACTCCAGAGATCTATGTTAGGTGTGCTATGATTCAAGAGACCAAAGTCTGTTCAAACATTTATAAACAATGTATAACATGTTAGTGCTGCCTAGCACTCGAGACAGAAACATTGTACTATCAAACAGCCTGTGCAAGAAACATTGTACTATCAAACAGCCTGTTCAAGAAACATTGTACTATCAAACAGCCTGTTCAAGAAACATTGTGCTATCAAACAGCCTGTGCAAGAAACATTGTTCTATCAAACAGCCTGTGCAAGATGTTCCTCTTTTTTTCCTTTCCTTCTTTACGTTGATCTTTGTCAATTGTTGTCCATTGTTTGTTAATAAAAGTTCTTCAGACTTCTCGTAATTTACTCATTTAGAACATGTCCACTTGTCTAAACAGCAAAAGTGATACAACTCATTTAGAACATGTCCACTTGTCTAAACAACAAAAGTGATACAACTCATTTAGAACATGTCCACTTGTCTAAACAGCAAAAGTGATACAACTCATTTAGAACATGTCCACTTGTCTAAACAACAAAAGTGATACAACTCATTTAGAACATGTCCACTTGTCTAAACAGCAAAAGTGATACAACTCATTTAGAACATGTCCACTTGTCTAAACAACAAAAGTGATACAACTCATTTAGAACATGTCCACTTGTCTAAACAACAAAAGTGATACAACTCATTTAGAACATGTCCACTTGTCTAGACCACAAAAGTGATACAACTCATTTAGAACATGTCCACTTGTCTAGACCACAAAAGTGATACAACTCAATTAGAACATGTCCACTTGTCTAGACCACAAAAGTGATACAACTCAATTAGAACATGTCCACTTGTCTAGACCACAAAAGTGATACAACTCATTTAGAACATGTCCACTTGTCTAGACCACAAAAGTGATACAACTCAATTAGAACATGTCCACTTGTCTAGACCACAAAAGTGATACAACTCAATTAGAACATGTCCACTTGTCTAGACCACAAAAGTGATACAACTCATTTAGAACATGTCCACTTGTCTAGACCACAAAAGTGATACAACTCATTTAGAACATGTCCACTTGTCTAGACCACAAAAGTGATACAACTCATTTAGAACATGTCCACTTGTCTAGACCACAAAAGTGATACAACTCATTGCTTGTCAATGTTTACCCAGTATACATAATTTTATATACAAATGAATGTAGATACACACACTGTAGCATACACACGAACATACACGCAACACGTGTACACACACACTCACATCCATACAGACATATACAAGCAGATAGCACGTGATAAGAATTAAAACAGCACACACAGACACACTCACACACTGCAGACTTGTGTCAAAGCACGACATATATTGTATTAAAGCTCATATGCCCTATTATAATCATATTATTTTATATATATATATATATATATATATATATATATATATATATATATATATATATATATATATATATAGTGCATTTTTTTATTTTAAAAAAAGGTGCTGGTACTCAGTGATGGATAGCCTAACTTTTAACTACTAATATATTAATAAAAAACGTTAAAATACAAAAAAGTAATAATTTTTCCGCCTATTGAAAAAGGTGCCGGTACGCCGTACCGGTGCGTACCGTCACAAAAAAAAAAGCCCTATATATATATATATACATATGATAAACATATTATTATTTAAAAGCCTAATAGGAATAATCACGTTTTTACCTGTAAAACTAAAACAAGTACAATAACTGTGGCTATCATGCGGAATGTGTTGTATCAGCAAACAGCTACCACTATTTAAATACTTAATAACAGCTTTCCCAAATATGGAACTAAATCTACTTGTCTATTTCTAGAGTAGATAAATGTATCATCCGATGTGTTAGGTTAGGTAAGTTTTGCCTACACGATCTTTTCGTTACTCTCAAGAAGACTTAGAAAGTGAAGAGATAGCGGCTATTTTTAGGTTTTCATGAAATCAATTCAACGGCTGAACAGAAATAGAATCAATATGGCCTTCATCTTGTTAGAAACGTTTTCAATACCCCCTTCCAGATACTAAAAATAACTTGCATAGACTTTTAGTCGAGAAGACAGAACGCCAACAACACAAGGGGAAGTCATTCTAATCAACTGTTTACTTTACTACGTCAAGTTGCATAATCTACTTGAACTGTGCCATTCTATGGTGACTAGATAGCTCGCACACACTGCCATCCAGCCAGTGTGTCTCTAGCTGTACAATAAGTTGAGTAGCAGATTATATAGGTCGCTATGGATATTTATTAATGTATTTGTACCTTAGACTAAATGCATGACGCGTAGGACGTAATCATCTTCTTTACGATAAGATAAGATATTATTAGCATAGGCGTATTATCACTGGTCTGTATAATGTATAAGGAGACGCACGTTAGGGCCCATATTGTTGGTCTTGTTGTTTAAACTTCAAACAACAAAGCAATTTTGGGGGCAATAGAGGAAGAGAATATGTTTTGTATGTTTCACAAACAAAACTTGCAGAATAGATTCTTCTAGATGAAATCTTTGGATAAATATTCTGAAACAACTTCAACTTGTAGGATAAAGTGTTCTCTCACATTGAGGGCCTGGTGGGGGGGGGGGACCTTCCCAACCAATCACGAAACCCAAAATAGTGGCTGATGCTTGCTGGACCCTTGATATAGACCCCATAGAATGGCATTAAGCTAAGGCATTCGTTCGTCCTTCAAAATAAATATAAAAACATACTTTTTAAAAAGACAATACCTCATTTATGAAGCTGATAACTATAAAGCAAAAACTTTACTCTTAATAACTAAGGAATGATGGATTTTAACAAAAATTGAAAATTTTTTTAACAAAGCTTACATCAACTCACTCTGCGTGTCTGTCTGTCTGTCTGGCCAAAAGTTTGAGCACGTTATCTCTCCGACACCCAATCTCGGATCAAGCTGAAATTTCGCACAATTATTTCTTTTACCTGACAACACAATAATCAATAATAATAAATAAAAGAAACAATCAGTTAATTAACTATTGGTAAAAAATTATTTTGTTTGGTATCTCAAACAAGGGAAAAATAGTACTTGACTGAAGTGGTGGTGGTATAAGCTGAATTAGTTCCCCTTTTTTATTAGGTTGCCGTCTCAGGCTTAGTGAACACTAACTTGATATAGAAACAAGAGAGATAACTCTACAATCTTCCATGTTCATAGACTCTTCGCTTGCAGAGTGGTTACCGCATTGGCTTGAGAAGCCTGAGAAGGCTTTAGCCCACAAGTCCGAATTCAGCTCGTTCTCTTTTTTTAAATACATTTAATACATTTAAAAAAGCAATCACCCAGATACCCCGTTCTTTTTACCCCTTTCCAACAGGTCCAGACAAGGGATAGGATTCCTTGCATAGTGAGGACGTTAAAAGCATGAAGTTGCGATAAACAAAAACAATTGGTAAAAAAATATTTCTAATCGCACAGATTTATTTTTGTTAGTCTAGATCTATTACAAATTTAATTACATGGCTGATCTAAACAAATTAACATATAATTATAAACTTTCTTTTTTAAAAAGTTTTTTTTTAATTTTGCTTGTTACCCCGCCCTAATTCTCCCTCCCTGCGAAAAAAAAATTTTGGCGAAGTGAATGTCTACATCTTGTAAACAATTCTGGTGAAGTGAATGTCTACATCTTGTAAACAATTCTGGAGAAGTGAATGTCTACATCTTGTAAACATTTCTGGCGAAGTGAATGTCTACATCTTGTAAACAATTCTGGCGAAGTGAATGTCTACATCTTGTAAACAATTCTGGAGAAGTGAATGTCTACATCTTGTAAACATTTCTGGCGAAGTGAATGTCTACATCTTGTAAACATTTCTGGCGAAGTGAATGTCTACATCTTGTAAACAATTCTGGTGAAGTGAATGTCTACATCTTGTAAACAATTCTGGCGAAGTGAATGTATACATCTTGTAAACGAAATTCTATTTATAGGCCTATGGATCAAAACCGACATCTTTCCGACCACAGCTAATGCCCAGGCATTCATCTCTTCCATGAGATGATTCATAGTCGCTGTGCGACTGAAGGAGGCCATAGAGAGATCAAGACTTAGAAGAAGGTTTGCTAAATGTTCGTGTGTGTCTTTTAATTTATTCAACTCTGTTATGTATAGCAGGGGTGGGCAACCTTTTTGGATCGAGGGCCGCATTTCTTTAAATTTAGGAATGGCGGGCCGCATATGTATATACAACTTAGAAAGATACTCTGGCTATAACTTTTAATTCATAGTCACACTTTATTATATTCACGTTTCTTTTTTTTTCCACACTCCACGTTAATGAATTACAAGAGAGTTAGCATTTTTTTAATCAATTAATTTTTTTTTTTTAAATTGCTGTCGTCTTTTAATATTACAATAGCCCCACTAATATATAGTTGTACTTAATGTGCAGCATTTTACTTTTTACACTCGCGCATAATGTTCCGGAACTGTGGAACTAGCTTACTAGTTGTTACCCTTGTGACTGCTGTCAAATTACAGTCAGTCAAAATCGACCAGTAATTATACTTGTATAGTTTCCCCCCACCCAAAATATAATGCTTGTTCACTAGATGAGACAATATATGTTCCGGAAGTTAAATATCGGGACGAGCGAAACTCGCCCTTTTGGAGCATCACCAGAGAATGCTGGCCATGTCCTTCAATGGTGCATACTAAATCAGAGACCCGAATAGAACTCTGGCCCCAAAGCCCTCCTATAGAACCAAAACTATTTGGAGAACTGCCTGTATCTGGAAAACATTGCGCGGTTCATCTTAGATATAGGATTACTGATCTGAACCCTCCAACATGTAAAATGAGAACAAAGAAGAAGAACAAATGTATGTGTACACTAATAGTGTGAACAGCAGCACATTTTTTAAAGTGTTGACATACAGATTCTGGCACCCATAAGACTCCTATAGAAGTACTGACTAGAAATTCTCTTTGCTCGGAGTTATGTCCTCTGGAGCTAAATCAGCTTCTGCGCTAAATGGTGAGCTAATGGTATTGAAAGCCGGTTCTTGACGTCTTAAAATTTGCTTATATAAATGTGTTGTACTTTTAATCATTTCACTAGAAATAATTTCAACTTTCGGCAAAGGAAAATGACAAAACCTGTTTTCTTTTGCTTGCTTGTAGGAATGGGAAGGCCATTTACCATCCATTTGCATTTCATATGCAAGGGACTCATTGCAGTGCTAATTATGAAACCTGAAATCTGTCTTCCACTCTTCATTAGAAATATTGGTAACAAAGTCACAGTCAATGTCCCTTAAGTAACAGAACAATTTCTTGCTTGAGATTTTATAGTGTTCTCGTTTACCTTGCCCATGCTTAGATAGCGGATATATTGGATTACTTTGTTCATAATCGGAACTACCCTAGCTCTAGTATGTTTGATTACCATTTATATTCTGCAATCACGAAATATGAATTTTATGAAGCTTTGTGCAAACTTTCCCGTTTAAAGTTTATGGTTGATTTATTAAAAAAAAACACCATTTTACTCAGTCAAAGATCGAGCTCCACCAGTTGTCACCCTTGCCATCTTCTTCCAAGCATACCCAACATTCAATATAGTTCTTCATAGCATTGAATAAATACTGATCAGAGATTGTGTCTTGAATCGAGTGTATTGATGTATAGCCAATAAGCATAGTCTTCGTTTGCTTGAAAGTTTTTATAATGACAGTTTCAGTAATTTATATTTATATTATTTTAAATATATTTGCATTTTTATAAGTATATACTGTGGGCACACCTGACTTATGTAGCTGTCGGCGGGCCGCATAAAACACTCCGGCGGGCCGCATGTGGCCCGCGGCCGTATTTTGCCCACCCCTGATGTATAGCATAGAATGTATAGCATAGAATGTATAGCATAAAATGTATAGCATAGAATGTATAGCATAGGGCCTACACGCGGTAGCATCCGAAGACCTAGTCTGTTCAAGATAAAGTTTGTCTCTAGCGAAATTAAAATTACATTTTCTTTCAATTTTAAAAAAATCCATAACGGTCACACTAGAGTTTTCCCAACGTGGTCGAATAGTTAGTAATTCTTTTCCCAAAGTTATACATCAACTTTGAAATGTATAGGATTGTTAGAACCGTTTTCGAGATCCGTTTCCACCAAGCTGCATAAAGGAATTGTGATGAAAAAGGTGCCCGCAGAATATTTGTTACAGTGAATTATTTTCCTTTGCGATCTCGGATGTAGAACAGTTTTGAACCGCGGGTTGTCTTCCGCTATCCAGTTCGCTCGAGTGCACGACATGTCATTGGTCGCTAATCTTATTGATTTGTCTGACAAAACTGACCACCTGAGCTTCATCGCAGTCGTCTCCCTTTGGCCCTAAGATATTCCCTTACATTTGAAATAGATTTTATCTTGACAGTCACAGCAGGTGAGAAGTTCAGGTCTCTAGCCAGACAGGAAGACAAGTTTGTTGTTGTACAGGGTTTGTAATCAGACCAGTGAAATCATGGACTACACACAAACCTGAACGAATCTTTTGTATTAATTCTCAAGCACATTAGGAGAGCAGCCCGGGCTTTTAGCTTTGAAGTTACATTTAAAAAAAGGACTAACTTAAAAAACATTGTCCTAGAGTCAAGCTTGTATAATGGAAAGATTCAGTCTTAGATCAATCATGTCCAGCCTTATTTTTGATCAGCTTGAATGTCAGGCACGTTACGGACTGTAGCAATGGCTGGGTCGGATTACACACGTGCTTTGGGCAACACTGTCATAGATTCAAGGCTATAAGATTGAAAGTCTAATTAACTTAGATTTAAGGCTGTATGGTTGAAAGTCTCATTGTCATAGATTCAAAGCTGTCATAGATTTATGTATGTTAGGAGTTGCAACATTTTATAAATGCATTCTTTCTATTTGATATTTTGTTCTTACTAATGCTTTTAACTTATTAAAAAAAAAAAAGATCTGACTATATCTTTTGAAAACAAACTGATGAAAAACTGTCATGTTTTAACTCATTAGACAGCCAAGAAAGTCTCCTGGTATTGCCTCAAGAAAGTCTTGTGGTATTGTCTCAAGAAAGTCTTGTGGTATTGCTTCAAGAAAGTCTTGTGGTATTGCCTCAAGAAAGTCTTGTGGTATTGCCTCAAGAAAGTCTTGTGGTATTGTCTCCAGAAAGTCTTGTGGTATTGCTTCAAGAAAGTCTTGTGGTATTGCCTCAAGAAAGTCTTGTGGTATTGTCTCAAGAAAGTCTTGTGGTATTGCCTCAAGAAAGTCTTGTGGTATTGCCTCAAGAAAGTCTTGTGGTATTGCCTCAAGAAAGTCTTGTGGTATTGTCTCAAGAAAGTCTTGTGGTATTGCCTCAAGAAAGTCTTGTGGTATTGCCTCAAGAAAGTCTTGTGGTATTGTCTCCAGAAAGTCTTGTGGTATTGCCTCAAGAAAGTCTTGTGGTATTGCTTCAAGAAAGTCTTGTGGTATTGTCTCAAGAAAGTCTTGTGGTATTGCTTCAAGAAAGTCTTGTGGTATTGCCTCAAGAAAGTCTTGTGGTATTGCCTCAAGAAAGTCTTGTGGTATTGTCTCAAGAAAGTCTTGTGGTATTGCCTCAAGAAAGTCTTGTGGTATTGCCTCAAGAAAGTCTTGTGGTATTGCTTCAAGAAAGTCTTGTGGTATTGCCTCAAGAAAGTCTTGTGGTATTGTCTCAAGAAAGTCTTGTGGTATTGCCTCAAGAAAGTCTTGTGGTATTGCTTCAAGAAAGTCTTGTGGTATTGTCTCAAGAAAGTCTTGTGGTATTGCCTCAAGAAAGTCTTGTGGTATTGCCTCAAGAAAGTCTTGTGGTATTGCCTCAAGAAAGTCTTGTGGTATTGCCTCAAGAAAGTCTTGTGGTATTGTCTCAAGAAAGTCTTGTGGTATTGCCTCAAGAAAGTCTTGTGGTATTGTCTCAAGAAAGTCTTGTGGTATTGCCTCAAGAAAGTCTTGTGGTATTGCCTCAAGAAAGTCTTGTGGTATTGTCTCAAGAAAGTCTTGTGGTATTGCCTCAAGAAAGTCTTGTGGTATTGCCTCAAGAAAGTCTTGTGGTATTGTCTCAAGAAAGTCTTGTGGTAAATAACAAAGTAAAGATCAATGTATGGAAAGAACGGAATAGTGCTATAGATGTCTAGAAACATTTTGTAAGTAGATAGACAACTTAGAATAACTGCATTAGCTCTTAGGAAACCATTGTATTGAGAATCACTGACAACAGATTAATGAGAATAACAGACAACAAAATTAATGAGAACTACAGACAACAAGCTAATGAGAATCACTGACAACAAACAAATGAGTGTGATATCAGATAATTATAATCAATGCAAAAAGAATATTAAGAATCACTGCCAATAGGCAAATAAAAATAATACAGAAAACTACCGTGTACAGACAAAGAATAAAGAACTATTTTATAGTGTACAACACTATGTCAATGGGAAACATCGCCCACTTAACAACAGAAGTGTTTTGACTTACTTATTATGTATCAGACTAATGTTTTCTAGAGCTTTGCCGCCAACTTAACCTGAATACAAAAGATCGACCAGCTGATCAGGAAAAGTTACCTATGATCTTCACTAATAAAGTAATTATATTAAAAGTGGATTTCTTCTCGGGACAAAACATAAATCTCTTGTCTAAAAGAATCATCTTCGACGTAATTTGAGTGATTAGATTCGAAAGACGCATAAGCAATGGGCAATTTTTTTTAGTACTTTTCACTGTGATGTATTCGTGTGTAGGAGTTAGACGCCATGATTGTCAATGATTCACAAAGATTGTTTCGTTAAGCTCAAGAATTTGTTTGATTGATATAAATGCGACCAGATTGTGAGTGTTTCGGTGTTAGTGTGTTGGTGTGTGTGTGTTTTCTTTGAAACTGCTTCTGTTCCTTTGTGTGTCAAGATATTTTTTTATAAGGAAACATCGACTAGCGCATCTAGGAATATTAGATATTTAAAGGTCTATGTTTACAACCCCTACATCAGTTAGTTGTAGGTCTACTAGTTGTCTGCAGCTAGAAGTCAACAACAGAGTATCAACAAATTGGATGGCTGCCAGGTCGTGCGGTTTGCGCGCTGGACTGTCGTTTGGATTTATCGATGGTCTCGGGTTCCCCCGCGGGAGGTTTGGACTAGGAAGTAAACTATCTTCAACTCTGAACTTCTGAAGGAACATCCGAAACATGTAAAACATTTTACAAACAAATAGCAACACTTCAGAGCTACAAGTTCAGTTTTTTTTGTTTTTGTATTGACCAATCTTATATCAACTCTGTCTTGTAGATGTATTGTCAACGTTCTTTCTCCCAAACCAATGTTCAGATCAAGTTGAACTCTGACACAATTATTTATTGCAATCTAACAAAACATGAATCAATAAAAAAAAATAATCACAATTATTTAATTAATCTTTAATAATTAAGTAGTTTGTTGTTTTTTTTGTTATAAAAATGGGAAATAAATGCTACTTATTGAAAGCTATAACTGTATATGTGACATTATTTCCCTTACTACGTTTTGCACAGGTTTTTTGTCCCCATTCCCATTCTGGGATCACGTGAAATGTTTCATCATTAGTTATTCTCGACGACAAGACATGAATAAATAAAAAATGTATCAATTAGTTTATCAGTTTATGGTAATTAATTGATCAGGTCTTAAATAAAAGGGAGATTACAGTATTGAGATATACGGTGGTGATTTTGCAATTCTTCCCGTCAAATAAGCTTTGATTTTTTTACAAAGCTTACATCAACTCACTCTGTCTGGCCAAAATTTGTACACGTTATTTTTCCGACACCCAATCTCGGATCAAATTTAAATTTTGCACAATTATTTCTTGTACCCGACAAATACAAAAACCAAGGGGAAAAAAAATTAATTAATTACTTTGTTTGGTATCTCAAACAAGGGAAAGAAATAGTACTTGACTGAAGTGGTGGTATAAGCTGAATTAGTCCCCTTTATTAAGCTTATACTCAGCAACTTGTAACAATTATTTTGGCTAAGTAGTGTAGTCAAATTTGTCTCAAGCCAACGCGGTAACCATTAAGCTATCGAATAGTCTATGAAAATGGAAGATAGTAGAGTTATCTATTGTTTCTATTTTATGTTTGTGTTCACTAAGCCTAAGCCTAGATACTGTGAACGTGTTGTATATCAGCAGACGATATTCTCTGGTCAATGTACATTGTCCACTACTAGATACTGTGAACGGGTTGTATATCAGCAGACGATATTCTCTGTCAATGTAATATTCGTAAGGCATTTCCTTTGTTGTCTTTAGGTAGTTAGCTACTAGAACTATCAATAACTAGCTTTATGTTTCTAAAATGTTTTGTGTTTTACATGTTTCGGATGTTCCTTCAGAGTTGAAGATAATTTACTTCCTAGTCCAAACCTCCCGCGGGACGACGAGGGGTGGCAGCGGGTAGGGTATGAACCCAGGACCATCGAGAAGTCAAAACGACCGTCCAGCGCACATACCACACGACCAGGCAGCCATCCGATGTACTATAGGAAGTGTTGATAAAAAGGTTTACAAAAATTAAATGTCTAAAAACATATTTTCATTGTAGAGCAAACTAAGGTTTACACAGCGTATATTAACTCACTACCGTCTGTCTGGATACTTTTACAAAGCGTATATTAACTCACTCCGTCTGTCTGGATACTGTTACAAAGCGTATATTAACTCACTTCCTTCTGTCTGGATACTGTTACAAAGCGTATAATAACTCACTCCCGTATGTCTGGATACTGTTACAAAGCGTATATTAACTCACTCCCGTCTGTCTGGATACTGTTACAAAGCGTATATTAACTCACTCCCGTCTGTCTGGATACTGTTACAAAGCGTATATTAACTCACTCCCGTCTGTCTGGATACTGTTACAAAGCGTATATTAACTCACTCCGTCTGTCTGGATACTGTTACAAAGCGTATATTAACTCACTTCCTTCTGTCTGGATACTGTTACAAAGCGTATAATAACTCACTCCCGTATGTCTGGATACTGTTACAAAGCGTATATTAACTCACTCCCGTCTGTCTGGATACTGTTACAAAGCGTATATTAACTCACTCCCGTCTGTCTGGATACTGTTACAAAGCGTATATTAACTCACTCCCGTCTGTCTGGATACTGTTACAAAGCGTATATTAACTCACTCCGTCTGTCTGGATACTGTTACAAAGCGTATAATAACTCACTCCCGTATGTCTGGATACTGTTACAAAGCGTATATTAACTCACTCCCGTCTGTCTGGATACTGTTACAAAGCGTATATTAACTCACTCCCGTCTGTCTGGATACTGTTACAAAGCGTATATTAACTCACTCCCGTCTGTCTGGATACTGTTACAAAGCGTATATTAACTCACTCCGTCTGTCTGGATACTGTTACACAGCGTATATTAACTCACTCCCGTCTGTCTGGATACTGTTACAAAGCGTATATTAACTCACTCCCGTCTGTCTGGATACTGTTACAAAGCGTATATTAACTCACTTCCGTCTGTCTGGATACTGTTACAAAGCGTATATTAACTCATTCCCGTCTGTCTGGATACTGTTACAAAGCGTATATTAACTCACTCCCGTCTGTCTGGATACTGTTACAAAGCGTATATTAACTCACTCCCGTCTGTCTGGATACTGTTACAAAGCGTATATTAACTCACTCCCGTCTGTCTGGATACTGTTACAAAGCGTATATTAACTCACTCCGTCTGTCTGGATACTGTTACAAAGCGTATATTAACTCACTCCCGTCTGTCTGGATACTGTTACAAAGCGTATATTAACTCACTCCCGTCTGTCTGGATACTGTTGCACGTTTTTTCACCCAGTTCACATTCTCGGATCAAGCAGAAACTTTGCATAACTATTCAGTGTCTATGACAACACATGGCTCAATTAAAAAAAAATAAAATTAATTATTTATTGGTAATTAATTTCTTTTGTTTTATTATTTTCTTAAAGTATAAATATTACAGTATTGAGTGATATGGCAGTTACTGAGAATCTCCTTCCTTTATATAAGCATTACTTTTTAAAATGTATTTGTGTATATTTTTCTTATTTTTTATAAGGCGACAGTGATCAGTACAAGTCTTTGATATTGTTGACATTAATTCAAACCCTAACCCAATCTTCCTCTATTTGTCTTTCTTACGTTTTCTGTAGGTTTCCTTAACTCGCCTCCACATTTCTCCGTATCGAGTTCTCTCATTTGTCTAAATTTGTTACTAAATATTTTTTTTACTGCAAGAGTTAAAACAGGATCTGAAAAATGGAAACGCAAACAATTGTTGTGCAAATCTCTAAATAAAGTCGATTCCTATTGGATAACTGTTTAGTGATTAATGGCTGGATCGATAGACCTATAAACTATAATCCCCTTTACGATTTTATGTCTTTGAATTTGAATACGAATGACCTTTCCATCTTAAAAAAACACCAGAAAAACAAAAAGTTTGATTCCTTTTGTCACGTGAGCCTATAGTGAACAAGGATCTAGCCACTCAGTGATGGAATTCTTCACCAACCGCTGCGTCCTAGAGTGATGTCTATAACTTCCTCTATCTTTGGCTTGACACAGCAAGGAACCTACAGCGACAACCCAATAAAATTATCTCAGATTATTGGACCCCAGTTAGAGACCGGACTTGGGGTAATCTTTAGCCCAAAGGGATGTCCCTTGATAGATGCTGCTATTTACAAATGATGTGAAGGGTCAATCTCTTCTTCCCTTCTCCCTCCACCCCAGAGCCTGTCATAAGATGTAGAGTTGACCTTGCACATATATTCATACATTTCATCACCCACGTTTAAAGCTCTCAGTGTCTAGACACTAACACAAATGTGTTATCTTAATTGTACAAAGTAAGGTAATCGCGCTTGACTCTACGGGAGGCAACCAGTGAACATCTGAGCACTTATTTATTTATTATAACCTTTTTAAAGTTTACTTCTACAAAATCGATGGCACTTGATTGCCATTGTAACTAAAAGGCTAAAGTAACAAGATTATAAGAGAGTTTGTGTTTTCACACAAACTCAGATACGCCTTCGGAGCGTCAGCCCATGGTTCTTCCATACAAAATAGAGATGTGTGATGGGCGAAAAGTATTATTGGCTGTGTGGTGGGAGAAAGTGTTGCCGGCTGTGTGGTGGGAGAAAGTGTTGCCGGCTGTGTGGTGGGAGAAAGTGTTGCCGGCTGTGTGGTGGGAGAAAGTGTTGCCGGCTGTGTGGTGGGAGAAAGTGTTGCCGGCTGTGTGGTGGGAGAAAGTGTTGCCGGCTGTGTGGTGGGAGAAAGTGTTGCCGGCTGTGTGGTGGGAGAAAGTGTTGCCGGCTGTGTGATGGGAGAGAGTGTTGCCGGCTGTGTGATGGACGAAAGGGTTGCCGGCTGTGTGATGGGCGAAAGTGTTGCCAGCTGTGTGATGGGAGAGAGTGTTGCCGGCTGTGTGATGGACGAAAGTGTTGCCGGCTGTGTGATGGGAGAGAGTAATGCCGGCTGTGTGATGGGAGAGAGTGTTGCCGGCTGTGTGATGGGAGAGAGTGTTGCTGGCTAAATGATGGGTGAAAGTGTTGCCGGTTGTGTGATGGGCGAAAGTGTTGCTGGCTGTGTGATGGGAGAGAGTGTTGCCAGCTGTGTGATGGACGAAAGGGTTGCCGGCTGTGTGATGGGCGAAAGTGTTGCCGGCTGTGTGATGGGAGAGAGTGTTGCCAGCTGTGTGATGGACGAAAGTGTTGCCGGCTGTGTGATGGGCGAAAGTGTTGCCGGCTGTGTGATGGGAGAGAGTGTTGCCGGCTGTGTGATGGACGAAAGTGTTGCTTGCTGTGTGATGGGAAAGAGTGTTGCTGGCTGTGTGATGGGAGAGAGTGTTGCCAGCTGTGTGATGGACGAAAGGGTTGCCGGCTGTGTGATGGGCGAAAGTGTTGCCGGCTGTGTGATGGGAGAGAGTGTTGCCGGCTGTGTGATGGACGAAAGGGTTGCCGGCTGTGTGATGGGCGAAAGTGTTGCCAGCTGTGTGATGGGAGAGAGTGTTGCCGGCTGTGTGATGGACGAAAGTGTTGCCGGCTGTGTGATGGGAGAGAGTAATGCCGGCTGTGTGATGGGAGAGAGTGTTGCCGGCTGTGTGATGGGAGAGAGTGTTGCTGGCTAAATGATGGGTGAAAGTGTTGCCGGTTGTGTGATGGGCGAAAGTGTTGCTGGCTGTGTGATGGGAGAGAGTGTTGCCAGCTGTGTGATGGACGAAAGGGTTGCCGGCTGTGTGATGGGCGAAAGTGTTGCCGGCTGTGTGATGGGAGAGAGTGTTGCCAGCTGTGTGATGGACGAAAGTGTTGCCGGCTGTGTGATGGGCGAAAGTGTTGCCGGCTGTGTGATGGGAGAGAGTGTTGCCGGCTGTGTGATGGACGAAAGTGTTGCCGGCTGTGTGATGGGAGAGAGTGTTGCCAGCTGTGTGATGGGAGAGGGTGTTGCCAGCTGTGTGATGGGCGAAAGTGTTGCCGGCTGTGTGATGGGAGAGAGTGTTGCCAGCTGTGTGATGGACGAAAGGGTTGCCGGCTGTGTGATGGACGAAAGTGTTGCCGGCTGTGTGATGGGCGAAAGGGTTGCCAGCTGTGTGATGGGCGAATGTGTCACCGACCTGATTGTATTGTCTGGCCAGCTGACCTTTTAATTTATTATATTATTATTATTACAATGTTAAAATGTAAGTAAAATATAAGTATTTAATGAATTGATTGTTTTAAGATATGATTTAATATGAGCCTGACCTAACGGATGTGATTTAATGGTCATCTAATTAGTGGTTGACCTTCAGACAAAGGGATTGGTCTACATGTTGAGCATGGTCTGGTAAGAATCCTTATCTTTGGTAAAAGGCCCAAGTAATTCGCTAGTAATAAATAAAATTAAACACTGTCTGTTATATCTTGTTTAAGAAATGCCTTTATTTATATGCATAGAAATGCATTCTTTCATTTATAAACAAAATTAAACGTATTCTTGCAATTTTAAATAGCCATAGCAATAGAAAGTACACAAGTTTCTAACTTAATATTGTGAAATAATGCAAGTGGTACAAAAATTAAAGAGAATTATTACCTTCCTTGCGTAATATGGCCTTTTAAATCATGGCATTAATATAGCGCTACTTTCATGCTTATAGCATGCTCAGAGCGCTTTGGTCCAATCTCATTTGTAAACCAGTGGGTGGGGGTGGGGGGTGGAGGTATCTATCTGCCCGAGTCGGGTGTCGAACCTTTTCTGTTGTTGTTGTTGTTGTTTTTACAATCAAGATTTCATAGTTTTACAAAATGATGTCTTTATATACAAAACAGCTTTCATATTTTATTTTCAATACAAAAATCTTTCGTTTTATTTGAACATGAAGAAATGAGATTTAAATCTTTTCTCATTTTTAGCTCTAATCGTGATGGACGGACAGACGGACAACACATAATTAATTTATGTTCTTTCCCTTTTGGTGACCGCTAAAAAGCGATGGCTTGTTATTATCAGTAGCATAAAATTTCAATTTGCATAGATTTAATGTTAATCTACTCCTTCCATCCTACCCCCCCCCCCCCCAAAAAAAAAAAATCATTATTTCCTGTGTGTTACATGTCCATAGGAAATAGAAATTAGAGGATGGAGGCGGATAACAAAGGGAGACTACTGGAATGGATAATCTAAGCTCTAAGTTAACTCTAGGTGAATAAAAAGGATGTACTATAGAGCTAGACCGATAAAAGTGGATTAGAGAAATGAAAACTTGAACAGGAAATGACAGCACAGAAGTAAAGAATTAAGAAAGATATTTAAAAAAGGAAAGAATACGGATGTAGAAAATGGGTGGGTGGGGGGGGGGAGAGAAATGTAATAGAACTAGATAATAAAACTGTTGTCCTAGAAACTAAACAAAGCCAACACAAAAATCTTTAACTTTAATTCCTTCAAGCCGAATGTCTCTTTACGTGATAAAAGTAATTGAATTAATGGCTCTCTAAAACGTAATGTGATACGATCGTCACCGAAGTCTGGTCTCCTCTGCCACTTGTACCTATTTTTAGAACCATTGTAGCTGGTTGACTTGTTTTGACAGTTTGCGTCACGTGGTCTCATCTAGCCTCGATGTGGAGGCCGGGTATTCGATACGACGATTGATTGGGGCTGGGCACTACTTCAAAGACACTTTGGCCGACTCTGTCGCGGTGAAGTGGTTACACAGTAGCATTCCTTGGTAGGATTCACGTTTAGTGGCACCATTGATTAACTCTCCTAATGAACTGCATCAATAATTCACGCCAGCGAGAATCTTGCATGCCGCAGACGTCTGGTCTTTAGCCAGCATTAAATCTTTTCTCAAGCGTTCACCTTGATAGAGAGCCTCATCTTGGACAGATAAATTTTGTGTCGAATAAAAACATGACCATGACAAGAATTGGTGTCAGAATCAGCCCTCGACCAAGTAAGCATTGCAGGTAAAAGAGCAGGCTTCGATATCCACAACACAAGATCAGAATCCACGAACTCCAAACTACCAACAGAATCCACGAACTCCAAACTACCAACAGAATCCACGAACTCCAAACTACCAACAGAATCCACGAACTCCAAACTACCAACAGAATCCACGAACTCCAAACTACCAACAGGATCCACGAACTCCAAACTACCAACAGAATCCACGAACTCCAAACTACCAACAGAATCCACGAACTCCAAACTACCAACAGAATCCACGAACTCCAAACTACCAACAGAATCCACGAACTCCAAACTACCAACAGAATCCACGAACTCCAAACTACCAACAGAATCCACGAACTCCAAACTACCAACAGAATCCACGAACTCCAAACTACCAACAGAATCCACGAACTCCAAACTACCAACAGAATCCACGAACTCCAAACTACCAACAGAATCCACGAACTCCAAACTACCAACAGAATCCACGAACTCCAAACTACCAACAGAATCCACGAACTCCAAACTACCAACAGAATCCACGAACTCCAAACTACCAACAGAATCCACGAACTCCAAACTACCAACAGAAAACACGAGGCTAAACAAATTTCAGAAGTAGCAAGTCGAGAATGATTACAATAAACAAAAAAAAGTGTCATTCTTGTGTAAGTTTCATTCTTCAGAATTCGTTGCGTGCACTCTAAAAGAGAAAGAGCGATCCATGACGTCATGGACGATTACTGTACTCCTTCTACTTTCAAGGACATTTGTTTCGTAGTTTGTTTATTCCCATTAGAGTTTTAGCTTTCACACAGAGAGTTATGGAACCTTGCCTTACTTCTTTGTTGACAGTGGGGGTGGTCATTTCATTATAAGATAGTTCTCAACTGAACTCAGAGCATCCTTGAAATACGAGCAAAAAGAAAAATGAGACTTTGATTGTTGAAATAAACATTAATATTAGATCAATGTTTTTTTTTTCATTATTAAAGACATTTTAAACTTTTTTTTCTCTTTCTTTGGACAATGTCTAGTGGTCAGTAAGATAGATCATATTGTGTAGAGGTCAGTTAGATAGATCATATTGTCTAGTGGTCAGTTAGATAGATCATATTTTCTAGTGATCAGTAAGATCATATTGTGTGGTGGTCAATTAGATAGATCATATTGTCTAGTGGTCAATTAGATAGACCATATTGTGTAGTGGTCAGATAGATCATATTGTGTAGTGGTCACTTAGATAGATCATATTGTCTAGTGGTCAGTTAGATAGATCATATTGTATAGTGGTCAGTTAGATAGATCATATTGTATAGTGGTCAGTTAGATAGATCATATTTTCTAGTGGTCAGTAAGATAGATCATATTGTCTAGTGGTCAGTTAGATAGATCATATAGTCTAGTGGTCAGTTAGATAGATCATACTGTCTAGTTATCAGTTAGATCCTATTGTGTAGTGGTCAGTTAGATCATATTGTGTAGTGGTCAGTTAGATAGATCATATTGTGTGGTGGCCAGTTAGATAGATCATATAGTCTAGTGGTCAGTTAGATAGATCATACTTTCTAGTTATCAGTTAGATCATACTGTCTAGTTATCAGTTAGATCATACTGTCTAGTTATCAGTTAGATCATATTGTATAGTGGTCAGTTAGATCATATTGTGTAGTGGTCAGTTAGATAGATCATATTGTGTAGTGGTCAGTTAGATCATACTGTCTAGTTATCAGTTAGATCATACTGTCTAGTTATCAGTTAGATCATATTGTATAGTGGTCAGTTAGATCATATTGTGTAGTGGTCAGTTAGATAGATCATATTGTGTAGTGGTCAGTTAGATCATATTGTGTAGTGGTCAGTTAGATAGATCATATTGTGTGGTGGTCAGTTAGATACATCATATTGTGTAGTGGTCAGTTAGATCATATTGTGTAGTGGTCAGTTAGATAGATCATACTGTCTAGTGGTCAGTTAGATCATATTGTGTAGTGGTCAGTTAGATAGATCATATTGTGTGGTGGTCAGTTAGATACATCATATTGTGTAGTGGTCAGTTAGATCATATTGTGTAGTGGTCAGTAAGATAGATCATACTGTCTAGTGGTCAGTTAGATCATATTGTGTAGTGGTCAGTTAGATAGATCATATTGTGTAGTGGTCAGTTAGATAGATCATATTGTGTGGTGGTCAGTTAGATAGATCTAAATATTTCCTCTTATGTTTCATAACTTCCACTTTTAGAAAGGTTGTAAATAATCAACATAGACAAAAAAAATATTTAAAAAAAAAAAGCTTGTTTCTTAAAAAAAATATTTGTCCCCGGGCATGCTACTCTGCCTCATAGTGGCGCCCGGTTGGAAACGATCAGGCTAACGGGTAACAAAACAAGACTCCCGTGGGGGTGCCTAAGGGAGTGCGAGAGCATCCTCATTGCACTGCGCGGAGTTGTAAAAAAGCTCCTACAACCTTGTCACAATCATGGCGCTGTTCCTCAAGGGACCGTTACATAATAAATGGCGTGTCCCGCACGGTTAGCCTGGTATAAAAAAGAAAAATGGTGGGTGTCTTAGTAGATCTATACTCGGCCTCTTACCGCGAGTCTGACCCACCCGCCAGACAAAATAGTGTACAGTTTTCATACAGGCCGGTGAGAGGGAGCTCTTGTTCACTTTTGCTGGTCTAGAGTTCCAAGAGCCGAAGGCTCAACTCTACCTGACAGTTTAAGAAGAAGACTTGTAAGTCAATAACAGAATTTAAAAAAAAATAGCTTGCGTGTTTTATTTCCAAAGATTTCAGTAAGTTCATCATCATCCAGAACTTTGAGTCTCAGAAAACACACAAAATTCTAATCAGCGTGGCCCTCAATATTATTGACTAAGTATTTCTCCCGTTAAAACTGTAAGTGAGAAAAGAAAGTGTTTCTATAAAGAAGTGCGATGCTCATGTGAATAAATATGATGCAAATGTTTGTCTGGCCTAAATGATGTCACATTTATTGTGAATGAAATTGTTTAAAATGACGTCATAATTAATGTGAGCTAGATTGTTAAAAATGCGACAATGCTCATGTGAACCAAAATATTTTGTTCTAGTTTTAGACCTAAGATTTGATGCTTCTAAACACTTATCATTCGAATCGAAGTCAAACAACTTTTAAAGTAACATATTAAATCAGTTTCAGCGCTGTTCCCAACTATTCATAGGGCAGTACGAAGACTTTAAAGAATGTGATCTCACAACTGAAGGATGACGCTACTCGTTACAGAATGCCAGTGTATCGACCAGGACACTAGCTCTGGAAAGAACCAACTATTTGAGATAGGCGGTACACATTAAAAGTAAAGAAATGGTATCACATTCAGATCTTGCAATCAGATGATGTAAAGCTCCTCTTTGTCTATGGGTCACGGGTAACGAGGGCTCTTGTTATTGGGGTATTTATTTTCTAATTTTACTAATAACTCATAACATAATTACATTCAGTGTGTTTGTTTTGAAATCCTCGGAAGAGAAATGGAATACATGATCACACATGGTTCAAACACAATACATGATCACACATGGTTCAAATACAATACATGATCACACATGGTTCAAACACAATACATGATCACACATGGTTCAAATACAATACATGATCACACATGGTTCAAACACAATACATGATCACACATGGTTCAAATACAATACATGATCACACATGGTTCAAACACAATACATGATCACACATGGTTCAAACACAATACATGATCACACATGGTTCAAACACAATACATGATCACACATGGTTCAAACACAATACATGATCACACATGGTTCAAACACAATACATGATCACACATGGTTACAACACAATACATGATCACACATGGTTGAAACACAATACATGAACACACATGGTTCAAACACAATACATGATCACACATGGTTCAAACACAATACATGATCACACATGGTTCAAACACAATACATGATCACACATGGTTACAACACAATACATGATCACACATGGTTGAAACACAATACATGAACACACATGGTTCAAACACAATACATGATCACACATGGTTCAAACACAAGTTCAAGTTATTTTAATTGTAAGCGGCGACCTATAAAGGGGACTAATTCAGCATATACCACCACTTCAGTCAAGTAACATTTCTTTCTCTTGTTCGAGATACCAAACAAAATAATTAATTACCAATAGTTAATTAACTAATTAGGGGAGCGGTTGCTGAGCGGTAAAGCGCTTGGCTTCCGAACCGGCTTCCGGGGTTCGAATCCTTGTGAAGACTGGGATTTTTAATATCGGATCTACGGACGCCTCTGAGTCCACCCAGCTCTAACGGGTACCTGACATTAGTTGGGGAAACGTCAAAATGTAAAAATGCAAACCATTAAAGGATTTCGATTTACAAATGCTTCAATGTGAAGATATTGGAGCAGAGCTAGAGTCCAGACAGAAAGGATGAGACCTGAAGGTCTTTAATCGTTCTTTCTTTAACAAAAAAAATGACCTCAATTAAGGTCATGCACAGAGCGAGATGGAGAGAAAGGAAGAGTAAGTGATAAAGAGAAATAGAGAGAAAGAAAAGTGTGGGAGAAAGTGAGAAACGAGAAGACACAGAGTTGTTAGTTGACGTCAGAGAAAGTGCTACACTGGGAGTCCAGCTGGTTTGGACACAGGATCCTTGCTTTCATCTCGCTCTGTCCACTCTTGGTGTGTGTGACGTGTTATGGGTTTCAAAAAGGAAAACTTTTACGTGTAAGTGCTGCATACACAATGGGGAAAAAACACAGAACCAGTTTTTAAACCAAACCCATTTATTCGTGTAGCTTCCACATTCAACGGTGTGTTTCATTTTACTACCTTTTCAGTCTTCTAATCTTATCTTATAAAATACAGACGTTAGTTAAACAAACAAAGAGCATAATTGCATCCTACTCATGTCCCTAGGTCAGTCTAGCCATGCGTGTTAATAAATGAGTTTACTAATAGAGTAACAAGTAGTCCATGTTAAAATCAGCAATAAATGGTGACAACTAGTCACTAGATAACAGAAATTTTGTTTTTTTAATTCTACTTATTACTTCGTTCGAGTGCACTTGAGAAAAAGAAACAGTTTCCGTCCAATGAGGCAGTAGATAAGATCCGAACATTTCTCAATCTTTTGTTTTGTTTACCTTCACATTTTAATGCTCAATAAACTTTTTCAACAAATCTTTTTTTTATTATGAAACACGCGCATGTATACACATATTTTGTTATATTTTATTATATTATATATATATATATATATTTGTATCGGCTTAGCACGAACATTCTCAAGAATGCCTGACGCTCTCAGACAGTAGGAAAAGACTTCACTTATGTTTGTATAAATGCGTAAGAAGAAAGTTCGCCAATAATGCGGATCTCCCTACATGCGCTCTGAGAGCCCAGACGTAAATGATTAAATGATTATTTCAGAGATATAAAAAAAAAAGTGAAAAGTATTGCAATAGTATTTTTTTTTAATTCAATGTAAAAATATAAAGAGAAATGAAAATCGACTTTTGTAAGGAAAAGAAGGAAAAAGCAATGTTTCTGTAGCTGGAGAGACCATTGAAATAGTCCAAACCTTTAAATACCTTGGTACTATCTTAGACCGTGCCCCGACAAAATAGCGCGAACGAAATAGCGCCGACAATATAGCGCTAACAAAATAGCACCGACAAAATAGTGATGTATAAATATACTTCAGTCATTTTGAAAGACATGCTTTAGATATCGTAAAATATGAATAGAGCCAATAGTTTTTGTTGTTTTAATGTTATCATTATTTTTTAGTAATTTTGCAGGAAACACTTTAGATATCTTAAAAAAATAAATATGCAAACAGCAAGCAATAATTATAATAAGCTAAAATGAATAATTTTAAAATGTATCATTTTTTTACATTCCAAAAGTGTACTTTCAAAACAGGCAAAGATACTTAGCAGATTTATACACACACACAAACACACAAACTTTCTCTGGCGACCCAAATAGTTGTCCTTCCAATAGTCATACAAACACTTTCTCTGGCGACCAAGATAGTTGTCTTCCCAATAGTCATACAAAGTCCCTACAACATTTTATGTATTTAAACCATTGGTGAAAAAAAAAGGAATGATACAAAATTTAAATTGCTCTCGGTCTCTACAAACATGGCATACTTTCAGATCTATTCATATTTAAAAAGATAGAGACAGTAACCAATATGCTCCCCAGGACATTCAATTACTAAACGATCCGTTACTTTTATACACATCCATTTTTTTCTTTTAACGGGAAATTTCGCGCTATTTTGTGGCTCTAATTTGTCGGGACACCATCTTAGACGATACATTAAATTTCACTGAAAACACTGATTAAAACACCAACAAGAAAGACTTTTTTTTAAAAAAAAGGCTATATTAAAGTGTAATTGTTTTAATTAGTTTAAATAGTCATGTAATTAAATTTGTATCAGATCTAGACTAACAAAAATAAATCTGAGCGATTACAAATAAGTGTTACCAGTTGTTTTTGTTTAGCGCTATTTGCTTTTGGCTTTTTCAATACTCTGTGATCCTATCGCTCGTCCAGGTGGGAAAATGGCAGTGGGGGGTTTGAGAAGGGAGTATCTGGGTGAATGTTCACGTGACAGCTCTTCAAATGCATTTTAAAAAAGTGTTAGACTTGAATTCGAACTCAAGGGCTCAAGCCTCCTCAAGAGGACAAATTCAACTTATGCTACCATATTTGTCAAGTAAAATTTCTTTCCCTTGTTTGAAACCAAACCGAATAATTAATTTCCGATAGCTAATTAACTAATTAGTTAATTTAATTTTTTTCTTGTTTTTTTCAGGTACAAGAAATAATTTTGCAAAATTTCAACTTAATCCGAGTCTTTTTACCAGACTTACAGACTAAGTGAATTAATATAATCCTTGTAAAAATGAGCAACGAAGATTAAGATAAGTAAGAAAAATGTAATTATATCTTTTTTTTTTACAAAAAGCCTTATCAATGTTTTACCATGCTGACGCATGCACTATTTTAAATTCAACATGACCGAATGGTAGGGCATACCATCAAATCCTAAATGCTGCTAGTATGGTCATTGGTAACAAACAAATCCCAACTTGGCAAATAATCGAGAAAAACACATTTTTAAGAAACCTTCAAAGAATTTAAAGATCAAAAGTACTCTTTAAGTCAGGGACTTTAATATTTGACTGTCAAAGGGAGAAGGTAGAAGACTACAAGCGTCAGAACTCTTGTAGGTCCTTGCAAACAAAGTATTCATTAGAACTCAACTTTCTGATGTCAACTTCACAAGTAATGTCTGAATGAGACTGCAATGAATGTAGAGTTAGTCAGATAGTGTCATAATGTTTTTGTTATGTGTAATGCACAAATTATAAGACCGATTTCCAGAAGGATACAAAGATATTGCTATTATCATTTTATTATTATTATTTGTAAAGCCTGAAAGGGAATGTCTATTCCATTAGAGAATGCAATTCAAAGATTTGTTTTCATGGCTAGATCTTCATAGAGATATGGAAATGTGGAGCCAAAGACATATTTAATAACCTTTCTAAATAGAAATGGCTAGTTTGACTGACCTTGGCCTATTAGTTATAGACTTCAAATGGCTAGTTTGACTTCAAATGAATATTCACCCTTTACCTTCACAACATATGATCTGTCTACCATCTTTGAAGTATTTCCAGTGGCTACGCAGCCCCAGCTGTGACCTCTATATTTTGCCACATCACCAGAAAATTCCTCAGTGGAAACTGATAAAGGGACGACGACGAATTTTGTTTTCCCTTCAACGAACCTCGACCCTGGCAGCGCCAGAGAATGAATACTCGTCTCTAACATAATAATAATAATAATAATAAGGCTTGTCTTCGAGTCAAAAGATTAATGATGAATGCTACGCAGCCCCGGCTGTGACCTACATATTTTGCCACATCCAGGGCAAGCATAACCATTGTCCGCGGTGGTCGATTAAGATTTTCTTAATAAGGAACAGTAAAAAAAAAAGATGGTTTAGTATTAAGAACTCACTATAATGGACGATTGATAACAATGATTCCTTCATTCTGTGCCTTATGTACAGAACACTAAAATATTCCTAGAACCGATTTGCTTTATTCATACTGTTACAAATGAACAGTGATAGGTAGAGGTCAACGTATGACCTCGGCGAGATGACACAGCAGCGAGTGTTCTCTGGAATCTACATGTACAAACAAAGACAGGATGTGACGTGTCCTCACGTGTTGTTCCAGGGGACGAAAAGATCTAAGTAGGGGGACAGTTACTAATGAACAGTGACGGATAGAGGTGTGACCCCGACTTGATGACACTGCAGCGAGTGTTCTCTGGAATCTACATGTATAAATAAAGACAGGATGTGACGTTTCCTCACGTGTTATTCCAGAAGATACAAGCAGTGTTTGTGCAACTTTGGAGAAGCGATTAGGGACTCTATATAAGCCAGAGAGTTAATGTGAAAGTCAGTCGTGAGTCGTTGGTACTGTTGTCTACTGTGCGAGACAGTAGAAGAGAGATGTGTACGACTCGATGCAAGTTAACTAGGGTAGAGTTAACTGGAGTGGACTACCGTCGTTAAAGTCTATACAGCGAACTACAGTGGACTTGAGCCGTTTCAGTCGATACAGTCGATGTAAGACGTGTGCGGCTCTGATTCGGTGGACTTGAGTACGACTTGGTTCAGCTTTGGGAGACCTGGAGCGACACTGGGAAGTGTGTCGTTGGTCTGTTCTGTGGAATACGGCTCGATGCAAGTTGAGAAGAGATGAATCGCAACGAAGTGAAGAGATAAATTGCAACGAAGTATAGCTAACTGTAAACTGACAGATATTGTACAGTCTTCTAAGCTACATGTTACAGTAACAAATTGTTAGAGTTAATAGTCATTAAAGTTATATGAAGCTGAAAGTTGAGTCGTCAAGTTCTTTACAGTGTTTTTATGTGTGTGCCTACTAATACATTTAGCCATAAGATTCAGAAATACGTAACAATACTATAACAAACCACAGAGCCTTCTACTCACCTGAGGAATACTAAACAAGGCACTGAAAATCCAAGCGAACGAAATCATGAGCCTGACACGATGTGCGGCTTCGTTTCGTCTCATGGGGTCCAGTACAGCCACACACCTGTCCAGACTGATGGCTACTGTGATGTACGTAGACAAATATAATGCAAATACCTGCAGAGAAGAAAACCAAAGTGGTAAAACAATTTCAGTACAACTATGTAGTACGAATATGTTGATTAGGTTTCTGGGGAGTTTTGTGTGTACATTCATTAGTTTCATTTCAATACAAATATGTAGACTTATGGGGCGCGGTGGCTGAGTGGTTGAGCTCTTAGCTTCCAAGCCTGGGGTCCTGGGTTCGAATCTCGGTGAAGACTGGGAGGTTGAATTTCGGGATTCATAGGGCGCCCCTGAGTTTAGTTGGGGAAAGTAGAAGCGGTTGGTCGTTGTGGTCACATGACACCCTGCTCTTTATCCGTTGGTCAAAGAAACAGATGACCTTAACATCATCTGCCCCATAGATCGCGAGGTCTGAAAGAGGAACTTGACTTTGACTTATGACCCATAGACATTAGCTGTTATAGTTTCATTTCCATACAAATGTGTAGACTAGGTATTTGGCTGACGGTTTTGTGTGTGCATTCAATAGTGTATGAAATGAAAAGACAAACTAATAAATACCAAGGCACAGGTTAATGCCTATTAGAGATAAATGGCGTATTACTATCAACAGCAAGTGTTTGCTGTCTCTGATGTACAGAAATTGGGAATTGTTCAGCTCGGGAATTTAAAAAGTATACGACCTTTGTTTGTGTGACTGTTTTAGCACTGTAAAGTCGAATTTCTCATTTCTTTCCCATTTTAGCACAAACTAACTCGCAGAAGTTATCTTTTAACAAAACGTCCCTGATACTGTATACAAAAGAAAATCCCCAATTTCACCTATCACGTGCGTATAAGGGATGACCACGTGATCAATGCCAACGTTTTAGTGTACTTCAAAGAGGACAGTGTCAGCAGAGGCCCACAGCTCCTTCAAGAAAAGTTACTTTAGAGCAGGCATGTCAAAAACGGCTTTCGGGGGCCGCATGAGGCCCGCGACCACCTTGCATGCGGGCCGCTTGGCCACCTCAAAAATTATCAAAATAATGTTAAACTATTAAGCTGGAAAATAAGAGATGACAAGCTACTTGAATTGAAAAATAGTATTTGTTAAACTGAACAACGAGATTGAGTCTGCAGTGAAAGCCAGCTACATTTTTCAAACTTAATTGCAAGCCATAGCAAATCATTTAGTAAAAGGGATTTTATGAAGGAGGTATCGTTAAAGCTGCGGAAGTAATTTGTCCAGAAAAGGTGAAAGTATTCAAAGAAATAGCGTTAACTAGAAACACTGTGGCAGAGAGAATAAATGACATGTCAATCAGCTCGGGTGAACAATTAAATAAAAAAATAGATTTTGAATTATTTTCATTGGCTCTCCATGAGTCAACTGATGTAACGGGTGTAGCACAGTTGGCTATATTCATAAGAGCCTGTGACAGAAATTTTGTGATACATGAGGAGCTACTTGTTCTATGCATAACGCCACAACAAGCGAGGATGTTTTTGAGAAATAACAGGTGCTATTGCAGTATAATGTACCTTTGGTAAAGCTAGATAGTCTGACAACGGATGGCGAACTAACAATTATGAAATGGTTTTGATGCAAACCTACTTGCAAAAATAAGAGAAACTAGATGCTATTTTTAAATTTACTCTTTTTCACCAAGAAACATAACGCACAAAGCAATTATAATTCCAACATGTCATAAAACTGGTTTCAGTCAATATCAATTTTATTCTTATCATCGCCAATTTTCAATGTTTCTGAATGACATTGGACACGAAATTAGCTGGCTTTCCTGTCATAAAGGACTGAAGAGATTGTAATAATTATGAACATGAAAGGTGAACCTGTTGAACATTTCCATACTGACGAATGGGTTCAAGATTTGGCATTTGCAATTGATCTCACTGGTCCCTAAATTGTCACAACTGCGTGTGATCATGTGAAGTGCTTTCAAGCAAAATTACGACTTTGGATAAAGCAAATATGGAGAGAAAATCGTGTGCACTTCTCAACGTGCCAGGAACTAAAAAGATTAAATACGGCTGCAACATTTGGTAAATATGTCTTACACCTGGAAATGTTAGTAGATGCTTCCACTGGCTGTTTTCATGACTTCGTTTCATACGAGCAAGAATTTTCGTTGTTTTTATCTCCATTTTCATTTGCTTCTGAAAATGCTGCTGGTAATGTGCAACTAGAGCTGATAGAATAGCAGTTAGATTCTTTGTTGAAAGCGAAGTATAAACAAGTGGCTGCGCCAAATTTAGTTACTTACCTAAACGATACGTTGAATTGCGGAAATTTGCAGCCAGAATTATTACTGTTTGCAAGCACTGATCTCTGTGAGCAGTTCTTTTCTATAATGAAAGCTACAAATCAGCTGACCGTTCGAGATTATCTGATTAAAATATGTGGTCAGTGATGAAAGTGTCAGTGACAAGCTTCCACCCGATATCAACTTGTAGCCCAGAAAGATGTGGTCAGTGATGAAAGTGTCAGTGACCAGCTTCCACCCGATATCAACGTGTAGCCCAGATAGATGTCGAGTATCAGGACCAAGAACAAAATGCGCAATCATTGTCATTTCTAATGACCAAATTGTACCACAAATTAAGCTAACTAAGGGACAGGTATGCCATTAATTTTTGTATTCCATTGTATTGTTTCTAATTTACATAAAACTAGTAAGCTGTTTTGCAACTGATTTTTGGGTGCGGCCCCTCAGGCCATAGTAAGTTTTTTATGCGGCCCATACACCTTAACGAGTTTGACATGCCTGGTTTAGAGGCTAACATTCTGGCAGAAGTAAAATCTATCAGCAACAACCTCCCGAGAAACAAAACAGCTCGTTAATTCTTTCCCAACAACCGGCTCTAAGATCATACAACACCGAGATGCAAAAGAAAAATAACCGTCTAAAAAAGGGGCAGATAACAAAAAGAGAGCTTAAATCGAGCTGACACTAAATTCATCTGTGTTACATCTGGTAAAAAAAAAAAACAACCAAAAAAAGGGATACTAGTCTCTTCCCTAATCCTCTAACAAGACAAAGCCTTGCTATGCTGATCATAGTTTCAAATAGAGAGAAATAAAGCAAGGCTTTATAATACATTAGTACAGGGGTGGGCAAATTACGACCCGCGGGCCACATGCGGCCCGCCGGAGTGTTTGATGCGGCCCTCGGACACCTAATGAAATCAGATGTGCTCACAATATATACATATAAAAATGCAAATATATTAAAAAATAATTCTAAATATCTCTATAAGTATTGAAACTCTCCCAATATAAACAATTTCAAGTCAATGAAGATTAAGCTAATTGGCTCTACTTCAATACACTCAGTCAAAGACACAATCTCAGTGCAGTATTTATTTAATGCTATGAAGAACTGTGTTGAGTGTTGGCTTGGCTTGGAACAAGATGGCAAGTGTAACAACTGATGGAACTCGATTATTGACTGAAAAAAAATATTTTTTTTAATAAAGAATATCTCTAAACTCTAAACAGGAAATTTAGCACAAAGCTGAAGAAAATATTTATTTATTATAGAAATACATACTCTCGTAGCCCATGTTATTAGAGCTAGGGGTCTTAAACACAGGCAGTTCCGAAAAGTACTTGAATATTTAGAAACCAAACATTCCGATATATCCGCTGACTTAGAATAAAAAATCTCAAGGAAGAAATTTGTATGTTCCTTGAAGGACATTGTCTGTGACTTTATTATAAATATTTCTATTGAAGAAGAGTGTGAGACAGATTTCAGGTTTTTTCTTGGCAGCTATTGCAATGAGTTGTTTGCATATGAAATGTTTGTGCGTGTTAAATCTTTTCAAACAAAGTTTCAATTTTCTCCAGGCAAGCAAGTGAAAACAGATTTAGTCATTTTCAGTCATTTTCCTTTCCTGAAAGGTGAAACTATTTCTACTGAAATGGTTGAAAGTACAAGACTGATTTAGATTCCTTAATCTCGGAATTTATAAAAGCAAATTTTAAGATGTCAAGAACCAGTTTTCAATACCATCAGCTCACCATTTAGCGCAGAATCTAAATCAGCTCCAGAGAACATAACTCCGTGCAAATTATATCATGAAAGGGAAGTTCCAGTCAGTTCTTCCACTGGAGTTTAATGGGTGCCAGAAGCTGTATTTCCACACTCTAAAAAAAGAAGTTGCTGCTAAGCTTTCATATTATTTGAGTACACAAACATCTGTGTAATTTGACAGCAGTCACGTGGATAACAATTAGTAAGCTAGTTCCACAGTTCCGGAACATTAGCACGAGTGTAAACTGTTAAATACTTTACATTCAGTACAACTGTACATTGGTGGTGAAATGTGATGTAAAAAGACAATAGCAATTTTTTTTTTAATGTAAAATTGGTTTCAGAAATTGCTAACTCTTGTTGTAATTTCTCACGTAGGAATGTGAAAGAACACAGTGAATGTATAATACATGAGCTAAGAGACATTATACAGTTAGGTAGCGTAGTTTTTAAAGTTATATATATAACAATATAATAATATATATGCGGCCCCCCATTCTCAATTTTTTTTAATGCGGCCCTCGATACGAAAAGGTTGCCCACCCCTGCATTAGTACAATAATAGACACAAGTGAGACAGTTATTTCCTATAGATCACTTTAGTTTACCTGTAATGTGCATTGCACTACTAAAGAGCAATACGAACCTATTTGTGATGTTTATACTTCAGTGAATCAGTCAACATCTCTGAATACATTTGGATTTTTAAAGAATTGGAGACATTCTAAAATATTCTAAATAAATAAATAATATAAATAAAAAAATTAAACAAAATAAATAAAATAAACAAAATAGATAAAATAAACAAAATAAATAAATTAAACAAAAATAAATAAAATAAACAAAATAAATAAAATAAACAAAAAAACGAAATCTTTGTTGGCAACTAATCTCCTTATGTCTTCAATTGAAAAGCTTACAAATTGACAGTAGCATTAGAAAGTATACACCATGTTTTACAATACATAACTTTCCAATACCTCCAAACACTGTGCACTGGATAGAAGTAGGAAAACCGCCGATAAAACTGACGTCAATGCAAAAATTCCCAAGATACTTTAAAGTATTTCTTACTTGGGAAGCGTGGTCGAAAGGCTAAGTGCGCTTAAACTTGGATTGTCTTGGCTCGAGGTTCGACACCCGACTCGGGCAGAGTTGGCTGAGCGCCTAAAGGAAAACCAACTCCTAGATACCCCACTGGTCCACAAATGAGATTGCAGCTATAAACATGAAAGTAGCGCTATATAAAAGGTATAATATATTATTCTTCTGTACTCCTCCAGAAGTCAATGACTGACAGACTCTGTCAACTCTAAAACTTACAAGTGTTGACATTGATTGACATTGTAACAAGAACAGAAGAAGATGAAGATCAGGAACAAATTATCGGATCAGTAAAACATGCAGGTCACGTGGTCATGGATCAGTAAAACATGCAGGTCACGTGGTCATGGATCAGTAAAACATGCAGGTCACGTGGTCATGGATCAGTAAAACATGCAGGTCACGTGGTCATGGATCAGTAAAACATGCAGGTCACGTGGTCATGGATCAGTAAAACATGCAGGTCACGTGGTCATGGATCAGTAAAACATGCAGGTCACGTGGTCATGGATCAGTAAAACATGCAGGTCACGTGGTCATGGATCAGTAAAACATGCAGGTCACGTGGTCATGGATCAGTAAAACATGCAGGTCACGTGGTCATGGATCAGTAAAACATGCAGGTCACGTGGTCATGGATCAGTAAAACATGCAGGTCACGTGGTCATGGATCAGTAAAACATGCAGGTCACGTGGTCATGGATCAGTAAAACATGCAGGTCACGTGGTCATGGATCAGTAAAACATGCAGGTCACGTGGTCATGGATCAGTAAAACATGCAGGTCACGTGGTCATGGATCAGTAAAACATGCAGGTCACGTGGTCATGGATCAGTAAAACATGCAGGTCACGTGGTCATGGATCTGTAAAACATGCAGGTCACGTGGTCATGGATCAGTAAAACATGCAGGTCACACTTAGATCTACGTGGTTTTGTGAAATACTGCAGCTATCTTTCGGAATCGAAGTATCTATTTATCTATCTATTTATCTATCTATTTATCTATCTATTTATCTATCTATTTGTATGTCTGTCTCTATATCTATCTATCTATCTATCTATCTATGATTTTGTCTGTCTGTATATCTATCTATTTATCTATCTATGTGTATGTCTGTCTCTATATCTATCTATCTATCTATCTATGTGTATGTCTGTCTCTATATCTATCTATTTATCTATCTATGTGTATGTCTGTCTCTATATCTATCTATTTATCTATCTATGTGTATGTCTGTCTCTATATCTATCTATCTATTTATCTATCTATTTGTATGCCTGTCTCTATATCTATCTATCCATCTATGTGTATGTATGTCTCTATATCTATCTATGAGTATGTCTGTCTCTATATCTATCTATCTATGTGTATGTCTGTCTCTATATCTATCTATCTATCTATCTATCTATGTGTATGTCTGTCTCTATATCTATCTATCTATCTATGTGTATGTCTGTCTCTATATCTATCTATTTATGTGTATGTCTGTCTCTATATCTATCTATCTATCTATGTGTATGTCTGTCTCTATATCTAGCTATCTATGTGTATGTCTGTCTCTATATCTATCTATCTATGTGTATGTCTGTCTCTATATCTATCTATCTATCTATCTATGTGTATGTCTGTCTCTATATCTATCTATCTATCTATCTATCTATGTGTATGTCTGTCTCTATATCTATCTATCTATCTATCTATGTGTATGTCTGTCTCTATATCTATCTATCTATGTGTATGTCTGTCTCTATATCTATCTATCTATGTGTATGTCTATCTCTATATCTATCTATCTATCTATCTATGTGTATGTCTGTCTCTATATCTTTCTATCTATGTGTATGTCTGTCTCTATATCTATCTATCTATGTGTATGTCTGTCTCTATATCTATCTATCTATCTATGTGTATGTCTGTCTCTATATCTATCTATCTATGTGTATGTCTGTCTCTATATCTATCTATGTGTATGTCTGTCTCTATATCTATCTATGTGTATGTCTGTCTCTATATCTATCTATCTATCTATCTATGTGTATGTCTGTCTCTATATCTATCTATCTATCTATCTATCTATCTATCTATCTATCTATCTATCTATCTATCTATGTGTATGTCTGTCTCTATATTTATCTATCTATCTATCTATGTGTATGTCTGTCTCTATATCTATCTATCTATCTATGTGTATGTCTGTCTCTATATCTATCTATCTGTCTATGTGTATGTCTGTCTCTATATCTATCTATGTGTATGCCTGTCTCTATATCTATCTATCTATCTATCTATCTATCTATCTATGTATGTGTATGTCTGTCTCTATATCAATCTATCTATCTATCTATGTGTATGTCTGTCTCTATATCTATCTATCTATCTATCTATCTATCTATCTATCTATCTATCTATCTATCTATCTATCTATGTGTATGTCTGTCTTTCTATCTGTTTATCTTCTTTTCTTTTCTGTTATTTTCTTTCTTTTTTCCCTAATGCTTCTACAATTGCCCCAGAATCCTCGTCACGTTACAGAATTTATTGTGATATTTCTTAATTCTAATAATAAACATTAATTCTACTTTAGAGTCATTTTTCTAAACTATTGTAAAACAATATTATGCCATTAAATGTGTATGAACACAATAGTGTCCAGTCAGAGAGGCACTAAATGTGTATCAACGCAATAGTGTCCAGTCAGGGAGCCACTAAATGCGTGTACACACAAAATGGTGTCCAGACAGGAATCTCTGATCATGTTCTTCATATCACTCTAGTATCAACATCTAAAACAAACACATCAAAATCTCGTTATCTGTTTCCTTGTGGAATATTTTGTATCTTTTAATGGCATTTGGAAACGCTAGACCCTGCACAATGTGTTGATCCATACAATCACCATATTTTATTGATTCAAGCGGCTTGGTGGTAGTGATTGGGGGGGGGGGGTGGTAGATGGAACTGGAAATGGCTTCTACCACGTTTGAATCTTCACTTTGAACCTGTCTGACTTTTCAAAGCATATATTAAGTATGCAAATTAGATGGTGACCGAGAAACCCGCATTAAAAAAAAGTTTCTGATTGATAATAGACTACTACAACAGTAATCCATTGAACTACACCAAGGAATCTCAAACCATCAGGTTACATCAGAGGAATTTCAAACCATTGCACAAATAAGAATATCTAAAGTCGTTAGACTACACCAAGGAATCTCAAACTATTAGAATACACCCCCCACCCCCACAGAATAAAAGTCTTAATCATTCTGACTATTTCATGAAAACACTGGGGATGGCGCCTGGTCTCGTTATAATTTTAGTAATTTAACAATAATTAAATAACAAACTTAAGTACCAAAAATAATAGACAAAATTATTTCTTGTTCTTTACATGTAAAGTGTTAAACTCAAACCACATTTAAAACAAAAATATGTATCTTTCTTTTTAATGAATGAACGTGGATAATTTGATAAAATTGTTCGCGCCAAAACATCATTTTACGCTAAAACGGTCATAGCACAAAAAAAAAAAAAGCTGCGCCAAAACGTCTTGCTTCGATATTTAACACATTAATGACTGTAATTTCATCGTGATGCTGACAGATACTTTGTTGTTGTTGTTTTTTAGTTGTTTTTTTTAACCTTGAAGGTTTTTTTCTTGCTTTGATGAGGAACACTTCAAGCACAGATTGAGACCCACTGGGATGAAGAAACGATGAAGCCATCGTCTTGTTAGGGATTTGACGTGGGATCCCCTTCATCTCAACTAATTGCTTGCTCCCTGGAGACCCTGTTGGTCAAGCTATTAGGTTTCAGTCCAGTTATCTGGCTCTACGTTCTGATCCACACCCAACTGGAAACCAGTAGTTTACTCAGCACATTTTGGTGGTACTTACTGAAACAGGAAGTTAGGGACCATCACTGACCAGCAAGTATCGTGGGAAGGTTTAAAATAATAGCTCAAGCGGCTCAAGGCAACAAAGAAGTAACTTATCTTATCTTATCTTATATAATACAGACGATACTTCAAAAAAGAAGATGATTACGTCCTATGCGTCATGCATTTAGTCATGCATATTAACCAATGACTTAAATTCTGCCAAGTAACTGGTTTTCCTGGCTAGCTCAGGCAACCCATTCCATGCTCTAATAGCACTAGGGAAGAAGGAGCACTTGTACAAATTTGTCCTAGCATATGGAACGAGAAATGTACTTTTATCTTTGTGTCTTTCTGAGTATTTTATTAAATTTTGTTTTTGTATTTGAAGATTATGGTTCAGTGTCTTATGTATAATTGCTACTTTACTTTTTTTACTTTTAAGTCTTCTATCCTGGAGGCTTTCTAAACTTAATGATTTTACTAAAGGTATTACTCTAGTCAAATGTCAATATTCGTTTGTTATGAATCTCACTGCTCTATTTTGTGTCTGTTCCAGTTTCTTAATGTTTTCTTGAGTTGAGGGGTCCCAAACAGAGGATGCATATTCTATTATTGGCCTAACCAAGGTTAAATAACATTTTAGTTTTATGTTCTTATTTGATTTATAGAAATTTCTTTTAATAAACCCTAATGCTTTGTTTGATTTTTTGATAGTTTCATCAATATGGGGATTCCATGACATTTTTATATTTATAATAACACCTAGGTATTTTGCGTTTTTAGTCTGTGTTACTGATTTACCATGAATAAGATAAGTGGAATTATTTGTTTTTAGTTTTTTTGTTACTCTTAATAAACGACATGTTTCTAGGTGGAAAGACATGCTCCAATTGGATTCCCATTTCTGTAATTTCTGTAATTGTGTTTCTACACATCAATTCAGGAAGTAGATAGCAAGGGAAGCATAGATTTTGGTTTCTTTTTTCTATTTACCGTGTTGAAAGAGTAGAACTGAAACAGTCCCAGACACTTCTAGCTGTTTTTTTATCTCATTTTGAAAATAAATATATTTATAATTGACATTTAATGTAATACTATTACCAAACATAATATTGTAGACATGGTTTGTACTCCATTCAACATATCTATAGACCTGCGAACAAACTGATTAATTGCATCGAGATACCAATGTCTATGATAGTTATCTATGATACTAGTCTAGGATAGTTGTCTAAGATACTAGTACAAACATGTCTATCAGAAGAACAAACAAACCTATGGTACTAGGATTATCTTCGGTTGTTGTTTACATAATTTTTTTTTCAATTCATATTATCAAACAATTCAAACAAATTTGCTCATTTCATGATTGGTCATTTAAGCCAATCATCACAAAACGTTCATTGTATTATCAAGACTTGAATAACTTTAACCGAAGCAAGACCTAATAAGACCTATGTATCAAATGGAGATTTATACTCGAAGTAATGTACCAAAAAGGTAGTCCAAATAATGCGTTTGATATTTGTGTCCAGAAGCTATCATTTAAATTTGTGAAGACAAGTGTGCTTCGCAATACAGGGACGTTATATACATATAATATATGTCTGGAAAAATTCTGATTTTATTTCATTCCTATGGACTAGTTTATTTGTATTTTTTTTTTTAAAGATGATATTTTGTTTTTTTACAATATGTATAGTAATAATCAGTACATTGTGTTGTTAATACAAAATTATAGTGGTAAGTAACAATATCTTTATGGTTTAGACTTACTTGCATATATTTGAACAATTTGCACACAATATTTCCGGCTAGCCACTGAACAGTAGCCGCCCACACAGAGTCCCCGGCAATACAAAAGAAGGAGACAAGAAGGTCCGCCAAGGCAAGATTGACAATGAGCGTGTTGATCGTGCTTTTCCGCCTCCGGAGACGCCTCATCTGCACCAGGGTGGCCACGTTGCCCACAAAGGAGATGAGAAACATGACCCCGAACACTACAGCTTTCGTAAGGCTGGCGGTGGTGAACTTAGGGGCCTCGCCGAACGAAGAGTTGAAAGGCTCGGTAGTGTCCGTGAGATCGTAGACGAACGTGGTGACGCCGCTGAGATTTTTGTGTAGTCCTGGGGCTATCACCATGTGATGCTTGTGAATTAAGGAGTCTACCGTCAGGTTCTCAAAGTACTGGCCTAGTATTGTGGTGTCAAGGCCTACGACCGGAACAGTGCCTGATGTCAGGTCTTTGAGAACGGTCATGTCTGGTTCTGTTACATGTGGACTGTTTCTGAAGTCCATTGAGGTGAAGTCAAAGCCTGACATTGTAGTCACGTGTCACATTCTGTAAAATAAGACATTGGCGATTATCAATACAAAATAAAACGTGTGTAGAGATTGTCAAGGAACCATACACAACTTCACGCTGCACTTTGTATTATGTATATGTAGAGGATAGCAGAATAATGGGCCTCAATGCGAGCTATGTGTATGTCAATGCGAGCTATGAGGAAAACAAAAAGTGCCTCTCTAACTCTTGTCCCATCGGCCACGTTTCACGGGTATCGTACGGGGTAGTGGCGGTCTTCTTACGGTTAGTGGCGGTACATTTTAGGAATACTCAATCGTTGAAATCAGCTCCGGCCTAGACACGACACGGGTACAGTAATCGAAGGCTCTAGGAGAAATGACCCTTCACTACAAATGTTCTTTAGAAATGATACTCGAGTTGATGGGCCACCTATGGGGAGAGGATGTCAGTAACGAGCCTCGGGGTCAAATCCTTTCCGTTGGTCAAGAGCCGATTTGATTTTGGTTGTTAACATTTCATAAAACTCAATGGAAACTTGAGTTAGGAACACTCCATTGGTAAATAGCTTACAATAGTATATGTTTTTGTTTCCTTTAACTAGTGTAATTAATTGACCAGCATTAAAACAAAAACTATCCATTGTATTATCACCATGTGGATAGACGTAATGGATGCTCGAAATAAAAGATTTGATTCACTTGAGTTAGAACAAGACAAACAGAACCAATGCTTTCAATACAATCAAAAAGCTTCATTGTATCTATTAGTTTGGAGAAGTCGTGTAATTATAGGTGGGATTGACCTTGACATAATACATCTTGGCAATTAGAAATATTTGTATTGTCTTTGTTTACTTTTTAGATTTCTCAACGCGCTCTAATCCTATCACTTGTCTCAACGCGCTCTGATCCTATCACTTGTCTCAACGCGCTCTGATCCTATCACTTGTCTCAACGCGCTCTGATCCTATCACTTGTCTCAACGCGCTCTGATCCTATCACTTGTCTCAACGCGCTCTGATCCTATCACTTGTCTCAACGCGCTCTGATCCTATCACTTGTCTCAACGCGCTCTGATCCTATCACTTGTCTCAACGCGCTCTGATCCTATCACTTGTCTCAACGCGCTCTAATCCTATCACTTGTCTCAACGCGCTCTGATCCTATCACTTGTCTCAACGCGCTCTGATCCTATCACTTGTCTCAATACGCTATGATCCTATCACTTGTCTCAATACGCTATGATCCTATCACTTGTCTCACTACGCTATGATCCTATCACTTGTCTCAATACGCTATGATCCTATCACTTGTCTCAATACGCTCTGATCCTATCACTTGTCTCAATACGCTCTGATCCTATCACTTGTCTCAATACGCTATGATCCTATCACTTGTGTCAATACGCTATGATCCTATCACTTGTCTCACTACGCTATGATCCTATCACTTGTCTCAATACGTTTTGATCCTATCACTTGTCTCACTACGCTATGATCCTATCACTTGTCTCACTACGCTATGATCCTATCACTTGTCTCAATGCGCTATGATCCTATCACTTGTCTCAATGCGCTATGATCCTATCACTTGTCTCAACACGCTATGATCCTATCACTTGTCTCAATACGCTATGATCCTATCACTTGTCTCACTACGCTATGATCCTATCACTTGTCTCACTACGCTATGATCCTATCACTTGTCTCGATGCACTATGATCCTATCACTTGTCTCAATACGCTATGATCCTATCACTTGTCTCAATACGCTATGATCCTATCACTTGTCTCGATGCACTATGATCCTATCACTTGTCTCAATACGCTATGATCCTATCACTTGTCTCAATACGCTATGATCCTAACACTTGTCTCGATACTTTATGATCCTATCACTTGTCTCAGTACGTTATGATCCTATCACTTGTCTCAGTACGCTATGATCCTATCACTTGTCTCAATACACTATGATCCTATCACTTGTCTCGATGCACTATGATCCTATCACTTGTCTCAATACGTTTTGATCCTATCACTTGTCTCGATGCACTATGATCCTATCACTTGTCTCAATGCACTATGATCCTATCACTTGTCTCGATGCACTATGATCCTATCACTTGTCTCAATACGCTATGATCCTATCACTTGTCTCAATACGCTATGATCCTATCACTTGTCTCAATACACTATGATCCTATCACTTGTCTCGATGCACTATGATCCTATCACTTGTCTCACTACGCTATGATCCTATCACTTGTCTCAATGCGCTATGATCCTATCACTTGTCTCGATGCACTATGATCCTATCACTTGTCTCAATGCGCTATGATCCTATCACTTGTCTCGATGCACTATGATCCTATCACTTGTCTCAATGCGCTATGATCCTATCACTTGTCTCAATGCGCTATGATCCTATCACTTGTCTCAATGCACTATGATCCTATCACTTGTCTCAATGCACTATGATCCTATCACTTGTCTCAATGCACTATGATCCTATCACTTGTCTCAATGCGCTATGATCCTATCACTTGTCTCAATGCGCTATGATCCTATCACTTGTCTCAATGCACTATGATCCTATCACTTGTCTCAATGCACTATGATCCTATCACTTGTCTCGATGCACTATGATCCTATCACTTGTCTCACTACGCTATGATCCTATCACTTGTCTCAATGCGCTATGATCCTATCACTTGTCTCGATGCACTATGATCCTATCACTTGTCTCAATGCACTATGATCCTATCACTTGTCTCAATGCACTATGATCCTATCACTTGTCTCAATGCACTATGATCCTATCACTTGTCTCAATGCGCTATGATCCTATCACTTGTCTCAATGCGCTATGATCCTATCACTTGTCTCAATGCACTATGATCCTATCACTTGTCTCAATGCACTATGATCCTATCACTTGTCTCGATGCACTATGATCCTATCACTTGTCTCGATGCACTATGATCCTATCACTTGTCTCACTACGCTATGATCCTATCACTTGTCTCAGTACGCTATGATCCTATCACTTGTCTCGATGCACTATGATCCTATCACTTGTCTCAATACGCTATGATCCTATCACTTGTCTCAATACGCTATGATCCTATCACTTGTCTCGATGCACTATGATCCTATCACTTGTCTCAATACGCTATGATCCTATCACTTGTCTCGATGCACTATGATCCTATCACTTGTCTCAATACGCTATGATCCTATCAATTGTCTCGATGCACTATGAACCTATCACTTGTCTCAGTACACTATGATCCTATCACTTGTCTCAGTACGTTATGATCCTATCACTTTTCTCAGTACGCTATGATCCTATCACTTGTCTCAGTACGTTATGATCCTATCACTTTTCTCAGTACGCTATGATCCTATCACTTGTCTCCCAAAAGAAAAATCTTACTCTGGAATAAATGTAACCTGACACAACTACACCAAGCTGCACTAAACTTTCAACAAACATTCTTATTAGAAAAAGACATTAACCAACCAGTCGATGACCTCTGGAATTTCATTAAAAACCATCTTAAAAGCATTATAGAAAATCATATACCAAATAAACCCATATTAAACAAAATAAATAAATGCTGGTTTAATAATAGACTAAAGAAGCTTTGTAAACAGATGGAAAACCTATATAGAAAATTTAAAGAAACTAAGGCAGAAAGAGTTTACAAAAAGTATATAAAAATTAAACACTTAACCCAAAAAGTAAGCAGACAGCTGCAGAGTGAATACATAAACAATGTAATATCTAAAGATAACAACAAAAACCTATGGTCATACATTAAGTCTAAGAAAATGGAAACAACAGGCGTAGCGCCATTAAAAGATGAACATAACATAATACATAATGATAATGAAACTAAAGCAAACATTCTAAACAAATACTTTGCATCAGCATTCTCAGCCCCAGGAGACAAAGACATATTACTGAATTTGAACCAAGTAGACAACATAGAAGATATAGTAGTACAAGAAAATGGAATTCAAAAACTATTAGCCAACACCAAACCAAATAAAGCTTCTGGACCTGATGGTATTCCAGCTAGATTACTCAAAGAACTAAGTAATGAGCTAGCCCCAGTGTTCAAAATACTCTTTCAGGCTTCACTTAACCAGGGCAGAGTACCAAAGGACTGGAAAGAAGCTAATGTCACCCCCCTATTTAAAAAAGGAGAAAAATCTGACCCAGGGAACTACAGACCAGTATCACTTACCAGCATCACATGTAAAATCCTAGAACACATAATATGTAGCAACATCATAAACCACTTAGACAAACATAATGTCCTCACACCATACCAACATGGCTTTAGGAAATATAGATCATGTGAAACACAACTAATAGGACTAATTGATGATTTTTCAAAAGGTTTAGATAATAGTGAACAAATAGATGCTATCTTACTAGATTTTTCTAAGGCTTTTGACAAAGTTCACCACCATAGTTTGCTTAAAAAAATTAAAATATTTCGGCATTAATGGTCCACTGCATCAGTGGATTAAAGACTTTCTGATAGGGAGAGAACAAACTGTAATAATAAATGGCTCTAAATCAACACCGATAACAGTAAACTCAGGTGTACCTCAAGGTACAGTCTTGGGTCCACTACTATTTTTAATTTACATAAATGATTTACCAAATTGCATTAGTTCAGGAACAAAAGTCAGATTATTTGCAGACGATTGCATAATATATAGATCAATAAAAACAACACAAGACACAGATATTTTACAAAGAGAATTAGATGAATTACAGAAATGGGAATCAAATTGGAGCATGTCTTTCCACCCAGAAAAATGTCAGTTGTTAAGAGTAACAAAAAAACTAAAACAAATTAATTCCACTTATCTTATTCATGGTAAACCAGTAACACAGACTAAAAACTCAAAATACCTAGGTGTTATAATAAATGAAAAACTATCATGGAATCCACATATTGATGAAACTACAAAAAAATCAAACAAAGCATTAGGATTTATTAAAAGAAATTTCTATAAATCAAATAAGAACATAAAACTAAAATGTTACTTAACCTTGGTTAGGCCAATAATAGAATATGCATCCTCCGTTTGGGACCCCTCAACTCAAGAAAACATTAAGAAACTGGAACAGACACAAAATAGAGCAGTGAGATTCATAACAAACGAATATTCACATTTGACTAGAGTAACACCTTTAGTAAAATCACTAAATTTAGAAAGCCTTCAGGACAGAAGGCTCAAAAGTAAAGTAGCAATCATACATAAAACACTGAACCATAATCTTCAAATACAAAAACAAAATTTAATAAAATACTCTGAAAGACACAAAGATAAAGGCACATTCCTCGTCCCATATGCTAGGACAAATTTGTACAAATACTCCTTCTTCCCTAGTGCTATTAGAGCATGGAATGGGTTACCTGAGCTAGCCAGGAAAACCAGTGACTTGGCAGAATTTAAGTCATTGGTTAATATGCATGACTAAATGCATGACGCGTAGGACGTAATCATCTTCTTTTTTGAAGTAACGTCTGTATTATATAAGATAAGATAGTACGCTATGATCCTATCACTTGTCTCAGTACGCTATGATCCTATCACTTGTCTCAGTACGTTATGATCCTATCACTTGTCTCAGTACGCTATGATCCTATCACTTGTCTCAGTACGTTATGATCCTATCACTTGTCTCAGTACGCTATGATCCTATCACTTGTCTCAGTACGTTATGATCCTATCACTTGTCTCAGTACGCTATGATCCTATCACTTGTCTCAGTACGCTATGATCCTATCACTTGTCTCAATGCGCTATGATCCTATCACTTGTCTCAATGCGCTATGATCCTATCACTTGTCTCGATGCACTATGATCCTATCACTTGTCTCGATGCACTATGATCCTATCACTTGTCTCGATGCACTATGATCCTATCACTTGTCTCGATGCACTATGATCCTATCACTTGTCTCGATGCACTATGATCCTATCACTTGTCTCGATGCACTATGATCCTATCACTTTTCTCGATGCACTATGTTCCTATCACTTGTCTCGATGCACTATGATCCTATCACTTGTCTCGATGCACTATGATCCTATCACTTGTCTCGATGCACTATGATCCTATCACTTGTCTCGATGCACTATGATCCTATCACTTGTCTCGATGCACTATGATCCTATCACTTGTCTCGATGCACTATGATCCTATCACTTGTCTCAATGCGCTATGATCCTATCACTTGTCTCGATGCACTATGATCCTATCACTTGTCTCGATGCACTATGATCCTATCACTTGTCTGGACCACTTGTGAAAGGGGGAGGGAAGAAATGGATATCTTTCTAAATGTTTACAGGATCTTTGTTTAAATGCATAACAAAATGTTCACCCAGGGCTCGAGCCCTCAAGAGAACTAATTCAACTTATACCACCACATCTTTCAAGTACGATTTCTTTTCCTTTTTCAAGATACAAAAAAAAAACAACTACCTTGTTAATTTTTTTTTTATTCTTGTGCTGTCAGTTAAAAGAAATAATATTGTAAAATTTCAGCTTAATCCGAGATCATCTGTGAGAGAAATAACGTATACAAACTTTTTACTATATAGAACGACAGAGTGAGTTGATAGAAGCTTTGTAATAATAAAACTTTTGTCAAGCTGTACTCATATGCATATACATAATATAAAATATAGCATCACTATTTTTATGGCTCGTGAGAGAGTTAAGTCAATTCACTTTTTTTATTATGAGAATAATTATCTTCAGCATTAAACATTTTAAATTACTGAGATGACTATAAATATTTTCAACAAACGTAAATGTGGACTATATTTATTTATATCAGATTAATGAGGGTGGAACGTTTAATTTGAGTTTACCGTGTTTCATTAATCGCTAATACAGAAACCAGAGATTCGTTACCTTCAGAGTATTTGAAAGAAGTTGTCTTTAAAATTGAAGTAAAGACACACGGACATACACATTTCATGTATAACATTCCTGTCTATTCATATAAAGGAAATTTCCTTCAAATTTGAAATAGTTTGTAAGAGAGTAAAATCTTAACTAGATATAAGCATGTGTCTTGTTTTCCTTTTCTAGACATCCACCAGACACATGAGATAATACAAGTCTTCTCCATTTTAAACAGATTGAATACAAGTCTACGTGATTCAGGAGAGAAGTAGAATCAGTAGAGGACGTAGATTGAATAAAGGGCTAGAAGTGGGACAGTAGATTGAGGAGAGCCGCAGATTGAAGAGAGGGGTAGATTTTAGAGAGGGGTAGATTGAAGAGAGGGGTAGATTTTAGAGAGGGGTAGATTGAAGAGAGGGGTAGATTTTAGAGAGGGGTAGATTAAGGAGAGGGGTAGATTGAGGAGAGGGGTAGATTGAGGAGAGGGGTCGATTGAAGAGAAGGGTCGATTGAAGAGAGGGGGGGTAGATTGAAGAGAGGGGGAGATTGAGAAGAGGGGGGGATTGAGGAGGGGTAGATTGAAGAGAGGGGTATATTTTAAAGAGGGGTAGATTTTAGAGAGGGGTATATTTTAAAGAGGGGTAGATTGAAGAGAGGGATAGATTTTAGAGAGGGGTAGATTAAGGAGAGGGGTAGATTGAGGATAGGGGTCGATTGAAGAGAGGGGTCGATTGAAGAGAGGAGGGGGATAGATTGAAGAGAGGGGGAGATTGAGGAGAGGGGGAGATTTTAGAGCGGGGTAGATTTTAGAGAGGGGTAGATTTTAAAGAGGGGTAGATTGAAGAGAGGGGTATATTTCAGAGAGGATAGATTGAAGAGAGGGGTAGATTTTAGAGATGGGGTCGATTGAAGAGAGGAGGGGGGTAGATTGAAGAGAGGGGGAGATTGAGGAGAGGGGGAGATTTTAGAGCGGGGTAGATTTTAGAGAGGGGTAGATTTTAGAGAGGGGTAGGTTGAAGAGAGGGGTATATTTCAGAGAGGATAGATTGAAGAGAGGGGTAGATTTTAGAGATGGGTAGATTGAAGAGAGGGGTATATTTCAGAGAGGATAGATTGAAGAGAGGGGTAGATTTTAGAGATGGCTAGATTGAAGAGAGGAGTAGATTGAAGAGAGGGGTAGATTGAAGAGAGGGGTGGATTTTTAGAGCGATGCTGAGTCCACCCAACCCTAATGGGTAGCTGGCTTTAGTTGGGAAAGTAAAGGCGGTTGGTTGTTGTGCTGGCCACATGACACCCTGCTAATTAACCGTCGGCCAAAGAAACAGATAACCTTAACTTCATCTGCCATATAGATCGTAAGGTCTGAAACGGAAACTGTACTTTACTAAACTTTAAAAAAGAAAGACATTGTTTGTTTTATTAATTCTTGACGTTTCTTTTTTTTTTTAAATCTAAAATGTTTCATATATTTTAGATCTTTGTTTGATAAAAAAAGACTTACGTGTGTTCGAAAAAAGCGGCATACAATAGACACTAACACAACATCCGGAGGACCTGGTTTTCGTTGATGACATCTCCCATACACAACAAAATGCTCAGACCAAACTGACCAGACTCTCAGAAATATCGAAAAAGACTGGACTTGTAATCAACCAAAAGAAAACAGAAGTTAAGAAGATCAACAATAGACAAGAGAACCCAATCATGCTACAGAGAGAGAACATCCTGGATACAATAGACAAGAGAACCCAATCCTGCTACAGAGAGAGAACATCCTGGATACAATAGACAAGAGAACCCAATCCTGCTACAAAGAGAGAACATCCTGGATACAATAGACAAGAGAACCCAATCCTGCTACAGAGAGAGAACATCCTGGATACAATAGACAAGAGAACCCAATCCTGCTACAGAGAGAGAACATCCTGTATACAATAGACAAGAGAACCCAATCATGCTACAGAGAGAGAACATCCTGGATACAATAGACAAGAGAACCCAATCCTGCTACAGAGAGAGAACATCCTGGATACAATAGACAAGAGAACCCAATCCTGCTACAGAGAGAGAACATCCTGGATACAATAGACAAGAGAACCCAATCCTGCTACAGAGAGAGAACATCCTGGATACAATAGACAAGAGAATCCAATCCTGCTACAGAGAGAGAACATCCTGGATACAATAGACAAGAGAACCCAATCCTGCTACAGAGAGAGAACATCCTGGATACAATAGACAAGAGAACCCAATCATGCTACAGAGAGAGAACATCCTGGATACAACAGACAAGAGAACCCAATCATGCTACAGAGATAGAACATCCTGGATACAATAGACAAGAGAACCCAATCATGCTACAGAGATAGAACATCCTGGATACAATAGACAAGAGAACCCAATCCTGCTACAGAGAGAGAACATCCTGGATACAATAGACAAGAGAACCTAATCCTGCTACAGAGAGAGAACATCCTGGATACAATAGACAAGAGAATCCAATCCTGCTACAGAGAGAGAACATCCTGGATACAATAGACAAGAGAACCCAATCCTGCTACAGAGAGAGAACATCCTGGATACAATAGACAAGAGAACCTAATCCTGCTACAGAGAGAGAACATCCTGGATACAATAGACAAGAGAATCCAATCCTGCTACAGAGAGAGAACATCCTGGATACAATAGACAATAGAACCCAATCATGCTACAGAGAGAGAACATCCTGGATACAACAGACAAGAGAACCCAATCATGCTACAGAGATAGAACATCCTGGATACAATAGACAAGAGAACCCAATAATGCTACAGAGAGAGAACATCCTGGATACAATAGACAAGAGAACCCAATCATTCTACAGAGAGAGAACATCCTGGTTACAGACCGCTTTACTTATCTGGGAAGTAGAGTTAGTAAAGACGGCGGAGCTGATGATGATATTCTCTTCGGATCAATAAAGCTAAGTTTACATTGTCTAAGGCAGTATCTCTACATAAGAAGATACGAATCTATAATACAAACCTTAAGCCGGTCCTTCTATACAGTTCAGAAACATGGAGAGTCACTAAAACAAATATGGAAAAGCTCAAGACTTTTGTGAACATATCCCTACGTCGGATATTAGGAATGAGGTGACCAGAAAAGATAACCACTGTCAATTTGTAGGGGAGAACTAAACAAAAGCCTATAGCCCAAGACATCACAAAACGAAAGTGGCGCTGGAGAGGACACACCCTGAGAAAACCAGCTACCAATGTTGCAAGGCAGGCGCTTGATTGGAATCCGCAAGGAAATAAGAATGTGGGCAGACCCAAGCAAACCTGGGAGAGGTCAGTCATCAGTGAAGCTGACGGTTCTGGAATGACAGGGGAGCAGATGAAGAAAGCTGCTCAGAACCGAGTTCGGTGGAGAGTTGTGGATGCGGCCCTATGCTCCCCTGGGAGTGCACAGGATTAAGTCAGTCAAGTAAGTCAAATTGTTGACTTTTCTTTTCGCAAGGAATAGTAGCTGTTGTATGAATTGTTGAGCTTTCTTTAAAAAAAAATAGAGTGTGTTTTATAAATTGTAAATCTTACTTTAAAAGAAAAATGTTTCCATGTCATTGAAATTTTAAAAAACTATTTCATATGCAAATGGCATAGAAATAAATATGGTAAATGGGCTTTGTTGGACTAATGCGTCTCGTTTCTTTGATTGAAAACTAGAATCATAAATTGGGCCGGAAATATCTTTTTCCTTATATATCTTTTGCAAATTTCAGTTCTCTTTTTAAATTAAACTGACGTTATTAGGCTATAGTTTTAAGTGTGCCTGATAGAGAAATAAATTCTGCACTAAAGTACGGGTAGTTGGGATCAAACCCGATAGAGGCTGTGAAAATAAAAGACCTGAAACTAGCTCGTGAAAATACACATTTACAGTACCTTATTTGAAGATCCTCTGGAAAACTATTCAATGTATTAAGGCTGCGGGCAAAAACCAAGGTTAGGAAGCTACTCATCAGGGAACTCCTGTATGCTGATGATGCAGCTATTGTGGCTGATTCTGATATTCAGCTACAGTCCCTGGTTGACAAAATATCTGCTGCTTGCCAGAAGTTCGGCTTAAACATCAGTCAAAGCAAGACTAAGATACTTGTCCAAAACACAAACACTGCACCTCAAGTAAGCATTATTGGCCAACCACTAGAAATTGTTGATCACTTTTGTTACCTTGTTATCTTATCCAACTACACTCTACTGGATAAAGACATAAACAACAGGATAGCCAAGGCAATGGCCACCATGTCACGGTTGTAGAAAAGAGTCTGGGATAACATATTGCTGACTAGCAGTACTAAAGCCCTAGTTTACCGGATCTGTGTGTTGAGCACCTTGCTGTACGGAAGTGAAACATGGTCAACCTAATCATGGCAGGAAAAAAGCTGAATGTCTTCCACCTCCGATGCCTAAGGCGGATTTTTAAAATAAGGTGGCAAGATAAGATAACCAATGAGGAAGTGCTACAAAGAGCAGGGTGCCAGGACATCCGCTGTGTTATCAGCAGCAGACGTCTTGGCTGGCTTGGCCACGTTCGTAGAATGCCAGTAGACATCTTGTATGGCGATCTAATAGAAGGCAGGAGAGCCGCTGGTCGCCCACTTTTACGTTATACGGATGTATGCAAACGCGACATGAAGCTCTTCAAAATCGACACTGGCAACTGGGATGAGGTGGCACTGGACAGATCCACATGGAGAGAGAGCATAAAGGAAGGGTCACGGATTGCAGATGTCATACACAACAGCAGCAGAAAGAATGGTGAAAATGCAACGGCGCCTGGTGATTATATATGCCCAACCTGCGATCGCAGCTGTGTATCAAGGATTGGCCTCTTTAGTCACACAAGAAGTTGCAAAGGGAAAAGATTGTCTCTCGAGACGTAAAATGCCACAGATTTTACCCGAGATCTGTGTATTTTTATAGGACTAGCTTACTGCAAGTACCCGGCATTTTCCGATGCACAATTTAACACACAAAAATAATTATAAAAATAAAAATTGCAATTTTAAAACTTTTAATGATTTTTTAAAAGGTGTTTATAAAAAGGTGTTACTGTAATCAATTGTGAATATTCGTTTCTTATGAATCTCACTGTCTATTTTGTGTCAGTTTTAGTTTCTTAATGTTTTCTTGAGTTAAGCGGTCGTGTTTTCTCCTGACGTTTATACCTGATTTCTCTTATCAGTCGTTGTGATACATTGGTCCAAAATAATGCTAAGCTTATAAATATATTCTTCTTCTTCTTCTTCTTAAACTGTCAGGTAGAGTTGAGCCTTCGGCTCTTGGAACTCTAGGCCAGCAAAAGTGAACAAGATCTCCCTCTCACCGGCATGAATGAGAACAGTGTACACTGTTCTGTCTGACGGGTGGGTCAGACTCGCGGCAAGAGACCGCGTACACTAAGACCCCCGCCATTTTCCTTTTCTCTACCAGGCTAACTGTGCGGGACACGCCATTTATGTAACGGCCCCTTGAGGAACAGCGCCTGGATTATGACAAGGTTGTGAGAGATTTTTTACAACTCCGCACAGTGCAAGGAGGATGCTCTCACACCCCCTTAGGCACCCCCACGGGAGGCTTGTTTCGCTACCATTTAGCCTAATCGTTTCCTCTTACGATCGTTTCCACCCTGGCGCCACTATGAGGCAAGGTAGCATGCCCGGGTTATAAATATATAAAAAATCGCATGTGAATATAGGAATTAACTTGTTTTAGATGAGGTCCATTAATTATAGTTGCTTTGAAAAAATGATCTCACACATGTCATGGGCCTTGTCATAATAATCATAGATCTATCAAATCTAGTTATAATCTGTAATCTATATAATCATAAATATTCACGTTGAATTCCAATTGTAACTATAGAATCAGTATAGATCTACTTCTAGAATATATATCTAGGTTATAAATATAGTAGAAACAGAATCTAAGATAATCAGAATTTACTGGTACTCTAGGCAGTCTTGATCTAGAGTCTTTGATGACAGTCTTGATTTTAGACTAGATTTAAGTCTAGTACACTATATAAACCTATATATACGCTGCCTTCGTGGACCTCACCAAGGCTTTCGATACGGTCATTGGTTAATTGAGGATTTTGGCCAGGCTAAGATGCCCAACTACGCTTCTATCCATTCTCAAGTAGTTTCATGTGGGACAAAAAGTCAAGATTAGACATAATGGTGACATGTCGATCATTTCCCAATAAAAAATGGCGTGAAGCAAGCTGTGTACTTGCTCCTACACTATTCACTATCTTCTTTGGCGTAATGCTGGGTCAAATGAGGCAGCTATTGCAAAAAGGCATCGACATCACGTTTCGTTCAGATGGCAATCTTCAAAAGAAATGGTCATAACAGAGCTTCTATATGCCGATGGATGCGCCCGGCTAGCCCACAATGAACATGATATCCAGATGGCGGTCAACGAATTTGCATACGCTGCCGCTTCTTTCTGTTTATCTATAAACCTTGGGAAAGCAGAAGTAATGATCCAGAAGTGACCCAATAAAATCTACTCAGTCCCAAAGATCACCGTAAATGGACGTCCCCTTGTCGTGGTAGACCACTTCACATATCTAGGAAGCATTGTATTGAATGACACTTCGCTTTCAAGGAAGTTGATAACCGTCTGGCCATGGTCAGTAGTGCTTTTAGACGCCTCCAGGAGTGAGTTGGCGGAATAGATCGCTCCGTTTGCCTACAAAAAAAAGTGATTACCAAGCAGTGGTTCTCTCAGCCCTTCTATATGGATCTGAGACATGGGTATTATACAGAAAACAGCTAACACTACTTGAACGCTTTCACCAAAGATGCTTGAGCTTCATCATAAACATACGGTGACCAGACAGCACTACAAACAGCGATGGTCTTGCGAACGCCGGTATGGACTAGTAGCTGGGCAGGGCACTTACCCCGTATGGGGGACGAACGTATGCCAAAAGCAGTCTTTTTTTGGTGAGTGAGACAGACAGACAGCTGGAAGTCACCCACAAAGGCCGCGGAATGCACATTTGAGACCAAAGGGAAATCCGCTGCCGAGGACAGACGCAGACGACGAAAAAAAAAATCTTAATCGACCATAGTCGAACAATGGTTATGCTTGCCCTGATTTTGGGAAAATATGTAAGTCACAGCTGGGGCTGGGAATCGACGGGAAATATTGCATTGGAGATCCTCATGAATCTTCGGACTCGATGTAAGCCTTATTATTATTATATTGGCGTTGAAAAGTAGATCTATAAGTAGAATTATATTCAATATTGTATAGACAGTAGATCTACTGAGTCTGATCTAAACTAGCTATAGAATTATTCTAGATCTAGATAGGCCTACAGACTCTATATATAAAATCATCTGGATAGTAGATATAGGCTTATCCTAATTAATAGACTTTAGTCAAATAGAGCTAGATCTAGACAATCTAGTCTCAGAATCTTGATTTCTAAACTAGATTCGATCTGAAATGTAGATCTAGATATAGAGTCTACCTAATGTCAATGTCAGTGATGCCGAAGATTAATGATAAGTGCAGTGTCTACTATGTATTTTAATGTTTTACGAATCACATGTGCCCATGTGGTGATATGACTACGCCAACGGTATACGCAGAACCGTGAATGGCGTGAACTGTATACATATACGCAGTTAACCTATTGCGACTTGACGCCTTTTGTAAATTTGTCTGCTGTGCAGTACTAGATGCCAAAAATAATATAGATTCTAAAATTCTAGAACAGTAGATCTATTCCACATAATTTATTAACATAAATCTACTAATTTCATTGATAATAAGTAGCACTAGATCTACTATTTTACCAATGCATTTATACAGAATTTAATATATAGATTTAATTATACTAATTAAGAGATATAATTTAGCTCTATACGTTGTTAGCAAATAGCGTTACACAAAAAAACAAACGAACCTGGGTTTTTCTAAACTATGATACTTGGTGTGTAATAGTAAAACAGCACCTACCTAAAAAAAGTTGTAAATAGAGAGCAAATACCTATATTTATTGTAGTATTATATATATATGTCTGTGGCATAGACTTATATATTATATCTAGACTGGAAACCGGAAATAAATTCTTATCCGCGATTGTTTGATTCACATACCAATAGATTTTTATGGACGTAAACTCTTTTTTCAGGCTCTAAGGTGAGTCGTCCAAATCAATCTTTTCTGTCTTAGAAAAGTAAAGATCTTTAGTTTTCAAAGTTTAGAAATAAGGCAAAATCATTTCTTGGATATTCACGTAAATATATGAAACAAAGCCATTTCCTGTTTGTTTCCATTGAGATGTTTTAAAAATCATAGATGGAAATAATGCATGTTGATTTTAATCATCTTATGTAGATTGGAATAGATTGATTACCTAGATCTTTCTAGATTATCTATTTAAAAATTGCAAAATAATAATTATGAGACCATAGTATTCTTATTTTTGATGTTCAATTACTAGAGCTAGGTCTAAAAATTAAATTATATGTTACATAGGTTAGGGTTGAAAAAAACAACTTTAGGGCCTACTTCTTTTAACTACTTTACAAAACAACGCCTTGATCCAACTTTCTAAAAAATTTTCACACCATTTTTTGTAGTGTTAAAAAATGTCCATGTCCAGTCTAGATATAGTATATATAATAATAAGTCTAAGGTCTGTGGTTTTATATTATATAACCTTCGTAACTTCTTCTATAGAAAAATGACTTCTATAATTCCTTTTACTGAAAAATTGGGCTATTCGCGTCTGACACATATATAATTTGTATGTGCAGCACCAAAGCCGATTGGTGGCTTTTCTGTCGAATTTCGTTTCATACTTGAACGGAGATGAGGTTTTTCTAATCACTGTTTCATTCCCGTTAGGTCTAAGTTCTAATCACTGTTTCATTCCCGTTAGGTCTAAGTTCTAATCACTGTTTCATTCCCGTTAGGTCTAAGTTCTAATCACTGTTTCATTCCCGTTAGGTCTAAGTTCTAATCACTGTTTCATTCCCATTAGGTCTAAGTTCGGATAAAGGAAAACAAAATTATTATTCTTCTTTGTCATTGTACTAAGAGTTCAGTCTAAGACTCTCACAGCTCTTTGCCAATGGAAGCTTGCACATATATAGTGTGTGTGTGTTTATACTTAGTGTTAGGGTTTACATGGGGCTAGGGTTTACATGGGGCTAGGGTTTACATGGGGCTAGGGTTATAGTTTAGAAAAAATCGCCGTCACCCCCTCAGCCCCGTCACTCAAAAGTTCTGGATCCACGGAGTGGCTGAGAAGCATTGCTTGGGAGGGTAAACAAAATAAATTCATTGTTTTCTCCCCTTAACAATATCCAGTGAGAAATGTTGCATATTTCAGTTCTGCAGCAATGCCGCCCTCCTGGCCAGGTGGCAACAACAATGTTCTTGTGATTAACACGTACCTGTAAAGTCAGTTGGCATACCTCTACAGTAGACAAGTCAGTTGGCATACCTCTACAGTAGACAAGTCAGTTGGCATACCTCTACAGTAGGCAAGTCAGTTGGCATATCTCTACAGTAGGCAAGTCAGTTGGCATAGCTCTACAGTAGACATCAACATAGTGTCTTGTTATTTTACTGGACTGTCATGGTATTTATCTCTAAGAATTCCGCCTTCTGTCCGGGTATTTTATTGTCATTACATCAGAGCCCAATTCATCAAGAGCTAACTGTACATGTGTGTGTATGTTTGTGTATGTGTGTACATGTGTGTGTATGTTTGTGTATGTGTAGGTTAATGTTGTGTGTCTGTACATATACATTGTTATTGTTGTAGTTATACTAAGGTCAACAATTGTAGTCAAACTGAACGTCCATTAGTTTGGACCAATACAAATATTTGTTGTTGTTTCGTTGAGACGTTAGAACTTACACAAATGAACTTACACAAATGAACTTACACAAATGAACTTACCCATATGAACTTACCCATATGAACTTACCCATATGAACTTACCCAAATGAACTTACCCATATGAACTTACCCAAATGAACTTACCCAAATGTTATCCTGAAAATTACCCGTGGGAAAACAAACATAACAAAAGCTGCACACTTTACCTTCCAACTTGAAAACGTTTTAATGAGTCCTTGAATGCATCCAATACTTTCCAGAATTAGTTTGACACAAAATCATTTTAAATCCTCTTCGCTTTGGTTGGAATTGAAACTTTTGAGTCGTTGCTTTTGTTTTGTTTCTTTTTTTTTTTAATATTAAAAAGAAAAAACAAACTTTAAATTTGGAAGAAGAAAAGTTTTCAGAGAAGAAATAATTCTTTCATCCGTTAATCTCCATATTAAACGAAGTAATCCACTTGAAAGATAGGGCTACAGCCTTTGTACAAATACAGTTCTTAGTATTTTAATGTGATTGGAATGCCTTGTTTTGATTGAAACACCAACAAATGGCTGTTTAAGACAAAAAGGTTGTAGACAACAGCTGAGCAATTCTTCATTCATAAAACGTTTTCCAGCTCATCGCGAGGAACTAGGGAGCAGCTCACGTGACTAGAGAGAGTGGGAGGGGAGAGAGGCCACAGCTTACAGATGGCAGAATCTCGTCCAGGAGTCTGCATCTCTCGCTATCACATTAGGACAGCTCATCCAGGAGAAATAACTCTTAAAATATTTTCGAACAAATTTCTGCTTCAGGAGATTTTGTCAAAGTGTCGATCTTGATTTTGAACCAAACACTGACCTAGATAATTGTCTTAAACACAGGAGCTTGGCAATAACAAAATAAAAGTGTAAGTTTAAAGAAGTTTTATTTTTCTAGTTGAGCTTTCCAGGTCAAAACTGTTACAAATACTTGTTTTGTTAGTGTGTTAGAGACAGTTCCACAGTATGTAGACGGTCCTCATGAGCTGTGAAACCCTACATCTACATGGAAAGGAAAGTATTTTAATAGAACATATGACATGATTGTTTGCTGCTATACCACTAACAGTTGTTGACTAGTACTTCTAATGAGTGCTGGACTCAACTTGAACGGAAGTATATTTATTTAGTGAAAACATCAAACACACTAACAGAACAACTGCAAAGAAAATAAATAATAGCATTAAATTAAGTTTGAGTTTTTGGCACATCGGCATGCCATGTCGTGCCCGTAATCCTTCAAGGATTACTCTCCTTTACAAGAGCTAAATTCCATACAGTTAAATCATTAAATTATAAGATTAAATGCTGACAGACGGACGGACGGACAGACAGACAGAGTTGATATAAGCTTTGCACAAAAAACGCTATACGACAACTGCTTAATGAAACATATATGAAAATAATATTGAAATACACCAGTGATGCCCAACCTTATTTGGTCTGCGGGCCATTTTTATTTTCGGCATTCCTGTCGCGGGCCATATCACCAAAATGAAAATAAAATTAAATATACAATAAGCTATTTTTAATAGTTTTATTAGTGGACCCGCTTACATAAATTAATGTGATGCATGAAGTTTATCTGCAACCATCTTCTGAATATCTGGCTGTATAAATGAAACACCAACTCGGAGCACTGAATCTAGATCTAGATGTTTATCCGTGAGGCGATTACGTCACATGGTTTTCGCCCGTTTCATCATTGAAAAAGTTTGTTCACACAGATGAGTGCTTGAAAAACTTGTGATCATCCTTAACGCTTGTTTTCGAAGATTTGGAAACGTTTCTGCAGGTAGCATGGAGTAGAAGTCAACAGTCTGCATCACTTGAAATTTGTCAAGCAGGGATGTCTGGCTTTGTAAGTCAATCAGTTCCAGCTGCAGATCTGTCGGAGCACTTGACACATCGGCAGCAATCGGATTTTCAAAAAGACGGATTTCATTTTTTAAATTCTGAAAATCCACAAATCTTTCACTGAAATTATTCAACAAGAGCCTCAGAAGTTGGATAATTCTTTCTTTAGGAAAGACATATTTAGCTGCTTATCATTTTGTAGAGTGGTACAGGTTGGAAAGTGGACAAGATGCACCTTTTCCGCCTGTTGAATGAAGAGTTGCAATTTTGTTTGGAAAGCACATATGTCTGCATACACATGCAAAATCAATTTGTCTTTCCCTTGTAGTTTGGTGTTGAGTTTATTTAGATGTGATATCGCTTAAAATAGCCAAATCCCAGAAACATGAGGGGTCGTTCAGTTGTGGCACTTGTTTTGATTTATCGGTCATAAATATTTCAATTTTGTGTCTCAAATAAAAAAAACGTTTTAACACCTTTCCTCGGCTTAATCAGCCCCGCACTTCAATGTGAAATAGAACGACTTCTTATTCGGACTCTATTTCTGTCAGAAAATCTTTGAAAGTTCTGTGATTCCACGCTCTGTGATTTGATCACAATCATCATCACATGGTCCAGATTCAAAACCTTTCCACAGAGATTTTGTTGGTGAATGATGCAGTGAAGCCGCAGGTGTTCAGTTTTCCATTTGACTCAACAACTTTTTAAATAACTCTTGTTGTCAATCCGCTGTGACATCCAACCATATTTCTAGCGCCATCAGTAGTCCCTCTAACTAATTTATTCCAAGGAAGAACAAGGTCCTCTATGATGGCTGACTCTTCTTTGAACAGGTCTTCTCCAGTTGTATGCATGCTCCTCATAGCTGCTAACTCTTCTGTTATATCAGAATTGCTGTTTGTACCGTGAATAAATACCAAGAGTTGCGCAGTATCCGTTATGTCAGTGGACTCGTCAGAAGCAATAGAAAACATTTCGTCAAAGAATGAGTGAGAATCCAAACTTAAAGAGAATATTTTTTCAACATTCTAATTTTTTACATTTTTTTTTACATTTTGTTACAATGCTTTGGCGGGCCGGATAGGATCACGTCGCGGGCCGGATCTGGCCCGCGGGCCGTAGTTTGGGCATCGCTGAAATACACAATCCTTTTAAAGTCATAGACTAATAATAATAATGTTTAATATCAATATAGTAGCGCATGTGTGTGTGTATCTAGGTGGAATCTTGTACACGTTATATCTCCCACTTCACATTCTCGGATGAAGCTGAAAGTTTTCACAAACAAATGAACCAATTAGTTGTAATTAATTAATGTTGTTTTAAATAGAATATATTTTAATCTAAGGGGAGATAAACCTTGTGTAGAAAATTAATAATAGTCTACAAAATCTTCCATTTTTATAAGTACCCGAATAGCTCAGTGGTTAGCACGTCGGACTTCCATCTTGGTGGCTCGACATTCAAACTCAAATAACTTTGTTTAAAAATTGCTTTTGGAAAGACAGCACTACACCACTGGTCAAACTGGACCGAGACCAAGCGTCATGTTAAACCTAAACACCTTCCACCTCACATATCTGTACGACGGGCAACTGCTCAAAAGTTGAAACGTTGCAGGTCAGTGTTTAGGCCTCCTCTGACGCTTGGTCTCGATCGGACCCTAGCGCACTGAGCATTCAATAAGCAAGAAACAAATGACAAGTAACACCACATTTTGTATACAAGTAACACCACATTTTGTGTAAGACAATGCCTCCCTTCAGAATCTGATGAATTGTACAAAGAGCAATTATTTGACTTTAATTAAGTAATGCACCGTAGATCTAAAACTAAATGGAACATCTTTACCACGCCCCATTTTTCCTTCAACACTAAAACAAAATCCTGGCAAATGTGTAAGTCCATCAGAGTATAAAAAATTACAATGATAGGCCTATAGATCCATCAGAGTACACAAATGATAGGCTTATAGATATCAGAGTACACAAATGATAGGCCTATATATCCATCAGAGTACACAAATGATAGGCCTATATATCCATCAGAGTATACAAATGATAGGCCTATATATCCATCAGAGTATACAAATGATAGGCCTATAGATCCATCAGAGTATACAAATGATAGGCCTATAGAGCCATCAGAGTATACAAATAATAGACCTATAGAGCCATCAGAGTATACAAATGATAGACCTATAGAGCCATCAGAGTATACAAATGATAGACCTATAGAGCCATCAGAGTATACAAATGATAGGCTTATAGAGCCATCAGAGTATTCAAATGATAGGCCTATAGAGCCATCAGAGTATACAAATGATAGGTCTATAGATCCATCAGAGTATACAAATGATAGGCCTATATATCCATCAGAGTATACAAATAATAGACCTATAGAGCCATCAGAGTATACAAATGATAGGTCTATAGATCCATCAGAGTATACAAATGATAGGCCTATAGAGCCATCAGAGTATACAAATGATAGGTCTATATATCCATCAGAGTATACAAATGATAGGTCTATATATCCATCAGAGTATACAAATGATAGGTCTCTATATCCATCAGAGTATACAAATGATAGGTCTATATATCCATCAGAGTATACAAATGATAGGTCTATATATCCATCAGAGTATACAAATGATAGGTCTATAGATCCATCAGAGTATACAAATGATAGGTCTATATATCCATCAGAGTATACAAATGATAGGTCTATATATCCATCAGAGTATACAAATGATAGGTCTATATATCCATCAGAGTATACAAATGATAGGTCTATATATCCATCAGAGTATACAAATGATAGGCCTATATATCCATCAGAGTATACAAATGATAGGCCTATATATCCATCAGAGTATACAAATGATAGGCCTATATATCCATCAGAGTATACAAATGATAGGCCTATAGATCCATCAGAGTATACAAATGATAGGTCTATATATCCATCAGAGTATACAAATGATAGGTCTATATATCCATCAGAGTATACAAATGATAGGTCTATATATCCATCAGAGTATACAAATGATAGGTCTATAGATCCATCAGAGTATACAAATGATAGGTCTATAGATCCATCAGAGTATACAAATGATAGGTCTATAGATCCATCAGAGTATACAAATGATAGGTCTATAGATCCATCAGAGTATACAAATGATAGGTCTATAGATCCATCAGAGTATACAAATGATAGGTCTATAGATCCATCAGAGTATACAAATGATAGGTCTATAGATCCATCAGAGTATACAAATGATAGGTCTATAGATCCATCAGAGTATACAAATGATAGGTCTATAGATCCATCAGAGTATACAAATGATAGGTCTATAGATCCATCAGAGTATACAAATGATAGGTCTATAGATCCATCAGAGTATACAAATGATAGGTCTATAGATCCATCAGAGTATACAAATGATAGGTCTATAGATCCAGACGCCGGTGAACAAAATCTTATGCAACGACTTTTAATGTATTCAACTCTTGAATGAATAGGGTCTTCATGCGTAAATACCTGCTGCCGTGTCTGATTGTCAAGATTATCAAGAAGAAATTTAATTTTAGAAGATAGATTAACGGTCAAGCTAGAGGTGTACCTGTGTAACTAATTAGCTAATAATTCTTTTCCCAAAGATATAATTCATGATGTCAAGTTTCTAGAAAAATCGTTAGTGTCGTTTTCGAGATCCGTGTCCAGGTTTTTCCAATCAGTTCCCATGAATTTGCGAGCTGAATAGAGGCATTGTAAAAATATTACCAATCGCACACATTTATTATTGTTAGCCTAGATGTATTTAAAATTAATTAATTCGTGTGTGTGTGTGTGTGTCTAGCGCCAGGAATGGTACGGAATAACACACTTGGGATTGATTCCAAATAATTGACCCACTCACTGTACGCCGTGGTGTTTTAAGTATTTGTAGAAGTAACTTGTTTAATTTCAGCTTTAACCAAAAACATATCCCCAAGTATGGTGTCACACCTACTGGATGTCATCCTGTGTCATTTGCGACCCTAGAACCCCGAAGGTGATACATATATTTTCTTCTTTCTCTGTGTCTATCTAAATTACTCTCTCTCTCTCTCTAACACATACAGACTTACAGTCACACACTCTTGAAAGATGTTGTAATTAAAATCTGTTTCTATTTCTCATGACGTTAGAAAAGAAGGGATGTTCTCTGGTTCACAATAAGTTTATACAGAATTATAAAACTGATTATTTCACACAAGTCTCATACCAAATGATTAATGGAATCATATTTTTAGTTCTCGCTCAAATTCTCTCTTTTCTTATGACGTCACCTTGGGTAAATAAGGCATGTAATATCCTCTGTACAAGGCCATTTCTCAACCAACAATTTACCTTTCAAGAAGCCGAACAGTTGTGACGGATCTACCGGATTTTACTATTTTTTATTTTTATTTTCCATTTGCTATTCATTTTTTTCTCATATCTTCATTTTCCTAATGAGCACTGTTTGCCTCTAAGTGTTCAAACATTGTGACTAACCTAGACCTAACAGTTTTCAAACAAAGGGAAAAGGGAGACTCTAGCTAATCTTTGATTACAATTGTTAATATTTTTGCCCGTGTCCGGCATAAGTCTGGACACGGCGTGAGACTGGACATGGTATAAGTCTGGACACGGTAGAAGAGACACGGCATGAGACTGGACACGACATGAGACAAGACACGGCATGATACTGAACACGGCATGAGACAAGACACGGCATGAGACAAGACAAGGCATGAGACTGGGCACGGCATGAGACTGAACACGGCATGAAACAAGACACGGCATGAGACAAGACACGGCATGAGACAAGACACGGCATGAGAAAAGACACGGCATGAGACAAGACACGGCATGAGACTGAACACGGCATGAGACTGAACATGGCATGAGACAAGATACGGCATGAGACAAGACACGGCAAGAGACAAGACACGGCATGAGACAAGACACGGCATGAGACTGGGTACGGCATGACACTGAACACGGCATGAGACAAGACACGGCAAGAGACAAGACACGGCATGAGACAAGACACGGCAAGAGACAAGACACGGCATGAGACAAGACACGGCATGAGATAAGACACGGCATGAGACAAGACACGGCAAGAGACAAGACACGGCATGAGACAAGACACGGCATGAGACAAGACACGGCATGAGACAAGACATGGCATGAGACAAGACACGGCATGAGACTGGACACGGCATGAGACTGGACACGCTATGAGACTGGACACGGCAAGAGACTGGACACGGCATGAGACTAATAGTGTTACTCTAAATAACGATGAGTCACACCAGCTATTTTTCATTTCGTCTGCTAGCATCCCATCGAAGGAATATTTCTACCGTGTGTGATACAGACAACTGTTTTATGCCTGCCACTTTCTGTCAATTAAGTCAAGCCCTGCGACTTTTGTGTTTGGTCTATCTCGAGGAATGGAACGGAATGAAGAGATTGGTATTGTAGATAAGAAAGTGATGTTGTAGATTAATTGTGGCTAACAAAGTCATAGATTACTGTTGTAGATAAAGTGTGGCTAACAAAGTAATAGATTAGTGTAGTAGATAAAGTGTCAATAACAAAGTCATAGATTAGTGTTGTAGATAAAGTGTGGCTAACAAATTCATAGATTAGTGTAGTAGATATAGTGTCAATAACAAAGTAATAGATTAGTGTTGTAGATAAAGTGTCAATAACAAATTATAGATTAGTGTTGTAGATAAAGTGTGGCTAACAAATTCATAGATTAGTGTAGTAGATATAGTGTCAATAACAAATTCATAGATTAGTGTTGTAGATAAAGTGTCAATAACAAATTATAGATTAGTGTTGTAGATAAAGTGTGGCTAACAAAGTCAAATAGAGTGTCTAGATATCTTACAAATCATTTCAACAAGTTCAAGACAGGTGTTTGGTATTTTATTTTTAGTTGTTGTTTTTTTTGGCACATCGGCACAATTTAGACCATGTAGTGCCCATAATCCCTCAGGGTTATTCTCCCTTCTTATTCCAAGAGCTAAATTTTACAGTCTTTAAGGTCTATTTACAGTTAAGATAGTAAAAATAGATGGCATTTATATTGCTAAGAGTCATTTATGTCTTTAATGTCATTGTGAGTTACTGATGTCTTAACTGTCACTGTCAGTTACTGATGTCTTAAGTGTCACTGTCAGTTACTGATGTCTTAAGTGTTACTGTCAGTTACTGATGTCTTCAGTTTCAATGTGAGTTACTGATGTCTTAATGTCAATGTGAGTCTAGTTCTTCAAGTAAGTTGATCTAGTTCTTAAATTTAATTGATCTAGTTTATAAAGTAAAATGATCTAGTTCTTTAAGTAAGTTGATCTACATCTAGATGTAAGTTAATTAAGCTCTAAAAGAAAGTTAATATATCTAAAAGTGAGTTAATTTAGCTCTAAAAGTTAGTGAATTTAGCTCTGAAAGTTAGTTGATCTAGTTCTTTAAGTAAGTTGATCTAGCTCTAAAAGTAATTTAATGAGATCTAAAAGTGAGTTAGTGTAGCTCTTAAAGGGAGTTAATATAGTTCTTTTTGTAAGTTAATCTAGCTCTAAAAGTGTGGCATTTCACGTCTCGAGGGTATGATTATTCTCCCTTTCAAACTTCTTGTGTGACTAAAGAGGCCAATCCTTAAAACACAAATCTGCGGTCACAGGTTTGGCATATGTGATCACCAGGCGCCGTTGTCATATCACCCTTCTTTCTGCTTCTTCAATTGGTTAAAATATGACTAATTTATTTATTATTGTTAGTCTAGATCTATCACAAATTTAATTACATGACTAATCCAAGCTACGCTTTAAAAAAAAACATGAAATTATTATTATTTTTTTAAATTATTTTTTTAAAATTATTCTTGTTTGATTTAATGTTTAAATGAAACTTGAAAGTAGGGGTCAAAGTTCAATTTGCTTCCATTTGATTGGTTTAAGTGTTGCTTCTTGCTGCCCCAGCTCATAACGTGTCATAAAATGACGAGACCTATAACGTCCTAGAGAGGATGTGGAAAGAGAAACAACGGTTAGGTTTTCAAGATAGGTAATGCTGAGTGAGACACATGTTTAACTTAGGGGATGTTGAGTTAGACACATGATTAACTTAGGTTATGTTGAGTGAGACACATGATTAACTAAGGGGATGTTGAGTGAGACACATGATTAACTTAGGTTATGTTGAGTGAGACACATGATTAACTTAGGTTATGTTGAGTGAGACACATGATTAACTAAGGGGATGTTGAGTGAGACACATGATTAACTAAGGTTATGTTGAGTAAGACACATGATTAACTTAGTGGATGTTGAGTGAGACACATGTTTAACTTAGGAGATGCTGAGTGAGACACATGATTATCTTAGGGTGTGTTGAGTGAGACACATAATTAACTTAGGAGATGTTGAGTGAGATACATAATTAACTTAGGAGATGTTGAGTGAGACACATGATTAACTTAGGAGATGTTGAGTGAGATACATAATTAACTTAGGAGATGTTGAGTGAGACACATGATTAACTTAGGTGATGTTGAGTGAGACACATGATTAACTTAGGAGATGTTGAGTGATACACATGATTAACTTAGGAGATGTTGAGTGAGACACATGATTAATTTAGTGGATGTTGAGTGAGACACATGTTTAACTTAGGGGATGTTGAGTGAGACACATGATTAACTTAGGGGATGTTGAGTGAGACACATGATTAACTTAGGGGATGTTGAGTGAGACACATGTTTAACTTAGGGGATGTTGAGTGAGACACATGTTTAGCTTAGGAGATGTTGAGTGAGACACATGATTATTTTAGGTTATGCTGATTGTGGTACGTGATTAACCTAGGTGATGCTGAGTGAGACACATAATTAACTTAGGTTATGTTGAGTGAGAGACATGTTTAACTTAGGGGATGTTGAGTGAGACACATGTTTAACTTAGGTTATGTTGAGTGAGACACATGTTTAACTTAGGTTATGTTGAGTGAGACACATGTTTAACTTAGGTTATGTTGAGTGAGACACATGTTTAACTTAGGGGATGTTGAGTGAGACACATGTTTAACTTAGGAGATGTTGAGTGAGACACATGTTTAACTTAGGAGATGTTGAGTGAGACACATGTTTAACTTAGGGGATGTTGAGTGAGACACATGTTTAACTTAGGGGATGTTGAGTGAGACACATGTTTAACTTAGGAGATGTTGAGTGAGACACATGTTTAACTTAGGAGATGTTGAGTGAGACACATGTTTAACTTAGGAGATGCTGAGTGAGACACATGTTTAACTTATGGTATGTTGAGTGAGACACATGATTAACTAAGGAGATAATGAGTGAGACACATGTTTAACTTAGAGGATGTTGAGTGAGACACATGTTTAACTTAAGAGATGTTGAGATAGACACATAATTAACTTAGGAGATGCTGAGTGAGACACATGTTTAACTTAGGGGATGTTGAGTGAGACACATGTTTAACTTAGGGGATGTTGAGTGAGAGACATGTTTAACTTAGGGGATGTTGAGTGAGACACATGTTTAACTTAGGAGATGTTGAGTGAGACACATGTTTAGCTTAGGAGATGTTGAGTGAGACACATGATTATTTTAGGTTATGCTGATTGTGGTACGTGATTAACCTAGGTGATGCTTATTGAGACACATGATTAACTTAGGTTATGTTGAGTGAGACACATGTTTAGCTTAGGAAATGTTGAGTGAGACACATGTTTAACTTAGGAGATGTTGAGTGAGACACATGTTTAACTTAGTGGATGTTGAGTGAGAGACATGTTTAACTTAGGGTATGTTGAGTGAGACACATGATTAACTTAGGAGATAATGAGTGAGACACATGTTTAACTTAGGGGATGTTGAGTGAGACACATGATTATTTTAGGTTATGTTGATTGTGGTACGTGATTAACTTAGGTGATGCTGATTGAGACACATGATTAACTTAGGTTATGTTGAGTGAGAGACATGTTTAACTTAGGGGATGTTGAGTGAGATACATGTTTAACTTAGGTTATGTTGAGTGAGACACATGTTTAACTTAGGGGATGTTGAGTGAGACACATGTTTAACTTAGGAGATGTTGAGTGAGACACATGTTTAACTTAGGGGATGTTGAGTGAGACACATGTTTAACTTAGGAGATGTTGAGTGAGACACATGTTTAGCTTAGGAGATGTTGAGTGAGACACATGATTATTTTAGGTTATGCTGATTGTGGTACGTGATTAACCTAGGTGATGCTGATTGAGACACATGATTAACTTAGGTTATGTTGAGTGAGACACATGTTTAGCTTAGGAGATGTTGAGTGAGACACATGTTTAACTTAGGAGATGTTGAGTGAGACACATGTTTAACTTAGTGGATGTTGAGTGAGACACATGTTTAAATTAGGAGATGTTGAGTGAGACACATGATTAACTTAGGGGATTTTGAGTGAGACACATGTTTAACTTAGGGGATGTTGAGTGAGACACATGTTTAGCTTAGGAGATGTTGAGTGAGACACATGATTATTTTAGGTTATGCTGATTGTGGTACGTGATTAACCTAGGTAATGCTGATTGAGACACATGATTAACTTAGGTTATGTTGAGTGAGAGACATGTTTAACTTAGGGGATGTTGAGTGAGACACATGTTTAACTTAGGAGATGTTGAGTGAGACACATGATTAACTTAGGAGATGTTGAGTGAGACACATAATTAACTTAGGAGATGTTGAGTGAGACACATGTTTAACCTAGGTGATGCTGAGTAAGACACATGTTTAACTTAGGGTATGTTGAGTGAGACACATGATTAACTTAGGAGATAATGAGTAAGACACATGTTTAACTTAGGGGATGTTGAGTGAGACACATGATTATTTTAGGTTATGTTGATTGTGGTACGTGATTAACTTAGGTGATGCTGATTGAGACACATGATTAACTTAGGTTATGTTGAGTGAGAGACATGTTTAACTTAGGGGATGTTGAGTGAGACACATGTTTAACTTAGGTTATGTTGAGTGAGACACATGTTTAACTTAGGGGATGTTGAGTGAGACACATGTTTAACTTAGAAGATGTTGAGTGAGACACATGTTTAACTTAGGGGATGTTGAGTGAGACACATGTTTAACTTAGGAGATGTTGAGTGAGACACATGTTTAACTTAGGAGATGTTGAGTGAGACACATGTTTAGCTTAGGAGATGTTGAGTGAGACACATGATTATTTTAGGTTATGCTGATTGTGGTACGTGATTAACCTAGGTGATGCTGATTGAGACACATGATTAACTTAGGTTATGTTGAGTGAGACACATGTTTAGCTTAGGAGATGTTGAGTGAGACACATGTTTAACTTAGGAGATGTTGAGTGAGACACATGTTTAACTTAGTGGATGTTGAGTGAGACACATGTTTAAATTAGGAGATGTTGAGTGAGACACATGATTAACTTAGGGGATTTTGAGTGAGACACATGTTTAACTTAGGGGATGTTGAGTGAGACACATGTTTAGCTTAGGAGATGTTGAGTGAGACACATGATTATTTTAGGTTATGCTGATTGTGGTACGTGATTAACCTAGGTAATGCTGATTGAGACACATGATTAACTTAGGGGATGTTGAGTGAGAGACATGTTTAACTTGGGGGATGTTGAGTGAGACACATGTTTAACTTAGGAGATGTTGAGTGAGACACATAATTAACTTAGGAGATGTTGAGTGAGACACATAATTAACTTAGGAGATGTTGAGTGAGACACATGTTTAACCTAGGTGATGCTGAGTAAGACACATGTTTAACTTAGGGTATGTTGAGTGAGACACATGATTAACTTAGGAGATAATGAGTGAGACACATGTTTAACTTAGGGGATGTTGAGTGAGACACATGTTTAGCTTAGGAGATGTTGAGTGAGACACATGTTTAACTTAGGAGATGTTGAGTGAGACACATGTTTAACTTAGTGGATGTTGAGTGAGACACATGTTTAAATTAGGAGATGTTGAGTGAGACACATGATTAACTTAGGGGATTTTGAGTGAGACACATGTTTAACTTAGGGGATGTTGAGTGAGACACATGTTTAGCTTAGGAGATGTTGAGTGAGACACATGATTATTTTAGGTTATGCTGATTGTGGTACGTGATTAACCTAGGTAATGCTGATTGAGACACATGATTAACTTAGGTTATGTTGAGTGAGAGACATGTTTAACTTAGGGGATGTTGAGTGAGACACATGTTTAACTTAGGAGATGTTGAGTGAGACACATGATTAACTTAGGAGATGTTGAGTGAGACACATAATTAACTTAGGAGATGTTGAGTGAGACACATGTTTAACCTAGGTGATGCTGAGTAAGACACATGTTTAACTTAGGGTATGTTGATTGAGACACATGATTAACTTAGGAGATAATGAGTGAGACACATGTTTAACTTAGGAGATGTTGAGTGAGACACATGTTTAACTTAGGAGATGTTGAGTAAGACACATGTTTAGCTTAGGAGATGTTGAGTGAGACACATGTTTAAATTAGGAGATGTTGAGTGAGACACATGATTAACTTAGGGGATGTTGAGTGAGACACATGTTTAGCTTAGGAGATGTTGAGTGAGACACATGATTATTTTAGGTTATGTTGATTGTGGTACGTGATTAACTTAGGTGATGCTGATTGAGACACATGATTAACTTAGGTTATGTTGAGTGAGAGACATGTTTAACTTAGGGGATGTTGAGTGAGACACATGTTTAACTTAGGTTATGTTGAGTGAGACACATGTTTAACTTAGGGGATGTTGAGTGAGACACATGTTTAACTTAAGAGATGTTGAGTGAGACACATGTTTAGCTTAGGAGATGTTGAGTGAGACACATGTTTAACTTAGGTTATGCTGAGTGAGACACATGTTTAACTTAGGGGATGTTGAGTGAGACACATGTTTAACTTAGGAGATGTTGAGTGAGACACATGTTTAGCTTAGGAGATGCTGAGTGAGACACATGTTTAACTTATGGTATGTTGAGTGAGACACATGATTAACTTAGGAGATAATGAGTGAGACACATGTTTAACTTAAAGGATGTTGAGTGAGACACATGTTTAACCCAGGAGATGTTGAGTGAGACACATGTTTAACTTAGGAGATGTTGAGTGAGACACATGCTTATCTTAGGGGATTTTGAGTGAGACACATGTTTAACTTAGGGGATGTTGAGTGAGACACATGTTTAACTTAGGAGATGTTGAGTGAGACACATGTTTAACTTAGGGGATGTTGAGTGAGACACATGTTTAACTTAGGAGATGTTGAGTGAGACACATGTTTAACTTAGGGGATTTTGAGTGAGACACATGTTTAGCTTAGGAGATGTTGAGTGAGACACATGATTATTTTAGGTTATGCTGATTGTGGTACGTGATTAACCTAGGTAATGCTGATTGAGACACATGATTAACTTAGGTTATGTTGAGTGAGAGACATGTTTAACTTAGGGGATGTTGAGTGAGACACATGTTTAACTTAGGAGATGTTGAGTGAGACACATGATTAACTTAGGAGATGTTGAGTGAGACACATGATTAACTTAGGAGATGTTGAGTGAGACACCTGTTTAACCTAGGTGATGCTGAGTAAGACACATGTTTAACTTAGGGTATGTTGAGTGAGACACATGATTAACTTAGGAGATAATGAGTGAGACACATGTTTAACTTAGGGGATGTTGAGTGAGACACATGATTATTTTAGGTTATGTTGATTGTGGTACGTGATTAACTTAGGTGATGCTGATTGAGACACATGATTAACTTAGGTTATGTTGAGTGAGAGACATGTTTAACTTAGGGGATGTTGAGTGAGATACATGTTTAACTTAGGTTATGTTGAGTGAGACACATGTTTAACTTAGGGGATATTGAGTGAGACACATGTTTAACTTAGGAGATGTTGAGTGAGACACATGTTTAACTTAGGGGATGTTGAGTGAGACACATGTTTAACTTAGAAGATGTTGAGTGAGACACATGTTTAGCTTAGGAGATGTTGAGTGAGACACATGATTATTTTAGGTTATGCTGATTGTGGTACGTGATTAACCTAGGTGATGCTGATTGAGACACATGATTAACTTAGGTTATGTTGAGTGAGACACATGTTTAGCTTAGGAGATGTTGAGTGAGACACATGTTTAACTTAGGAGATGTTGAGTGAGACACATGTTTAACTTAGTGGATGTTGAGTGAGACACATGTTTAAATTAGGAGATGTTGAGTGAGACACATGATTAACTTAGGGGATTTTGAGTGAGACACATGTTTAACTTAGGGGATGTTGAGTGAGACACATGTTTAGCTTAGGAGATGTTGAGTGAGACACATGATTATTTTAGGTTATGCTGATTGTGGTACGTGATTAACCTAGGTAATGCTGATTGAGACACATGATTAACTTAGGTTATGTTGAGTGAGAGACATGTTTAACTTAGGGGATGTTGAGTGAGACACATGTTTAACTTAGGAGATGTTGAGTGAGACACATGATTAACTTAGGAGATGTTGAGTGAGACACATAATTAACTTAGGAGATGTTGAGTGAGACACATGTTTAACCTAGGTGATGCTGAGTAAGACACATGTTTAACTTAGGGTATGTTGAGTGAGACACATGATTAACTTAGGAGATAATGAGTAAGACACATGTTTAACTTAGGGGATGTTGAGTGAGACACATGATTATTTTAGGTTATGTTGATTGTGGTACGTGATTAACTTAGGTGATGCTGATTGAGACACATGATTAACTTAGGTTATGTTGAGTGAGAGACATGTTTAACTTAGGGGATGTTGAGTGAGACACATGTTTAACTTAGGTTATGTTGAGTGAGACACATGTTTAACTTAGGGGATGTTGAGTGAGACACATGTTTAACTTAGAAGATGTTGAAAGAGACACATGTTTAACTTAGGGGATGTTGAGTGAGACACATGTTTAACTTAGGAGATGTTGAGTGAGACACATGTTTAACTTAGGAGATGTTGAGTGAGACACATGTTTAGCTTAGGAGATGTTGAGTGAGACACATGATTATTTTAGGTTATGCTGATTGTGGTACGTGATTAACCTAGGTGATGCTGATTGAGACACATGATTAACTTAGGTTATGTTGAGTGAGACACATGTTTAGCTTAGGGGATGTTGAGTGAGACACATGTTTAACTTAGGAGATGTTGAGTGAGACACATGTTTAACTTAGTGGATGTTGAGTGAGACACATGTTTAAATTAGGAGATGTTGAGTGAGACACATGATTAACTTAGGGGATGTTGAGTGAGACACATGTTTAGCTTAGGAGATGTTGAGTGAGACACATGATTATTTTAGGTTATGTTGATTGTGGTACGTGATTAACTTAGGTGATGCTGATTGAGACACATGATTAACTTAGGTTATGTTGAGTGAGAGACATGTTTAACTTAGGGGATGTTGAGTGAGACACATGTTTAACTTAGGTTATGTTGAGTGAGACACATGTTTAACTTAGGGGATGTTGAGTGAGACACATGTTTAACTTAAGAGATGTTGAGTGAGACACATGTTTAGCTTAGGAGATGTTGAGTGAGACACATGTTTATTTTAGGTTATGCTGAGTGAGACACATGTTTAACTTAGGGGATGTTGAGTGAGACACATGTTTAACTTAGGAGATGTTGAGTGAGACACATGTTTAACTTAGAAGATGTTGAGTGAGACACATGTTTAGCTTAGGAGATGCTGAGTGAGACACATGTTTAACTTATGGTATGTTGAGTGAGACACATGATTAACTTAGGAGATAATGAGTGAGACACATGTTTAACTTAAAGGATGTTGAGTGAGACACATGTTTAACCCAGGAGATGTTGAGTGAGACACATGTTTAACTTAGGAGATGTTGAGTGAGACACATGTTTATCTTAGGGGATTTTGAGTGAGACACATGTTTAACTTAGGGGATGTTGAGTGAGACACATGTTTAACTTAGGAGATGTTGAAAGAGACACATGTTTAACTTAGGGGATGTTGAGTGAGACACATGTTTAACTTAGGAGATGTTGAGTGAGACACATGTTTAACTTAGGGGATTTTGAGTGAGACACATGTTTAGCTTAGGAGATGTTGAGTGAGACACATGATTATTTTAGGTTATGCTGATTGTGGTACGTGATTAACCTAGGTAATGCTGATTGAGACACATGATTAACTTAGGTTATGTTGAGTGAGAGACATGTTTAACTTAGGGGATGTTGAGTGAGACACATGTTTAACTTAGGAGATGTTGAGTGAGACACATGATTAACTTAGAGATGTTGAGTGAGACACATGATTAACTTAGGAGATGTTGAGTGAGACACCTGTTTAACCTAGGTGATGCTGAGTAAGACACATGTTTAACTTAGGGTATGTTGAGTGAGACACATGATTAACTTAGGAGATAATGAGTGAGACACATGTTTAACTTAGGGGATGTTGAGTGAGACACATGATTATTTTAGGTTATGTTGATTGTGGTACGTGATTAACTTAGGTGATGCTGATTGAGACACATGATTAACTTAGGTTATGTTGAGTGAGAGACATGTTTAACTTAGGGGATGTTGAGTGAGATACATGTTTATCTTAGGTTATGTTGAGTGAGACACATGTTTAACTTAGGGGATGTTGAGTGAGACACATGTTTAACTTAGGAGATGTTGAGTGAGACACATGTTTAACTTAGGGGATGTTGAGTGAGACACATGTTTAACTTAGAAGATGTTGAGTGAGACACATGTTTAGCTTAGGAGATGTTGAGTGAGACACATGATTATTTTAGGTTATGCTGATTGTGGTACGTGATTAACCTAGGTGATGCTGATTGAGACACATGATTAACTTAGGTTATGTTGAGTGAGACACATGTTTAGCTTAGGAGATGTTGAGTGAGACACATGTTTAACTTAGGAGATGTTGAGTGAGACACATGTTTAACTTAGTGGATGTTGAGTGAGACACATGTTTAAATTAGGAGATGTTGAGTGAGACACATGATTAACTTAGGGGATTTTGAGTGAGACACATGTTTAACTTAGGGGATGTTGAGTGAGACACATGTTTAGCTTAGGAGATGTTGAGTGAGACACATGATTATTTTAGGTTATGCTGATTGTGGTACGTGATTAACCTAGGTAATGCTGATTGAGACACATGATTAACTTAGGTTATGTTGAGTGAGAGACATGTTTAACTTAGGGGATGTTGAGTGAGACACATGTTTAACTTAGGAGATGTTGAGTGAGACACATGATTAACTTAGGAGATGTTGAGTGAGACACATAATTAACTTAGGAGATGTTGAGTGAGACACATGTTTAACCTAGGTGATGCTGAGTAAGACACATGTTTAACTTAGGGTATGTTGAGTGAGACACATGATTAACTTAGGAGATAATGAGTAAGACACATGTTTAACTTAGGGGATGTTGAGTGAGACACATGATTATTTTAGGTTATGTTGATTGTGGTACGTGATTAACTTAGGTGATGCTGATTGAGACACATGATTAACTTAGGTTATGTTGAGTGAGAGACATGTTTAACTTAGGGGATGTTGAGTGAGACACATGTTTAACTTAGGTTATGTTGAGTGAGACACATGTTTAACTTAGGGGATGTTGAGTGAGACACATGTTTAACTTAGAAGATGTTGAGTGAGACACATGTTTAACTTAGGGGATGTTGAGTGAGACACATGTTTAACTTAGGAGATGTTGAGTGAGACACATGTTTAACTTAGGAGATGTTGAGTGAGACACATGTTTAGCTTAGGAGATGTTGAGTGAGACACATGATTATTTTAGGTTATGCTGATTGTGGTACGTGATTAACCTAGGTGATGCTGATTGAGACACATGATTAACTTAGGTTATGTTGAGTGAGACACATGTTTAGCTTAGGAGATGTTGAGTGAGACACATGTTTAACTTAGGAGATGTTGAGTGAGACACATGTTTAACTTAGTGGATGTTGAGTGAGACACATGTTTAAATTAGGAGATGTTGAGTGAGACACATGATTAACTTAGGGGATTTTGAGTGAGACACATGTTTAACTTAGGGGATGTTGAGTGAGACACATGTTTAGCTTAGGAGATGTTGAGTGAGACACATGATTATTTTAGGTTATGCTGATTGTGGTACGTGATTAACCTAGGTAATGCTGATTGAGACACATGATTAACTTAGGGGATGTTGAGTGAGAGACATGTTTAACTTAGGGGATGTTGAGTGAGACACATGTTTAACTTAGGAGATGTTGAGTGAGACACATGATTAACTTAGGAGATGTTGAGTGAGACACATAATTAACTTAGAAGATGTTGAGTGAGACACATGTTTAACCTAGGTGATGCTGAGTAAGACACATGTTTAACTTAGGGTATGTTGAGTGAGACACATGATTAACTTAGGAGATAATGAGTGAGACACATGTTTAACTTAGGGGATGTTGAGTGAGACACATGTTTAGCTTAGGAGATGTTGAGTGAGACACATGTTTAACTTAGGAGATGTTGAGTGAGACACATGTTTAACTTAGTGGATGTTGAGTGAGACACATGTTTAAATTAGGAGATGTTGAGTGAGACACATGATTAACTTAGGGGATTTTGAGTGAGACACATGTTTAACTTAGGGGATGTTGAGTGAGACACATGTTTAGCTTAGGAGATGTTGAGTGAGACACATGATTATTTTAGGTTATGCTGATTGTGGTACGTGATTAACCTAGGTAATGCTGATTGAGACACATGATTAACTTAGGTTATGTTGAGTGAGAGACATGTTTAACTTAGGGGATGTTGAGTGAGACACATGTTTAACTTAGGAGATGTTGAGTGAGACACATGATTAACTTAGGAGATGTTGAGTGAGACACATAATTAACTTAGGAGATGTTGAGTGAGACACATGTTTAACCTAGGTGATGCTGAGTAAGACACATGTTTAACTTAGGGTATGTTGATTGAGACACATGATTAACTTAGGAGATAATGAGTGAGACACATGTTTAACTTAGGAGATGTTGAGTGAGACACATGTTTAACTTAGGAGATGTTGAGTGAGACACATGTTTAGCTTAGGAGATGTTGAGTGAGACACATGTTTAAATTAGGAGATGTTGAGTGAGACACATGATTAACTTAGGGGATGTTGAGTGAGACACATGTTTAGCTTAGGAGATGTTGAGTGAGACACATGATTATTTTAGGTTATGTTGATTGTGGTACGTGATTAACTTAGGTGATGCTGATTGAGACACATGATTAACTTAGGTTATGTTGAGTGAGAGACATGTTTAACTTAGGGGATGTTGAGTGAGACACATGTTTAACTTAGGTTATGTTGAGTGAGACACATGTTTAACTTAGGGGATGTTGAGTGAGACACATGTTTAACTTAAGAGATGTTGAGTGAGACACATGTTTAGCTTAGGAGATGTTGAGTGAGACACATGTTTAACTTAGGTTATGCTGAGTGAGACACATGTTTAACTTAGGGGATGTTGAGTGAGACACATGTTTAACTTAGGAGATGTTGAGTGAGACACATGTTTAACTTAGAAGATGTTGAGTGAGACACATGTTTAGCTTAGGAGATGCTGAGTGAGACACATGTTTAACTTATGGTATGTTGATTGAGACACATGTTTAACTTAGGAGATGTTGAGTGAGACACATGTTTATCTTAGGGGATTTTGAGTGAGACACATGTTTAACTTAGGGGATGTTGAGTGAGACACATGTTTAACTTAGGAGATGTTGAGTGAGACACATGTTTAACTTAGGGGATGTTGAGTGAGACACATGTTTAACTTAGGAGATGTTGAGTGAGACACATGTTTAACTTAGGAGATGTTGAGTGAGACACATGTTTAACTTAGGTTATGCTGAGTGAGACACATGTTTAACTTAGGAGATGTTGAGTGAGACACATGTTTAACTTAGGAGATGTTGAGTGAGACACATGTTTAACTTAGAAGATGTTGAGTGAGACACATGTTTAGCTTAGGAGATGCTGAGTGAGACACATGTTTAACTTATGGTATGTTGAGTGAGACACATGATTAACTTAGGAGATAATGAGTGAGACACATGTTTAACTTAAAGGATGTTGAGTGAGACACATGTTTAACTTAGGAGATGTTGAGTGAGACACATGTTTAACTTAAGAGATGTTGAGATGGACACATGTTTAACTTAGGAGATGCTGAGTGAGACACATGTTTAACTTAGGGGATGTTGAGTGAGACACATGCTTAACTTAGTGGATGTTGAGTGAGACACATGTTTATTTTAGGGGATGTTGAGTGAGACACATGTTTAACTTAGGGGATGTTGAGTGAGACACATGTTTAACTTAGGGGATGTTGAGTGAGACACATGTTTAACTTAGGAGATGTGTAGTGAGACACATGTTTAAATTAGGAGATGTTGAGTGAGACACATGATTAACTTAGGAGATGTTGAGTGAGAAAAATGTGTAACTTAGGGGATGTTGAGTGAGACACATGTTTAACTTAGGAGATGTTGAGTGAGACACATGTTTAACTTAGGAGATGTTGAGTGAGACACATGTTTAACTTAGGGGATGTTGAGTGAGACACATGTTTAACTTAGGAGATGTTGAGTGAGACACATGTTTAACTTAGGAGATGTTGAGTGAGACACATGTTTAACTTAGGAGATGTTGAGTGAGACACATGTTTAACTTAGGGGATGTTGAGTGAGACACATGTTTAACTTAGGAGATGTTGAGTGAGACACATGTTTAACTTAGAAGATGTTGAGTGAGACACATGTTTAGCTTAGGAGATGTTGAGTGAGACACATGATTATTTTAGGTTATGCTGATTGTGGTACGTGATTAACCTAGGTGATGCTGATTGAGACACATGATTAACTTAGGTTATGTTGAGTGGGAGACATGTTTAACTTAGGGGATGTTGAGTGAGACACATGTTTAACTTAGGGGGTGTTGAGTGAGACTTAACATAGTTGACGTTGACAAAATGACGTGTTTAACAAAGATGATATTGATTGAATAATATATTTAACATTGAAGATGTTGATACAATGAAATGTTTAGCATAGAGGATGTTGATAGAATGAAACGTTTAACATAGAAGATGTTGATAAAATGAATGTTTAACATAGATTATGTTGATAGAATGAAATTGAATGTTTAACATAGATTATGTTGATAGAATGAAATGTTTAACACAGAAGAAGTTGAGAGAAAGAAATGTTTAACATAGAAAAAATTGATAGAATTAAATGTTAACATAGAAGATGTTGATAAAATGAAATGTTTAACATAGAAGATGTTGATAAAATGAAATCTTTAACATAGAAGAAATTGATAGAATTAAATGTTAACATAGAAGATGTTGATAAAATGAAATGTTTAACATAAAAGATGTTGATAAAATTAAATAATTAACATAGAAGATGTTGATAAAATTAAATGTTTAACATAGAAGATGTTGATAAAATGAAATAATTAACATAGAAGATGTTGATAGAATGAACTGTTTAACATAGAAGATGTTGATAGAATGAACTGGTTAACATAGAAGATGTTGATAAAATGAAATGTTTAACATAGAAGATGTTGATAACATAGAAGATGTTGATAGAATGAACTGTTTAACATAGAAGATGTTGATAGAATGAACTGGTTAACATAGAAGATGTTGATAAAATGAAATGTTTAACACAGAAGATGTTGATAACATAGAAGATGTTGATAGAATGAACTGTTTAACATAGAAGATGTTGATAGAATGAACTGTTTAAAATAGAAGATGTTGATAGAATGAACTGGTTAACCAAGAAGAAGTTGATAGAATGAAATGTTTAACATAGATGATGTTGAGGAAAGGGTCAAAGAAAACAACTGTAAAAATGTTGTGCGTGTGTTTGTGTGTGTGTAAAAACATTTAGAAACTCACACTTGGACGTCAAAACGTTAAAGACCTCTATTCGTTGACAAATGACAAAATGTATTCATTCAAATTTTTTTTTCTGTTTTAGATCACCTTCAGATCCAGGAACATTTAGAAAGCAGGGAACTAAATCAATGGAAAGCAAAAACATTTTTCAGGGACGAAAAGACTGATCGTGATTCATACAGTATCTGCTTCTTTGGTGGAGTCAGTTAAGGAATTTGTTTCATTAGTATTTACTTCTTTGGTGGAGTCAGTTTAGGATCTTGTTTCATTTAGTATCTGCTTCTTTTGTGAAGTTAGTTTAGGATCTTGTTTCATTTAGTATCTGCTTCTTTAGTGGAGTCACTTTAGGATCTTGTTTCATTTAGTATCTGCTTCTATGGTGGAGAGTCAGTTTAGGAGCTTGCCTCATTAGTATCTGCTTCTTTGGTGGAGAGTCAGTTTAGGAGCTTGCCTCATTAGTATCTGCATCTTTGACGGAGTCAGTTTAGGAGCTTGCCTCATTAGTATCTGCATCTTTGGTGGAGAGTCAGTTTAGGAGCTTGCCTCATTAGTATCTGCATCTTTGGTGGAGAGTCAGTTTAGGAGCTTGCCTCATTAGTATCTGCATCTTTGGTGGAGAGTCAGTTTAGGAGCTTGCCTCATTAGTATCTGCATCTTTGACGGAGTCAGTTTAGGAGCTTGCCTCATTTAGTATCTGCATCTTTGGTGGAGAGTCAGTTTAGGAGCTTGCCTCATTAGTATCTGCATCTTTGACGGAGTCAGTTTAGGAGCTTGCCTCATTAGTATCTGCATCTTTGACGGAGTCAGTTTAGGAGCTTGCCTCATTTAGTATCTGCTTCTTTGGTGGAGTCAGTTTAGGAGCTTGCCTCATTTAGTATCTGCATCTTTGACGGAGTCAGTTTAGGAGCTTGCCTCATTTAGTATCTGCATCTTTGACGGAGTCAGTTTAGGAGCTTGCCTCATTTAGTATCTGCTTCTTTGGTGGAGTCAGTTTAGGAGCTTGCCTCATTTAGTATCTGCATCTTTGACGGAGTCAGTTTAGGAGCTTGCCTCATTTAGTATCTGCATCTTTGACGGAGTCAGTTTAGGAGCTTGCCTCATTAGTATCTGCATCTTTGGTGGAGAGTCAGTTTAGGAGCTTGCCTCATTAGTATCTGCATCTTTGACGGAGTCAGTTTAGGAGCTTGCCTCATTTAGTATCTGCATCTTTGGTGGAGAGTCAGTTTAGGAGCTTGCCTCATTAGTATCTGCATCTTTGACGGAGTCAGTTTAGGAGCTTGCCTCATTAGTATCTGCATCTTTGACGGAGTCAGTTTAGGAGCTTGCCTCATTTAGTATCTGCTTCTTTGGTGGAGTCAGTTTAGGAGCTTGCCTCATTTAGTATCTGCATCTTTGACGGAGTCAGTTTAGGAGCTTGCCTCATTTAGTATCTGCATCTTTGACGGAGTCAGTTTAGGAGCTTGCCTCATTTAGTATCTGCTTCTTTGGTGGAGTCAGTTTAGGAGCTTGCCTCATTTAGTATCTGCATCTTTGACGGAGTCAGTTTAGGAGCTTGCCTCATTTAGTATCTGCATCTTTGACGGAGTCAGTTTAGGAGCTTGCCTCATTTAGTATCTGCATCTTTGACGGAGTCAGTTTAGGAGCTTGCCTCATTTAGTATCTGCATCTTTGACGGAGTCAGTTTAGGAGCTTGCCTCATTTAGTATCTGCATCTTTGACGGAGTCAGTTTAGGAGCTTGCCTCATTTAGTATCTGCTTCTTTGGTGGAGTCAGTTTAGGAGCTTGCCTCATTTAGTATCTGCTTCTTTGGTGGAGTCAGTTTAGGAGCTTGCCTCATTTAGTATCTGCTTCTTTGGTGGAGTCAGTTTAGGAGCTTGCCTCATTTAGTATCTCCATCTTTGACGGAGTCAGTTTAGGAGCTTGCCTCATTTAGTATCTGCTTCTTTGGTGGAGTCAGTTTAGGAGCTTGCCTCATTTAGTATCTCCATCTTTGACGGAGTCAGTTTAGGAGCTTGCCTCATTAGTATCTGCTTCTTTGGTGGAGAGTCAGTTTAGGAGCTTGCCTCATTAGTATCTGCATCTTTGACGGAGTCAGTTTAGGAGCTTGCCTCATTTAGTATCTGCTTCTTTGGTGGAGTCAGTTTAGGAGCTTGCCTCATTTAGTATCTGCTTCTTTGGTGGAGTCAGTTTAGGAGCTTGCCTCATTTAGTATCTCCATCTTTGACGGAGTCAGTTTAGGAGCTTGCCTCATTTAGTATCTGCTTCTTTGGTGGAGTCAGTTTAGGAGCTTGCCTCATTTAGTATCTCCATCTTTGACGGAGTCAGTTTAGGAGCTTGCCTCATTAGTATCTGCTTCTTTGGTGGAGAGTCAGTTTAGGAGCTTGCCTCATTAGTATCTGCATCTTTGACGGAGTCAGTTTAGGAGCTTGCCTCATTAGTATCTGCATCTTTGACGGAGTCAGTTTAGGAGCTTGCCTCATTTAGTATCTGCTTCTTTGGTGGAGTCAGTTCAAATGTACAATGGAAAAAAAAAGAGAAGACAAATTGAGAGGTAATACGATTTACTGAATGGAACAACTATGAAGTTGAACAGGCTATTGTAAAGTTTCATTCTAAACATTAACTTAATTGGTCCACTGTATATATCCACTAAATATCTATCGCAAATATAGAATAGATTCACTTAACGAAACAAATTGTATTTCTTCAGGAAATGAACAGCCTGCCAACTTTGAGCAAATCACGTTGAGAAGTTTGAAGTTTGGCTGCTAACAGTAAATTCTTTTCCAGTAAAGAAACGAGAGGGAAGGGGTGGGATATTTGTTTATTCAATGATTTCATTCATGTTAAAATCTCTGTTTTGCATCAACATGTTTAGAAATCTAAAATGTCCCCTTTTTAACATTATTGACTTAGTGAGAATGTGCAATGTTTTCAAACCAACGCTCAACACTGATTAGTTAACTTGAAAGAACAGCAAGCTTGGTGATGGTTAGAGATGACTTGAAGCTTTTACTCAACCTTTAAGTTTCACGCTCTTCTTCTCTATTCATAAAACATCCTCGAGGGATACGTTGAGAACTATCAGGATAGTGTTGATATTGTTGTGGAACTTTCGAGCTATTTGATCTTTCGTCGACTTCCTTGTAGACGCCAAGCATTTGATAGCCACTCTGATTCCGGAAAAGTCCCTGGCAGCAGTTTGATGACCGCTTTGTGTCATTTGGTGACCATTGGGGCGTTTGAGATAAGCAAAGCTTGGCTTGCCCTCGAGGACTTATTGGGGCGTATACGACCTTGGAGGTGTCCTCTGGTAGCAACGAGTTCTGCTTTGGAACCTCCGCTTGGGCTTTGAACCCAGCCATTGGGTGACTTCTAGCCTTACTGGCTGATGCTGACTTGTCATTGTAATAGAAGCGATCACTTCTTTCAGTAGAGAAGTCGCTCTGATAGGGGGATTGAGACTGCATTTTTGTAGCGCAGTTCTCCTCATTTTCTTCCATCCGGTGGTAAGTAGGATCTCTAGACTCGGCCTTCCCTGCATACATGCTTCTGTGACTAACTGGATACCCTTTGTAGTGATCGTTCGCAAAGCTCTCCTCATGGTCCTCGTTGCAATCGCAAGTGCGCTGACTCCTGCATACCTTCTCGGGCTCCACATACTCCCTGTGTTGCCTGGCTGGACTTCTGGAATGTCCTCGTTTCTCCTTGACGAAACCTATCTCGTCTACGTAGTGGCTAGGCTTTGGGCTCTCACATCTGACATACATGACTTCGGTTGGATCTGTTGAGAAATCAAAACATATTTATAGTAGAAGAAAGAAGTCACCCATTCACATTTATTGATTACATGATACATTTGTGGCATTGCAATACTAAACGATAGACAATGCTCACTTGTATGACAGAGAAACATTCTAATTTAAAGTTTGAGAATAACTACGCATTTCATTTGACATCAGTACACCAGATGGTTGAAAGCCGCTTCATTGCACTTTGTTAGTCATCAAATCATTCTAATGTCAACTTTATCACTTTAACACTTTCAGAACAAGAAGGTTTAGACACATTTCCTTGTATGGGGCACTGACCCGAAAAGGAGGAGGGAGACGGGTGAATATGTTCTAGAAAAAATCTCACAATTTTGTATAATAAATTGTATCTCAAATCTCCCCCACCCTTCCTTCACTTTGATTGACCCTAAACCTTTTGAAGAGGGAAGATTTGATTTTCGTAAATTGGTGTAACTTCAACTAAAGAATATATCAGTATATTAAATATATTGATATTTTAATTCCTTTTTAAAATACTCTTCATGTATAAAATCCAAACATTTGTTAATAAATGGAAATTCAGCATTTCTACCCCCCCCCCCAAATAAGTGTGTGTTTTGTTCGTGAAATGACACACCTGTGCAGGAATCATTTCAATACAAATTCCATATTGAAGCTGGTCGGACCGACGGACAAGGTTTTAGTCTCTGTCGCTATCTACAAAAACAAAACACTTCTAATCTTTTCATCCAACTTCAAAAAAATATATATATATTCACAAAAACTTTGCTACACACACATGGATAAAAAACACAAACTATGAAATAGTTTTAGAAGACGCCAAAGTTTTTGTTGGAAAACAAATTGAGTAATCTTAATGCTTTAGAACAGCAGTTCTGTGCATGGGCAAATGTACATTGTCTTTCCAAAGCTAAGATCACATCACTCTTCCCGTCTGAGTGGAATCATGTACACGTTATATCTCTCACTCCCCACAGTTGTTATATCTCCCACTCCACACAGTCGTTATATCTCCCACTCCCCACAGTCGTTATATCTCCCACTCCCCACAGTCGTTATATCTCCCACTCCCCACAGTCGTTATATCTCCCACTCCCCACAGTCGTTATATCTCCCACTCCCCACAGTCGTTATATCTCCCACTCCCCACAGTCGTTATATCTCCCACTCCCCACAGTCGTTATATCTCCTACTCCCCACAGTCGTTATATCTCCCAAACACACAGTCGGTATATCTCCCACTCCCCACAGTCGTTATATCTCCCACTGCCCACAGCCGTTATATCTCCCACTCCCCACAGTTGTTATATCTCTCACTCCCCACAGTCGTTATATCTCCCACTCCCCACAGTCGTTATATCTCCCACTCCCCACAGTCGTTATATCTCCCACTCCCCACAGTTGTTATATCTCCCACACCCCACAGTCGTTATATCTCCCACTCCACACATTTGTTATATCTCCCACTCCCCACGGTAGTTATATCTCCCACTCCACACATTTGTTATATCTCCCACACCCCACAGTCGTTATATCTCCCATTCCACACATTTGTTATACCTCCCACTCCCCACAGTCGTTATATCTCCCACTCCACACATTTGTTATATCTCCCACTCCCCACAGTCGTTATACCTCCCACTCCACACATTTGTTATATCTCTCACTCCCCACAGTGGTTATATCTCCCACTCCACACATTTGTTATATCTCCCACTCCCCACAGTCGTTATATCTCCCACTCCACACATTTGTTATATCTCCCACTCCCCACAGTCGTTATATCTCCCACTCCACACATTTGTTATATCTCCCACTCCCCACAGTCGTTATATCTCCCACTCCACACATTTGTTATATCTCTCACTCCACACAGTCGTTATATTTCCCACTCCCCACAGTTGTTATATCTGTCACTCCCCACAGACGTTATATCTCCCACTCCACACATTTGTTGTATCTCCCAATCCCCATAGTCGTTATATCTCCCACTCCAGACATTTTTTATATCTCTCACTCCCCACAGTGGTTATATCTCCCACTCCCCACAGTTGTTATATCTGTCACTCCCCACAGTCGTTATATCTCCCACTCCACACATTTGTTGTATCTCTCACTCCCCACAGTGGTTATATCTCCCACTCCATACAATCGTTATATCTCCCACTCCATACAGTTGTTATATCTCTCACTCCCCACAGTCGTTATATCTCCCACTCCAGACATTTGTTATATCTCTCACTCCCCACAGTGGTTATATCTCCCACTCCACACAGTCGTTATATCTCACACTCCACACAGTCGTTATATCTCCTACTCCACACAATCGTTATATCTCCCACTCCATACAGTTGTTATATCTCTCACTCCCCACAGTGGTTATATCTCCCACTCCACACATTTGTTATATCTCTCACTCCCCACAGTGGTTATATCTCCCACTCCATACAGTTGTTATATCTCTCACTCCCCACAGTCGTTATATCTCCCACTTCACACATTTGTTATATCTCTCGCTCCCCACAGTCGTTATATCTCTCACTCCCCACAGTCGTTATATCTCCCACTCCACACATTTGTTATATCTCTCACTCCCCACAGTCGTTATATCTCCCACTCCACACATTTGTTATATCTCTCGCTCCCCACAGTCGTTATATCTCTCGCTCCCCACAGTCGTTATATCTCCCACTCCCCACAGTCGTTATATCTCCCACTCCCCACAGTTGTTATATCTCCCACTCCATACAGTCGTTATATCTCCCACTCCACACATTTGTTATATCTCTCGCTCCCCACAGTCGTTATATCTCTCGCTCCCCACAGTCGTTATATCTCCCACTCCACACATTTGTTATATCTCTCACTCCCCACAGTCGTTATATCTCCCACTCCATACAGTTGTTATATCTCTTACTTTCTACAGCGCACTAAGCATGCTATAAGCATGAAAGTTGGACGCTAAATAAACACAGCGCACTAAGCTATAAGCATGAAAGTTGGACGCTAAACAAATACTTCGCACTAAGCATGCATGAAAGTTGGTGCTAAATAAACACACTAAATAACAAGGTTACAAAGACAGTTTGTGTGGAAACACAAACTCAAAATCGGCCCCCGAAGTGGTTTACCGTGGCAGTTAAAAAGGCAGATATCAATATTTTCAGAAAGAACATCAGAATTAAATTTTTTCAAAGACAAATGAGAAAAAAGGTTGACAGATCTTGTGTGGTGCCCCAGCGGTCAAGCAAACCAGAGGATAGGTGAAAGTGAATGTGAAGTTAATTGCAAACATGTCCTAACTGATGTCTAATAATGAATATCTAATTGATCTAAATGTTTTGTAAAGGGTTAATATCTTATTCAAATTCTCAAAAACAGAAAAAAAAAAACATTTACGAAAAAAAAATATCCTTTAGTTAAGTATTTTAAGATGCAATAGTATCCCGCAGTTCACACGATAATATGAAAAACTACTTATTAATTGTTGTTTTAAATTATGTCCAACTTATATGTATACTAAATAGATTTTTTCTCTTAAAAAAAAGTAAACATTATTTTTGAGTAAATGTAGTAGATAGTAGGGCAGAATGTACATAACGTAGCAATACAAATGTAAAAAAAAATATTAAAAAAATAAAAAACCGTTTGCATAAATGTGTTTCAAATATGGCAAAAATTCATCTCACCTACTAAAGAGCCTCCATTGTTTGTTACTATTAATAGTGAATAGTTGTAAACGTGGTATTTTTATGAAAAAAAACTGCTTGCGTAAGTGATTTAAAAAATTAGATTTTTCGTTTTTAGTAAAGAAAAAAGTAGCCGTTGCATCAGAACTTTGAATGGACTAAAATATTATTATGTCGGATTTTTACTATCTTTTTTAGTTTACGAGATCTAAACGGGACGGACAGACGGACGGACAGACAGACGGACAGACATTTCACACAAAACTAATAGCGTCTTTTCCTCTTTCGGGGGCCGCTAAAAATACATAAGTTGAGCAAATAAAAACAAAAACATTTGGGAACCAAAAAAAAAGGCTGCACTATGTTTGAGCTAAATGATGTTGAGAGCAAAACTGAATGTTAATATTTCAATAACATATTCAGCTCTAGGGATAAGACAGAGCGAAAATTAATTTTACCTTGTTCTAAAATGTATAAATGTTACTTTTATGGGTATCGCCAAACTGTATGGAGTGAATGCTAAAATGTTTTTTTTTAGGGGGATAAGACTCTACTAAACAGTTTATATATAGATTTCTAATGCCAAGCCTTAAGATCCAGACTTAGAAGATGGTGAACGTCTTTTGAAGTAATAATCTCTTCAATGAATAGAACCTACATGCGGAAATACCCGCTGGCCTGTCTGTTCAAAAGAAAAATATTCAAAACTAGACATAATTTACCCGCGGCCCGCGGGTCTTAATTTGTGTATCATATTCGACTTAGTCACTGAGAGTGCTTTGTAAACAATTCAACGAAATAATAATTGTGTAAGTAAAGGAAATGCGTCAATGTAAAAATAGTCTGAATGGAGCTTTCTAAATAGCTAATGGACTTAAAATCTATATTTTCAAATAAAAACATTTGCTTGTAGGCCTACATATATTTGATTAAAATTTGAAATGAATAGACTTAATTTTGTATGTTCATGTGTTAAGGTATAGAGTAGATCTAGATCTTGAGTTAGACATAGATCTATATCTAGACTAATCTAGAGTCTAGAGTTCATTGTGTGCGTGTGTGACCTTTTTTAATGAGATTCATGAATGAAACTATTAGAATATATCTCAACACGGCTTCGCAGCTTTAGCGAACGACTGTATGAAAAATGCTTTAGAAAAACAAATTTGAATGTTAATTTGATTAAAATATGAAATGAATGGATTATAATTAGTATGTTCCTGTGTTTAATTATAAAACTATCTTTGCGAAAAGAAGTTCTATCATCTTAAAATTGAATTAGAGTTTTAGACTTAGCAATAGAGAGATGTGTAACATTTCGCGTAATGTCTAATGAAAGAATGTTCTTCAGGAACTCTAAATTCGCAGATATAAGGAACGAATTTATGTAAAAATGCATTTGGAACACAACTTTGAAGGTTAATTTTATTAAATATTGAAATCAATAGAATATATTTTGTATTTTCATGTGTCAAAGTAAAAAGCTATCTGCGCAAAGTGTAGTTCTTAGAATTAGATCTAGATCCTTTCGATTTTTTCATGTAAATATGATAAACATAGCCTAGATCGATTAAGTTATAATGCTCTCATAGAGTTGGTCAACTTTTTTTTGAGGGTCTTAAGTTTGTTTTAAGGCTACAATACATACACTACGGTCTACGTTAGCACCCAAGGAACATTTCTGCCAAGTTTTATCAAGATTGGTCAAACGGTTTTGATTTCCATTCATAACATACATACATACATACGCCTTACTTTCTACTTTATAATATAAAGATTAACTTTAGAAGACAATTTTTCAAAAAAAAATGATAACGGTCACACTAGAGTTTTCCCAGTGTGGTCGAATAGCCAGTAATTCTTTTCCCAAAGATATACATCAACTGTCTAATTTTTCGGTAAATCATTATAGCCGATTTAGAGAACCGTGTCCAGGTTCGACCCAGGTTTGTCGATGAAATTAAAAAAAAAAATCCTTTGAACTGAAACACAAAAGCACAACTTTAACGTGGATTACTCAATGGGGATTTTTAGTTATCAAAGAAACTACTTTAAAGCTAGCGCCAAAACGCCTTGGCGCCTAAATGTCAGCGTACAAACGTAAAACCGTACTGCTCTGATCAGTTGTTGAATAGTATGTAGCACTTTAACGCAGTCTTATTACTTTTTAGAGTTATTTATAGTTAGTGGGACAAAAGATACGTTGGTGACGGTTTGTATCAGCATATTGGTTGCTGAATTAAGAGGGAGCGGTCTGTATTTACATATTGGTTGCTGACTTGGAGGGAGCGGTCAGAATGAATATTTTGTAGACAATATTGGAGATGTTCAGTAATGGCTACAGGGCCGGCCTTGGGTAATTTGAGGCCGTAGGGGCTAGGCGAGTGAATTTTGTAGCCACATGTGGTTGGGTGGCTATCAAATTGTTGGTGTATCCGGTGTGAAGGAAGTTTTGATGTTTTTTGAAAGGTCAAGGATGATTTGGTTCCCTTGTATTCTTTGCAAATAGTCTAAACTCTAAACTCTAAACTCTAAACTCATCCGCACAAAATAATTTCAGTGAAGAGAAAGTATTATATTTGAACTCAATGAGTTTAAACCTATATATATATTTATGTATTTATTTATTATTTATCTATACTATAAAGTAGCAAATAAGGCGTATGTATGTATGTATGTTACGAATAGAAATCAAAACCGTTTGACCAATTTTAATCAAACTTGGCATAAATGTTCCTTGGGTACTAACTGGAACCGTGACATATGTATAGTAGCCCTAAAACAAACTTAAGACCCTCAAAAAAAAAGTTGCCCAACTCTATGAAAGTATAAGTATCTTATAACTCTAGGTCACATAGCTATGTCTACATGATGAGACAAGACGATTATGTCACACATGCGCAGAGATGAAAATCTCTAGGTCTAAATTAGCTCTCATTCAAGAAAACAATTTTTTTACTTTTACACATGAACATATAAGTTAGTGTCAATTCATTTCATTATTTAATGAAAATTAACCTTCGAATTTGAGTTTACAAAACATTTTTTACATAAAATCGTTCGCTCTAAATGTGAATAGCTTTAGCCATGCTGACATACTTTTCCGTAACTTGCGGCACCATTACATGCCCGCACAGTGATACAAATGAAATGAACGTCAGAGGTCATAATATCGCGCATTATAAAGGCATATTAATAAACTAATAATCTACTTACATAATACAATTTACTTTCCATTGTGTTTTTTTTTACGCATTTGGTTTAATTTTAAAGTCAATTTACTTTTTTCTTTCAGATTTACTTATGCGCATTTAAACCTGTTAACAACATAGCTGCACATATACATCAGCCGTGATAACAAACAGTTTCTTTCATCATAGCGCGTAGCCTACTGTATCTAGGTCAATAGAAGCTCAAAGTGTTTAGTTATTTACTATCATAGGCTCAAAGTTTTTAGTTATTGACTAGACTACTGTGACATTCAAATTGTTTAGAGTTTGAGTTTTTTGGCACATCGGCACAATTTAGGCCATGTCGTGCCCGTAATCCTTCAAGGATTACTCTCCCTTCATATCACCAGAGCTAAATTCCATACAGTTAAATCATTAAAAGCAAGGTCTAATCACAGTTAAAATAGTAAAGTTTCATAATTTAATAAAAATCTTTTGTAAATATTATATTGTTAAGAATCTCACTATCCAGGCTCTCTGCAAACTGCACCATACACCACCAACTTAAAGAACTTGACAACTCAGGGCTCCAAAGTAATGTAACACTTTAATAGTTGAATAAATAACAGCCAATACTGTACAATTGGCAACACGTACACTGTACAAATATCTCTCCGATAACACCGTTTCGCCGTATCAACTCTTGCACTGGCCTCTCCGTCTCGTTCCGGGCTTGCACTGGGTTCAACAGTTCAGGACTGACTTCACACACTAGGCTCGTTGTGTCGGACTCGATCGCAGACCAAGATCAAGACGCCAGTCGTCTCAACTGTACTTGACAGTACTCCGCACTGAACCGTCGTAATGCTCCGTACAGAAGCACACCGCTGAACTGTGCTGTAGTCGACCGGAATGTAGTGAACCGGGCTCTGAACCCCTTTTCTGAACCTCGCTGTATTGAGCCCCTTTTCTCCACCGTCTTGACTGCGACACCTCCGTTCCTATATAGGGTCCCTACTGGCCTTCTCGAACCGGACAGAACGCCGCTCGACGTTTCTAGGTGGTCAGATGACTACAACTCTCGTGACGCTCCTGAGCTCTGTTCACGACGTCGATCCTTCCCGAACCGTCATGTTGACACTCGTCTCGGCTGACCGTCGTAACTCGACACGGTTGACCGCTCGTCTAGCGCTGGCCTGGGGCGATTTGCGTCGGCTGACTGCACTTACACCACTACCCCCATCTGTGCCATCATCAGGTTTATAACAATATGTTCACAAATCAAATCTTCATAGACAACCCCATCTCCCAGACAAAGCCTAGTAGCTTCCCAAGGTCAACACTATCGAATAGTGTTTTTAAGTTGTGCGCTCTACAAAAAATTAAACTAACAATGTTATATAAACAATTACATTCGTGCGTTTGATTTGATTATAAAATCATACTAGATATCTAGGTCTACAAAGTCTAGATCTATTTATTAACTTTATACATAATAATAAAAACAAAAATAATACTTTCTTCAATTGCAGTCTACACCAAGACAAATGCCCTGACCCCACAGATAAACTGGTACAAGCAAATGTTTTTATTTGAAAAAATGGATTTAGGTCGATTAGCTATTTTGATAGCTCCATTCATACTATTTTTACATTCACGCATTCCGCATTCGCTTTACTTATAACATTATTATTTCGTTTAATTCTTAACAAAACACTCTCAGTGACTATATCGACAGTGATACGCAAATTAAGATCCGCAGGCCGCGGGTAACATATGGCTAGTATATATATATAATATAGACTAGATGATCTAGATCTATAAGTCAATTTAAAGCAAATCCTAAGGAATATTCTAACTGTGTATGTTAAGTCATACTGACTTCTTTGTTAGAAAGTTGAGTCATATACTTTAAATATTCATAAATTATATATTATGTCTATTCCTAATATGTACGTCTGTATTACAACTGTTCACATATATCCAAAATGTCGCTCTGGTTTATGTTTGAATTTAGTTCCGTAGGCTACATATGGCTAGTATATATTATAATAAACCCATGCGTCAAGTTTACAATACAATGTCTAATCTCAACTCAAGCATCTAATTTAAACTAATATCTAAACTCCAATATCTGGCTAAAAGTCTCTGTGGAACTTTAAATCTGGGTCCAAACGAAACTGTGGTTTGAATTTGAAGGACTAGTCTAGGGAAGGCATCCAATGGAAGACCTGTGACTTCTGCCTCGTCTCCTGGCTGTAACGTTAGCACTACATGATGCCCTTTATCTGTTCAATACTTGCAGCTAGAGCCTTTCATCCGAATGGCAGTAATCATTAACCACTACTCAAGTAACAAATCGAGATGAATGTGATACTTATGTATTACCTATACACTGGCGGATTTAGGGGGGGGGGCGGTAGGGGCGATCGCCCCCCCCCACTCGGCCGACTCCCCCCCCCGGGGGGGGCGGGCTTATTTTATTATAGAATTCACACAATTTGTATACGAATTTATTACTTATGTTAAAAATAAATACTAATTATTTATATTTCAACCTATTTTTAGATTATTTCGCCCCCCCCCCCTGTAGTATGTTGGCCAATTGGTGGGGTCGGGAGGGGGCGATGGTATCAATCCCGCCCTCCCCCCATACACTTTCGAGTGGGGGGGCGGTCCAATTTTTTTGTAGAAATCACAGCTTGCTAATAGAATCAATGTAATATCTATATCGTGTAGACTTCTTATTGATTTTTTAACCGATCTTTATATTATGTCGTTCCCTGTTTCCCGATTGGTGGGGGGGGGGGGCGAATACCTCTACTGCCCTTCCCACCTAAACCCTTTGAGTGGGGGGGGCGGTCCGTTTTTATGGAGAAATCATAGTTTGTGAACAAAATTAGTTGAATTAATATATACATTTTATATTATGTCGCTCCCTTTCTGGTATTTTGGCCGATTCGGTGGGGTAAGGAGGGGGCGATTGCATGTACTGCCCTCCCCACTATAGCCCCCTGAGTGCTGGGGGGGCGGTCCTATTTATGTGGAGAATCATAGTTTGTGAACAAAATTAGTTGAATTAATATATACATTTTATATTATGTCGCTCCCTTTCTGGTATTTTGGCCGATTCGGTGGGGTGAGGGGGGGGGGGGGGCAATTGCATGTACTGCCCTCCCCACTCTAGCCCTCTGAATACTGGGGGGGGGGGGCGGTCCTATTTTTTGTGGAGAATCATAGTTTGTGAACAAAATTAGTTGAATATCTATATAATATAAACTACGTATTGATATGTGACCCATTGTATATTATGTCATACTACAATCTAATCTCAAATAGTATCATTAGTAAATTTAAATGAAAAAGGGTTGTACCAGGAGGGAGGTGCGATACATGCAATCGCATTTCCCCCATCATAATTTATATACACTATAAATTAAATTCTTATATTGAGTCGCCCAACCCCTATTCTTTAATGCCAAATGCAATCTTTAGCAGAAATTATTAAAGGAGCGAGGATTAATCTTTTTCACTCTACCGCTCCTCCCATTTCCAGACAGAGTTTATTTAATTTCACATGAATTTATCATAATTATTTTAAGTAAGACTTTGCATTGGAAAAGTTAGAATTCAAACGAAATTTTTCAGTATAAGAGTCATGATTGAGATGAGTTATAAACTCAAATAATGTTTCCATAGTCGCCTTTTACCAACCTTTACTCAATCTGATATTTTTCTAGTTAAATAAATTTGGGACTACAATTCACAATTTATACTTCCATCATATTGAATACTATTTATTGAATATTTTTTTTTTTTCGGCGGCGATCCCCAAAGCCAAAATCTAAATATGTGGGGTATCTTATCTTTTCAAGGAACAAATCGGTTTCATTTGCAATGTATTAAGGGCCTATAAATTCATATTAAAATAATTTTGAAGTACAAAATTATTCAAAATGTCCTTTTTTAATAGTATGAATAATGAAATCCATTGATGAATAATGAGCTGTAGAAGTCAGGAGAAGGCCCTTCTGCAATGAAGAATGCAAGAAAACGCTTTTGGCGTCGGGGCTTCGCCCCGAACTCCATTGATGAATAAAGAGCTGTACTTGTCAGGAGAATGCGTTTCTGCAGTGAAGAATGCAAGAAACGCTTTTGGCGTCGGGGCTTCGCTCCGAAATCCATTGATAAATAAGAGCTGTACTTGTCAGGAGAATGCGTTTCTGCAGTGAAAAAAGCAAGAACAACACAAGAGAACCTTATAGCGCTGCCCCAGTTGTTTTGTTTTTCGCTGAAGGTTGAGAAATGCTGCTTTTTTATAATTCTAATATATATATATATAAACATATATATATATATATATATATATATGTATGTATATGTGTGTGTATGTATGTGTGTGTACGCACGTTTATGCATAGGGTTAGGGTTTACTGGGCGTTAGGGTTTGGGTTTGGAAAAAAATCGCCCCCCCCCCACTTCAAAGTTCTGGATCCGCTTGTGTACCTATATCTACATGATTAGTTGATCTGATTGTTATTGTATATCTACATGACTAGTTCATCTGATTGTTATTGTATATCTACATGACTAGTTCATCTGATTGTTATTGTATATCTACATGACTAGTTAATCTGATTGTTATTGTATATCTACATGACTAGTTCATCTGATTGTTATTGTATATCTACATGACTAGTTCATCTGATTGTTATTGTATATCTACATGACTAGTTCATCTGATTGTTATTGTATATCTACATGACTAGTTCATCTGATTGTTATTGTATATCTACATGACTAGTTCATCTGATTGTTATTGTATATCTACATGACTAGTTCATCTGATTGTTATTGTATATCTACATGACTAGTTTATCTGATTGTTATTGTATATCTACATGACTAGTTCATCTGATTGTTATTGTATATCTACATGACTAGTTGATCTGATTGTTATTGTATATCTACATGACTAGTTCATCTGATTGTTATTGTATATCTACATGACTAGTTCATCTGATTGTTATTGTATATCTACATGACTAGTTTATCTGATTGTTATTGTATATCTACATGACTAGTTCATCTGATTGTTATTGTATATCTACATGACTAGTTGATCTGATTGTTATTGTATATCTACATGACTAGTTTATCTGATTGTTATTGTATATCTACATGACTAGTTCATCTGATTGTTATTGTATATCTACATGACTAGTTTATCTGATTGTTATTGTATATCTACATGACTAGTTGATCTGATTGTTATTGTATATCTACATGACTAGTTGATCTGATTGTTATTATATATCTACATGACTAGTTCATCTGATTGTTATTGTATATCTACATGACTAGTTCATCTGATTGTTATTGTATATCTACATGACTAGTTCATCTGATTGTTATTGTATATCTACATGACTAGTTCATCTGATTGTTATTGTATATCTACATGACTAGTTCATCTGATTGTTATTGTATATCTACATGACTAGTTGATCTGATTGTTATTGTATATCTACATGACTAGTTCATCTGATTGTTATTGTATATCTACATGACTAGTTCATCTGATTGTTATTGTTATTTTACCTGCACCATATTCATTTTCGTAGCTGTCTTCACGTCTGTCTCTTTGGTATTTTGTGACACTCTGACCATGAGAACGCCTTTGATTAGTTTTTGAGTACTTTTTGTACCTCGAATGTTTCATGCAACATTCCGTGAGACTAGGCACATTAAACTCACTGTCTACTTCATAGCAATAATTGTCTCTTTCGGAACATGTATTTTGTTTAGCCCGGCAGTTTTGGTAACGTTCAAAGTCTAAACTTCGACTTCGTTTGGGCATGTAATCGTCCGTGTCATCACTGGCTTCTAGGTTCAAGGCACGTTTGCAACGCATACACCGCCCGACTGGCTCCTGGTTGTCTTCCTCCCCACTAAAATCACTGGCAGTGGTTCGCTCATCGTTGCACGGGGAATCTCCCCTGGTGTTGTCTAAGTGGGTCAAGGACCCATGCAAATGTTTCCGATACCTCTCATAATCAGTCTCATTGCCAGCCATTCTGACTTTGGCCGTTCGACTGCCGTACACTAGCATGTCGTCCTCTATTCTAAAGCCTCTATCAGTGGTGCGCTTTTTGTCATCTTTTTGGTGTTTACAGTAGCGGTTGGGACTAAGCGATCCGTCATCATCGCCGTCACTGAGTTGAACGTGCTTTTTCCAGGTGGGTCTGGAGAACGTTTTGAAATGTTTCGATCTCTGAGCTGGCTCTGTGGATCTGTGGACCGTTCCAACAGAGCTTACTGTGCAGGACTCCGTTTCTTCATTGCTTGAAGATTCCTGCAACAATTCTTTGAAATCTTCACATACATTACAGCTGACGTGGCAGCTAGACACTTCCATTGATGGAAGGTCCTTGACATCTGTACAAGCATCCACTTTGGATGTTGGCACTGTAGGGCAATCACTAGAATCATTTGAAACGACGTCGTTCAAAAGTTTACGCTCTGAGTTCGCGTCCTCAGATTCACATTGAAGATTTTCAGCGATGTCGGGATAAATGCATTCAGCATCTCGAGTCTGTCTCTTGCAGCCGTCGGAAGGTTTCACAGAGCCGACATTCTGCACATGTTGGTTTTGTTTATCAACACATGTTGATTCCGGATTCTTGCACTCGTTGGATAGTTTGTAGTTACATAATTTGTTGATTTGACATATTTTGCCGAGTACATTTTTATCTAATTTAGAGCTACTTCTTATGTCAGTTTTAGTTTTTTGTTTGCTATTCTGAGAATGACATTCACATCTTTCCGATATTTCGTCTGACTTATAACATGGCTTCTCACATGTGTCCGGACTGAGCAATTCATAGTCACAAGACAGAGCCTGGGGTGTCCCCATGTCACAGACTAACTTATCTGTAACTGGCTCTTGTTTGTACTCATTCTCAAATTGATGGGAAGACGAAGATATCAAAGGGTATGTGTTGCAAACATCAATGTAAAGTCTGCCATCAATAAAGTTTGTTGATCCTGACAAAAGTGAATCACGGCTTGGTTCTGACTCGTAAGGTATGAATGTAAATTGGCAAACGGGCTTGACTTCCTGTGCCAGCTGTTTGTTCTCCTCTTGAGGCTTGTTTGATTCTTTCACAGCATCGTTTTGATTGGGATGAATCGATGCACACTGTCGCATAGCACAGCAACATTGTTCATCTGCCTCAATGTTTTGAAGACACGAACAGTATCCTTGAAAGACTTCTTTGCTTGGCATCTCAGTTTTCCCTGGAGAACATCTTTCCTTTTTTAATGAGCGTGGATTATGGGACGCTTCCTGGAGGATTTGTTCATCTGCAACAAAAGATTGATCATTAGGCATTGCCTCATTATGGTCTTGTACTAGTAGATAATTAACAACGTTGGATACACACTGACCCGCTGGGGTTAGATTATTGGCTTTGTCATGCTCTCTCAGCAAGTCGTTCTTTCTCTCCTCGTGGCCGTCTCCATTGACTCCGCTGTTGTTGCTGGTTTCCTCGGTGTAATCGGAGTAGCTATTCTCGACACAATCGTTAGAGGATTTGGGCGATTTGACCTTTAACCTCTTGTTTCTATTTCTTCTTAGAAATTTCTTGTTTGAAACTTGTGGCTTGTAGCCGACACAATCCTCTGTTTCTTGAAGGTAACTCTGATTGTGCAAATGACCTGTTATTGTGTGAGTCTGATTCATGATTTGATTTAGATAGCCGGTATGTTTCGACTCGAGACCCTTTGATCCCAATGCGTACGACTCATTGCCTTTTATGTGATTAGACGGGTTAGAGACGTCTTCGCTTGTTTCCATGTCTTGATTTAGCAAAGATCTAGAGTCAGATTGTGCCATTATTAGATCATCTGGGAGAATGTCCAAATCCTCAAGAATTAATTCTCGGCTTGTTGAAGCGTTGGACTCATCTATCGAGTTAAGTGTATTTAGGAAATGTTTTTTCTTGTCTAATTTTGAATTGTGTTCCTGTTGAAGACTCGCCATGTTTTGCTGTGGATCATTCCTGAGGCATGAATCTTGTTTCAGAGGATCTCTTCCATGCTGGACTCTGTGCTCCAGTGTTCTACTTCTATCGTTGAGATTGTGGCAATACACTTGGCTACTTTTTCTATCACAGATTGCATTCGGCTCCTTTTTTGGCAAGAAGTTTGTTTTTTCTGGTAAATCACTTGACCAGTCTTGTCTTCTTCCTATGACAGCTGATGTCGGCGCTACGTTATAGATTGTTTGGTTTCTTTTACTATCGGTTCCATCAGGATTGTTGTTTCTACAATATAATAGATTCGGCTTCTCGTTTGTATTCAACTTAGTATTTAAACCATATTTATTTATTTGGTTGGAGGTTCTTTCGCTGAAAGGTTTTGTTTGGAGTAGCTGCCCTTGTTGCTTTTCCTCATTGTGTCGTGCTGGTAGGTGAACACATAGAAATGGATCTACGTCTAACTGCGCTTGATGAGCCCCACTGGGGGTATGACACAGACTGGAATGCTGATCTAACCATGTTCGATCAGAACGTGCTTCTACATTGCAAAGTTGGACACTACCATATGGATATTGATATTCTGGAGTGTTAGACTGTATTGTATTAGCGCCTTTTTGAATGATGCTTGAAGGGTTCTTTGAGCAATACCCTTTATTTATTGCACCAGTTAATCCTTGACCTTTATTTACATTCTGACCTTGTCTCAGTGCGTCTTGTCCTTGACCTTTATTTACATTCTGACCTAGTCTCAGTGCGCCTTGTCCTTGATTCACGGCAACAGGTTTTTCTTTACTTGTTAAAAGAGTTGACTCTTGTTTTAACGTACCCAGGTGCCCTCTACTCAAAGACTCAACCTGCCCTTTGTTTAATGCCTCCATTTGCCCTTTGTCTTGTTTAATTTCAGTGTTTTGACACGTTTTGTAATCATTGGTGGCCATAGCTGTACTGGCGTGGTGGTCCTTAGCAGCTATATGAAACGAGTTGAGTAATTTCTTCTCGGCATTGGCCTTAGTATTCTCTTGAAGAAGTGCTGCTTTCAGATTAGCGTGGATGTTTCCGATACCATTGTCCACTATTGATTTGACATTATTATCTATACGATCCATTTCCATTTCTAATAATGATTCGACCTTTTGGTGGAATCCTTTGACTTTAGTGTCTAATAAGGATGTCACGTTCTCGTCAAAGTGACATATCACATTATCCAGTAATGTTTTTAAATTAGTGTCAAAATCACCTTCTCGAATTTCCGTCAACGATTCGTGCGTTTGATCTCCTACTGTGACATCCTCAGGCTGTACTTGTGTACTACCCAAAAGATGACATCTATCTGCTGGTGCTGAATGTGCAAGAATGTCTGCGTGGCCTACAATGAAGTCCTGTTTATAATGGATGTCAGATTTAGGATGCCAAAGTAAAGCTTCGCGTTCAGCTTCATTGAATAACCCTTCATTGTTGGCATGAACCCACTGAGTTAAGTTGGCCAGTTCTACTAGCTCGCTGTCTGTGTCTGTTTGTTGAGTAGTGTTGACCTTTGGGAATTTGGCATTCACAGTGTCCAAACATTGAGATTTTTTGCAGCGCTCGTGTGTTAGAGATACAGAATCTAATGTCCACTCTCTATTGCTCTGTCCCTCTGAAACACAAATTGGTTTTCTAGATTTATCATCCTGACCTTCAACCTTGGAAGTGGAAGCCCATAACGTGTGCTCTTTATGCAAATAGAAATTTTTGGAGCGATGTTCTTCTTTTCCCCCAGGATCAGTGCAGACAATTTCACCCCCAACATGTGTACACGTGTTTGAATCACATTTCTTGTCCACATTTCTGTGTGTAAGTTGTTTGGAGCTAGGAAACTTGCTACTTGTTGAGTAGTGCTGTGGCGAGCTGTCAGGTTTCCATGTGTCAACATTAGTCGCCGGAGGTCTCATTCTAAGACGTTCGGCATTAGAACATTCGATGTCCCTATCAGTCGCGCGTCGTTTTGATGAAAATCTTGGGCTACTAGAGGGTGAATGGTTTCTGATAGATTTTTGTATTAAAGAACAGTCGCGGCCGATGGCATTGACGTTTTCTACCAGATCTGCATCTTTTTTACCGATCACCTGAGACCTTCCTTTTGTGTGGTGAAAATGCCTGACTTTTCTCAAACCCTGGTCACTTGTCCTGTTTACACTTTCACCAATAATAGAGACAAATCTATCCTCGCTTGAATCTTCCTGGCCAATTGAACTACTCCAATGAAGAACGTGTCCTGGGCCACCTTTGTTAGAACTAATATTAAAATTTCCAAATGTCTTGGGACATTTTTGAGGCCAATCTTCTTTGTGTTTAGCAACACAACATACTGGGACGTTTTGCTTGGTTTGTGAACTTTCTGGTCTATCGAAAGGCATTGGGAGAGGCGCGTCTTTTGTCTCTTCTCTGAGTTGAAGCTCTAATCTTTCTTGCCCGTCATCGTAAGTCAGCAGCGACTCGAGCTCCCCCTGTGTACAAGTTTCAACATTCTCTAAATCACCGTTAGAATACATTTTTAAATCAGATAACTGACCTTCGGCAAAAACCTTAATGTTATGAACCTCACCTTCAGCAAAAATCTGCACATTATTCATACAGCCCTTAGCGTGGAGAAAGATATTTTCCAGTTCACATTCATCAGCTCTGTCGTAGAGATGACCATTTGGCAGTTCGTAGTTACACGGAAACTGCCCTCCAGCTTGTTGGCCTGATTGTGCTCTGTTAAGTATTGACGATCTTGTTTGAGGTCTAAAACAGCCGTCAGCTCTCTGTCCCTTTGGTTTCAACGTCTCACTGGCATTCTCGGAGACATACATGACATGACTTCCTGAACTGACACAGACGGCTGGCACGATTGGGCTGAGAGGATTCATCGTATTTGGACTGTCTTTTCTTATTGGATCAAAGCCCATGTTATGACCATTACCAAATAAATTTGAAAATAAGTGTGCACTCTTAATAACGTTATTGGATTTATAACTAATATCTTGGCTAGACATATGACTTGCAAATTGAATCTTGTCCGTAGAGACATAATTGAATTCATCTTTAGCAACGCATCTCGAGATGTCCTTGTGAATGAAGGTTACGCGTTTCTTCTCGGTGTTTGGTCTGCAGCCACATGGAGTATTGTTCAGGTTAGGGGAAGGACAGTCATGAGGTCTTCCACATGGGTACAAAACATTGTCATTATTTGGGCCATCGAAATGATTAAGATGATTAACTAGAACGTTGTTAGACTGACCTTGTTGGACATCATCCATTCTTGTGTTCTCATCTACACCAAGGGACTGATTCGTGGCATAATTTAGTTCTTGTCTGACACACTGATCTGGAAGGGACTGATTCATTTCATAATTTAAGCCTTGTTTGACAGAGTTCAGTTCATGGTTTCGGGCTTGATTTAACTGGGTTGCTTCATAATTATGACATTGATTGTAACAATGCATTGCATTGTCCTGATCTTGGCTCATATTATTTACATCAATTTTACTGGTATTGATTCCATTGGTATTACTAACTATGTTGCGTTGGTCCATAGAAGAAGTACGGCCATCCCGACTTTGACTTCTTTGATTGCTTTGATTTTTAAGTGAACAAAATAATGGATTTCTACATTGACCACAGTTGGTTGGACAGGTACCTTGAGTCAAGTTATGAGGAATACTACTTTGGGCATAGATGGATGGGCTACTAACTTGAGTAAAATTATGAGGACCACTCGCTTGAGAACAGTTAGTTGAACCGCAACCTTTAGTGCATTTAGACTGAACATTACCTCGAATGCAGTTAGATTGACCATTACTTTCAATGCAGTTAGATTGACCATTACCTCGAACGTAGTTAGGTTGACCACTTACTTGAGTAAAATTGGGTGGGCCACTTACTTGAGTAAAATTAGGTGGGCCACTGCCTTGAACTGTAACGTACCTAGATTTCATCAAACTTTGTTCCTGGAAACCTTGACGCGCTTCCTGTAGGTCAAAGCTGTCGCGAAAGGTCGTTGAGCATTGACCTTCGTTGGCTTGTGCCAAATGTTTCTTTGCTTTCACTGGTCGAAAACAATTTCTGCATGTACTTAAACATGGGACACATCGTGCCTTAGAGAGAGATTTGTTGGTGGAACATAGGGAGCAGTTGAGTTTACAACTTTCTTTAAACCGCATTTTGTCGTTGTTTTTCTCAGAGTCAACGTTCAAACAATCATCAAAGTACATCGCATTATTCAAGTTTAATTTCCTTTGGTTGTTCACATCCTCGTTTGAAACAAAGGCAGTCAATACGTCAGCACCAGAGGGAAGTTTAGTGGCTTCTTGAGTGTGTAGCATAGACGCTGGTTCCCGTTGAGTTTGCACTTCCACGCTGTTCGATGAGACTTTCTTTGTCTGTGCTAAGGAAGTCGATGATTCAAGGATCGTTTTGATCGTCTCCAGTGTTTCAATGGCGGACTGCTCCTTTCTCAGCCTGACTAACGAGTGTACACTCCTGGAAACAAAGTCTGCTAGTGTTTCACTGTTTTGAGTCTCGCCAGCTTGATCTCGTTCCTCGACTCGCCCTGCTGTATTCGAAACATTTTCTGCCTGGCTATCAATCCTCTGTACCTCGGAGCTTCTTTGTCGTTCATCTTGTATCAAAGTACGTATACTCTCAGCTGTGTTCGACACCAATTCCCGCGCTAAATCCATCACTTTATCGTCTGTAAGAGTATTACTTCTGCTTCCTTTGGCTGAAACAATGCGTTCCGTATTAGGCTCCTCCTTGATAACATTCAACATGTTTTGGCTTTCCTTGGTACTGGTTTTGACGTCACTGTTTTTAGTCTTGACTTTCTGGCTATCAAAGTGTGGACTGGTTTGAGATGAGATTTCACTCTTTATGGATGAGATTTCGCCCTTTGTTACAGGCTCATCGTCTTTAGATGTTAAGTCTTCATCATTGACTGTCAGTGCTTCATCGATTGTAGGGAATTCATCATTGGATGAAGGTAATTCATCAGTTACTGTAGGTACTTCATCAGTTGCTTTAGTTACTTCAATATTGTATTTCAATGCGTCAGTATTACCTATAGAATCTCTGCCTCTTCCTAGTGAAGCTTTTCTCCTTGTTTTCACTACGTCATTATTTGCTAGTTGGGCTTCATCTGTCGCTGCTTCTCTATTTTTGGCAGATATTTTGCGACTTTCCAGAATCGCTTTCTTTCTTGCTCTCCGTGCTTCCTCAATAGCTTCTCTATTCTTCATAGGTTCTTCTCCGTTCGGCTCGCTGTTCACATCTTTAGCTGCACTCGCATCTCTTGCTCTTTGTCTGGCTTGCCCAGCTTGGAGCCTACTTTTTATCATAGTCTTTCTGGCTTCTTCCGATTTATTGGCAAGTTGGTTTTGGCTACTGACTCTTGTAGCAGTTTTTTTTTCTAAAAGCTCTGTAATTGATTTGACTTTACCTTCCTCTAACTGATCATTCACAGAACTAGTACTCGCTTTATGGGCCGTGTTCATCGCATCGGCTTCTAAAGACAATTTTTTGCTGGAGCTCACCTCAAGGGGGGGGGATCCCTCGTCACCGACATTTTCATCAGAATCTTTTTTGTCTTTTCCTTTTTTTTTCTTTCTTTCTTTTTTTGTGTCTGATTGAGACATTTTGAGCAACATAAGACTTAATCTGGACATGGCTGTAGTATGATTTTAGCGACTGATGAACTGGGTACTATATCACTCAAACTTTAACAGTCCACTCTATTGTAGTTTTTCTTTTTGGAGACACAGGTTGATAAGTTGATGTGATGTGTATTTTAATTCTTCTTTCATTTTCGATCATCTACTGATACAAAGTAGTGGTCGATCAACGTCGAAAATTGTTTTAATCGATCAGGTACTGAATAGGTTGATCCTCTGTTGGAAATATGTATAGTGACCTACTTGAAAATTAATTGTATTGTCTATTGCAGCAGCTAAGTTCTACAATCAAATAATAACGTGTCCAATTCCTTAAGGAATAGCTAACTGCAGCCTCAAATTAAACATTTCTTACAAGCTCAGTTTGAATCATTTCACTAAGTATTCAGAAATCTTTGTCATTTGATTGGCTCCCAGAATAGCAAGATTCCAGCATCACATAGTATTAATCCTGTCATCGCATCAAATTATCTCTTGTGTTTTTGTTTAGGGTTAAACTTGAACACAATGAAACTGCTTTAAAAGAGGCCGAGAAAAAAAATGTACATAGTATATTAGATTAGACTTCATTTGTAGCACTAGATCTAGTCTAAGAAGATGTACTGGCCAATAGTTAGAATTCACTCGAGAAGTTTTTAAAGGGAAGTTTCGTCAAAACAAAAGATTTCTTTGCCTACTTTGTGACAGCAGAGGCCGAACTATGCTCCAGAGTCCATATCAAAGACTGGACTTATCTTCATGACAGCCACTAGATGATCGACTTTGAAGTCATGTTTGGTTTTACTTGGATGTTTGTTGTGTTTTTTTTTTCCTTACAGTGTAACTTCCGTTTAATAGCACTGTTCACTTCCCACTAGGGACCTAGTTCAGTGTGGCACATGTGTGGGAACTAAGATAGTCTGTCAGCTCTCTCTCTCTCTCTCTCTCTCTCTCTCTCTCTCTCTCTCTCTCTCTCTCTCTCTCTCATATATATATATATATATATATATATATAGAGAGAGAGAGAGAGAGAGAGAGAGAAAGGAAAGATATAGATAGATAGATAGATAGATAGATAGATAGATAGATAGATAGATAGATAGATAGATAGATAGATAGATAGATAGATAGATATTTGGATGGAACAGTTCTGCTCATTTAAAACCATTCCTTTGAAACCAAAGAGTTCCGATTCACCACCGGAAACTCTTTTGATAGTGGCACAATGTCATCATGAATAATGGCAATGTCTTCGATTCTGAAGATCTAGGTGAGTGCAGTGTTTCACAGGACTACACAAACCCAGTAGCGACCTGCATATTTCTCACATCTGATGCAGACAAAACTGTCGTTCGCTATTTCAGTTTTCTTCGCGTCTTCTGCGCCTCTCTACACTGGATTTTCTCAATGTGTGTCCCGCGGACTTCGAGAGAGCTCTCCAACTATCTCTTTCAGATGCCATCTGCTGCCGGTGAGGTCAAAATGGCATCTGAGTTAATCTTTATAGCGCTTACGGGAGACACCTCTTTTAAACTCGCCCAAAAAGATCGCTTTTGGAATCCGATGGTATGTATTCGACCCATCGAAGTTATCAAATAGTAAGTAGTGCTTTTAAATACACAAGTCTCCAGCAAAACATGGTTATTTGTAAGGTAGTCCTTCCTACTATAGAGAAAAGGCACCTTTGATGGCAGCGTTGGCGGAGCCTTTAGATGTCTTCTATCCAGGGCTCAGAGCCATACAAAAGTATGTTAAGAAACACTAGTATATAAACATTTATTTATATTGGTAAGTGAAGAGACCTTCTCCACCATCACCAAAAGTACTGTTGGCTTGGCGAGACCGTTGTCTTTTTCTATCAACAGTAAGGCATAGGTGGGCAGTGCTGCCCAGGTACGTACATTGATTAACAACGTTAGCTTTAAATTTATTTCTGTTCTCTATCGTGTGGTATACGTTCTGGGCTGTCGTCTTAGTGGTCTCGGGTTTGAACACTGCCGTCCTGCGAAAGTTTTGGGGTAGGATGTAATAGTCCTGAACATCCTCAACATGTCAAATAAACCAAAGCTTTGTTACACACATTACACGCTCATTCGGAAAAATTACAGCCGCAAATGGAGTGGATAGTTGTAATTCTTTTCACTACGTCTTAAATCCTTGTTGAGCTTAGAAATAAACAAAGCAGAAAATTTCGCTCTGTGAATGTCTTCATTTGTCTATGCAGTTGAGCTTATAAATAAACAAAGCAGAAAATTTCGCTCTCTGAATTTCTTCATTTGTCTATGCAGTTGAGTTTATAAATAAACAAAGCAGAAAATCTCGATCTCTGCATGTCTTCATTTGTCTATGCAGTTGAGCTTATAAATGAACAAAGCAGAAAATTTCGCTCTGTGAATGTCTTCATTTGTCTATGCAGTTGAGCTTATAAATAAACAAAGCAGAAAATTTCGCACTGTGAATGTCTTCATTTGTCTATGCAGTTGAGCTTATAAATAAACAAAGCAGAAAATTTCGCTCTGTGAATGTCTTCATTTGTCTATGCAATTGAGCTTATAAATAAACAAAGCAGAAAATTTCGCACTGTGAATGTCTTCATTTGTCTATGCTGTTGAGCTTATAAATAAACAAAGCAGAAAATATCGATCTCTGCATGTCTTCATTTGTCTATGCAGTTGAGCTTATAAATAAACAAAGCAGAAAATATCGATCTCTGCATGTCTTCATTTGTCTATGCAATTGAGCTTATAAATAAACAAAGCAGAAAATTTCGCACTGTGAATGTCTTCATTTGTCTATGCTGTTGAGCTTATAAATAAACAAAGCAGAAAATATCGATCTCTGCATGTCTTCATTTGTCTATGCAGTTGAGCTTATAAATAAACAAAGCAGAATTTCGCTCTGTGAATGTCTTCATTTGTCTATGCAGTTGAGCTTATAAATAAACAAAGCAGAATTTCGCTCTGTGAATGTCTTCATTTGTCTATGCAGTTGAGCTTATAAATAAACAAAGCAGAAAATTTCACTCTCTGAATGTCTTCTTTTGTCTATGCAGTTGAGCTTATATATATATATAACAAAGCAGAAAATTTCGCTCTCTGAATGTCTTCATTTGTCTATGCAGTTGAGCTTATAAATAAACAAAGCAGAAAATTTCACTCTCTGAATGTCTTCTTTTGTCTATGCAGTTGAGCTTATATATATATATAACAAAGCAGAAAATTTCGCTCTCTGAATGTCTTCATTTGTCTATGCAGTTGAGCTTATAAATAAACGAAGCAGAAAATTTTGCACTGTGAATGTCTTCATTTGTCTATGCTGTTGAGCTTATAAATAAACAAAGCAGAAAATATCGATCTCTGCATGTCTTCATTTGTCTATGCAGTTGAGCTTATAAATAAACAAAGCAGAATTTCGCTCTGTGAACGTCTTCATTTGTCTATGCAGTTGAGCTTATAAATAAACAAAGCAGAATTTCGCTCTGTGAATGTCTTCATTTGTCTATGCAGTTGAGCTTATAAATAAACAAAGCAGAAAATTTCACTCTCTGAATGTCTTCATTTGTCTATGCAGTTGAGCTTATAAATAAACAAAGCAGAATTTCGCTCTGTGAATGTCTTCATTTGTCCTTGCAAACCTTTTAACGTTTGAATCTTTTTGACCTTTGCTAAAATTCCTTACTGAGTGACCAATACAGTCGAACTTTAATGCATGGGCTTTTTTGGGCCCGTGAAAGTGAGAAGAAGGGGTCTATGCCTTGGAGGAGGGTTTAATGCCTGGGAACTGGGTTCTATGCCAGTGAGCGGGGGTCTATTCTCTTAATTTGGGATCCCATGCTTGGGAACTGAGGTAATGCGTGGAAAAGAGTTCTTAAGAGTATGACTTGTATCTATTTTTCGTGTTTGTCATGTGATTGTAGTCTATTTTAAGTGCGTTTGGAGTGTGACGGTAGTCTATTTTAAGTGCTTTTGGAGTGTGACGGTAGTCTATTTTAAGTGTGTTTGGAATGTGGTTGTAGTCTATTTTAAGTGTGTTTGGCATGTGATTGTTGTCTATTTTAAGTGTGTTTGTCATGTGATTGTAGTCTATTTTAAGTGCGTTTGGAGTGTGACGGTAGTCTATTTTAAGTGCGTTTGGAGTGTGACGGTAGTCTATTTTAAGTGTGTTTGGAATGTGGTTGTAGTCTATTTTAAGTGTGTTTGGCATGTGATTGTTGTCTATTTTAAGTGTGTTTGGAATGTGATTGTTGTCTATTTTGAGTGCGTTTGGAGTGTGACGGTAGTCTATTTTAAGTGCGTTTGGAGTGTGACGGTAGTCTATTTTAAGTGTGTTTGGAATGTGGTTGTAGTCTATTTTAAGTGTGTTTGGCATGTGATTGTTGTCTATTTTAAGTGTGTTTGGCATGTGATTGTTGTCTATTTTGAGTGCGTTTGGAGTGTGATTGTAGTCTATTTTGAGTGCGTTTGGAGTGTGACTAGTCTATTTTAAGTGTGTTTGAAGTGTGACTAGTTTATTTTTAGTGTGTTTGAAGGGTGACTAGTTTTAGTGCCTTTTGAGTGTGGCTCCTTTCAATGCTACTAAAGTCTGTACGATGACAAATATTTTCACCAATTGTTTTTTTTTAGCTTTTAGCTTTCTCAGTGCGCTATGATCCTGTCACTTGTCTGGACAAGTTGTGAAAGGGGGAGGGAAGAAGGGGGTATCTTGGTGAATGTTTACATATTTTTTTATAAATACATAAAAATATGTTCATTTAGGGCTCGAGTCCATCAACTTATAATACCACCTCATCATGCAAGTACGATTTTTTCCCTTGTTCAAGGTACCAAACAAAATAATTAATTACCAATATTTAATGAACTAATTGGTAATTTTTTAAATTGATTCTTGAGTTGTCAGGTAAAAGAAATAATTGTGCCAAATTTCAGCTTAATCCGGGATTGGGTGTGGAGGAATAACGTGTAAAAACTTTTTGACAGACAGACAGATAGACAGGGTGAGTTGATAAAAGCTTTGTAAAAACCTGGGTGGACACAGATATCGAAAACCATGTTATCAATTTTCCTTGAAATTCTACAGTTGATGTATATCTTTGGGAAGATAATTACTAGCTGATAGGCCACACAAGAAAAACTCTGGTTTAACCATTATGATATTTTGAAGTAGCCTATAATAATCTAACAATTAAATTTGGTCTGGAGCTCTAGACAATCTTTATCATGAACACGAGTACGATATGCAGGTATTCCCGCATGTCCTCATAAAAAAGAGTGAAATAAATAAATAGACATTCAGAAACATTTCTACGTCTGGATCTATAGGCCTATCACCAAACTAGAATGTATTCTCTTCGTGGCCCAACCATGCGGGGCATAATGAAAAAGTCATGGAAAGATAACACTTTTATTTCTGCATGTCGGACTAGAGTTACCCCACGTAGCTTTCGCGGCAAAAAACAAAAAAAGGGAGGGGGGAGAACAAGTAATCGTCTCTGTCTTCACCCTTCACTAAATAACAGGGCCTGAATTAATCATTGCGTGAGCCAAGTTAGGGTAGGGATACGCATAATAAGTGAAAATTAAGAGTTTTTATTAGAAAATAAATTCGTCTTTGCGATGCGTTTCATTCATTCACAGGACGAGCGGTCAACTGTGACCAGTGACAGTACACGCCAGTTCAGCAACGACCTGTGTGCAAATATTACGCACGCAAGTCACGACGATTGTGATCATTCTGAGTGGTCAAGAACGTTCCATCCGATTCTAGAAGGCCAATAGAGACACTTTATAAGAGCGAGTGTGTCAGAATCTACCTCGCAATGTGACCAGTACGAGAAGCGAACCAGCACGATGTGTGAAGTCAGTGCGGAGCAGAGACTATGTTTTTGTAAAGACAGTGTTAATGTTGTTGCCAATTGCGATGTATTTGAAATTAAACTGACTGATACTTTGGAGCCCTGAGTTGTGAGGATCTTTAAGTTCGTTGTGTCGTGGGTGCAGATGTCTGTCTAGAGGTCAAGACCAACGAGATAAGCCCTGGTGATGATTATGAACACCCACCGAAACCTGATGACGCAGTAGAGAGACCCTTGCAAGTAGAAAGTTATCGAAAAGGTCTCAACCCAACAGACGATTGGTCCGCTGCTGAGACTAGTCGAATGAAGCCTGGTGCGCAGCCTGATGCCGAAGGTGTGGAACCTTTGCATGTGGAGAGTTACCAACCTGCCCAACAAGCATGTCCTCCATACAAGTCTGAAGATGATGACCTGTCCCATAATTTCCCCTCCAGTGAGCCTGAAACCCATCCCCATAGTCCTCTTCGAGAAAGCCATTTGAAACCACCTGTTAGGCCAACGATTTTGGTGACACCCCCCCCCCATGTGTAAAATGGCTGCCCTCAGTACAGAATGACAGAAGGCGACGTTTGATGAGCCCAAGGTGCATGGTGATGCAACCACGACGTCATTGCAACAAGATGAAGATCGACTGGAGGAGAAGAAAGCGACGTTGGCTGCGTTCGAGGATGGCGATGCGACCACGATGTCAGTGCAACCAGGTGAAGCTCAGCTGGCAGAGAAGACGAAAGCGACAGTTGCTGAATTCAACGTGGATGGCTTCGTCTAACTCAAGAGGCAAGCCCACGGTCACCCCCACCGATCGACCCCCACCTGCAGCGATGAAACAACACATCCCATGTCATGAGATTGAAGCTGTCCGGGACGGACAGATCTAATGAGGGGACGGTGTTGTAAACCTGGTGGTGACACAGATGGGGGTAGTGCTGTGTGTGTTCTTAGCCTTCCCTAATCGCCCCAGTCCAGCACAGAACGAGCGGTCAACTGTGACCAGTGACAGTACACGCTAGCTCGGCAACGACCTGTGTGTAAATATTGCGCACGCAAGTCACGGCGATTATGATCATTCTGAGTGGTCAAGAACGTTCCATCCGATTCTAGCAGGCCAGTAGAGACACTATATAAGAGCGAGTGTGTCAGAATCACTTCACTTCACGTTACCTCGCAATGTGACCAGTACGAGGAGCGAACCAGCACGGTGTGTGAAGTCAGTGCGGCGCAGAGACTATGTTTTTGTAAAGACAGTGTTAATGTTGTTGCCAATTGCGATATATTTGAAATTAAACTGACTGATACTTTGGAGCCCTGAGTTGTGAGGTTCTTTAAGTTCGTTGTGTCGTGGGGTGCAGTGAGAAGAGAGCCTGGATAGTAGGAGAGAACGTAACAGTATAATGACTTTTTTTTTTAATCGCGCGAAGAATTGGCGTTTTCCATATTGAATGACACCCCAAAATGACAATTTCGTCTATATTTCAGAAGATTTGTATGAGTTTTCAAAAGATTTTAATAATTTCCGGAAAGTTTCAGGACTTTTTCGTATATTTTTCAATTTCATGAGATTTCCAGGAGCTCCTGATAAATCAGGAGGCCGAAAGGGAAATAGCCGTTAGTAGTCTTGTGTGGTCTGTCTGTCCCCGTCCGTCTGTCTCGTTTAGGGTAGGACACATCGTTATTTTTATAAATTATAGAGGTCAAGTGTAGATCTAGATATAAATGTATTAATAATTTATTAAGGCAATATCTATCTTCTGACAGCTTGAGGGTGCAGATTTATGTATTAAGTCTACAGAAGTATTACATTAAGAAGCGGATAGGACGCGAACACCATAATGTACACTATTATCGCTAGGGACTAGATCCAGTAATTGTAAGATTAAACGTGTAAAGTAAGGCATACAAATTCTAGTCTCGATCTAAATGTCTGGATGTACACGTCTAATCTAGCGGTAATAATGTACATCACACTGTTAGCGTACGATTTTATTGTAGTCTAGGTCTAAATCTATATAGAAGATCTAAATCTAGAATTCTAGATCTAGTGTAAGTCTAAAAGACCTAGATCTAGCATAAGATTGATGAATTCATTGATTGATAAATACAGATGATTACAGACATAAGAACACCCTAATCTAAATGAATAATATTGCTGCATCTAAGTCTAAATCTAAACTTAATTATATTCACTAGGCATACACTATAGAATCTAGATGTAGACCTAGATCTGAATCTAGAACTATATTTACATTTAAATTAAGAATTAGGTATAAAGTAGATGAGATTTAGATAGATTTATATGTAGAAAAATAGGGCTAGACATATAAGCTATATGCTGAAAACGACATTAAACAATCTACATAATGATCTAAATATAGAAATATAGCTTGGCTAGCATACTTTATAGCGATCCCCGAAAGGGTAAAAGACGCTATTAGTTTTGTGTGAAATGTCTGTCCGTCCGTCCCGTTTAGATCTCGTGAACTGCAAAGAAATAGTGAAAATCCGACATCATAATATTTTAATCCATTCAAAGTTCTAATGCAACGGTTAGCTACATTTTTCTTTTCTAAAAAGCGAAAAAGCTAAATTTTTAAATCACTTATTCAAGCAGTTGTAGTAAAAAAAAAAAACGGAAAAATATTTAGTAGGGGAGATACATATTTGCCATATATTTAACACATTTATGCAAATGGTTTTAGATTTTTTGTCAAAATTTTTTTTTTTTACATTTGTATTGCTACGTTATGTAAGTTCTGTATTACATTACTACATTTACCCAAAAATAATGTTTACTTTTTTTAAGAGAAAAAAATCTATTTAGTATGCATATAAGTTGGACATAATTTAAAACAACAATTAATAAGTAGTTTATCATATTATCGCGTGAACTGCAGCGTAATACTGCAGCAATAGAGCACATAACTAAAGAAATTCTTGTTTTTCTTTACGAAATGGTTTTTTTTTTTGTTTGAGGATTTGAATTAGAGATTGACCCTTTACAAAATAATTAGATCAATTAGATATTCATTATAAGACATCAATTAGGCTAGATTTACATTCAACTTCACACTCACTTTCACCTATTCTTTGGTCTGCTGAACCGCTGGGTTACCACACAAGATCTGTCAACCTTTTTTCTCCATTCTTCTCTGTCATTTGTCTTTGATAGAATTTAATTCTGATGTTCTTTCTGAAAATATTGATACCAGCCTTTTTACCGGCCTTTTTACCTGCCTGGGTGGACCATTTTGGGGGCTGATTTTGAGTTTGTGTTTCCACACAAACTGTCTTTGTTACCTTAGTATAAATGTAATACAAAAAAAAGGTCAAGATGTGTAGAGCTTGATGTAGGGATTACAGAGATATCAAGATTATTTTTTTATGTCCCATGGGAGAGAAGACATTTTTATGTGGTCAAAGTTGGACTATAGACAGTAGCAGAAAAAATTAGAACGAAAAATATATGAGTGTCACTAATTCATCATAACTGTGTAACCATGTTAGATAGCAGCTTGAAATATGGAACAATTATACTTCATTATATGCTTTTTAAATTCATTGCTTCAAGGGGAATAGCTGCTATTAGATTTGTGTGTGGTCAGTCGGACTAAAAATACAATAATATCCATTACAGGTAGGACACGTATACGTCAGCTATACATGAATTGTAATAACACCAAGACTTGACAAAGAGCTTCTTTCGTTTTGGATCTAAATTATTTCCTAATAAAATACTTTTTTTTTAATTGCAAAAGGATTCTGAGTTTCACACAAACTCAAAGGCGGCCCCCCAATGTCCGACCATGGATCCTTGTTTATCAGACAGACTGTGACCAAAAAAAACGAACTCGTTTTAAAGCAAATAATAGCGAGTCCTCTACATATGAAAGTGCGCGTAAAGCTGCATTGAATATTAACATTTTATTGTATAGATTATCAGTGTAAACAAACTTAGCATAGCTTTTGGGGTCTTAACCACTGACATATATATAATTATATGAGGCCACCATTTCCAAAAAAAAATTATTATTGCGTCCTCGGCCCTGCTCTTCACAAGGATTATCTCCAATTAGCTTTTTACATTTAAATTAAAAAAAAAACATCATTGCAAGTAATTAACAAAGATTAATTTGATTAACTAATTGTTTAAGTTTGATACATGGGTTGTCATTGACAATGAATAATTGTGCAAATTTGATCCGAGCAGGGCCAGCCTTAGGCATAGGGAAAATACGTAGCCGTCTTGGGCCTTTGTATGGTGGGGGCTTTGTATGGTGGGGGCTTTGTATGGTGGGAGCTTTGTATGGTGGGGGCTTTGTATGGTGGGGGCTTTGTATGGTGGGGGCTTTGTATGGTGGGAGCTTTGTATGGTGGGGGCTTTGTATGGTGGGGGCTTTGTATGGTGGGGGCTTCGCACAGATACAAACTGCGAAACATGGATCGACTCCCAAACAGAGAAGTCTGTGGCTCTAAGTCTCTACTAACCAAGTCTCTATGGCTGTATGTCTCTATTAACCAAGTCTCTATGGCTGTATGTCTCTACTAACCAAGTCTCTATGGCTGTATGTCTCTACTAACCAAGTCTCTATGGCTATATGTCTCTACTAACCAAGTCTATGGCTGTATGTCTCTACTAACCAAGTCTCTATGGCTTTATTTCTCTACTAACCAAGTCTCTATGGCTATATGTCTCTACTAACCAGTTCTCTATGGCTGCATGTCTCTACTAACCAAGTCTCTATGGCTGTATGTCTCTACTAACCAAGTCTCTATGGCTATATGTCTCTACTAACCAAGTCTCAATGGCTGTATGTCTCTACTAACCAAGTCTCTATGGCTGTATGTCTCTACTAACCAAGTCTCTATGGCTCTATGTCTCTACTAACCAAGTCTATATGGCTATATGTCTCTACTAACCAAGTCTCTATGGCTGTATGTCTCTACTAACCAAGTCTCTATGGATGTATGTCTCTACTAACCAAGTCTCTATGGCTGTATGTCTCTACTAACCAAGTCACTATGGCTATATGTCTGTACTAAACTTTTTAACCCAACGGCCCCAGTATGTTAAAGTCAACAACATCAAATCGTCAACTCGAGTACTATGTACGGGTGCTCCACAAGGTTGTGTGCTTTCTCCTGTACTATACACTCTTTACACTAATGACATAAGAAGCATCTATGACTCAGTTAAACTCGCTGATGATACTGCCATAGTCGGTCTTATTTCAGGAGACGAAACTCAGTATCGAAGCTAGATAGAAGAGTTTACAAACTGGTGCACCGACAACTTTCTAGAACTGAATGTAACAAAAACTAAAGAACTTAAAATAGATTTTAGAAAGAAAAAACAAACTATAAGTGAACTGCAAATAAACACTACATCTATATAACAAGTAAAGGCATATAAATATCTAGGCGTTATCATCAACAACAAGCTTTCATGGGAAGACCACCTTGGAACTCTGACAAAGAAAACAGCCCAGCGACTCTTTTTTCTATACAAACTCAACAGTTTTAAATTAAACAAGAAGATCCTTGAGACATTTTACGGCGCAACTGTACAAAATCTGCTAACATACGGAATAAGTTGTTGGCAAGGCAACGCCTTATCTAAACTGTTGCAACGTCTAGAAAACATCATTAAAAAAGCATCAAAAATTACACTCACAACATTACCACATTTAAAGGAACTTTTTGAACAAACGTGCCTAAGAAAAATCGAAAAAATCTTGGAAGACAACGGCCACCCGCTCCATCAGAACTACGCCAGGTCGTCGCGAAGTGGGCGACTGCTGTCAATCAAAACAAGAACGGAGCGGTACAAAAACTCGTTCGTACCTCACTCGGTCAGACTCTATCACCGCCACTCATTGATCAGGGAACATGAAATGCACCAAGATACCTGTGTGTAGTCGCTGAATGAACTCTTCATGTTGTCTGTTGTATTTATGTGTATGTTTCTGTTGTGTTGTCTTTATATGAGAAACGAGTCCTTGTAATCACAACAAATTTCCGTAAGGACCAATAAAGCAGTCTTAGTCTTAGTATTAGTCTTAGTACTAACCAAGTCTCTATGGCTGTATGTCTCTACTAACCAAGTCTCTATGGCTATATGTCTCTACTAACCAAGTCTCTATGGCTATATGTCTACTAACCAAGCTCTAAGTCTCTACTTTATTGTCAGATTGTATTCACAAATGTTTAGATCTACTTGTTACACTACATATGCTAGAAGACCATTGTTTAGATCTACTTGTTAGACTACATATGTTACAAGACCATTGTTTAGATCTACTTGTTAGACTACATATGTTACAAGATCATTGTTTAGATCTACTTGTTAGACTATATCTGTTAGAAGACCATTGTTTAGATCTACTTGTTACACTACATATGTTAGAAGACCAATGTTTAGATCTACTTGTTAGACTACATATGTTACAAGACCATTGTTTAGATCTACTTGTTAGACTACATATGTTACAAGACCATTGTTTAGATCTACTTGTTAGACTATATCTGTTAGAAGACCATTGTTTAGATCTACTTGTTACACTACATATGTTAGAAGACCAATGTTTAGATCTACTTGTTAGACTACATATGTTACAAGACCATTGTTTAGATCTACTTGTTAGACTACATATGTTACAAGATCATTGTTTAGATCTACTTGTTAGACTATATCTGTTAGAAGACCATTGTTTAGATCTACTTGTTACACTACATATGTTAGAAGACCAATGTTTAGATCTACTTGTTAGACTACATATGTTACAAGACCATTGTTTAGATCTACTTATTAGACTACATATGTTACAAGACCATTGTTTAGATCTACTTATTAGACTACATATGTTACAAGACCATTGTTTCTTTGTTTTTGGTGAAATGTTGAAACATTATTTCTAGTCTGGGGATCAGAAATAGTCCATGACGTATGCTCATCCTATCAGCGCTTTATATGTTTCACTTATTTGTGGATTTAGAAATAGATTGAGAACATTTTTTATAGATTTCATATTTTTGGTTTTAATTTTTAGCGGCCCCCATAAGGGGAAAAAGCCGCTATTAGGTTTGTGCAAAATGTCCGTCTGTCCGTCTGTCCGTCTGTCTGTCTGTCCGTCTGTCCGTCTGTCACACTCAGATCTCGAAAACTAGAAGAGATATGAAAAATATTATTTCATCAGTAAATGCGGCTTGAAAAGTTTAGGTGCAACGGCTACTTTTGGTTTTCTAAAAGCAAACCGTTTAATTTATAAAATTAATTATGCAAGCGATTTTTTCATAAAAATACACCAATTCTAAAACAATTACGTAAATGTAAGGGAGGCAATGTTACAATATGCTAACAAAGATGGACAATTTTTGTGTATTTTCAGTATCACTAAGTCAAATATATTTTTAAAATGTACAGAAAATGTTTACAACAAATATAAATAATAGTTAAAGATGTTTTTTTCTGGTCAACTAGCTGCCAAAATTAAAAGAAAACATTTCTGTTTGTTTATAAAGGCTAATAATGCACTTTGTATGTAAATATCACGCACATTTTTTTTAATGGACTTTTTATGCAGCGATTTTCGTGCAGTAGCGTAACGTCGCAATATGATCAAGTGCTAAACCAATTCCTTAAACTTTTTTAAAAAATCTGATTTTATTTTTTTTTTTTGTTTAGTGCCCCCATCCGAATAAAAGAAGATTATTTTTGTGCGTTTTGTCTGTTGGTCGGTCTCTCCGTCACGATTAGATTAAAAAAAAACTAGAACTCTAAAAGCATTGAAAATCTGATTTACCCTTTAATGTTCCTCCCGTAACATCTCAATAGTTTTAAGTATCTAATAATTGATTGTTCCGGATTTTTTTGTGCAAAACTAATCAACCCAAACAAATGTTTGTTTGCTCTTCTAATTTATATTACATTCCTTTTCCATGCTGAAACGTTGCAAAAACACATTATCAATAATATGTTGTTCCGTTTTTTATGTAAATAGCATATTAATGCTAAATCAAAATCTCTATACTGACTTATATTTCATTAAGTGTAAAAATGTTCCGGATATTGTTTTATAAAACATGAATTATGCCTAAAGATTGTTTGAAATCGCATAATTTACAAATATTACACTTATATTATTTGACAATGCGTCACTATAATTTGGTTATCAATATCAAATTGTTCCGTATTTTCATCTTTAAACAAATTTTAAAAATATCGACAATAGGTTGTTCAGGGCTTTAAAAAAAGTAATTTACTAGAATTGATTACTGAAAATTACTTTTTAGACATTTAATTTTCTTGCTGAAACATAACATAGAAGTTTTGTAATCGATAAAGAAAGTTCCGGATTTTGTTTCTTACAAATCGTTGCCAGAAATTTCCGAATTTATTTAAAAATTTACTAACGCCAAATAATTATTTGAACTCCCTCTTCTAATTAATAAACAAATAATCTTCTCATTTACGAAATAATGTTTTTACGGATTTTTATGAAAAATATTTTAACTCACTACTCTCTTACAGTACATTTAACTTTCTACCTAAAACATAAAAAAATCTAATCATCGTTAATATTATGTTCCGATTTTTAAGGAAAACAGAATCCAAACACCAAAGTTAGGTATGAAAATCAAATCTCTCCACATGGCTGTAGTACATCTAATTTTTATACGAGACCATCCAAAAAATTTAATTAACGGTATTACATTTATCTGAAATTCACTTTTTCTTTTACTATTTATACAAACATCCGGAACAATCTATTATATAAACTTTTCAATTGTGTTCATACCTAAAAATTATTGCGATGTTTTGAAACGTAAAATAAAGGTTAATCAATTTTTAATAACTTTTAGTTGTTTTTTTTAATATCAAGATGACGGACAGACCGACTGACAGACAAAACGCAAAAACATTGCTGCTTTGATCCACTTTAAATAAATTCTATTAGAACTCAGTGCGCCAATGTCTATAAACCCTCGTTAAATATCTCGTGTAAATAAAGACATTTTTTTTTGGTACCGGTACTAGCCTATTGTGAGGTAATGGAATTTTTTTTTCTTTGACGTCATATGAATGGACTCTTTAAATGCAATGCTAAAAGAACGCACTCGGTGCACCAATGTCTATGAACACTCGATAAATGGATCGTAATGATGAAGGCGATTTTTATTCTAGCTAGGCCGTGTGGCGTAGTGTTTTTTTTTTCCTTTGACGTCATATGGAATGAATTCTTTAAATGAAATGCTTAAAGAACGCACTCGGTGCACCAAAGTCTATGAACACTCGATAAATGGCTCGAAATGATGAAGGCGATTTTTAGTCTAGCTAGGCCGTGTGACGTAGTGTTTTTTTTTTCCCTCTGACGTTATATGGAATGAATTCTTTAAATGAAATGAAAAAAGAGCTCGGTATAGTAATGTTTATTAAGCCTCGTTATGTGACTCGCGTTTAAAAAAGGAATGATATCTTGATTTAGATCTAATCTAGATTTTTTAAACTAGATCTAGATTTTTATTACAGTATATCTAGATCTGGATTTATATTCTAATTAAAATTATTTTAGAGTCTAGATCTAGAATTTCTAGATCTAGTTTAGACTAAAAAAAAACTAGATTAAGATGTAGAATTTCAATTTCTAAACTTAAAGTGTAAAAAAAAAGTGTAGATTTTCATTTCCAAACGTTTTGATCAATATTGCAATGTTCAAATATACTAAAACTAATCTACTATTTTTTATTAAATTTAAATTTACGGCAAATGAATCTTTGAAACATTATTACTTTTGACCATCAAAATTAAATCACCTTGAATATTATTTGCGAATATGCAGATCCGACAGGGATCCGACTTCGACGGGGGCCGCCTCTGAGTTTGTGTAACACAAACTCTCTTTGTAATCTTATTTGTTTTTCTATTTCAGTTGGGGCCACCTATTCAATTCACCTAGGGCCTCCAATCATCTAAGGCCGGACCTGAATTCCGAGAATGGGGAGAGATATTGTGAATGATTCCTCCCAGACGAAGTAAGTATTAAGATTTTTAAAAAAAAAAGTTTTTAACGATTTCGAGACTTCAAGAGAATTAAGAGAATCACAAAACTAACAAACGAATCATTCAGTTTTAAAGGACAATGGAAGCAGTTTGTTATTAATTCTTCTTAAAGTCAGACTGGCGAGTTCTATATCAAAACTCTATTTCTGTAGACAACCAAACCACTAAGGGAAGAACTTTATTTCTGTAGACAACCAAACCACTAAAGGAAGAACTTTATTTCTGTAGACGACCAAACCACTAAGGGGAGAACTTTATTTCTGTAGACAACCAAACCTCTAAGGGAAGAACTTTATTTCTGTAGACAACCAAACCTCTAAGGGAAGAACTTTATTTCTGTAGACAACCAAACCACTAAGGGGAGAACTTTATTTCTATGGTCAACCAAACCACTAAGGGGAGAACTTTATTTCTGTAGACAACCAAACCACTAAGGGGAGAACTTTATTTCTATGGTCAACCAAACCACTAAGGGGAGAACTTTATTTCTATGGTCAACCAAACCACTAAGGGGAGAACTTTATTTCTATGGTCAACCAAACCACTAAGGGGAGAACTTTATTTCTGTAGACAACCAAACCACTAAGGGGAGAACTTTATTTCTATGGTCAACCAAACCACTAAGGGGAGAACTTTATTTCTATGGTCAACCAAACCACTAAGGGGAGAACTTTATTTCTATGGTCAACCAAACCACTAAGGGGAGAACTTTATTTCTATGGTCAACCAAACCACTAAGGGGAGAACTTTATTTCTGTAGACAACCAAACCACTAAGGGGAGAACTTTATTTCTGTAGACAACCAAACCACTAAGGGAAGAACTTTATTTCTGTAGACAACCAAACCACTAAGGGGAGAACTTTATTTCTATGGTCAACCAAACCACTAAGGGAAGAACTTTATTTCTGTAGACAACCAAACCACTAATGGAAGAACTTTATTTCTATGGACGACCAAACCACTAAGGGAAGAACTTTATTTCTATGGTCAACCAAACCACTAAGGGAAGAACTTTATTTCTATGGACAACCAAACCACTAAGGGAAGAACTTTATTTCTATGGTCAACCAAACCACTAAGGGAAGAACTTTATTTCTATGGTCAACCAAACCACTAAGGGAAGAACTTTATTTCTATGGTCAACCAAACCACTAAGGGAAGAACTTTATTTCTATGGACAACCAAACCACTAAGGGAAGAACTTTATTTCTATGGTCAACCAAACCACTAAGGGAAGAACTTTATTTCTATGGTCAACCAAACCACTAAGGGAAGAACTTTATTTCTATGGTCAACCAAACCACTAAGGGAAGAACTTTATTTCTATGGTCAAACAAACCACTAATGGGAGAAATTTATTTCTATGGACGACCAAACCACTAAGGGAAGAACTTTATTTCTATGGTCAACCAAACCACTAAGGAAAGAACTTTATTTCTATGGTCAACCAAACCTCTAAGGGAAGAACTTTATTTCTATGGTCAACCAAACCACTAAGGGGAGAACTTTATTTCCATTGTAAGCCAAACCACTAATGGGAAGAACTTTAATTCTATTGTCAACCAAACCACTAAGGGGAGAACTTTATTTCTGTAGACAACCAAAACCACTAAAGGGAGAACTTTATTTCTATGGTCAACCAAACCACTAAAGAGAGAACTTTGTTTCTGTATACAACCAAACCACTAAAGATAGAACTTTATTTCTATGGTCAACCAAACTACTAAATAGAGATTTTTTTTTTCCGTAGACAACCCAATCACTAAAAGGAGAACTTTATTTCTATGGTCAACCAAACCTCTAAATGGAGAACTTTATTTCTATGGTCAACCAAACCACTAAGGGAAGAACTTTATTTCTGTAGACAACCAAACCACTAAGGGAAGAACTTTATTTCTGTAGACAACTAAACCACTAAGGGGAGAACTTTATTTCTATGGACGACCAAACCACTAAGGGAGAACTTTATTTCAATGGACAACCAAACCACTAAGGGGAGAACTTTATTTCTGTAGACAACCAAACCACTAAGGGGAGAACTTTATTTCTGTAGACAACCAAACCACTAAGGGAAGAACTTTATTTCTGTAGACAACCAAACCACTAAGGGAAGAACTTTATTTCTGTAGACAACCAAACCACTAAGGGAAGAACTTTATTTCTATGGACGACCAAACCACTAAGGGAAGAACTTTATTTCTGTAGACAACCAAACCACTAAGGGAAGAACTTTATTTCTATGGACAACCAAACCACTAAGGGGAGAACTTTATTTCTGTAGACAACCAAACCACTAAGGGAAGAACTTTATTTCTATGGACGACCAAACCACTAAGGGAAGAACTTTATTTCTGTAGACAACCAAACCACTAAGGGAAGAACTTTATTTCTATGGTCAACCAAACCTCTAAAAGGAGAACTTTATTTCTATGGACAACCAAACCACTAAGGGAAGAACTTTATTTCTGTAGACAACCAAACCACTAAGGGAAGAACTTTATTTCTATGGTCAACCAAACCACTAAGGGGAGAACTTTATTTCTATGGTCAACCAAACCTCTAAAAGGAGAACTTTATTTCTATGGTCAACCAAACCACTAAAAGGAGAACTTTTTTTCTATGGTCAACCAAACCTCTAAAGGGAGAACTTTATTTCTGTAGACAACCAAACCACTAAAGGGAGAACTTTATTTCTATGGTCAACCAAACTACTAAAAGGAGAACTTTATTTCTATGGTCAACCAAACCACTAAAAGGAGAACTTTATTTCTGTAGACAACCAAACCACTAAGGGAAGAACTTTATTTCTATTGTCAACCAAACCACTGAGGAAAGAACTTTATTTCTGTAGACAACCAAACCACTAAGGGAAGAACTTTATTTCTATGGTCAACCAAACACTAAGGGAAGAACTTTATTTCTATGGTCAACCAAACCACTAAGGGGAGAACTTTATTTCTGTAGACAACCAAACCACTAAGGGAAGAACTTTATTTCTGTAGACAACCAAACCACTAAAGGAAGAACTTTATTTCTATGGTCAACCAAACCTCTAAGGGGAGAACTTTATTTCTATGGTCAACCAAACCACTAAGAGAAGAACTTTATTTCTGTAGACAACCAAACCACTAAGGGAAGAACTTTATTTCTATGGTCAACCAAACCTCTAAGGGGAGAACTTTATTTCTATGGTCAATCAAACCACTAAGGGAAGAACTTTATTTCTGTAGACAACCAAATCTCTAAGGGGAGAACTTTATTTCTGTAGACAACCAAACCTCTAAGGGAAGAACTTTATTTCTGTAGACAACCAAACCACTAAGGGAAGAACTTTATTTCTGTAGACAACCAAACCACTAAGGGAAGAACTTTATTTCTGTAGACAACCAAACCTCTAAGGGAAGAACTTTATTTCTATGGTCAACCAAACCACTAAGGGGAGAACTTTATTTCTATTGTCAACCAAACCACTAAAGGAAGAACTTTTTTTCTATTGTCAACCAAACCACTAAGGGGAGAACTTTATTTCTGTAGACAACCAAAACCACTAAAGGGAGAACTTTATTTCTATGGTCAACCAAACCACTAAAGAGAGAACTTTTTTTCTGTATACAACCAAACCACTAAAGAGAGAACTTTATTTCTATGGTCAACCAAACTACTAAATAGAGATTTTTTTTTCCGTAGACAACCCAATCACTAAAAGGAGAACTTTATTTCTATGGTCAACCAAACCTCTAAAGGAAGAACTTTATTTCTATGGTCAACTAAACCAATAAGGGGAGAACTTTATTTCTATGGTCAACCATACCTCTAAAGGAAGAATTTTATTTCTATGGTGAACCAAACCTCTAAAGGAAGAACTTTATTTCTATGGTCAACCAAACCACTAAGGGAAGAACTTTATTTCTGTAGACAACCAAACCACTAAAGGAAGAACTTTATTTCTATGGTCAACCAAACCACTAAGGGAAGAACTTTATTTCTGTAGACAACCAAACCACTAAGGGGAGAACTTTATTTCTGTAGACAACCAAACCACTAAGGGAAGAACTTTATTTCTGTAGACAACCAAACCACTAAGGGGAGAACTTTATTTCTATGGTCAACCAAACCACTAAAGGAAGAACTTTATTTCTATTGTCAACCAAACCACTAAGGGGAGAACTTTATTTCTGTAGACAACCAAAACCACTAAAGGGAGAACTTTATTTCTATGGTCAACCAAACCACTAAGGGAAGAACTTTATTTCTGTAGACAACCAAACCACTAAGGGAAGAACTTTATTTCTGTAGACAACCAAACCACTAAGGGAAGAACTATATTTCTATGGACGACCAAACCTTTAAGGGAAGAACTTTATTTCTATGGTCAACCAAACCACTAAGAGAAGAACTTTATTTCTGTAGACAACCAAACCACTAAGGGAAGAACTTTATTTCTGTAGACAACCAAACCACTAAGGGAAGAACTTTATTTCTGTAGACAACCAAACCACTAAGGGGAGAACTTTATTTCTATGGTCAACCAAACCACTAAGGGAAGAACTTTATTTCTGTAGACAACCAAACCACTAAAGGAAGAACTTTATTTCTATGGTCAACCAAACCACTAAGGGAAGAACTTTATTTCTGTAGACAACCAAACCACTAAAGGAAGAACTTTATTTCTATGGACGACCAAACCACTAAGGGAAGAACTTTATTTCTGTAGACAACCAAACCACTAAGGAAAGAACTTTATTTCTGTAGACAACCAAACCACTAAGGGAAGAACTTTATTTCTGTAGACAACCAAACCACTAAGGGAAGAACTTTATTTCTATGGACGACCAAACCACTAAGGGAAGAACTTTATTTCTATGGTCAACCAAACCACTAAGGGGAGAACTTTATTTCTGTAGACAACCAAACCACTAAGGGAAGAACTTTATTTCTATGGACGACCAAACCACTAAGGGAAGAACTTTATTTCTGTAGACATCCAAACCACTAAGGGAAGAACTTTATTTCTATGGTCAACCAAACCACTAAGGGAAGAACTTTATTTCTATGGACGACCAAACCACTAAGGGAAGAACTTTATTTCTGTAGACATCCAAACCACTAAGGGAAGAACTTTATTTCTATGGTCAACCAAACCACTAAGGGGAGAACTTTATTTCTGTAGACAACCAAACCACTAAGGGAAGAACTTTATTTCTGTAGACAACCAAACCACTAAGGGAAGAACTTTATTTCTATGATCAACCAAACCACTAAGGGAAGAACTTTATTTCTGTAGACAACCAAACCACTAAGGAAAGAACTTTATTTCTGTAGACAACCAAACCACTAAGGGAAGAACTTTATTTCTGTAGACAACCAAACCACTAAGGAAAGAACTTTATTTCTGTAGACAACTAAACCACTATGGAAAGAACTTTATTTCTGTAGACAACCAAACCACTAAAGGAAGAACTTTATTTCTATGGTCAACCAAACCACTAAGGGAAGAACTTTATTTCTGTAGACAACCAAACCACTAAAGGAAGAACTTTATTTCTATGGTCAACTAAACCACTAAGGGAAGAACTTTATTTCTGTAGACAACCAAACCACTAAGGGGAGAACTTTATTTCTGTAGACAACCAAACCACTAAGGGAAGAACTTTATTTCTATGGACGACCAAACCACTAAGGGAAGAACTTTATTTCTGTAGACAACCAAACCACTAAGGGAAGAACTTTATTTCTGTAGACAACCAAACCACTAAGGGGAGAACTTTATTTCTGTAGACAACCAAACCACTAAGGGAAGAACTTTATTTCTGTAGACAACCAAACCACTAAGGGAAGAACTTTATTTCTGTAGACAACCAAACCACTAAGGGGAGAACTTTATTTCTGTAGACAACCAAACCACTAAGGGAAGAACTTTATTTCTATGGACGACCAAACCACTTCAGGGAAGAACTTTATTTCTGTAGACAACCAAACCACTAAGGGAAGAACTTTATTTCTATGGTCAACCAAACCACTAAGGGGAGAACTTTATTTCTATGGTCAACCAAACCTCTAAAAGGAGAACTTTATTTCTATGGTCAACCAAACCACTAAAAGGAGAACTTTTTTTCTATGGTCAACCAAACCTCTAAAGGGAGAACTTTATTTCTGTAGACAACCAAACCACTAAAGGGAGAACTTTATTTCTATGGTCAACCAAACTACTAAAAGGAGAACTTTATTTCTATGGTCAACCAAACCACTAAAAGGAGAACTTTATTTCTGTAGACAACCAAACCACTAAGGGAAGAACTTTATTTCTATTGTCAACCAAACCACTGAGGAAAGAACTTTATTTCTGTAGACAACCAAACCACTAAGGGAAGAACTTTATTTCTATGGTCAACCAAACCACTAAGGGAAGAACTTTATTTCTATGGTCAACCAAACCACTAAGGGGAGAACTTTATTTCTGTAGACAACCAAACCACTAAGGGAAGAACTTTATTTCTGTAGACAACCAAACCACTAAAGGAAGAACTTTATTTCTATGGTCAACCAAACCTCTAAGGGGAGAACTTTATTTCTATGGTCAACCAAACCACTAAGAGAAGAACTTTATTTCTGTAGACAACCAAACCACTAAGGGAAGAACTTTATTTCTATGGTCAACCAAACCTCTAAGGGGAGAACTTTATTTCTATGGTCAACCAAACCACTAAGAGAAGAACTTTATTTCTGTAGACAACCAAACCACTAAGGGAAGAACTTTATTTCTATGGTCAACCAAACCTCTAAGGGGAGAACTTTATTTCTATGGTCAATCAAACCACTAAGGGAAGAACTTTATTTCTGTAGACAACCAAATCTCTAAGGGGAGAACTTTATTTCTGTAGACAACCAAACCTCTAAGGGAAGAACTTTATTTCTGTAGACAACCAAACCACTAAGGGAAGAACTTTATTTCTGTAGACAACCAAACCACTAAGGGAAGAACTTTATTTCTGTAGACAACCAAACCTCTAAGGGAAGAACTTTATTTCTATGGTCAACCAAACCACTAAGGGGAGAACTTTATTTCTATTGTCAACCAAACCACTAAAGGAAGAACTTTTTTTCTATTGTCAACCAAACCACTAAGGGGAGAACTTTATTTCTGTAGACAACCAAAACCACTAAAGGGAGAACTTTATTTCTATGGTCAACCAAACCACTAAAGAGAGAACTTTTTTTCTGTATACAACCAAACCACTAAAGAGAGAACTTTATTTCTATGGTCAACCAAACTACTAAATAGAGATTTTTTTTTCCGTAGACAACCCAATCACTAAAAGGAGAACTTTATTTCTATGGTCAACCAAACCTCTAAAGGAAGAACTTTATTTCTATGGTCAACTAAACCAATAAGGGGAGAACTTTATTTCTATGGTCAACCATACCTCTAAAGGAAGAATTTTATTTCTATGGTGAACCAAACCTCTAAAGGAAGAACTTTATTTCTATGGTCAACCAAACCACTAAGGGAAGAACTTTATTTCTGTAGACAACCAAACCACTAAAGGAAGAACTTTATTTCTATGGTCAACCAAACCACTAAGGGAAGAACTTTATTTCTGTAGACAACCAAACCACTAAGGGGAGAACTTTATTTCTGTAGACAACCAAACCACTAAGGAAAGAACTTTATTTCTGTAGACAACCAAACCACTAAGGGAAGAACTTTATTTCTGTAGACAACCAAACCACTAAGGAAAGAACTTTATTTCTGTAGACAACTAAACCACTATGGAAAGAACTTTATTTCTGTAGACAACCAAACCACTAAAGGAAGAACTTTATTTCTATGGTCAACCAAACCACTAAGGGAAGAACTTTATTTCTGTAGACAACCAAACCACTAAAGGAAGAACTTTATTTCTATGGTCAACTAAACCACTAAGGGAAGAACTTTATTTCTGTAGACAACCAAACCACTAAGGGGAGAACTTTATTTCTGTAGACAACCAAACCACTAAGGGAAGAACTTTATTTCTATGGACGACCAAACCACTAAGGGAAGAACTTTATTTCTGTAGACAACCAAACCACTAAGGGAAGAACTTTATTTCTGTAGACAACCAAACCACTAAGGGGAGAACTTTATTTCTGTAGACAACCAAACCACTAAGGGAAGAACTTTATTTCTGTAGACAACCAAACCACTAAGAGAAGAACTTTATTTCTGTAGACAACCAAACCACTAAGGGAAGAACTTTATTTCTATGGTCAACCAAACCTCTAAGGGGAGAACTTTATTTCTATGGTCAATCAAACCACTAAGGGAAGAACTTTATTTCTGTAGACAACCAAATCTCTAAGGGGAGAACTTTATTTCTGTAGACAACCAAACCTCTAAGGGAAGAACTTTATTTCTGTAGACAACCAAACCACTAAGGGAAGAACTTTATTTCTGTAGACAACCAAACCACTAAGGGAAGAACTTTATTTCTGTAGACAACCAAACCTCTAAGGGAAGAACTTTATTTCTATGGTCAACCAAACCACTAAGGGGAGAACTTTATTTCTATTGTCAACCAAACCACTAAAGGAAGAACTTTTTTTCTATTGTCAACCAAACCACTAAGGGGAGAACTTTATTTCTGTAGACAACCAAAACCACTAAAGGGAGAACTTTATTTCTATGGTCAACCAAACCACTAAAGAGAGAACTTTTTTTCTGTATACAACCAAACCACTAAAGAGAGAACTTTATTTCTATGGTCAACCAAACTACTAAATAGAGATTTTTTTTTCCGTAGACAACCCAATCACTAAAAGGAGAACTTTATTTCTATGGTCAACCAAACCTCTAAAGGAAGAACTTTATTTCTATGGTCAACTAAACCAATAAGGGGAGAACTTTATTTCTATGGTCAACCATACCTCTAAAGGAAGAATTTTATTTCTATGGTGAACCAAACCTCTAAAGGAAGAACTTTATTTCTATGGTCAACCAAACCACTAAGGGAAGAACTTTATTTCTGTAGACAACCAAACCACTAAAGGAAGAACTTTATTTCTATGGTCAACCAAACCACTAAGGGAAGAACTTTATTTCTGTAGACAACCAAACCACTAAGGGGAGAACTTTATTTCTGTAGACAACCAAACCACTAAGGAAAGAACTTTATTTCTGTAGACAACCAAACCACTAAGGGAAGAACTTTATTTCTGTAGACAACCAAACCACTAAGGAAAGAACTTTATTTCTGTAGACAACTAAACCACTATGGAAAGAACTTTATTTCTGTAGACAACCAAACCACTAAAGGAAGAACTTTATTTCTATGGTCAACCAAACCACTAAGGGAAGAACTTTATTTCTGTAGACAACCAAACCACTAAAGGAAGAACTTTATTTCTATGGTCAACTAAACCACTAAGGGAAGAACTTTATTTCTGTAGACAACCAAACCACTAAGGGGAGAACTTTATTTCTGTAGACAACCAAACCACTAAGGGAAGAACTTTATTTCTATGGACGACCAAACCACTAAGGGAAGAACTTTATTTCTGTAGACAACCAAACCACTAAGGGAAGAACTTTATTTCTGTAGACAACCAAACCACTAAGGGGAGAACTTTATTTCTGTAGACAACCAAACCACTAAGGGAAGAACTTTATTTCTGTAGACAACCAAACCACTAAGGGAAGAACTTTATTTCTGTAGACAACCAAACCACTAAGGGGAGAACTTTATTTCTGTAGACAACCAAACCACTAAGGGAAGAACTTTATTTCTATGGACGACCAAACCACTAAGGGAAGAACTTTATTTCTGTAGACAACCAAACCACTAAGGGAAGAACTTTATTTCTATGGACAACCAAACCACTAAGGGGAGAACTTTATTTCTGTAGACAACCAAACCACTAAGGGAAGAACTTTATTTCTATGGTCAACCAAACCACTAAGGGAAGAACTTTATTTCTGTAGACAACCAAACCACTAAGGGAAGAACTTTATTTCTATGGTCAACCAAACCACTAAGGGGAGAACTTTATTTCTATGGTCAACCAAACCTCTAAAAGGAGAACTTTATTTCTATGGTCAACCAAACCACTAAAAGGAGAACTTTTTTTCTATGGTCAACCAAACCTCTAAAGGGAGAACTTTATTTCTGTAGACAACCAAACCACTAAAGGGAGAACTTTATTTCTATGGTCAACCAAACTACTAAAAGGAGAACTTTATTTCTATGGTCAACCAAACCACTAAAAGGAGAACTTTATTTCTGTAGACAACCAAACCACTAAAGGGATAACTTTATTTCTATGGTCAACCAAACCACTAAGGGGAGAACTTTATTTCTATGGTCAACCAAACTACTAAAGAGAGATTTTTATTTCCGTAGACAACCCAATCACTAAAAGAAGATTTTTATTTCTATGGTCAACCAAACCTCGAAAGGGAGAACTTTATTTCTATGGTCAACCAAACCTCTAGAGGGAGAACTTTATTTCTGTAGACAACAAAACCTCTAAAGAGAGAACTTTATTTCTATAGACAATTAAACCACTCAAATGTAGACAACTAAACCACTAAAGGGAGAACTTTATTTCTGTAGACAACCAAACCACTAAAGAGAGAACTTTATTTCTATAGACAATTAAACCACAAAATATAGACAACTAAACCACTAAAGGGAGAACTTTATTTCTGTGGACAAAAAAACTCTAAAGAGAGAACTTTATTTCTATTGTCAACCAAACCACTAAAGTGTAGACAACCAAACCACTAAAGGTGAACCCAACTTTATAGTCACACACTTATAGCAAGTAAAGATCGAGCATCAATTGAACTAGTCTCTCAACCTGCTGACAAAACAATGACTCTACAACTGATTACTTACGTTGCATGACCGCTTGTAATGGTGGATCTTGCTCCGTTTCTTCCTGCAGGCTGTAAAGTTCAGAGTGCTCTACTTGACAACCGCTGTCCGCAGATGCATTCGATGGTTGAGACTTCCGATAGGATACATTTATCACCCCTGAATTCTGAAGCTGCGACTGATTCAGGCAATTAGTAGCCTTGGGGTTGTCCGTCTGCACGCATGGACGAGCGTACACTTCATTACAGGAAGCAACTTGCAAAGACACTAGCTGGACTTCTGTTTCCGGGGGATTGCAGTCAGATAAATCGCTCTGACCTTTATCAGTTGAACAGTTTGTGTCAAAGGTCATCTTACGTTGGTTTGTTTGAGTCCTGTTCATATCACCAGTCAGTTGGGAGCATTTCTTGTTTAAGTCTGCTTGGTAGCAGTTATAAAGCCGAAGATATTCTTGTATGTAACAATTCACATGTTTTAAGCTGAACGAAGTGGCCGGGAATGAATTGCATCGGTCAATCATCACGCGCAAGTTGAACTCTACACTATTCTGTACATAATCAATAAATCCTTCCTCCAAAAAACCTTGTTCATCTAATCCAGGGATTTTTTGTCTTTCCTCGCGAAAAAGTTTGGCCGCACTAAACGTGAAGAATATATCAAGATACTTTTTGAAAGCGGTCAAAAGAGGCTGATATTGTTCCATGTAATTGCAGCAGCCAATGCGGTCTCTCTTTACAGCCAGGAACTCGCAATACAGTTGCACATAGCTGAAGAGGTACTCGTAGGCGTCTTCGTCGAGTAGATTCACTTGAATCGCACAATAGTTGATCGTGCTTCGGACATCGAATTGTCTGGAAAGCTGAAGGTGCTTAACAAATTCATCATCTACCCAACCTTGGCTGTTGATGCCTGGAACTTTGATCCCTACTTCGGAAGCTGCTTTAGCAGCACAGAAGATTTTGATGAGTTTATGATGCTCCTTACTTGTTTCCAAGCCCGTAATAATTTTATTTACGTTTTTCTCAGGATGTGATTCTTGATTGCTGCATTCATTGTTGTTACTCAAAGCCTCGTCGTCTGATGTCAATATTACAATAGATTTGTCTTCCGACTGATCTGATCTATCGCTGTAGTCCATCACATCCTCATTAGTTTGGTTCTCTTTTAGAATACTACAGTTTCCAACATCGCTCACAAAATCATAGTCATCATTCAATTTGTATTTGAAACTCAGCTTCTGAAAGTTTTGGTAAAGCTGTAGAAGATGCTGGAAATCTCTGGCCACCAAGGTATTCCATTCCTTTAACGTTTTCACAGAATCGCAAGATCTGCTGACTCCTACTTCGTAAACCTGGTCAGCTAACATGTCATTGGATTTAAAGCTGACCATTGGTGGTGATAGGTTAGACTTTTTCATTTGCCCAGATGTTCTGTTCCTGGAGGGACCAGTGGAGTTCTCCACAACGTTTTGTGATCTACGAGACCACCTTTGTGCAGCATTGGTTTCTGAGGTGGACGCTGTTGTTGTTTTGTATGCATTAGGGTCAAGTTGTATATTTGAAGGGCAGTCCCTTTCTTTGGGCACTCGTGTGGCATAATTGATCAAAGGCGATGAAGTGGTTTTATTCATCACCGATTTATTTCCAAGCAATTGTGCTCTCATGTCATGTTCTGTATTTATTTCGTTGTTTTCTGCATTAGGTACTCGGTAACAAATATATTTGCTTTTGTTACTTTTCAATAGTTTGGTTTTATCAGCATCATAAGCGGGGTAGTGGTTAACTTGTCCGCCTCTTTCAGCACCAACATAAGGCGCATTTCTGGATTGGGAAATAATGCTTTGTCTCAACTCTTCACGTAATCCACCCGACACGGTGGTGGAGCCTTGATAATGATACGGAGCATTAACCTCGGGGATATATCTGTTTGGAGGGGAGTACATGTAAGTATTACCAGCCTCTTGAGCAGCCAGACTGGCTAGCCTCCCTTGACTGGAAGCCTCGTTGGGCATTTGCCGTGACATTAAATAATTGGAATCATCACACTGTCGGCAGACGTGAGGGGCTGTCTGGGTTGCGATGTCGTTTAGCTTTAAACTTTCTTGCCGTGGTACTGCCTGATACGATGCCCTCAGAAGCTTATTGGTGCTTCCCGATAACTGAAGGTTACTAAAATCGCCAGGAACGCTACATCCGAAATCGGCCACTGATTTCTTAGTCACTACAAACTGCCTGCTACTGGGTGGTCTAACAACATTAGAAGCCCTCTGAACCATGGGTTCGGCATTTGCTTTTGATAAGGAAGTCTTTGAATGAAGCGAGTTCTTTAAGAGACTCAAAATGCTATCTGAGCGTTTGCCTCCTTCCACATTTTTCCTCACGATAGATGAGTGCCTCTTTTCTTGTAAGTTACCTTGAGACACTTTTATTTCCTCCACAGGCTCGGGAGATTTTGGCGGGTTTTCTTCGGATTTATTCGATTCTTTCCGGTCTTTCTCTTTCCCCTTCTTCTTGCCGCCTTTTTTCTTGCCTTTTGCCTTTGTGTCTTTGGTCGACATGCTGCTGATATCTGCGGAATACGAATCGTAGGAAACTTCGTAGTCGTCAGGATAAAAATTCAGAGATGGACTATAAGTCTCGGTTAGTCTGTTGATGCTTTTGTTGCGGGCGTCATTTCGACTGTAAGGTTTATCATCTTCCGCTGGGCGACGCCCTCGATTGACACTCGAGACTTTTCCTCTTCTTTTCACTTTTTTGTTGACATCTTCTAAAGAGTGAGTGCTGGACATCGTCCACTACTCATTCTAAGAAAGTAAGTATACCTAGCCACCGGGGGCTCAAACATTTTCCCTGGTAATTAAAGCATTAAGAATGCGCTCTTCGTTTCCCTTGCGTGTCTGTTCTCTACAGGAACTACAAAGTAAACTAACGACTTCTTAGCTGACTAAGTCAAGGATCGCTACAACATAGCAATGTTAAGGTTTTTAACTTGACTCATCAAAGATACTGTGTTCTGCCCTACATAGTGTGCGCTGTTTTCATTGGTCAGAAACTCGGTGCATTTCAAACTTAGTGATCTGTCTCTAATGCTTCTAAAGGTGGCGGTGTGTTGAATGAAAACAGGTTATTTCTTGCTTCTATAGGTGGCGGTGCGTTGAATGAAAACAGGTTATTTCTTGCTTCTAAAGGTGGCGGTGTGTTGAATGAAAACAGGTTATTTCTTGCTTCTAAAGGTGGCGGTGCGTTGAATGAAAACAGGTTATTTCTTGCTTCTAAAGGTGGCGGTGCGTTGAATGAAAACAGGTTATTTCTTGCTTCTAAAGGTGGCGGTGCGTTGAATGAAAACAGGTTATTTCTTGCTTCTAAAGGTGGCGGTGCGTTGAATGAAAACAGGTTATTTCTTGCTTCTATAGGTGGCGGTGCGTTGAATGAAAACAGGTTATTTCTTGCTTCTATAGGTGGCGGTGCGTTGAATGAAAACAGGTTATTTCTTGCTTCTATAGGTGGCGGTGCGTTGAATGAAAACAGGTTATTTCTTGCTTCTATAGGTGGCGGTGCGTTGAATGAAAACAGGTTATTTCTTGCTTCTAAAGGTGGCGGTGTGTTGAATGAAAACAGGTTATTTCTTGCTTCTATAGGTGGCGGTGTGTTGAATGAAAACAGGTTATTTCTTGCTTCTAAAGGTGTCGGTGTGTTGAATGAAAACAGGTTATTTCTTGCTTCTAAAGGTGGCGGTGTGTTGAATGAAAACAGGTTATTTCTTGCTTCTATAGGTGGCGGTGCGTTGAATGAAAACAGGTTATTTCTTGCTTCTATAGGTGGCGGTGCGTTGAATGAAAACAGGTTATTTCTTGCTTCTAAAGGTGGCGGTGTGTTGAATGAAAACAGGTTATTTCTTGCTTCTATAGGTGGCGGTGCGTTGAATGAAAACAGGTTATTTCTTGCTTCTATAGGTGGCGGTGCGTTGAATGAAAACAGGTTATTTCTTGCTTCTAAAGGTGGTGGTGCGTTGAATGAAAACAGGTTATTTCTTGCTTCTAAAGGTGGCGGTGCGTTGAATGAAAACAGGTTATTTCTTGCTTCTAAAGGTGGCGGTGCGTTGAATGAAAACAGGTTATTTCTTGCTTCTAAAGGTGGTGGTGCGTTGAATGAAAACAGGTTATTTCTTGCTTCTAATGATCACTTCCTACACGTTTGATCCCAAGCCTGTAAGACAGATGATCCATGTCTATGACCAAATGAAAGAGAAATCGAATTAGTTTCAATTAAAACAAAGCATTTGTTTAAAACAAAAAACAAAGTAGAAAACTCGTCCACTCGAGATTAATCTCTTGGCTTTTGTGTACACCATAAAAATAAGAGTTGCCCAAGGACAGGTCAGTGCAGCTCTTAGCAAGCATTTACTTCTTTACAGTTTCGTTTCTTATGAGAGCTTGAACTTTTAAAACCAATGGTCAAACAGAATTTAAACTTCAATGACGAAGGAACCCACCTGTCATTGTTTGGTTAATTTAATGTTGCTTTATCTAAAAAACTAGTCGACCGGCGGTGTAGCATACGCCGCTATTTTGCAGGCCGGCCTTAGGCCTCTGCAACCTATGCGACCGCAGTGGGCCCCGCACGTTCATAGGACTCGCGCTAATTATAGGTGTATAAATTATTAAATTGAACCATTTTATAACTTATAACAGATTTCCCGCGGCCTGCTGTCGATTTACCAGGAGCTCCTGGAAATCTGAAATTGCAAAATATACGAAAAAGTCCTTAAATCTCCGAAAATTATCAAAAATCTTTAGAAAACTCATACAAATCTCCTGAAACATATAGACAAAAATTGTCATTTTGGGGTGTCATTCAATATGGAAAACGACAATCCTACACGCGATAAAAAAAATGTCATTAATCCGTAATTTTGGAATCTGGTGAAAGAAGCTTCTTGCGCCTCAAACTAATGATGAATTACTTGAGGTCAACAATTCTCGTAGATAGATTGAAACATTTGGTAATCCTTGCTATTGAACGTGATCTATTATCACGGTTAAAGATCTTGGAGTTATCTTTTGATGTTAAAGAGCTTGACTGTCTCTGTCTCTTGTTAATTGATCTTTGCCGAATCGTCAGGGGTGCTGAGATCTTGTAACTGTCATGCCGGGATTCTATATGATGTATATCTCTAGATCTAAATACTATCTTAGAGATTGAATAAGTGAAGATCCTTTTAGGTTCAAATTCAGAAACTACAATTCATAACTTCGAATGACTTAACATATAGTACAGTATTTACAATAGTAAACTGTAATAGATGAATAACTTCATGCAAAGTTTAAATAATGAGTATATTTAGATTTCTACTAGATCTAACTCAAAACAAAATACGTCTTTACTCTACAAGTTTTACATCCAGACTGACTCTATCTTCGCGATTTAGTTCTTACTTCCGGTTCAATACTTTGACTTAATCAATGAAATTCATTTCTTCCAACCAATGAAATGATTTCCTATCAAGTGTCAAGCGTGTCACTTGAGTGACAGACAGATGTCTACTACGTCATTGGAAAAACCGGATGTTGAACTTAACCTTGAATAAAGTTTCTTATTTAATTTTTAATATTTTTACATTAATACTTGACATTGACACGTGACATCTATGTAGGAAATAGAATTTGTATGACTTCGCTACACTCAAGTCTCGTAAAGTAATTCTGTACGTAGTAAAGAATGAATAAAATGCAAAGACAAATGTATTTTCTAATATAAGCTCTTAATTTTCACTTATAATCCGTATCCTACCCAAACTGAGCCCCGCAAATTCCGTTTCACACAGGGCCCCACATTGGTTAAGTCGGCTATTTATAGACGGGTGAATACAGAGTAGATAACTTATTCTCCCCCCCCCCCCCCATTTTGTTTTTTCGCCGCTAAATTTGCGTGAGGTAGAAATAAAAAAAAAATAGTGATCTTTTTTGGTCATAACGGTCCGGCCCTGCTATTTTGTGTCGGGTGAATACTACTTGTTCTCCCCCCCCCCCCTACTTTTTTTTTCGTAGGGCAATTCTAGTTCGTCCGACTTGCAGAAATAATCGAGTGATATTTCCTTTACTTCTTCTTGCGTGTCCAAACTCTCTAGGGGGGGGGATGGGGGAAATTAATTTCAATTAGTTTCTTCTGCTGTCATCGATGTTTGACTTATTATTTACATTCTACAAATGGAACAAAAAGCTCCTCAAAGTTTTAAATCAAATCATGGCGGTACTATTGCCAGACGAAAACAATTATTAAAATAAAAAAGAGTGAAAGTAAAAAAAAACAAGATTACAAAGAGAGTTTGTGTTGCACAAACTCAGAGGCGGCCCCCGTCGAAGTCGGATCCCTGTCGGATCTGCATATTCGCAAATAATATTCAAGAGGTGATTTAATTTTGATGGTCAAAAGTAATAATGTTTCAAAGATTCATTTACGGTAAATTTAAATTTAATAAAAAATAGTAGATTAGTTTTAGTATATTAAAACATTACAATATTGATCAAAACGTTTGGAAATGAAAATCTACACTTTTTTTTTACACTTTAAGTTTAGAAATTGAAATTCTACATCTTAATCTAGTCTATTTTAGTCTAAACTAGATCTAGAAATTCTAGATCTAGACTCTAAAATAATTTTAATTAGAATATAAATCCAGATCTAGATATACTGTAATAAAAAATCTAGATCTAGTTTTAAAAAATCTAGATTAGATCTAAATCAAGATATCATTCCTTTTTTAAACGCGAGTCACATAACGAGGCTTAATAAACATTACTATACCGAGTTCTTTTTTCATTTCACCGAGTGCGTTCTTTTAGCATTTCTTTTAAAGAATTCATTCCATATGACGTCAAAGTTAAAAAAAAAAACACTACGTCACACGGCCTAGCTAGAATAAAAATCACCTTCACCAATACGAGCCATTTATCGAGTGTTCATAGACATTGGTGCACCGAGTGCGTTCTTTTAGCAGTTCATTTAAAGAATTCATTCCATATGACGTCAAAGGAAAAATAAAACACTACGTCACACGGCTTAGTTAGACTAAAATATGTTTTCATTAATACGAGCAATTTTTTCGAGGGTTTATAGACATTGGTGCACCGAGTGCGTTCTTTTAACATTAGCCTACATTTAAAGAGTCCATTCATATGACGACAAAGAAAAAAAAATTCCATTACCTTACAATAGGCTAGTACCGGTACCATAAAAAAAAAGTGTCTTTATTTACACGAGATATTTAACAAGGGTTCATAGACATTGATGCACTGAGTTCTAATAGAATTTATTTAAAAAGGATCAAAGCCGCATTGTTTTTGCGTTTTGTCTGTCAGTCGGTCTGTCCGTCATCTTGACATAAAAAAACAACTAAAAGTTATTAAAAATTGATTAACCTTTATTTTACGTTTCAAAACATCGCAATAATTTTTAGGTATGAACACAATTGAAAAGTTTATATAATAGATTGTTCCGGATGTTTGTATAAATAGTAAAAGAAAAAGAGAATTTCAGATAAATGTAATTAAATGTAATTAAATTTTTTGGATGGTCTCGTATAAAATTAGATGTACTACAGCCATGTGGAGAGATTTTCATACCTTACTTTGGTGTTTGGATTCTGTTTTCCTTAAAAATCGGAACATAATATTAACGATAATTAGATTTTTACATGTTTTAGGTAGAAAGTTAAATGTACTGTAAGAGAGTAGTGAGTTAAAATATTTTTCATAAAAATCCGTAAAAACATTATTTCGTAAATGAGAAGATTATTTGTTTATTAATTAGAATAGGGAGTTCAAACAATTATTTGGCATTAGTAGATTTTTAAATAAATTCGGAAATTTCTGGTGACGATTTGTAAGAAACAAAATCCGGAACTTTCTTTATCGATTACAAAACTTCTATGTTATGTTTTAGCAAGAAAATTAAATGTCTAAAAAGTAATTTTCAGTAATCAATTCTAGTAAATTACTTTTTTTAAAGCCCTGAACAACCTATTGTCGATATTTTTAAAATTTGTTTAAAGATGAAAATACGGAACAATTTGATATTGATAACCAAATTATAGTGACGCATTGTCAAATAATATAAGTGTAATATTTGTAAATTATGCGATTTCAAACAATCATTAGGCATAATTCATGTTTTATAAAACAATATCCGGAACATTTTTACACTTAATGAAATATAAGTCAGTATAGAGATTTTGATTTAGCATTAATATGCTATTTACATAAAAAAAGGGAACAACATATTATTGATAATGTGTTTTTGCAACGTTTAAGCATGGAAATTGAATGTAATATAAATTAGAAGAGCAAACAAACATTTGTTGGGGTTGATTAGTTTTGCACAACAAAATCCGGAACAATCAATTTTTAGATACTTAAAACTATTGAGATGTTACGGGAGGAACATTAAAGTGTAAATCAGATTTTCAATAGCTTTTAGAGTTCTAGTTTTTTTAATCTAATCGTGACGGACAGACCGACCAACAGACAAAACGAACAAAAATAATCTTCTTTTATTCGGATGGGGGCACTAAACAAAAAAAAATAAAATCAGATTTTTTTAAAAAGTTTAAGGAATTTGATTAGCACCTGAACTTGTAGCGACGTTACGCTACTGCACGAAAATCGCTGCATAAAAAGTCCATTAAAAAATGTGCGTGATATTTACATACAAAATGCATTATTAGCCTTAATAAACAAACAGAAATGTTTTCTTTTAATTTTAGCAGCTAGTTGACCAGAAAAAACATCTTTAACTATTATTTATATTTGTTGTAAACATTTCCTGTACATTTTTAAAATATATTTGACTTAGCGATACTGAAAGTACACAAAAATAGTACATCTTTGTTAGCATATTGTAACATTGCCTCCCTTACATTTACGTAATTGTTTTAGAATTGGTGTATTTTTATGAAAAAATCGCTTGCATAATTAATTTTATAAATTAAACGGTTTGCTTTTAGAAAACCAAAAGTAGCCGTTGCACCTAAACTTTTCAAGCCGCATTTAATGATGAAATAATATTTTTCATATCTCTTCTAGTTTTCGAGATCTGAGTGTGACAGACGGACAGACGGACAGACGGACATTTTGCACAAACCTCATAGCGGCTTTTTCCCCTTACGGGGGCCGCTAAAAAAAGATAGAAAAAAAAATTAAAATCAGAGAGTGAGTAACGGAGGACACAAAAATTTCCAAAATGTTTTTTTTCCACTTTCAGTGACTTACAGATATTTGTTGGAAACACTCAGAACTAGATTTTTTTTTGTAAATTGAAATTACTTAGGACTAGATCTTTGTGAGTTAAAAATACTTTGGACTAGATCTTTGTGAGTTGAAAGTTCCTAGAGCTAGATCTTTGTTGAGTTGAAAATATATAGTAGTCATACATTTTTTATTTATGTAATACTATTTGAAAGAGAACGAAGTATTGATAGTTTGGTATTGATGTACTATGGAAAGGTGAAAACATATGAGAGAAATATTAACTTTTTATTTTAAACTGACGGAAAGGATTCGTTTATTTTTAGCTTTTATAAGTACTCCCATTTAGGTCTGTCTACGTGGCTAAGTACCTCCTCTATACTTTTGTCTTTGTGACTAGGTACTCCTCTTACATCTACCTATGTGGCTAAGTACCCTCTTTATTTCTGCCTATGTGACTAAGTACCCTCTTTATTTCTGCCTATGTGACTAAGTACCCTCTTTATTTCTGCCTATGTGGCTAAGTACCCTCTTTATTTCTGCCTATGTGGCTGAGTACCCTCTTTATTTCTGCCTATGTGGCTAAGTACCCTCTTTATTTCTGCCTATGTGGCTAAGTAACCTCTTTATTTCTGCCTATGTGGCTAAGTACCATCTTTATTTCTGCCTATGTGACTAAGTACCCTCTTTATTTCTGCCTATGTGGCTGAGTACCCTCTTTATTTCTGCCTATGTGGCTAAGTACCCTCTTTATTTCTGCCTATGTGGCTGAGTACCCTCTTTATTTCTGCCTATGTGACTAAGTACTCCTCTTTATTTCTGCCTATGTGACTAAGTACTCCTCTTTATTTCTGCCTATGTGACTAAGTACTCCTCTTTGTTTCTGCCTATGTGACTAAGTACTCCTCTTTATTTCTGCCTATGTGACTAATTACTCCTCTTTATTTCTGCCAATGTGACTAAGTACTCCTCTTTATTTCTGCCTATGTGACTAAGTACTCCTCTTTATTTCTGCCTATGTGACTAAGTACTCCTCTTTATTTCTGCCTATGTGACTAAGTACTCCTCTTTGTTTCTGCCTATGTGACTAAGTACTCCTCTTTATTTCTGCCTATGTGACTAAGTACTCCTCTTTATTTCTGCCTATGTGACTAAGTACTCCTCTTTGTTTCTGCCTATGTGACTAAGTACTCCTCTTTATTTCTGCCTATGTGACTAATTACTCCTCTTTATTTCTGCCTATGTGACTAAGTACTCCTCTTTATTTCTGCCTATGTGACTAAGTACTCCTCTTTATTTCTGCCTATGTGACTAAGTACTCCTCTTTATTTCTGCCTATGTGACTAAGTACTCCTCTTTATTTCTGCCTATGTGACTAAGTACTCCTCTTTGTTTCTGCCTATGTGACTAAGTACTCCTCTTTATTTCTGCCTGCGTAGCCAAGTACTCCTCCTTATTTCTGTGACTAAGTATTTCTGTTTTTTTATGCCTACGTGGCAAGGTACTCATATTTAGTTCTACCCATAGACTATATAGTTCTACCTAAGTGGCTAGGTAATCCATTTTAGTTCTGGCTTAGTGGCTAATTACTTTTTTGTTTTGCCTAAGTGGCTAGGTAATGGTCTTTAGTTTTACCCAAGAGGCTACATACTTAGAAAATACAAACTACACGTATCTGAACATGTTATTGACTATATCTAAACAACCAATCAAAATAAAGCGTGAATAATAGATCTAGATGTACAGATACCGTTGAGAATTTGTTTCCTAAGTCAATTAATATTATTCCTTTCATGATGAAGCCTTGAGACTTAGTAGTCACATACCTGTATCATGCACTGAGTATGCAGTGTATCATGTATCCAGATAAGCCTTAAACATCCAAACGGAAGATAGTATATAAATTCTAAAACCTAATTGTAGACTAGATCTTGATGGTAAGCATGTAACTAGTTGTTGTTTTTTTTGTTGTTGTTCAAACTTGCATCTCTTTTTTTTTTTTCTCTTTCTCTATATGGCATTAACTTGAGAGATCTCTCACTAAGATGACTTAGAGATCTTTTTTTCTTTTTGCCATTTTAGACTTTTTGTTTAGATTCTTATAGAACACTTCCGGTTAACCAATGTTTTACACAGTGCTTAGTTGTAGAATTGTATTGTGCACTTATAAATATATATTTATTGACCAGGGGATGAAGTGACCGGGGATGAAATGACCGGGGATGAAGTGACCGGTCACATATATATATAAATACTAGCCAGATATTTCCCGCGACCCGCGGGTCTTAATTTGCTTATCATTGATATTGTCAATGATATAGTTTGATATATAGCTCCTCCTTCGTGATCGGAGATGAACACATTTCTCATTTCCTTTGGACTCGAAGATAACTGTTAAGTCCAATCCTCGCTTTAAAGAATATGATATTCGTAGATATAAAGAACGAATTTATGCAGAAAATGCTTTTGAAACACAAATTTTAAGTTCAATTTTATTTAGTAATGAAATGAATGGACTACATTTTGTATTTTCATGTCTCAAAGTAGAAAAAACCTACCTTTGCAAAGTGTAGTTCAAGATCGTTTTGATTTTTATTTCATGTAAATATGTAAATATGACATAGATCCATGAAATAGTTATACTTTCATAGAGTTGGGCAACTTTTTTTTGAGGGTCTTAAGCTTGTTTAAGGGCTACTTACATGAGCTACGGTTCCAGTTAGTACCCAAGGAACATTTATGCCATTTTATTTAGGACGTTGTGGGACGTTCATTCACAGAATCTTGTCCTTCTGCTCCCTTATTCTAATTCTATTCACTTGCTTTTTGTGGTAAGAAATGTCAAGCATAGATGGCTCTTGGTAGTGTAGACTCACCTTATGGCCTGGGTATGTATTATGTGTAAATAAGAAACATAAGTACTCTAGTGTACATATTTATTTATTGCATTAACTTATGTCCACCATGTGTTGACAGTATTATTGCTACAGTGCTCAATTGATCATTGATGCAGCCTTGTGTATATTTGTACATTTTATTATATTTCTTTTATCTCGGCTGATCGCCATAATGATCGTTTTGACGCACTGACACTGCGCTTAGAAAGTAGTAATAATTATCTCCCCTTGTACATTTTAAGTTTCATTCCATTGTTCATGGCCGACGGTCATGCGTAAACAATGGCGTCATGGTTGCTGACCGCGTTCCATTGTTCATGTTTAATGTTTATCTCCTCCGCTGTGCTATGATTGTCCCACTTGTATTGATCTGATCTCATTAACCTGTATTGTTTGTAGGTGTCAATGGAACTTATGTGATTCTCTGATTGACTGCTATGCCAGAGGAGAACAGTGCATTTTTGCAGCTAGAGACATCGTCTGGTTCCTGCCTGCTACTGGATCTGAATTCCTGTTAGCATCCTTGTTCCTTCACATGTTTCTGTTTTCGAACCATTCGCAATCCTGCGACTGAATCCTTAACTCCGTGACTGGAAGAAGAAACTTTTACCATCTCAATTCTCAGCCCCCGCAGCAGCTGCCTAGTCATTGTTGATTTTGTATTACTTCGCTGCGTCCCTCACACTTCGAGAGCATACAACAGCAACCGGGTCATTAAAATCTCAACTGAAGTTTTCAGCTGGAGCTGGTACCTCCCAAAGCTGATAATTACGCTAACGTTTTGGATCAGTCTAGAGCACCAAGGCAGAGGATCAGTCTAGAGCACAAAGGCAAAGGATCAGTCTAGAGCACCAAGGCAGAGGATCAGTCTAGAGCACCAAGGCAGAGGATCAGTCTAGAGCACCAAGGCAAAGGATCAGTCTAGAGCACCAAGGCAAAGGATCAGTCTAGAGCACCAAGGCAGAGGATCAGTCTAGAGCACCAAGGCAGAGGATCAGTCTAGAGCACCAAGGCAGAGGATCAGTCTAGAGCACCAAGGCAGAGGATCAGTCTAGAGCACCAAGGCAGAGGATAAGTCTAGAGCACCAAGGCAGAGGATCAGTCTAGAGCACCAAGGCAAAGGATCAGTCTAGAGCACCAAGGCAGAGGATCAGTCTAGAGCACCAAGGCAGAGGATCAGTCTAGAGCACCAAGGCAGAGGATCAGTCTAGAGCACCAAGGCAAAGGATCAGTCTAGAGCACCAAGGCAGAGGATCAGTCTAGAGCACCAAGGCAGAGGATCAGTCTAGAGCTCCAAGGCAGAGGATCAGTCTAGAGCACCAAGGCAGAGGATCAGTCTAGAGCACCAAGGCAGAGGATCAGTCTAGAGCACCAAGGCAGAGGATCAGTCTAGAGCACCAAGGCAGAGGATCAGTCTAGAGCACCAAGGCAGAGGATCAGTCTAGAGCACCAAGGCAGAGGATCAGTCTAGAGCACCAAGGCAGAGGATCAGTCTAGAGCACCAAGGCAGAGGATCAGTCTAGAGCACCAAGGCAGAGGATCAGTCTAGAGCACCAAGGCAGAGGATCAGTCTAGAGCACCAAGGCAGAGGATCAGTCTAGAGCACCAAGGCAGAGGATCAGTCTAGAGCACCAAGGCAGAGGATCAGTCTAGAGCACCAAGGCAGAGGATCAGTCTAGAGCACCAAGGCAGAGGATCAGTCTAGAGCACCAAGGCAGAGGATCAGTCTAGAGCACCAAGGCAGAGGATCAGTCTAGAGCACCAAGGCAGAGGATCAGTCTAGAGCACCAAGGCAGAGGATCAGTCTACAGCACCAAGGCAGAGGATCAGTCTAGAGCACCAAGGCAGAGGATCAGTCTAGAGCACCAAGGCAGAGGATCAGTCTAGAGCACCAAGGCAGAGGATCAGTCTAGAGCACCAAGGCAGAGGATCAGTCTAGAGCACCAAGGCAGAGGATCAGTCTAGAGCACCAAGGCAGAGGATCAGTCTAGAGCACCAAGGCAGAGGATCAGTCTAGAGCACCAAGGCAGAGGATCAGTCTACAGCACCAAGGCAGAGGATCAGTCTAGAGCACCAAGGCAGAGGATCAGTCTAGAGCACCAAGGCAGAGGATCAGTCTAGAGCACCAAGGCAGAGGATCAGTCTAGAGCACCAAGGCAGAGGATCAGTCTAGAGCACCAAGGCAGAGGATCAGTCTAGAGCACCAAGGCAGAGGATCAGTCTAGAGCACCAAGGCAGAGGATCAGTCTAGAGCACCAAGGCAGAGGATCAGTCTAGAGCACCAAGGCAGAGGATCAGTCTAGAGCACCAAGGCAGAGGATCAGTCTAGAGCACCAAGGCAGAGGATCAGTCTAGAGCACCAAGGCAGAGGATCAGTCTAGAGCACCAAGGCAAAGGATCAGTCTAGAGCACCAAGGCAGAGGATCAGTCTAGAGCACCAAGGCAGAGGATCAGTCTAGAGCACCAAGGCAGAGGAACAGTCAACAGTACCAGGGCAAAGGAACAGTCTAGAGCACCAAGGCAGAGGATCAGTCTAGAGCACCAAGGCAAAGGATCAGTCTAGAGCACCAAGGCAGAGGATCAGTCTAGAGCACCAAGGCAAAGGATCAGTCTAGAGCACCAAGGCAGAGGAACAGTCTAGAGCACCAGGGCAAAGGAACAGTCTAGAGCACCAAGGCAAAGGAACAGTCTAGAGCACCAAGGCAGAGGATCAGTCTAGAGCACCAAGGCAGAGGATCAGCCTAGAGCACCAAGGCAGAGGATCAGTCTAGAGCACCAAGGCAGAGGATCTGTCTAGAGCACCAAGGCAGAGGATCAGTCTAGAGCACCAAGGCAGAGGATCAGTCTAGAGCACCAAGGCAAAGGATCAGTCTAGAGCACCAAGGCAGAGGATCAGTCTAGAGCACCAAGGCAAAGGATCAGTCTAGAGCACCAAGGCAGAGGATCAGTCTAGAGCACCAAGGCAAAGGATCAGTCTAGAGCACCAAGGAGGGTCAGTCTAGAGCACCAAGGCAAAGGATCAGTCTAGAGCACCAAGGCAGAGGATCAGTCTAGAGCACCAAGGCAAAGGATCAGTCTAGAGCACCAAGGCAAAGGATCAGTCTAGAGCACCAAGGCAGAGGATCAGTCTAGAGCACCAAGGCAAAGGATCAGTCTAGAGCACCAAGGCAGAGGATCAGTCTAGAGCACCAAGGCAAAGGATCAGTCTAGAGCACCAAGGCAGAGGATCAGTCTAGAGCACCAAGGCAGAGGATCAGTCTAGAGCACCAAGGCAAAGGATCAGTCTAGAGCACCAAGGCAAAGGAACAGTCTAGAGCACCAAGGCAGAGGATCAGTCTAGAGCACCAAGGCAAAGGAACAGTCTAGAGCACCAAGGCAAAGGATCAGTCTAGAGCACCAAGGCAGAGGATCAGTCTAGAGCACCAAGGCAGAGGATCAGTCTAGAGCACCAAGGCAGAGGATCAGTCTAGAGCACCAAGGCAAAGGAACAGTCTAGAGCACCAAGGCAGAGGATCAGTCTAGAGCACCAAGGCAAAGGATCAGTCTAGAGCACCAAGGCAAAGGATCAGTCTAGAGCACCAAGGCAGAGGATCAGTCTAGAGCACCAAGGCAGAGGATCAGTCTAGAGCACCAAGGCAGAGGATCAGTCTAGAGCACCAAGGCAAAGGAACAGTCTAGAGCACCAAGGCAGAGGATCAGTCTAGAGCACCAAGGCAGAGGATCAGCCTAGAGCACCAAGGCAGAGGATCAGTCTAGAGCACCAAGGCAGAGGATCAGTCTAGAGCACCAAGGCAGAGGATCAGTCTAGAGCACCAAGGCAGAGGATCAGTCTAGAGCACCAAGGCAGAGGATCAGTCTAGAGCACCAAGGCAGAGGATCAGTCTAGAGCACCAAGGCAAAGGATCAGTCTAGAGCACCAAGGCAGAGGATCAGTCTAGAGCACCAAGGCAGAGGATCAGTCTAGAGCACCAAGGCAAAGGATCAGTCTAGAGCACCAATGCAGAGGAACAGTCTAGAGCACCAAGGCAAAGGAACAGTCTAGAGCACCAAGGCAGAGGATCAGTCTAGAGCACCAAGGCAGAGGGGATAAGCTTTTGAGACGACTACAACTGAACACAGGCTTATTAGAGCTAAGTTTATAAACAATATGGCACTCATATTGATTATTTCGTCTCTCCTTATTCGTAGATAGGTTGCTTTAGGTTTGGGAAAAAAAACACTAGAGTGACTAGAAGAATAAGATAGTACATTGGACTTTGGATTGATGCATGCATGTTTTTTTTTTTCAATATTCATTTTGAGTAGAGTATTTGATTTAAAAATAAATGAATATGAAAGGTCCTTTTTTCACTTTTAACTAAGTTTCTGTCCTTTTAAGTCCTTAAGTCTTAACAAATGGTAGGCCTACACAACGTTCATCTATAATTTTAAACTTCTATAATGGTAAAATCAAAGTGTTCCAAATGTTATTTATGTCATATAAACTCCAGCCTTGTAGTCTGAGATTTATTTTAAGCTTTTCAGCTTTTCAAGTTCAAGATAATTTTTTTTAATTGTTTGCTTTTTGAAGTTCTGTGGAAGGGCAAACCATTCTTTTATGTTAGTGTTTTACCAGCAGCGTATTAGGATGAACATTGATGGATTCAAAATCTTTAGTGCTAATGCTTCTTTTGTTACTAAAGTAATTGTTTCCCCTTTTTTTTTTTTTTTTTGAAGATATAGCAAAGTGAATAAGTTGAAAAAAAAAGGTGTACTTGCGTGTGTGTACTGTTTAGATACTGCATTGATCAGCCAGAAACATTGTATAGAAGTCTCACGATTTATATACTAGCTAGCTACACACACACACACTTTTTAAACCTACTCTCTCAGTCTACCTCAGTCTACATATCTCTGTCTTCTTTCTCTCTATATTTCTATCTACCTCTTTCTGTCTGCCTTCTCTCTATATTTCTGTCTACCTCTCCCTGTCTGCCTTCTCTCTATATTTCTGTTTATCTCTCTCTCTATTTACCTTCTCTCTATATATCTGTATACCTCTCTCAGTACCTCCTCTCTATATTTCTGTCTACCTCTCTGTCTACCTTCTCTTTATATTTCTGTCTACCTCTCTCAGTCTGCCTTCTCTTTATGTTTCTGTCTACCTCTCTCTGTCTGCCTTCTCTTTATATTTCTATCTACCTCTCTCTGTCTGCCTTCTCTTTATATTTCTGTCTACCTCTCTCTGTCTGCCTTCTCTTTATATTTCTGTCTACCTCTCTCTGTCTGCCTTCTCTTTATATTTCTGTCTACCTCTCTATGTCTGCCTTCTCTTTATATTTCTGTCTACCTCTCCCTGTCTGCCTTCTCTCTATATTTCTGTTTATCTCTCTCTCTATTTACCTTCTCTCTATATATCTGTATACCTCTCTCAGTACCTCCTCTCTATATTTCTGTCTACCTCTCTGTCTACCTTCTCTTTATATTTCTGTCTACCTCTCTCAGTCTGCCTTCTCTTTATGTTTCTGTCTACCTCTCTCAGTCTGCCTTTTCCTATATATTTCTGTCTACCTCTCTCTGTCTGCCTTCTCTTTATATTTCTGTCTACCTCTCTCTGTCTGCCTTCTTTTTATATTTCTGTCCACCTCTCTCTGTCTGCCTTCTCTTTATGTTTCTGTCTACCTCTCTCAGTCTGCCTTCTCTTTATGTTTCTGTCTACCTCTCTCAGTCTGCCTTTTCCTATATATTTCTGTCTACCTCTCTCTGTCTGCCTTCTCTTTATATTTCTGTCTACCTCTCTATGTCTGCCTTCTCTTTATATTTCTGTCTACCTCTCTCTGTCTGCCTTCTCTATATTTCTGTCTACCTCTCTTTTCTTTTGTATCCATTACCTATATATATATTGTCCTCCAGGGGGGCTGAGGGCATTGCACTTTGTGCCTTGTCATTTTGGCTGGTGAGACCTATGTGAGCCCGGAATGTTCGGCTGCACACTGGGCAGGTTACTCCAATTGGAGCTAGTGCCACTGGCCTTGCTTTTTTTTTCTGGTGCTTTTCTTCTGCTAGCACTGTTCTCTTTCCCTTAACAATTTGTGCGTCAGTTTTAACAGCGTGACGCCATGATGCTCTGTCATGTGCTTCTGTCTCCCAAGTGGCTGGGTATATGCTGAGCTCTTTCAGAGAAGCTTTGAGGGTGTCCCTGAAGCGTTTTCTTTGTCCGCCTTGTGAGCGCTTTCCTTCCCTTAATTTGTCATACAGGAGCCGTTTATGGATGCAGCGGTCTTCCATTCTGCAGATATGTCCTGCCTGCATCAGGGTAGTGTGGATGCTTTGCAGACCAGCTCTTCGAAGGACTTTGGTATCTGGTATTTTTTCTTGCCATTTGACATTCAGTATTTTTCTTAGACATGTCATGTGGAAGTGGTTCAGTTTCTTTGCATGTTTTCTGTACACTGTCCACGTTTCTGAGGCATAGAGCAATGTAGGGAGGATGACAGCTCGATAGATCCATAGCTTTGTATTTGTGGTGATACCTCGTCTGTTCCAGACATTTTTAGACAGTCTGCCATAGGATGTACTGGCCTTGGCGATACGCAGGTCGATTTCGTTATCGATCTTTCCGTTTCTGGAGAGTGTGCTGCCAAGATACTTGAATCTGTCCACTGCATTTCTATCATGTCCATCTATCTTGATGCTGGAGCAGGCAAATATAAGACTTCAGTCTTGTTTGTGTTAATGTTAAGGCCAAAGCCTGAGCATGTTCTTTAGAAGTCACTGACGATACTCTGCAGATCATTTTCAGAGCAGGCATTTAGGGCACAGTCGTCAGCAAATAGCAAGTCTCTGATTACTGCTAAATTGGTTTTTGATTTTGCTTTAAGCCGCCTCGGGTTGAATAGGCCACCATCAAATCTGTATGATATTCAGATGTTTTTCTATTTGTGAATGCATCTGTCAGCATAGCGGAGAACATGATACTGAACAGTGTAGGTGCTAGGACACAGCCTTGATTTACCCCGTTTGATACTTCGAAGGGCTCTGGTGGCTCTTCACTTTCCTGGACACAAACCTTCATGCCATCACCTTGGATATGAATTTTTGTGAACATCCATACTTTGAAATAATCTTCCAGAGTCCTTCTCTGCTAACAGTTTCGAATGATTTTGTTAAGTCAACAAAATATTGAGAACAGGTCAGCATTTTGTTCTTGGCATTTTTCCTGGAGCTGCCTTGTTGCAAAGATCATGTCAATGGTTCCACGCTCCTTTCTGAAGCCGCACTAGCTTTTTGGAAGTAGACCATGTTCTACCTGTTGCATAATATGATTTAGTAGGATGCGTGCGAGGATATTCCCAGCAATAGAGAGAAGAGATATTTCTCTGTGGTTGTCGCATATTTGGCGGTTTCCTTTTCGCTTGTATAGATGGACAATTGTGACATCTTTAAAGTCTTGTGGTATTAACTCTTGTTCCCACATATGTAAGAACAGCGCATAAAGTCTTTCAGTCAGGGCTAATCCACCTTTTTTGTAGACCTCTGCGGGAATGGAATTAGACGATTCAGGCTTCCAAAATAACGTAACACTTTAATGTCCAATAAATCAACAGCCAAAACTGTACAATTGGCAACAAGTTTCACAGACTGCAAAAATATTTCTCCGTTTATTAACAACCGTACCGCCGTATCAACTCTTGCACTTGCCTCTCCGTCTCGTCCTGGGCTTGCGTTGGGCTCAACTGTTCTGGACTCTGACGTCACACACCAGGCTCGTTATGTCGGACTTGATTGCAGATAGATTGCCGTCTTGACTCTACTCCACACCGAACAGTCGTAAATGCGCCGTACAGAACCACACCGCTGAACCACACCGCTGAACCACACCGCTGAACCACACCGCTGAACCACATTGAACCAAGTCATCTGAAGTGAACCGTCTAGACTGCGACACCTTCACAGCATTGAAAATATGGATCTATTGTAATTTCGCTACATTCAAAAGGAGTACAGTTTGCAACAACAGTTTGGGAAACCCTGCTTTATTTAAAACAACTTGAACTCTGCATGGTTAATATGATAATCTTTTGTTCGTCCTGATTCAATCCAATATCGAGATGTCTTCCAAGAGATCAACAAGTTTGTTGTCACTCAAAAGTTTTCTAAGGCAGAGTTTTTAATAGATTATAATTAAAATGTCAAAATCAAAACAACAAACCATGAAAACCGTTTAAACTATAAAGTTATAGATAAATCATTTATATTCCACAAAATAGAGAAATAAATAAAGATTTTTCACATAACAAGAGAAATAACTGGCTATTTCAACTGTAGTGGACTTGTAAGCCAATAGGCCGCAATACCGTTTATATATTTCCTTTTGCCCAGGTTGAAGGCAATCTTTTTTTAGACGAATTTAACTCTTTTAAACCAGGCACCAGCATTCACAGCTAGACGAAATTTGTTATTCAGTTTCAAATTGTGGTAGACAACTTTCTGTCAGAAACTGTCCCATTAAAACAAAATACACACAAAATGAATGTCGTTAAGGATTTGATTTCAATTTAGACAATTTCAAGTAAGACTAATTGTGTTGATTTCAATGTCAAAGTCTTAAAGTTCATTTTTTATTTTTATTATTTTTTTGGTGCTTGTCTCGATGTTCTAGAAAGATCTTGACTTTGCTCACAAATTCTTTCTCTTTGTTTTTATCAAGTGGGATTGGGGAATAAAATCCATCACTTTCAGACTTCTCGATACAATCTTTGAATAGATGAGATGATCGCTGAGTCTCTATCAGCACATTGTTCTTTAGTGTACCCTTCTCGCTGGCTGTCTTCTTGACTTCACTTTGTGCATGATGCACCTGGTTAGTGCCTTTTGTACATCCCAGTTCTTCACTTAGTGCATGCCGCACCTGGTTTGTACTATTTGTACCAAGCAGTTCTGCTCCACAGAAATCCGTTGACCATTGAAAGTCATTGTTGGCTCCATGCATAGTTACAGTTTCATTCATTTGAGCGTTACGTGTAGATTTGTGTGCATCAATAGGGAGCTGACAATTCGATCTTGAATAGAATTTTTTGGGGGGATCCGAGTCGAAATAGTCATCATCCAACTCGAAGGAGTTGAGAACGGAAAGAGTATGACTGTACGTTTCGCACATCAGAATTTGTTTGTGTTGTTTGTCCAATGACCGCCTGTATTGTTTGTCTATCTCGTCTCTTAGTGCCGACTCGGAGACATGACGTTGTCTAACTTCTTCCGACTTTCTTGGAGGCTTTTTTTTCCTCGATCTATTCAGATCCGAGTCTGTCTCTGATGATCTATTGCCCCAAGGAGAGGCTAAAAAGTTTATGAACTTTTTCATTTTTTTTTCAGAAATCAGCCGACGTAGGAGAAGAATGTGAGGTCTCTTCTAGAAGGAAATAAATTTAAAAAAATGATAGATAGATAGATAGATAGATAGATAGATAGATAGATAGATAGATAGATAGATAGAAATCTACTTCCTAGTTCAAACCTCCCGCAGGACGACGGGAGATGGCAGGGGGCAGGGACCACCTAGACGACCATACGACAGTCCCGCGCGACCAGGCAGCAAACCTCAGAAAAGATGACTAGTCTGATGACTAAATCTATAAAAGATGTTAGTTCTATGTTATGCACTTTAGATCGTCATCTAGATGGTCAGAGTTCTAATCCTGCCTGCTTCCATCTCCTGCAGTTGCACAGGACCAGTAGGCTAAGAATCGTTAGTTCTGAAGAAACTGAAACATAGAAAGTAAAGAAATACTTGGGTAACAAGCGTGTGACAAGACAAACCAATACATAGTAGAATGCATAACTGACTAGAAAGACAATACATAGTAGAAAGCATAACTGACTAGAAAGACAATACATAGTAGTGAGCATAACTGACTAGAAAGACAATACATAGTAGAATGCATAACTGACTAGAAAGACAATACATAGTAGAAAGCATAACTGACTAGAAAGACAATACATAGTAGTGAGCATAACTGAGTAGAAAGACAAAACATAGTAGAAAGCATAACTGACTAGTAAGACAATACATGGTAGAAAGCATAACTGACTAGAAAGACAATACATAGTAGAAAGCATAACTGACTAGAAAGACAATACATAGTAGTGAGCATAACTGACTAGAAAGACAAAACATAGTAGAAAGCATAACTGACTAGAAAGACAATACATAGTAGAAAGCATAACTGACTAGAAAGACAATACATAGTAGAAAGCATAACTGACTAGAAAGACAATACATAGTAGTGAGCATAACTGACTAGAAAGACAATACATAGTAGAAAGCATAACTGACTAGAAAGACAATACATAGTAGAAAGCATAACTGACTAGAAAGACAATACATAGTAGAAAGCATAACTGACTAGAAAGACAATACATAGTAGAAAGCATAACTGACTAGAAAGACAATACATAGTAGAAAGCATAACTGACTAGAAAGACAATACATAGTAGTGAGCATAACTGACTAGAAAGACAAAACATAGTAGTGAGCATAACTGACTAGAAAGACAATACATAGTAGAAAGCATAACTGACTAGAAAGACAATACATAGTAGAAAGCATAACTGACTAGAAAGACAATACATAGTAGAAAGCATAACTGACTAGAAAGACAATACATAGTAGTGAGCATAACTGACTAGAAAGACAATACATAGTAGAAAGCATAACTGACTAGAAAGACAATACATAGTAGAAAGCATAACTGACTAGAAAGACAATACATAGTAGAAAGCATAACTGACTAGAAAGACAATACATAGTAGAAAGCATAACTGACTAGAAAGACAATACATAGTAGAAAGCATAACTGACTAGAAAGACAATACATAGTAGTGAGCATAACTGACTAGAAAGACAAAACATAGTAGAAAGCATAACTGACTAGAAAGACAATACATAAAAGAAAGTGAAAGGCAATAAATGGTAGAAAGTGAAAGGCAATAAATGGTAGAAAGTGAAAGGCAATAAATGGTAGAAAGTGAAAGGCAATAAATGGTAGAAAGTGAAAGGCAATAAATGGTAGAAAGTGAAAGGCAATAAATGGTAGAAAGTGAAAGGCAATAAATGGTAGAAAGTGAAAGGCAATAAATGGTAGAAAGCAGGTGAAAGATAATAAATAAAAATCATTTATCTATAAATAATAATTTTATTTATAAAGCGCTGTTAACAAACAAAATGTAGGCTCAATGCGCTATAATAACATTACAAACGCAAACACGACAGCTAAAATGACAAACTACTCTAAAAAAGTTTTAAACAGATAGGTCTTAATGTTCTTTTTGAATGTAGTGTAGGGTGTTGTCTGACTGAGATCAATGGGGAGTGAGTTCCAAACCTTTGGTCCGTGCCCTCAGACCGTAGCTTTTGAGTGAGAAATGTGGCACTACTAGAAGAGTCCATTGATCGCCGGGCTCTTTGAGGGACAGATGGAGTGATCAGTTCGCTAAAGACAAAAGTGTGGCCACCTTGTAGTTGATTCTCGCTTTCACGGGAAGCCAATGGAGCGTGCGCAAGAGCGTGGAAGCAGAATCGCGTTTTGTTTTTCTAAGTACTATTCGTGCGGCGTTGTTCTGAATACGTTGCAACTTGGCTTTTTTGTCATCGGGTATACCTGCTAGCACGGCGTTGCAGTAGTCAAGGCGGGAGAGTATGAATGCCCACAGATAGTTTTTTTTTTGTTGACTCCGTTGTTAAATATGGTCGGATCTGGTCTCATCTGCGCAGCTGCAGATAAACACCTTTGCAGAGCTGACTTATGTGTAGGTCGAAAGATAGTGCTGAATAGAAGAAAACTCCAAGATTTCGTACTACACGGACATAAGGAACTTGGCAGTTTGTGATAAAAAAAAAGGGATCTGTGCTCTCGACTTTTGAGACGTTGTTCCGAGTGCCAATCTTAATTATTTCTGTCTTGTCTTCATTCATCTTGAGCTTATTCTCAACCATCCAATCGCTCACCAATAAATGATAGCAAGTGAAAGACAATAAATAGTAGAAAACAGGTGAATGACAAAAAAAATGATAGAAATTAGGCGCAAGACAATTAATATAAGCAGAAAGTAGCTGACAAGAAAGACAATAAATGGTAGAAAACAGGTGAAAGACAATTAATGGTAAAAAATATCTGAGTGACAATAAATGGTAAAAAGCAGGTGATTGACAAAAAAATGGTAGAAAACAGGTAAAAGACGATATATGGTCGTAGATGTAAGACAATAAATGGTAGAAAAATGGTGAAAAACAATATATGGTAGAAAACAGGTGAAAAACAATATATGGTAGAAAACAGGTGAAAGACAATAAATGGTAGAAAACAGGTGAAGGACAAAAAAAATGGTAGATGTAGGCGAAAGACAATTAAATGTAAGCAGAAAGCAGATGACAAGAAAGACAATAATTGGTAGAAAACAGGTGAAAGACAATAAATGGTAGAAAATATATAAGAGACAATAAATGGTAAAAAGCAGGAAAATGACAAAAAAATGGTAGAAAGCAGGCATACGACGATAAATGGTAGCAGATGAAAGACGATAAATGGTAGAAAACAGGTGAAAGACAATAAATGGTAGAAAGCAGGTGACTATAAAAGACAATAAATGGTAGAAAGCAGGTGACTATAAAAGACAATAAATGGTAGAAAGCAGGTGACTATAAAAGACAATTAATGGTAGAAAGCAGATGACTATAAAAGACAATAAATGGTAGAAAGCAGGTGACTATAAAAGACAATTAATGGTAGAAAGCAGGTGACTATAAAAGACAATAAATGGTAGAAAGCAGGTGACTATAAAAGACAATTAATGGTAGAAAGCAGATGACTATAAAAGACAATAAATGGTAGAAAGCAGGTGACTATAAAAGACAATTAATGGTAGAAAGCAGATGACTATAAAAGACAATAAACGCTAGAAAGCAGGTGACTATAAAAGACAATAAATGCTAGAAAGCAGGTGACTATAAAAGACAATAAATGCTAGAAAGCAGGTGACTATAAAAGACAATAAATGCTAGAAAGCAGGTGACTATAAAAGACAATAAATGCTAGAAAGCAGGTGACTATAAAAGACAATAAATGCTAGAAAGCAGGTGACTATAAAAGACAATAAATGCTAGAAAGCAGGTGACTATAAAAGACAATAAATGCTAGAAATGAAGCGACTAGAAAAAGAAACAAACCTGAAGCTTCTAAAACAATTGCCCTTGCTAGACTTTTGTTCTACTAGTTTCTAAGTACAAAAAACTTGTTTAGAAAAAGAAACTTGGCAGAGTCCTTGATAAACAACCTGCTCAAATTACATTACGTAATGTCCGTAGTGATCTCAAGATATTTATTGTTATTGAGAAGCAAGAAAGACTTTGCCAGACATATCTATATCTCCAAAAAAAAGAAAGTAGTATGTTTTGATTTTAACTAGAAAGGACTTATGCTGTTCTATACATATTTACAAACGGATCTAAAATCTAATACTATTATGATTATGATCCAGTTTTAGATGTAGAGATTCTTGATTATAAATTTTAGATTCAGTTTCTACCACTTCTACTTTCTAGATCTAGATTGATTGTATCTACTTACCCTGTCAAAGGGCATCCAATAAATAGATTGTAAGTCTACTCCTTAAAAAAAAACTCAACGATTTTTCAGTTTGTCTCTAAGTACATACAAATATACATCTATTAAATCTATAGTCATCTATCCGAAGCTGTGACTTTCTATTCGTTTCATTCTGTTTTCGTGTTCTGAATTTTATGTGAATCCTTTTTGCAAGACTCTCTTCAGTCAAGCCTCAAGTATTCCGAACTGTGTTGAATGGTGTACAACTAGAAAGTCTATTTGAATTGTGTTCAGCTCTTTCCTTTCAAAGGAAACTTACGCAGCTACACCTGCATTACTAACAAACTTGTCGATGTTATTGTAAGCAGCTTGGTCATTAGTAAGACATTGTCTTTAGGGTCCTCCTTAGGCCGATTTTACCGATTGCTCAAATTGGACCCCTCGACTGACAGGGGCCCCGCATATTGTATTTAGCATACCACTAATAGTCATAGCTCTTGTCATAGGCTTTTAAAGATGTAGGGTGCCTATTTATGACTCCCTATGAAAGTTGTATAATAAATGATCTAATAGATATTAATAGTTGTTAGTGTAACAAAACTGTAGAAGAGGGACATAGATGCGGTACCATAGCCTACTTTTCGGGGTATAATCTTTGTCAATCCTCTCATTCTCTCGCCATGCCCTGGACATTTCTCTATCTTGCAAGTTTGTAAACTTCAGTAATCTAAAATGCTGTTTAATAAATGTCAAATGACATCTCGATCTAGACCTCTATATCCAATTTTAATTAGATCGAAAACTGTAAATATTGCTGATTGATGAATCATTTTCTTTCTTTCAATGATTAATAGATCAAGTATGGTAGAAATTGGTTTTTCGATGATTAATAGATAAAGTATGGTAGAGCTAATTTACATTAAATAAACAACATCTGATTAATAAACACGAAACAGAATATACGTAATACGTAATATAGTATTGATAAATACATTTATTTTATAATATTGAATGTACACAATGTCATTTCATTTATATATGCATGCTTCTTGGAGGCATCTCTATACGTTCTGTGTTGGTTAAAAATCTTCCTATTCGTAACTTCCTTTTCAATAATAACTTTAAAAAAAAAAAATATTGGTCTAAAAATATATCCACGGCAATGTATAAAACTATCAGTATAGTATACTGTATTTATAGATACCTAGGCATTGTAAGACGAGTTTTAATTTAGAATCCGCATCTCCATTTCACTCTGCGCCTTAGAGTTTTGTCCAAATTGATACCCAGGACACATCCCATAGTCAGATTGAATAGAAGGAATACTATCTTTACGTTGGGCTCCATTGTACATAGCATTCTCCGAAGTTTGACAGTTTCTTTGTATTTCGGGCATACTATCTTTACGTTGGGCTCCATTGTACATAGCATTCTCCGAAGTTTGACAGTTTCTTTGTATTTCGGACATACTATCTTTACGTTGGGCTCCATTGTAAATAGCATTGTCCGAAGTTTGAAAGTTTCTTTGTATTTCGGACATACTGTCTTTACGTTGGGCTCCATTGTACATAGCATTCTCCGAAGTTTGACAGTTTCTTTGTATTTCGGACATACTGTCTTTACGTTGGGCTCCATTGTACATAGCATTGTCTGAAGTTTGAAATTTATTTTGTATCTCGGCCAGGTTGGGCTGATAACCTTCTTCAAAGGTTTCAAAAGTAACGGTTTTGTACATGTACCGGGGAGCAGGTTCCTGTTTTTGGGTTCCAGATTCGCACAGGGTCGTAAAGCAATGAGTCTTGGTTTTTTTATCGGAAGTCTCTTTTCTGCAGGTCTCCTGTTTGTTTGCCACTTGACTGGCGTCGACTGGTATACAGTAGAGCAGCACACCAGCGTTTGAAATTCTAGATCTTTCCTTAAAATTTCTAAAACATTTTCTTGGAAATAGCTTGAGGTTGTAGCCAGCTTGGTGTGGGTTATCCTGACATTCTATGCACTGAAGAGTTTTGACGTAGTTAAGTGTAGTGTCGTCGTTTTGGGTAGAATCAAAACGTAGTCCTTCAGCAGTGGCACCACCAAGATCGTTCTCTTCAGTTTCGAAAGAATCTTTTTCAGCGTCGCTGTCTTCATCCAAAGGACCAACGACACACGAGTAAACTCGAGGGACATAAACGGGGGAAGACACCTTTCTATTGTAGGAATCTTTCTTGGACTCTTTTGGATTACTTTGTTCTTGGCCGGCAGAATCTTGTGCAACATTGTTGTGCACCTGGCCACCTAGAGGATTAACTATTTCACCACATGGACACCGTACTAGCTGTCGTTTTGTGGCTGGGATTTGCTGACCACATGAACATCTAATGGCTGAAGTTAGTGGTGGTGCTATCATTTGACCCCCCGTCGATCTGGCGACATTGTCTTTACCACATGGACACCCCGTTAAATGACCAGTTGGTGACCAGTTAGTCCATTGATCAATGGCTTTTACTACCCCATGACCATCTGAGCGGTTAGCTGTCTGACTACCAGGCATCTGACCAGATGGACTGTAAGCTGCGTGGATAGCTGGACACCCATTCGCGTGAACAGCTGGCCAGCTGATTACTTGGCAAACTGGACATTTAGCTGCAACTCCAGCTGGCCAGTTAGATCCCTGAACTTCTGAGAACCCGGCCCTTTGACCTGTTGACCAGTTAGTCGTTTGAACATTGGGAAAATGGGCAGCTTGCGTGTTTAGCCAGGTAGATCCCTCACCTACTGGATACCTAGCCATTTGTTCCTTTAACCTTCGCGTTTCCCGGCAACAGGGACATTGTCCATTGAAATAGCCGACTTCTTGGTCTTCGGGTACTCTATCAATTTGATCATACATTTCTCTGACTAGTTACATAGGAACATCTGAATTGAATTATCTAAGCTGAAACTGACTACCAATGTTGCCGCACAAAGATTCATTTGTTGACTTCATAACACTAGAAATGAAGCCATAAGTCCATATATCCCTGAAGCCAAGACATTACACTTGTTAATAGATGAACATTTTAAGTGGAGATAGAAGCTCCTTGCATGTTTAGGCGTGAACAAGTGCACACTGCAATTAATTTAAGGTGGGAACAGAAGCACACTGCGATTTTAGGCGGAAACTTTAGCGCAATGCAAGTTTAGGCGGTAGCAGTTCACTGCAACATCAGACAGGTACAAAAGCTCCGTGCAACATCAGACAGGTACAAAAGCTCCGTGCAACATCAGACAGGTACAGAAGCTCCGTGCAACATCAGACAGGTACAGAAGCTCCGTGCAACATCAGACAGGTACAGAAGCTCCGTGCAACATCAGACAGGTACAAAAGCTCCGTGCAACATCAGACAGGTACAGAAGCTCCGTGCAACATCAGACAGGTACAGAAGCTCCGTTCAACATCAGACAGGTACAGAAGCTCCGTTCAACATCAGACAGGTACAGAAGCTCCGTGCAACATCAGACAGGTACAGAAGCTCCGTGCAACATCAGACAGGTACAGAAGCTCCGTTCAACATCAGACAGGTACAGAAGCTCCGTTCAACATCAGACAGGTACAGAAGCTCCGTGCAACATCAGACCGGGAAAAAATTAAAGCAACATTAGTACCCGCCCCGTTTTTTTAGCTGATTTTGTTGTTGTGTGAAAGAATAAAATATGATGACTACAAACTTGTATTCCATTCTGAACTCATGAAGCACTTCTTCTTTTTCTATTTTAAGTTGAGGCGTTTTTGTTCCAATGAAATTAACATTCTATATTGTAGAGTCACTGTAAATATCCATGACATTATATTCTGAAATACAAATTACCATATTTAAATGGACTGCTAAGAAAGTCAGAACTGCCGTTATGACTACTGTGCAGAATTATGCTGTTAACTAGTATTTGGCACTATCAGAGCAGATAGGCCATATTTGTTTTCGAAAGGAAAAACTTCCGTTTTAAAATTGTGTATTTTTTTTTTATAATGAAAAGTTGTAAAAGTTTTAATTTAATTTAATTGGTAACGAAATTAAACAAAAATATTTATAGCTTTTTTAAGAAACAAAAAGTTGTCTAATACTTTTTGGTACGTTTGTAAACGTTTGAGCTATGACCACTTCATGGAGCTCTTACAGCTGTCTTGCACACACCAATCAGGAGAGTTCAAAGTGACGTCAATGCCGCCATGCTCCAGAAGTGTTCACTTCCCTAATGTGTTGTCGACCACCTGGGCATACAGTCGACCACCTGGGCATACAGTCGACCACCTGGGCATACAGTCGACCACCTGGGCATACAGTCGACCACCTGGGCATACAGTCGACCACCTGGGCATACAGTCGACCACCTGGGCATACAGTCGACCACCTGGGCATACAGTCGATCACCTGGGCATACAGTCGATCACCTGGGCATACAGTCGATCACCTGGGCATACAGTCGACCACCTGGGCATACAGTCGACCACCTGGGCATACAGTCGATCACCTGGGCATACAGTCGACCACCTGGGCATACAGTCGACCACCTGGGCATACAGTCGATCACCTGGGCATACAGTCGATCACCTGGGCATACAATCGACCACCTGGGCATACAGTCGATCACCTGGGCATACAGTCGACCACCTGGGCATACAGTCGACCACCTGGGCATACAGTCGATCACCTGGGCATACAGTCGACCACCTGGGCATACAGTCGATCACCTGGGCATACAGTCGATCACCTGGGCATACAGTCGACCACCTGGGCATACAGTCGACCACCTGGGCATACAGTCGACCACCTGGGCATACAGTCGACCACCTGGGCATACAGTCGACCACCTGGGCATACAGTCGATCACCTGGGCATACAGTCGACCACCTAGGCATACAGTCGACCACCTGGGCATACAGTCGACCACCTGGGCATACAGTCGACCACCTGGGCATACAGTCGACCACCTGGGCATACAGTCGATCACCTAGGCATACAGTCGATCACCTGGGCATACAGTCGATCACCTGGGCATACAGTCGACCACCTGGGCATACAGTCGACCACCTAGGCATACAGTCGATCACCTGGGCATACAGTGTTCAATGATGCATCACTGGCTATAGAAATAGACAATTATTTGGCTAAGGCCAACAGCGACATTGGTTGCTTCCAATCAGATAAATAGCTATCGTGAAGACCGCGGGACACACATATGAACCCCAAAGCCCAGCCCTTGTCCAATAACTAGCTGAGTGGGGGAGGGAGGCAATTTTTTCAAACCTAAACCCAAACCCCATGTTTGAGAGAGAGGAGAGAGAGAGATAGAGAGAGAGAGATTGATAAATACACAGCACATAAGTAAAGTTAGTCAAATATATCCTAGCAAAAGATATGGACAAATAGAGAAAGACTGTGGACAGATCATGTGGTACCCTTTTTTATTTGTTTATAAATATATATATATATATATATATATATATATATATATACTACACATATATTACCCGCGGGTCTTAATTTGCGTATCACTGTCGATATAGTCGCTGAGATTGTTTTGAAAACAATTAAACGAAAGTATAATGCTAAAAGAAAGCGAATTCGTGAATTTTAAAAAATAGTATGAATGGAGCTATCAAAATAGCTAATCTACCTAAATCCATTCCATTTTTTTTAATTAAAACATTTGCTTTTAGGTCTACATATATTTAAATCTAGATCTAGAGTCTAGATACTATTATAATAGATGTAGACCTACTATTATAAGAGTGAATTCAATTGCTCAAGAAGCTTATTAATTATTGTATGTTAGTATATTTAATATACCACATATAGAGCCTTATGTAGCCTGCCCAATCATATCGTGTTTACATAGCGATGTGCACGACACATGAATGGGACTATTAAAATGCATGTCAACATGGAAGCTATAGCGAATGTATGAAAAATGCTTTAGGAACACAAAATGTGAGGGTTAATTTGATTAAAATATGAAATGAATGGACTTTATTTTGTATGTTAATGTGTTAAAGTATAAATTAGATCGTTCCTCTTTGAATTAGATCGATCTAGAATTAGAGTTAGATCTAGACTGTCTAGAGTCTAGACTTAGAAGTCGCCTCGATAAATGAATGGGATTATAAAGTACGTCAGGACGTCTACATTCGCAGATATAAAAAACGAATTTATGTAAAAATGCTTTTGAAAAACAAATTTAAAGCTTGATTTTATTAAATAATGAAATCAATAGACTTTATTTTGTAATTTCCATGTGTCAAAGTAAAAAACTATCTGTGCAAAGTGTAGTTTTAAAAATTAGATCTAGATCTAGATCCTTTCGATCTTCTTTCATATAAACAATTAAACATCCACAAAATAGAAATACTTTCATAGAGTTGGGCAACTTTTATTTTTTGAGGGTCTAAAGTTTGTTCAAGGGCTACAATACATACAATTAGTACCCAAGGAACATTTATGTCAAGTTTTATCAAGATTGGTCAAACGGTTTTGATTTCTATGCGGGACATACATACATACACAAGCCTTAGTTTCTAATTTATAGTATATATATATACAGTGGCGTAGCATCCATGGCACGAAGGGGTTCAATGAACCCGAACCCACAAGCAATAGGGGCCCACAGCTGTGGCGTAGCAACCATGGCGCGAAGGAGCTCATTACGCTTGGGCCCATGCCTCAAGGTCAGTTGGAGCCCACATTAGAACTTAGGAAGAACATTTGTTTGTTCATTTGAAACACTTTTAAGTAGTTTAACTCTGTTAAGAAGTTGTAAAAACATTGACTTTTTAAGACACTATTACTTATATGTAGCCCTAACTGAATCAAACGTTATGACATAATTATGAAAAAGGTACGACATTGGAATGTCTTTACATTTAGTTTCCTCTTTTTTTTTTTGTCACACATTAAATTTGTCTTATTGGCTGGAGAGGAGCCCATAAAGATGTTCTTGAACCCGGAGTACTAGTGTAGCAGGCAGTGGTTACGTCCTATAGTTCTCGCAGTACTCGAGTGATATTAACTTGTGTAGCAGGCAGTGGTTACGTCCTATAGTTCTCGCAGTACTGGAGTGATATTTACTTGTGTAGCAGGCAGTGGTTACGTCCTATAGTCCTCGCAGTACTGGTGTGATATTTACTTGTGTAGCAGGCAGTGGTTACGTCCTATAGTCCTCGCAGTACTGGTGTGATATTTACTTGTGTAGCAGGCAGTGATTACGTCCTATAGTCCTCGCAGTACTGGTGTGATATTTACTTGTGTAGCAGGCAGTGGTTACGTCCTATAGTCCTCGCAGTACTGGTGTGATATTTACTTGTGTAGCAGGCAGTGGTTCCGTCATATAGTCCTCGCAGTACTGGTGTAATATTTACTTGTGTAGCAGGCAGTGGTTAAGTCGTATACATCTACAGTCTCTGGCCATCACCTAAATTAAAATTTTACTTACACTAATAGTCCAATATTTAAACTACATGCTTACATATTACTTCCTAATGTGTCTTAAAACGAATAGATATTAATTAATAATATCGTTTATCCCGTGCTTTTAAGAATGTGCGCTTATAATACTGTCTCTAATTCAGTCACAAGAAGCACTAGCACTTGATTTCCAACATCAATTCGGTTCAACACCAAGCCGTGTTTATGTCATCTCCCATTTAGCTCGAGCCTGTCACACAAGTCCTGGGTTGAATCCCCATACTAAATGAAATATATATGTTAAATGTTTTCTTGGAGGTTCAGTGAGTGCCTATTTAAATTATTCCGATAGCAGATTCCTGCGATGGTTGATTTTGAAACCAATACGGTGCAATGCCCACACATTCACATCGTATGACCTTAAAACCATCCATTCGAATAACTTATTTTCTTTAAAAAGTTACGATATTTACATTGGAATGTCTTTTCATTTAGATTACTCATTTTTTTTCACACACTAAATTTATCTTATTGGCTGGAGAGGGCCCACCAAGATGTTCTTGAACCTGGGCCCTCGGGTACCTTACTACACCAATGTATATATATATATATATATATATATATATATATATATATATATATATATATATATATATATATATAGTATATATAATTCTTGTTGCTCCTTCACAAAATTCGCTGATGATACGGCTCTTCTTGCCCTTCTTTCAGAGAGCGCAGACGTCGTAAATGAGTATTTCAAAGAATTAGAACACATTGAAAAATACTGCAAAGAAAATTTTGTATTATTAAATGTAAAAAAAAACAAAGAAATGATAATCGATTTTCTTAGGGACAAGAAGGAAAATGATATTGTTTCTGTAGCTGGAGAGACTATTGAAATTGTGCAAACATTTAAATACCTTGGTACTATCCTAGACAATAAACTAAATTTTACTGCCAATACTGATTATATCAGCAAAAAAGGGCAGCAAAGATTACGATTACTAAGAAAACTGTCCTCGTTTAATGTTAGCGAAAAGGAATTGGCTATGTTTTATCACGCTCACATCTGCAATATTTTAAGTTTCAATATCACTGCCTGGTATGGCAATCTGAGCATTAAAAATAAAAATAAACTTTATAGAATCCTAAATGCTGCTGGTAAAATCATTGGCAAAAAAACAAACCCCATTTGGGCAGTTGTTTGAGACAAACATCTATAAAAAAGCTAACAAGATCCTCGAAATAAAGAATCACCCTTTGTGTCAGGATTTTGTGATTTTACCATCACAAAAGAGATACAAGACACCGATAGCAAAGACAAACAGACACAAACACTCTTTTGTTCCACTGGCAATCAAATCATTAAATAAGAACAATCTGGTACAAACTTTGTCACATGTAAATTATGAGCGAGTCTGGTGTGAATGTACACTTTGGTTTCTTATAGTTATAATGTTTTTTTGTTTGGTGTAATGCACAAATTGTAAGACAAATTTCCATACGGATAATAAAGATTATTATTATTATTATTATTATATATATATATATATATATATATATATCATGGGCGTATCCAGGATTTTTTCGGGGGGGGGGGGGGGTTGGGGGGATTTTTCTTCTCTCCCACCCGGCTATATATATATGTTTGTATTGATGGATGTGTGTATGTGTGCACATATTTAGTCTCTATTTCATTCTGACCCTTCATTCTTTTGGAAGACGTTTTATGTGCCCTTGAATAGGTTCTTTCTGGAGTTAGTGAAAAAATTGTAGACTCCTCGCCCTTGTCAGCAAGGGGTATGGGGGAGCGCTGAGAGCCCCGCCGCCAAGCACTATTTCTGGTATTGAAAGCCAACTAATTGCATATTTTGAGGTACCTACAGTGCATTATTTTGCTATGAAAAGGTTTTATTTCAAAAACCTAATGTGCTATTCTTACAGACTTAGACCCTCCTGCGCCGTTCGGCGCATTTGCTAGCAAGCTGTTTCCACAAAAATCTGTCACTGGCAATGTCTGAAGCCTCTTCCCACCTGCTCTGAGGATCTACATGAAAGTGTGGCGCCAAGTTGTACTAGCATGTCTTCGCAACTCTTATTATGTGTAATTCATTTTGTCTGAGAACATGTCCCGCAAACCTCATGCGACGCTCTGTCACAACCTTACTAAGGGGTTGACTCCCACTTCGGCATAGGATTTCCTTGATTTAGACCCGATCTCTATAACTGACTCCTAAAATCCGTATTAGCCATCTTTGTAGAGCCACATTAAGTGCTTTTCAATTTCGGCACATGACTATTCATTGCACTTTATTAATGAAGCCCAGCCACTGGTAGACATGTGTAACTTCTCTTGATTAAGATCTTGGAATTAGGTGACTATTTTGCTTTAGATATTATATCGGAAAGGGAAGTTTTATCGTCAAAATCATCTGTTGGGGGGGGGGGGGTTAAACTAAAATATATCTGGAGTTGTTGTTGTTTTTTATTCAAAACCACATTTAGCTACGGTTATAGAATTTCGTGACTGTAGTTTGCTTTAGAAATAGGCCTAATATTGAAGAGAGAGGCTTTCAACCTAATAACGCTGTGTAGGGGGATTTTAAATTCAAAACTATCATTAGGGGTTTTAAACTTTTAAAAAGCCATCTGGAGGAGAGGGGTTGAAACTCAAAACCCCCCACTGGCTTGCCTACGCTCAAAGAGTTTTAGTGTGTAATTTGCTTTTTTTTTTATATTGAAAAGGTATTTTTGCATCAAACCCCTCTAAAGTGAAATTTAAACTCAAATAACCCAATAGGCTTGGCTACGCTCATAGCATTTTGATTGCGAAATTTATTTTTTTTTATTTTGAAGATTTATTTTTTAGCTTCAAACCCCGCTGGCGGGGGGTTTAAACTAAAAAACCCTTTGGCTATGCTCATAGTATTTTGATTGTGTATATTGCTTTTTTTATATTGAAGAGGTATTTTTAGCTTCAAACCCAGCTGAAGAGGGGTTTAAACTCAAAACCCCTTTGGCTACACTCATACAATTTTGAGTGTGTAATTTGCTTTTTTATATTGAAGAGGGGTTTATCGTAAATTTTGGAGAGGGGTTTAAAATCAAAATCTTCCTTAGATGTGCTCTCGGAATATGGGGATTGTCGTTTGCATTTTTTTTTTGTTTTATAGAAGAGGGGGATTTAAAATGCAAAACCCCCTGGTGGGGGGTTTTAAACTTAAAACCCTCTGGTAGGGGTTTTTAAACTTAAAACCCCCTGGTAGGGGGTTTCAAACTCAAAACCCCTCAAAACCCCATGGTAGGGGGTTTCAAACTCAAAACCTCCTGGTAGGTGGCTTTAAACTCAAAACCCCCTTGGCTGTGCTAGGGCAGGTGATGGTTTAGTTTTAAAATTTCACCTAAAATAAACAAAATTAAAGCAAAAGATCAGTCACTAAACTCCGACACCCCCCCCCCCCCTGCGGGGAGGATTTCATTTGGGGGGGGGGGTTTGAACCCCTAAACCCCCCTGGCTACGCCCATGATATATATATATATATATATATATATATATATATATATATATATATATATATATATATATATATATATATATAAACTTTTATTTCGCGAAAAAATTTGTGCATGTATTAAAATACCATTTATTACATGAAATGGGCAGCGGCGTATTTTAGCCTTCAATTTACTTGTGTATTGCAGTAATATGTTTTATTTCCAGGTGCCAAGCTATTGAGCCACTCACCAGTCCTTTACTTGTAATTCAAACATGTTCATTATTATTATTGAATACTTTTGACTATTAAAAATGTAATCATTATAATACTAATAACAAACTCAGCTAAGCAAACAATGCCATCACGTGGTCACTACTTTCTACCCACATATTTGTTTCTATTTTGTATGGAGGAAGGTAGAGAGTGTGTTTGTTGATAGTTAATACTTTATAGCTTCTGATAGTCGTACAGAAACCTGACTAGTTACCTGCATTGCTTACCAAGCAAATGATCCGTGGTTGGACTCTTCGGGGACCGCCTCTGAGTTTTTGTGAAAACACAAACGCTCTTTGAAATTTTCTATATTTCTTTGTTGTGATCTTTCTTTTTTTTATGTTTATTTAATTTTTTTATGTTTGTTTTTATTTTTTTATGATTATTTTATGTATTTTTAAAAGACGTGCAAAGAGAGACTATCACGGAGTCACTTTTTTAGAAAAACTATTTATAGATTTATTTGTAAGTTGTTTATTTCGCTATTTGTTTGTATTTTGGACACACCGCCACTCAACGTTTCCTGACGAGCATTGAAAATACATTTAAATATTTGGACAGGTTTTCCTAGCCAAGAAAATTCAGAAAACTCAGAACATTGTTTAAATTTTTTACTTGTGTGTTTGTAGAGATTGGAGTTTGAATATTGATCAGCTTCGCCGTACTTCCACCTGCTGCAACCGTCGACATCCCAAACTTGAGGACCGCCTTCAGCAGATGTATGTGACTTTCTCGCTGTGTCTATGTCACTGCCAAATTGTTTGTTACGCTTATGCCTGCTTTCTTTGCATTTCTCTCGACGTCTTTTAGAGCTACTACTGTCTTCAGAGAATTTCTCGTTCATGCTCACATACCTCCCGGTACTGGTGCCTTCTTTGAATGCGTTCTCTTGGTGTTCAATTGAATAGACAGTATCGACCTCTTGGCATTTATCTTCATTAATGTCTCGCTGAGTTTTACTGTCTATGCCTCGGTAATTTAAATAATCATTCGTTTCTCCGTTGCTGCAGCCCCCCTCATCACTTGGTCGGTGCCAACAGTCAGGTTCAAATAATAGAGATCTTTGATATGTGTTTTCCTTGCCAGGTTTAGATTGACTACATTTACACGCTGTCAAAGATGAATCTTCTTTCAAGTTGTATTCTTGGTTTTGAAACGTTTTAAAACAAGTATTTGTTGTAGTGTAATTTCTGGGAACAGAATTGTCACGAAAATCTTTATTTGTACTGGAGAAATGATGAGTAGAACAAGTAGGTCTCCCAACTGGGCACTCGTCATTCGGTACTCCAAAGTCTCTTAACATTATACCTTCTTTGCATTCATTAGTCATGAGTTTGATATTCCCAGCATATTGTGTGAAGCTGCAAGTTATCTTTCCATACCTTTTAGAATCCATCGCTTCTTGAAGCTT